>NC_138316.1:20077500-21277500 GCF_965601325.2 Salmo salar | reverse complement strand
CTTATAGGAGCTCTACACAGACGACTAACATGTGTTTACCTAGCACAGTGATGTTGGCTGTGGCGATGGTATAGTTGCGCGTGCCAGGGGTAGTGGCTCTGCACATGTACACTCCTCCGTGTTGGGGTTTGATGTCAGAGATGATGAGGTTGCCATTGCCCAGCACCTTGGTGTTGAAAACATCGATGGACTTGCTGTCGGCTCGGCTCCAGGAGATGAGGGGTCGGGGGTTCCCTGTAGCCATGCATTCCAGGATGGTGCTTTGGTGCAGGGACACAGTGGCATTCTGGGGCCCGGCGATGATACGAGGCCTCTGAGGCAGTTTGGGGCTTGGAGCTGTGGAGGGGAGACAGGATTTGACCAGGGTGCCCACTTCACTACTCAACATAAATATAACTTGGCTTTTATTGGGCTTATAACGTTTGATGCAATGCTTGTGAATATATTATGTTTAAATCTGAAAAGAGTGCTAATTCTCCACTATCTCCCACCTGGAGTGACAGTGAGGGTTGCCTCTGTACTCCGGCGACGGTTGGCGATGTTGGTCGCCACACAACGATAGTTCCCAGCATCCCCTTTTTCCACCCCGTGGATCTGCAAAACGCCGCTGGGCAAGACTGTGATTCTGGGACAGACAAGAACACAAAGACAATCAATACAACTGACATCATATATAATGGTGGATGAGCACACAGCTCTGATATTTCTATCACTCTGACATGTACAGTTTAAAATCGTAATAGACTTCTACAATACTCTCAAATGCCATCTACAGATAAAGTTAATGACATGGCATGATAATGAAATAATGAGAATGCATACCTTTTAGTTGCCAGGGGTAACATGACCCGATTGAACTCCCAGGTGATGATGGGAGGAGGGCTTGCAGTGACTTTGCAGGTGAAACGGGCGACTGATCCTTCTGTCACCACAATGGAAGTTGGCTGATTTGTAAAGGGGGAGATACCTACAGAACAAAACAAGGAATGGTGAGACACTGTGTACCACAAGAGTAGACACATTCTCTAATGTACAGTACATGTTTGCGAAGAGATGATTACTAGTAATGCAGCCATTAGAAAGCAAGAACTATGAAATTATGTTTTTCTAGTATTGTATTTTCCCCCATTTGGATCTATAAGACCAATCATCACAAAAATGTATGTTCATGGCCCAATATCCTCTCTTGCTCGGCAGCTCATCTTGGTGGATAAGGTTACATGTCTTTCTATCAGTAAAACTAAGCCTCTGTATCTTAGAACTGTTCAGTTAAAATGGAAATCAATGACATTTATGGAAATAAGGGAATATATTGAGCTGCCAGGCATATCTTAAAAATATACAGTACTTCACTTTCAGGTTACCATCTCACTAAAGCCCATACCCAGCAAAGGCCAACCCACTTCAGTATCTGCCTGATAGTGAGACAGTTGCGCTGTGAAGCTGAATCTCATTCTTACAATTTTCATTGAAAATAGGTAAATCTATGTGCACAATTATACTGAAATGATCACTACCCCAACTGCCATCCCCTTTATTCATTTATTTGTCCATGAAACTACTTGCCATGGAGCTGCCATGTCCCAACAAGAAATCTCTATCCTATTCAAATCAACCTAAATTCTGTACATTAGCACTGAGATTGAACATTTGCCAAGAATAATCACAAGGGCTGTTGACAGCAAGATCTGAAGAGCCCCACAATCCATCCAACCTTACCCCTCCAAGACAAATTCTCTCCCTGACCTCCTCTCCTTACAGCCTAGACAGAGTTCATGTGTTGATGCATTGCCGTCTAATCAAGACAGTCACAGGAAGACCCTTTTGCCCTGAGATGTAAGTTAGTCCGCTATTGAAATCAGCTGTTGTTTTTTTCTCCTTGCCCTGTCTCTCACCTTCTCTTTGAAAATGCATAAGCTCCAGTTCTCCCTCAAATGAGGTGTTATACAAGCACCAGACATCGGATATCAGACGGGGATCCCGAGGCCCTAACTAACCTAAACAAACCAGCATGTTACATGTACCTGTCAGCTCATCCTGGCTGGAGCACATTAAACCCTGAGGAGATCAGAGAGCAGAGGAAATCTCTGCTAGGCTCATCTTATTAATTAGCTCCTCTAATATGCACATCTACGCACATGAGCAGAGGTCAATCAGTCAAATGTGTGCCATGCACACAAACTTTTAGTGGCCCACCTAATGACTACTGCTAATACTTTAACTGAAATAAAATTCCTCATAAGCTTGCTATAAAACTCTTTATATTTGAACACAGAGTCATTAAGCCCAAAGCTGGTGACGAGACCATGTGGAGGAAGATGGGAAGCTTGATCCATTTTGTTTGAGATCATTGATTCATTTCCCGCTCACGGAGCAGCAGAGTTTGGGAAGATCAGTCAGTGAAAGATGATACTGAAAGTGAGGCCTTTGACAGGCCAGATGAATGGCCAGCCAGTGGGAACCTAAAAGGACAACATCACATGTAACCAACCCTCACAGACACACAGTCCTCACAGACACCCAGTCCTCACAGACACACAGTCCTCACAGACACCCAGTCCTCACAGACACACAGTCCTCACAGACACACAGTCCTCACAGACACCCAGTCCTCACAGACACACAGCATCTAATTCCTAATTCAGCCTACCTCTAGGTCTATTCCTAGAGAGACAACAGATATAATATGTCTCATATGCTTATAGCAATTAATACATCATTATAACTGTTACCAACATATTATTTGCCACTGATTTTATACTTTAATCCCCCTGAGATAAAGAGGGGGATTAGTGCAGCCGAACGGTGATGATTGGTAGAGAGGTCTGGCAACATCCTGCTTGGAATCCATACAGTTCAGACACCACCTGAACTGTATGGAAACTAAACTCCATGAGAACCCTCATGTACACAGCGTGTGTCCCATTACTGATTTCACCTAAACCTTATCCACCGTTAAGAATGATGTTGCAAGTAGTTCAATGTCTAGAATAAATTGTTTATCGTTTCAAAAAAGTTATACAAAATAATCTAGAACATTATGCCCAACCCCTTTTTCAGTCACTAAGCAATAAAAAACCCAAAAGCCATTAAGGTCATCCACTCCCATCCCCCTTTTCAACTAATGACACCTCAGGTCAATAGTTTGTTAAAGTTACTGTCCAGTGAAAATATTACTTTTAAAAGTTAATAATATGTTAATTTATACCCAAATAATTGTGTTGACTCACGATCCTATACTCGTATTTGTGGCCAAAGCATAAATTGGAGAAAAAACACTTAAAAAACCCCACATAAAATTTGTATCTCAAACAGACTGTTTCAAAAATGCTTGCTATTTCCTCATGGAGGATGATGTCATCCTCCTGAGGAGGATGATATGACCAGTCAATTCTACTCTGTTGTTGGGGTACGCCCACACTGGAAACACTCTTTTCATGCCACTTCGATACCGAAATGACTTTTTCATAGCAGGTTAGGAGACTTAACAGAAACGTTCAGCCAAGAAAGTCCCTGCCATGGACTGGCGCAAGAGGAATGAACTCTTCAGTAACCTATAAACCACATATTTCCTTCCTCCTTTTTGTCTCCCTTTTGCTCTCTCCAAACGTGCGCATACACACACACACACACACACACACACACACACACACACACACACACACACACACACACACCACACACACACACACACACGTGAAAGTGTTATTGGTTGTGATTTCATGATTTTCATCATGTGATAATTTAGGGGTTTTCCACTTTTTTTTAAAAACGCCACTCCTGAATAAGAAACAATGTTAGGACACTGAGGTTACGGTTAGGAAAAGGGTTAAGGTTAGGGTTAGTGAAAATGCTCTCCAAACCTGCTACGAAAATCACTTTGTATCGAAGTGGCTTGAAAAGAGTGTGTCCCACGCCCACACCATTCCAACACAGAAAAGCCGTATTGTAACACACTTAATTAAAAATTTTGGAAAGAAAACTATTTCACTCATATTGTAATTAATAATACATCATATTTCATAGAAATCTGGAAACGCTGGACAGTTACTTTAAAATAAATGATGGTGTGCTGCTCTTGATACAGACCTCAATTTAAATCACATTTTTGGAAGGACTGGGATAAATCAAATATTTACCAAAAAGCCCCAGGGTTGGATAACATCAACATAATTATCATAAACAAATCAAACCACCCCTGGTACAACTGGGACCCAGTGCAAACAACGTACTAGGCTACATCAGTGAAGGACTATATAAAGAAGACTACATCAGAAATACCCAAAACAAGTACCACAAAACAAAATCCTCTTCACCCATTTACTACTCTGAGAAAAAGGAATCAGATAATTCAAAGATACACGTGACATGTGTCTTCAGATTCAAAACAGCTGCATGTTTTCAGAATGCAATGCGCACCACTTAAGTAATGGATTAACAAAAGACTGCAGTGCTCTTTGACCTCTGCACACATCCGATGCTGTTTGTGCTGCAGGGGCGAGCAGCCATCAGCACTCACAGATGAAGAGGTAGTCTGAGGGGAGGGGAGGGGAGAGGGGCATCAGAGTACCTCTCCTGGGCTCTCTCTCTCTCCATCCAACTCCCCCCCCCCCCCCAGGCTCAGTTATCTCGCTAGCCCAGTGTAACAATGAGATACTCTAGCCAGTGTTTGCCTTCGGAGGCTCCCCCACTAACTTTATCACAGAAATGACCCCTCTTCTCTAAATTCTGCACACAAAAAACCCTGAACGCACATCAAACACAGCAGGCTTGCTAGGGGAGAAAAGAGGGGGGGGGGGGAGCCAACAGATGAAGAAAACATACGAGGAGCTGTGCAAAAAGATTACAAGGAGCTCAGGTTTAAAGCGAGGCAAATCCTCACTAGGTGCATGGTTCATCGTTTCTGATTAAACAGCTGTTGCCACTGACATCAGAGAGGACCCCAATCAACATCTTCTTGCACCTTAAGTCTGAATAATTGAACTATTACCACTCATCAAAGTTCACTGATAATCAGCACACAGCACACGCTTCTAGCTGTATCCTTAACAAACCTTTCTTAGAGTACTACTTAAAATCAACGTAAATCTCAAGCACTGCTCTCGAGAAACCTTGCCTAAAGGTAAACTCCACCCCGTCATAAACACACTGGATTGGGTCCTGGCCTCTATAACGGCCGATATGGATAGCTGGACGTAACCTGGGTTTCCAGGTGTCGTGGTGTTGAACAGCGGGAAAGCCCTAACTGCCAGACTGGGCTCTCTGTGAATCCTGATCAGCGCACTGCACTCTGACAACTTCTCCGTGTCGTCTTCAGGAAGGCGGCAAGGGGAATTCTGTCCCTCCTTAACGCAGCTGACCCTCTGACATTTCAAGGTAAAGACCTCCTTGTTTTTTCCACTGGCCACGGACAGAGCATGTACCGTTCATGAGCAAAGCCAGAATGAACCCAATTCATTTTGGGATCCATAACCTACATTGTCTATCCTGACCAGTTTTAGAGAGCTGCGCCACTTTGCATTGAACTTTAATTTGCAGAGCGCTTTACTTCTAGTATTTGACTTTCAAATGGAATGCTAACTTATCTAATGGGTTGTGTCCCACCAGTTGTTGTAGAGGCCCATTTATTTGTGTAAAGTTCTTTTGAAGACAAGGGGGCTGATCCTTTCACTGAGCCCCTGGCCACTTTGCTTTGGGCATTTTTAATTGAATTAGTTCTGAGCTGTAAGGCCTCTTGTGCATCAGGCCCAGTGCAGCCCTCTGCAGAGGAATATTTGCTGTGGAGATAAGTGCAGGCAGGCATTGGATTGGGACCATCTTTGAACGGATACAGGGGCCCATCCCTCAGCAACACGCTCCCATGGAGGAACAAAATGTGGAACCTCTAATCAACATCAAACACATTCCTAAGTGTTGCACAACAGCAGCAATGCAACATTGAGGCATCCATCCCAGTAGCCCGGGGCCTGGGGGCATGAGAGGATGAGCTTCCCAGATACAAAAAATGCTGGATTGACAAACAGAGAGATCCTTATTGATTAAATACTAAGCCTCAGTCTAAAATCTATTCTGCTAGGGTTTGTCGAGCTGTGGTCACTGCCATGGCTGCTCAAAATATGCGATTGACCATCTCCTTTGAGTGATGATGGTCGCCAGAGGCGGCACCTAATGCTCCTAAATGAAATATAAAGCAGATGAGCTGAGGCTCACACTACAATGACTAGATTATACCTTCAACTATCTCTGTGCGCCCATTTACCATTTACTTCCTCCAGTCACCTTACAGATGACTTTTGAAACGCATTGCCAGCAAATGCTCATCATATGCACCTCCCCCCTGGAGCTTTGGGTGTCCAGTTATTGAGCAAGGCCTCCATAAATGAAAAGGTGACTTGACTTTTCTCCACCTTTCACAATGTGTTTATGTTACTTAAAGATTTCATTCAACCACATGGAGAATATATAACTACCAAACCCACCTAGCTAAATTGTAAAATAATTTATTGTTTACCCGGATGTTTTGTCCAGCTTGTTTCTAATGATGGGGTGAATGCCTGTGCCAAGAAACACAAAAAGAGGATCTGGCCATCTGCCCCTTGCAGTGACCCCACCTCTGACCTCCAACCTCCACAAATCCTGACCAGCACTGCTGGGGTGGCCTGACGTTCCCCTGCTGGCTCTCTGCAAACTGCCAATCAATCACTCAGAGCCTCCTAAAACTGGGAGGGTAGTACTCTGCCTTCCTACAGATACGAAATGCCCCCGCTAACGTGCTCTTTCTCTTAAACCCTGTCCACTGCCATTCCATACTACAGTAGAACAACGCTTTGCATAATGCTTTTCTTCATTTAGTCACTGTGCAGATGGGAGATGTTGGTTTGCTTTACTGTGAAGATGATGGTGCCGAGTTGCAAAACAAATCTGTTGCTATTGATCATGAACAAAGTGGGGATTCACAATAAATCAAATCTCTAACACAAAACATAATGATGGGTGTTCCATTATTAGTAATGACCATTTAAACCTCTAAGGTTTTGCGGCATGCAGACTTTGCACCCTTATCTTAAGAAACAGAAACAAATTTGACAGCAACAAAAAAAATCTGTGAGTGAACACTGAAAACACATTCACCAATGTCCGAACTAAACTATATAATTATTCCGTGCCCTGCCTCCCAGCTGGCCGATCTCTTTGTTTTCGAGAGGTCTGCTGAAGCCAGAAGCTCAGTAAACAGCAGATCAGTGGACAGGTCAAGCCCGGACAAAGGTTCCCTTAGAAACTTCAGGGGCCAGCTCTGTCCCCCTTCCCCCTGATCTCTCCACAGTACAGGGGTGCTCTATCAACCCAAATCTCCCCATCCCAGCCCACCAGTGGACATGCTCTTTAACAAATGGGAATCCAATATTCAGAGCAGCTATTTGCTCTCTTCTAATTACTATAGCTTGAAGGATCACACTACAGGCACAAATTCTACCTCACTACTGTGTAGGTAAAAAAAATACTTGTAATGAGGTGGAAAGAATGTGTTCTATACGGGCTGTATGGAGAGGTTTTGTTATGGAAATGTTCAACACAGCCACTGAGCATGCCCAATGAGCATGAATAATCCACTAATAATAAAAAGCAAAGAATATCTTCACAGCAAAGCAAACCATAAAGCAAATGTTCATAGTGTGCACAGTCAGAATATGTGTGCATTCAGATGCATCCCTCTGTGGTCAGGGGTTTACTTTGTTGTTCTCTGAGCTGTAACTCAGAAACATTCCTACGTTTTTTTTGGAGGGGCATCGGAGCTCAGAGTTTAGCCAGGGCATCTGTCAACAGGTCAATGGCTGCTCTGAGCTCTGCTCTGAGCTCTGCTCTGCAGCACTAATTTCCTCCAGGCCTCTCGGTTCCTAGCAGTAGACAAACACAGTAAGTGGTCAAGCAGGGGACAGAACTGGAGCTTTCTATCTACTTCAAGGCCCTGGCTATGTGTGTGGCTTCTCCTCGCTCCTGATTGGAACAAGGTGGATGAGCACTGAGGCCAGATCCAGAGTGGCTGGTCGGGGGATCTGCTCTGGCAGCTTTGTCAAAAGCGATCTGCAGCGCAATTGAGTGGAAACACTGGCCCTAATCCTGCAGATGACCTGGGCCAGGCCTGCAGCTTCACTACGCATGACTAGGTAGGGACTGGAGTTGGTCCTGGTCAGGTCATGTGGTCAGGAAACCCTCTGGGCCCTACTCATAATCAGTGAAAGTATAAAGGAGTATTGATTCCTCCCACCCTTATGAGTCATAAGTGACAGGACAAATAACATTACTGTAAGTGTTAAACAGTAGGACTGAAGGATGATTCCTTTGGACAGCATTACAAGAGAGAGGAAGAAGCGAACAGCTATTTATGACTTCAACAAAAATCCTTGGCCTCATCCTCAAGGTCCAAATATTGACAGTTCTGTACTGAACCCAATAGAACATTTAACCACTTTAGCATTCAACGTCATCAGACCTGTCAGAGAGAGACAACACAATTAAAGCTGTTAAGCATTTGGTTTTGATTTCAACCAATTTCTAGAAACATTTTTTTCAGTGATAATTACTATGATCTGACAAATGTTTGACATGGTAATATTGATTTGTGCAATTCATTCAAATGAGGGACAGCAGATCTGTGTTGTGGGCTGTGGACAGAGCTGGGCAGGGAAGGGTTCAGTATGGGAGGGTGAGTGGGTGGGGAGGAACGCTCCTTTCCTGACGTCATACGCAAATGACACATGAATGGCCTAATGCTTGGATTGAGAGGAAACAGTTTAGCAAGCAAGCAGTAAATATTAAACTGTTGAGGTTTCATGTAAATGGGCACTGCCTTGGCTTGCTGCTCACATTTTATGAAAGGTCAAAGGGTGGCAAAGAACTGAGAATCCCAGAAAATTCCACATGTTTAATAAAGGAAACTCACCAAAACAATACAGAACAAACAAAACGAACCGTGACGTCATGGAGTGCATAACCTGCACCTACACATAAACAAGATCCCACAACTCAAGGAGGGAAAAAGGGCTGCCTAAGTATGGTTCCCAATCAGAGACAACGATGGACAGCTGCCTCTGATTGGAAACCACACTCAGCCAAAACAAAGAAATAGAAAAACTAGATTGCCCACCCCATATCACACCCTGACCCTAACCAAACTAGAGGAAAAGAAACATCTCTAAGGTCAGGGCGTGACAGCGTCACACATCGGAATGAGTTCTAGGTATTCCACACAATGTAACAAGAATAGCTCAGGCTAGTCTCTCTCCCTCCAACCTTAACTCTGAGTGGAAACAAAAGGAGCTTGTTGACCAATCGATCCTTTGCTTTGTTTCCTTGTGTTGCTTTAAAGGAGGCTATTTAATGAGTTTCAAATTAAATGCCTCCAATGGAACAGAACCCAAGAAACTCTTGAGTGATGAGTTCCTTCATAATGTGCAAAGACCCCACACCGCGTTTGTCTTTTCCCCCTTTAATAAATAATAAGGGTTCCTGAAAAAGAATGCTCAGCCTGGCAACTGCGGGGAAGAATGCAATGCTGAAAAGCCCCACAAATCAATCATTGGCCGGGCGACCTGGGCTTGGCTGGGCTGGGCCGGGAAGCAGGCTACTGGAGGTAGCTCCATAGAGCCTGCAGAACAGCCCAATGGTCATTGGCCCAGGCCAAACAAAGCACATATCCCATGAGCACTGTGACCTCTCAGTCCCCTGGCCAGTGGGGGAGTGGGGTTAAGACAGGGACACTTGCCCCCTCCTCCCATCTCTTATCTGGTGTCAAAGTTCTCCAATCATTCAACATCAGCCCTTCACCCACCAGAGACAGTGCTTTCATTGTGTCTAATCTCTTCATCAGAGTGCTGGTTTTAAACAGTCAATTTTCAAATCAGTACAGTCTTCTACTTAATTAAGGGGATAGGGGAAAGGGGGATACCTAGTCAGTTGTACAACTGAATGCATTCAACTGAAATGTGTCTTAAGCATTTAACCCAACCCCTCTGAATCAATTATTGTGTCATGCTTTGTTTCTCTAAAATGAAAACAAGTCACCACAAAATAAGGCTTTGTGCTCAAAATCCAATAGGAGATGATGCCAATGGAATAAATCTTGAAAACATAACACATTTTTGGGGTAGACATACCTGTAGATTGAGTGGGCACTGATAGGGGACTGTTGAAGTAATTGATAAATGAGAAGGAATGTCTAGCATTATTGCAGGGAGGATTTAAATCGTGAGTACTCTAAGTACCTAACATCTATTGGGCAATCTAAAGAAACCTTGGACCTCTGGAACTTCAGTCCAAGGAAACCATGGAAACCATTCCAGATGCTGATGAGGGAGAAAAGAAGCCAGGCTCAGAGACTTATTTCTCTTAAATAATTATTTCAAACATTCACTTCAATCCATTACTGTGCCTTTAGGCTTGCTTTTCCTTTATTGTGGTCCTAATGCTGCAGAGCCTTTGCAGGTCTAATACATTCCTTAGCAACCAAAATAAACATTGGGGCTGTGGTCACACACGGAGAGAGCTGGTGGGGTCAAACAACCATTTTGTGGGAGTCACGAAGTCTGCTGTGGAATAGTCATTCGGGTGCTTTATTGTGGACCACAATATGAAGTTAGTAAACTGTTCAGCATTAGGAATCCTTACAACCATGTACTCTGTTTTTTTTTACCTGTATTCTGTATGCTTACTCCAGAGACCAAGTGTCTTTGCACTACATGCGTGTCATTTTTCGGGGTAGTCAAAAATGGTCCCAAATCCCTGCTGAAAAAAAACGACATAGACCAGCATACATTTCAAGCTGGTTCATGCTGGTATTTGCTAGTCCATGTTGGTCTATGCTGGTCAGATGTTGGTCAAGCTGGTTTGACCAGCATGTTATAGCTGGTTATGCTGGTTGGCCAGCATGGTCTAGCTGGCTATGCTGGTTGGCCAGTATGGTCTAGCAGGTTTTGCTGATGATCAGCCTTCGAGGTATTTTGGACACTGGTGACCAGCCTTCACTGTGTTTTGGACTTATAACAGCTTATGTTGGTGTAGTATAATAGTGACCAAGCTGGTTTTAGCTGGTCAAGCTGGTCTGACCATGCCCATCATTATCATATTTCCCGGCATGCTCTATTGCAGTTGATTTTTAGAATTGTTTGTTGTGTTTTTTTGCATGTACATTAATTGATTATGCAGGTCACCAGCAAAAATACAGGTAAAGTTGGTCACCAGCAAAAACATAGCGAAGGCTCGTCACCACAAAAACACAGCGAAGGCACCACGAAAACACAACAAAACCAGCACCTGTGCTGAACCAACCTATGCTGGTCTATGCTTTTCATCAGGGATGTGTGTGTGATTCGTTATATATTTTATGCCTCCTATCTATTCTCTCTTATGACATCAATGAGCGAGATATATTCTCTACACTGGTTTTGTAACCTCGAAAAAACACAACTGGGAGCTAATTTTCTAATCAACTAAAAACATCCCAGCACACTCACAGTAAGACCTTGCATCGGAACCGATGGATAAGGATATGAGTAATGACACTGATATGGTTTTACAATGTCTGTGTATTGCGTAATGCCCTGTGAACCTCTGGAAACATGGTTTAGGATGCCTGGAGGGATCATACTCATGAGACTATGTCTCTACGGAGAACCCCATCAATCTGAGGAGGCCTATTGACAGCACTCACGTGGTTAGCTACTAAGTCACATGGCCGTTCATCAAGACACAATCCCCTCTCATCGTTTCCCTCAGGGCAACTCACATTTAACGTTTCTCAAACCCTCCATTTCCTGCCTGTAATGGTCGACTTAAATCATTATCTCTGACTCAACACTGTAACATTTACTTGTTCAGAAAAATACCAGGTAAAAAAAGGAGGCCCGGCTTCAAAGTGGGAGCGTCTGCTCCGAGGACAAAGGGATTTTCAAAGAGTAGAAACCAGATCTGAAAACAGAACTAGCCTAAGATGGTGTTAGGGATGGTCTTCCCACATTTATAACATAAAACCTTTTTAAAATCGTCAAACAAAAATCTTCGAAAATCTTTATAACGTAAAAGCCTTTCTAAAATCTTCGAAAGCCAAGTTAATAAACATCTCACCGACCATTTCAAATCCCACCGTACCTTCTCCAATATGCAATCTGGTTTCCGAGATGGTCATGGGTGCACCTCAGCCACGCTCAAGGTCCTAAACGATATCCTAACCGCCATCGATAAAAGACCGTACTGTGCAGCCGTCTTCATTGACGTGGCCAAGGCTTTCGACTCTGTCAATCACCGCATTCTTATCGGCAGACTCAATAGCCTTGGCTTCTCAAATGACTGCCTCGCCTGGTTCACCAACTACTTCTCAGATAGAGTTCAGTGTGTCAAATCGGAGGGCCTGTTGTCCGGACCTCTGGCAGGCTCTATGGGGGAGCCACAGGGTTCAATTCTCGGGCCGACTCTTTTCTCTGTATATATCAATGATGTCGCTCTTGCTGCTGGTGATTCTCTGATCCACCTCTACGCAGACGACACCATTCTGTATACATCTGGCCCTTCTTTGGACACTGTGCTAACAAACCTCCAAACAAGCTTTAACGCCATACAACATTTCTTCCGTGGCCTCCAACTGCTTTTAAATGCTAGTAAAACTAAGTTCATGCTCTTCAACCGATTGCTGCCCGCACCCTCCCACCCGACTAGCATCACTACTCTGGACGGTTCTGACCTAGAATATGTGGACAACAACAAATACCTAGGTGTCTGGTTAGACTGTAAACTCTCCTTTCAGACTCACATTAAGCATCTCCAATCCAAAATTAAATGCAGAATCGGCTTCCTATTTCACAACAAAACCTCCTTCACTCATGCCGCCAAACATACCCTCGTAAAACTGACTATCCTACCGATCCTTGACTTCGGCGATGTCATTTACAAAATAGTCCCCAACACTCTACTCAGCAAACTGGATGTAGTCTATCACAGTGCCATTTGTTTTATCACCAAAGCCCCATATACTACCCACCACTGTGACCTGTATGCTCTCGTTGGCTGGCCCTCACTACATATCCGTCGCCAAACCCACTGGCTCCAGGTCATCTATAAGTCTTTGCTAGGTAAAGCCCCGCCTTATCTCAGCTCACTGGTCACCATAGCAACACCCACCTGTAGCACACACTCCGGCAGGTATATTGCACTGGTCATCCCCAAAGCCAACACTTCCTTTGGCCGCCTTTCCTTCCAGTTCTCTGCTGCCAATGACTGGAACGAATTGCAAAAATCTCTGAAGCTTGAGTCTTATATCTCCCTCTCTAACTTTAAACATCAGCTGTTAGAGCAGCTTACCGATCCTGTACCTGTACATAACCAATCTGTAAATAGCACACCCGACTACCTCATCCCCATATTATTACTTACCCTCTTGCTCTTTTGCACCCCAGTATCTCTACTTGCACATCATCTGCACATCTATCACTCCAGTACTAATGCTAAATTGTAATTATTTTCGCCTCTAAGGCCTATTTATTGTCTACCTCCCTACTCTTCCACATTTGCACACACTGTAAATAGATTTTTCTATTTTTCTTTTGTGTTATTGACTGTACGTTTCCTTATGTGTAATTCTGTGTTGTTGTTTTTGTCACACTGCTTTGCTTTATCTTGGCCAGGTCGCAGTTGTAAATGAGAACTTGTTCTCAACTGGCCTACCTGGTTAAATGAAGGTGAAATAAATACAATTAAAAAACTATGAACGGAATTTGGTGTTATTTTTTGTTAAATAATGCCACAGTCTTTCTAAAGGCCAGAGTCAGAAAGGACTTGGCAGCATGACTGATAGTGAGGGATATCTATTAAGGCCAGAGGTGAGAAGAGCCTCTGGGCAGAAGGTACAAAAGGTCCCCACATGTTGCACAAACAATCTTCCTGGTGAAGGATGCAAACACATGAAAAGCTCAGAGCCACAGTAACGCTCACTCTGAAATCTTTTCACAGCATTCAATGAGGAGTGTTTTTCAATGCAAACAGGGGCGTCATAAACGACACCTAGGGCACAGTAACATCAATAAAAAGCATCTTAAGACCTAAGGATACAAAAAAAATAGGCCATGTCGGAAAGTCATATCATTTACAAAAAGTCACTTTCTCAACTTAAAAAGAGTTGATTGAAAAAGCATAATTGAAGTTAGGATAATCAAATTTGATTTTAGATTTCCAAAAACAAAATCTAAATTTAAAAAGTTTAATCACACTCTGCCGTGCCATTGTCATAATTACCCTTTCAGCAGTGAATAGGCCCAGCTGTCCTAACCATTGATCTCTGGACAAACAAATGCCCCCAAATAACTAATTTTAGTCAGGGGGCAGTTGGGGGCAAGGTGGACAAAGAAGGCCAGAGTGAAAAGCTTTTCATTAATTCTTCAGAGTAGCAGAGCAGAAAACCATAGTGAGGAGACCACTAGCCTCTGCCTCACTGGCTGGCCATGCAATAAAGTTTGGCCATTTAGACACTCAAGGAAAGGCTGTGGTATGAGGGAACGGCAAATTCAAAATTGTGTGTGTGTGTACTGTATGTGTGTGTGTGTGTGTGATTCTCGACAACCCCCACTGCCACCTTTGTTTTCTACCATTGAGCATTTCTCAGGTACGTGCAAATTTTATGAGCTTCCAGATAGACTGTCAAGCAGGTCTCTAAGTGTCCCTTTAAAACAAGCCTATAAACTCCGCTGGCAGCCTTTATCACCTCTTAAGTTCATAATATAAAAGCGCAAACCCTCTCAATTAATAAAACTACAAACACATAGTGTCCTGTAAAAATCACAGTAAGGACACAGGCCACTGTAATACCGGACTGAAACTCGCTGTATAGCATGTGAGAGGGTCAGAGTCGTTTAAGTGGCTTTAAGGCAGTCACTATTTTCATGTACCTCATGCAAATCAAGACTCTTTAACTCTGTATTTTATTGGTGTAGCATCTACAAGTCTATGTGGCATCTTCCAAAACAAAAAAAGATTGAGGTTGTATTGCACTCAATTGTCCTGATAGTAATTGTTCAGGTGCTCGATTAAGTTTTGGGTCCATACATGTTAACTTTTTAAGGTATAGGGGGCAGTATTTTCATTTTCGGATGAAAAGCGTGCCCAGAGTAAACTGCCTAATACTCGGGCCCAGAGTCAAATATTTGCATATTATTAGTAGATTTGGATAGAAAACACTCTGAAGTTTCTAAAACTGTTTGAATGATGTCTGTGAGTATAACAGAACTCATATGGCAGGCAAAAACCTGAGAAAAATCCAACCAGGAATTGGGAAATCTGAGAATTGTAGTTCTTCTTCTGAATCCCTATCGAAACTACAGTGTCTGTGGGGTCACGTTGCACTTCCTAAGGCTTCCATTGGCTGTCAACAGCCTTTAGAAACGTGTTTCATCCTTCTCCTGTTACTGGGCAGAAAATAGGAGCTCAGTCAATGAGTGGACTGCCTGGGACCAGTGAGTTGTTTACTGCGCGGGCACGTTTGGCGCGCCGCTCCTTCTTTTTCCTCTGTAATGAATACGCTATTGTCTGGTTGGAATATTATCAACGTTTTATGTTAAAAAGACCCTAAGGATTGATTGTAAACAACATTTGACATGTTTCTACGAATGCTAATGGAACTATTTGACTTTTCGTGTCTGGATTTACCCTCGCGCGTTATGCCTTTGGATAGTGATCTTAACGCACGAACAAAACGGAGGTAATTGGACATAAAAATTGAGTATTTCGAACAAAAATAACATTTCTTGTGGAAGTAGGAGTCCTGGGAGTGCATTCTGACGAAGATCAGCAAAGGTAAGAGAATATTTATAATACTAATTCTGAGTTTAGAACTTGGCGGGTATCTGTATAGCTTGCTTTGATGGCTGAGCTATGTACTTAGAATATTGAAAAATGTGCTTTCCCCGTAAAGCTATTTTAAAATCTGACACAGCGGTTGCATTAAGGAGAAGTAGATCTATAATTCTTTCAATAACTGTTGTAAATTTTATCAACGTCTTGTATTTTTGTAAATTGATGTGCTCATTCACCGGAAGTTTTGGTGGGACTACATTTTCTGAACATCACGCACCAATGTAAAATTGAGTTTTTGGATATAAATATTAACTTTATCGAGCAAAACATACATGTATTGTGTAACATGAAGTCCTATGAGTGCCATCTGATGAAGATCATCAAAGGTTAGTGAATATTTTAGCTGTATTTTTGGTTTTTGTGATGCATGTCCTTGCTTGGAAAATGGCTGTGTGGTTTTTCTTGTGAAGTTTATGTCCTAACATAATCTAATTGTATGCTTTCGCCGTAAAGCCTTTTTGAAATCGGACAATGTGGTTAGATTAACGAGAAGTTTATCTTTAAAATGGTGTAAAATAGTTGATTGTTTGAGAAAATGAGATGATGAGATTTTTGCTGTTTTGTATTTCATGCCATTCTATTTCACTGGCTGTTGAATAGTGTGTCCCGCAGACGCTAGTGTCCCACGTAGCCCATAGAAGTTAAGAGAAGGGATCAAGAGATGCTACAACGAGGAGCGGAACCGGAACGAGGAGCTTCACCCTCTCTCTTCGCAAGTTACGGGCCAAATGTTCCCTCCCCTTCCGGAATACGAAAGATGCTTACACTTGCACAATCGTGATTTGTCCAAATAAGCAGTGGCGAAAAACCCAAACACTGTAACTACTGCTGCTCATTATCCAGCAATTCCCATTACTTCCCAACGGATGAGATGGTACCGGTTATGTTTACGTAGATCTGTCCATGAGAGATTACCCTGAGAGTAATTTCAAAAGTGCTTGTAAAGGCCCAAAAATACAAAAATAGTAACTTTTTCTCTTTTACATATAAATCTAGGCCTATCTGGAAAGCAAACATTTTATCAGGAACTGATCCAGGACTGACACATTCTTGTCTCTCAACATCTACTTGTCAGTGGATTGTCAGGATCATACAGTATCAGACAGGAGATGTGCTCCTAAAGAATAGTATTCCAACTAGTGGGCTCTTCAGGAACCATGCGGTAAATCATTTTAACAATTTTAACAACTAAATCATTTCACAACAATCCTGCCCAATTTTACATGGATCAGGACTTAACTTTTCCATGTACAATTAGAATTAGTAACCATCACAAAATTCTTGGACGGGTGCATGTCTTAAGTGCCACGTAAAAGCTCAGGTTTTCCTGTGAAAGGGAATGCAAGGGAGGGAAAAAAAGGCAAATTCTTTTGTGCAAAAGAAGCACAGCAAGAAACATGGCCTGGGGGGTGGTGACACCCGGGAACAGGGTCCCTAAAGAGCAGCTCTGGCTAAAGCTACTCCACTGGCCCTTTACAAGAATAGGCAGCAGGCTCATATATGTGCTACTGGAAGAGAAAAAAAGCATTCCAAAAGAACAATTCCCAGTGATCGTGGAGCAACGACATGAAAGCCCAGTCCAGTGAATAGGGGTCATCTGCTCTTTAGCACTGGTGTAACCGGCATCCTGGACAGCTCCTAACCTTTCAAACCTGCAGCTCCCTCATTTGCACACCAATGGACATATTCTCCTCCACTCAGAGTATCTTTTTGGCTTAAGGCCCTCGAACTTTGAAGGCTGTAACCCCCCTTCCCCCCAATGCCACCACTGAAGCCTCCAATGCCTTCCTTTCCTCAGCTATTAGGTGGATTAGATAACCGGAATGCCCAAAACGCAACATTGGGCATTACACTGGTGAAGAAAGAAGAGAGATTAGATGCACCAGACTACATAGAAAATGATAGCACCCTGCTGGTGATGAGAGAAATACCCCCTTTCCTCAGTTTCGGAGCTGGGAAATGCCTATTTTATGCCTGTTAAGAGTGTAAAGTCTCCATCTACTCCCCAATGACTATGTCAGCTTGAAACATTTTAGCAGATAACTACAAGCAAGATCTCTCACTCTGTTAAATCATCATTTCAACACAGAGGATTGTTGCTCTACACTCAGAAAATAAGGTGCTATCTAGAACCTAAAAGGGTTATTCGGCTATCCCTATAGGAGAACCCTTTGAAGAATCTTTTTTGTTTCCAGGTAGATCCTTTTGGATTCCATGTATAACTCTTTCCACAGAGGGTTCTACATGGAACCCAAAAGGGTTCTCCTATGGGCACAGCAGAAGAACCCTTTTGGAACCCTTTTTTCTAAGAGTGTACATGAAACCTTTTGTTCAGTTGTATACCTGCTAAGAAGTTAAGAACTTGTGCTGATAGTGTGGGGCTTGTACTAAGCTCACCTCTAAAGTGGATATCATTACCATGCTTTCAAGATGAAAACACAATTGTGACTCATGACTTCCTTTGTTCATCAAGTAAATGTTATTATGACATGCTATGACATAACATCCTCAGAGTAAGGATTGGTTAACCTTTCAAAGTATTAAACACATTAAAATAAGTCACACAGATCCTATTCAGTTACATCAAATGGTAATTATATGTAACTACACAGTAACTAAGAGATTCGAAAGAGAATGTGGACGGTTTATGTTACTTATCTTAAGTAAGTAAGTGTACAATGTACATCCAATGTAAACTGTTGTCTACTTTTCTACTGTGTTTATGAAGTTCCCCATGACCAGGCACAAACATGACCAATGATGTACATCTTCTGTGGCCCAAAGGTTGGAGGCCCTGCATAACTTCTCCATTATTCCATGTGATGCTTATACACAACTCCAGTATGATACTTACTTGCAATTGTAAGACAGACTTTCTGGCTCAGGATGGCTCCATACTTGTTCTGAGCGAGGCACTGGTAAAACCCTTCATCTGATTTGTCTCCTCTCCTGCTCTCCACCTCCGAAATAGAAAGTGAGCCGTTGGAGAGAATATAGACGCGCTCGTTCTCTACAACTTTTACTCCATTTTTAAGCCACCTGATGGCAATAGGCGACTCTCCGTGCGCCTGACAGTCCAATATAACGGCATCCTTCCGCATGACAGTAACATCTTGGGGCTCTTTGATAAAAAATAACTCACTAAAACACAAAACACCTGTGGGGAAGAGAAGAGAACAGAGTCAGTGCCTGGCTGGAGTGGGAGAAGACACAATGTGATGAAATTAGCGACATTTCTAGGCCAGGACCTACAACTACTCTACTTTGTCCACAGGCATATTGCATTGGTAGGATCTACACTTGAAAGCATGTTAACATCATAGTGCCTGCAGGCAAGGGCTTGGAGCCCATCCAACAGCAAGCAGGTCTCGGTGTACTGAGGTACAGCACTCCTATTTCATTTCTTTCTGCTCCAATTGAATCCTATTACTCATGTCTCATAAAGCTGTGAAGTCACTGATTTCATGGCTCCATTCAGTCACAAATGTTTTACTGCACTCCCCAGCATTAAATTCATAAGTAGCTCCCCTTTGAATGATAAGACTGCCAGCTGTAATAAAGTAACAATCCAGGCAGGAAGCAAAAGCCTTTATAATTTTCCAAATCAAATGTGATGGCTTCAACCATCTAACGTCCTAATGGAAATGTTAATTGCTCTGTTGGCTACTAATAGTTTCATGTTAAACAATTCCTAATTTATTCTGAACCATTCTGAGATAACTATGGGATTCACACTACCTTCACACATCCTTTTACATGCCTTTTGTATGCAAATAGCTTGTAACCATTTAATTTAACACTTTAGCACAGTAAACCTTGTAGCCTACCTTTGGTTTATCAGAATTCCCTAGTGCTAAATAAACCCAGGCAACATGTTTTGAGCCATGTTCAACAGTATAAGACTTCACATAACACTTTAGAACACTTGAATACTTTCTATAACACATATTCTCTAATAAACAAACACTATACTTGATCTGGCCAAGTTCCATCTGAGCTGTGGGACCCCATCCCATGTCTCTATGGTCCAACACCGGAGATTAGATAAATGAATAGATGAAAGCATGTCCTATTTAAATGATAGGCCAGTATAGCCTACTATATATATTTCAGAAATACCACATGCACTTTGATAATCAAATTGGCCTACACATTTGCTTAAGGGGGAAAATACAAGCTGTCAAAAAGGTTTGATGTAGGCTACTAGAAGAAGAAAAAAATCCAACACCATTCACTAATTAAATTGTTGGATATCAATTTCAATATATATATATTAAACATTGAGCTGATCACCATGTTCGGGGGACAGCTACTTCCCACAGCAATTTACACATTATATTAATTGTTAATTGCCTATTTTAATTGACTGCGTCAAACGTCAAAGTGGATTATTTATGGAGAGAAAATCAGTAGCCAGTTTTTATATTGATATAATAATTCATTTGTATGTACTGAATGAACATAACATGAGTTGGGAATAGCTAACCTATATGTCGTTTGCGTTTATCAATATCTCAAACCAGGGCTGGTAATATTGCACAATCCACGTGTATCTGATTACTGTGTTGTGCTGCACGTATACAATTTTATGCAGAAACCCGGGTTATCATGTAACTCAAGACACAAGCAAAAACCAAGCATAAACGTGTATAGGTTCTGTGTTTATCTAAATGTATAGCCTACATAGGGCAATAGACGAAGCAGTCAGTGGTCAGCGTGGCCATTTCATTGCCCCCTAAACTCCGGGCAGTGGCAGTGCGTCCATTCATCTATAGAAATCGCAACTAAGGCTGAACTCTTCAATGTTGAATATTCGTTAGTACAGAACACTTCAACTAACTTCTTTATCAGTGTAAATAGCAACCCCTATTAGGATAGGAGTAACGTTATGAGTATGGACACACTTCCAATGTCCAGTTCGGCATTTTCCCACCACTAAATCAGTCACTATAATTTCAATTTGACAAACTCAAACACAATATTAACTGTTTTACCTGAGATTGGAAGAAAAAACGCAAAAAACAGGAAGCGCTGATATAATTTCCTTTTAAAAGACTCCATTTATTCAAATTGTTCTCGCATACTAACTCTCTCAGTCACTACCTCCAGTCGAACTACGTGCTAATCCAAGAGGAAAGTGACTGCGCTCCTGATCGCAGCAGGGATTACTTTTTCCTCGGAGCAGATGGACATCACCCCACCCACCCAGTGCTGCGTTCTACGGTTGAGTAATTCATGGGGGAGATGTATGGGAGAGTTCCTCTGCCACCATCAGTCGGCGAATCAATACACAGGCCAACATCTTGATCACTTCTATTTTTTTTATGAGTGACATAGGTATACTTTGGTCAGGTGTTACTGGTATTAGTGTAAAGTTACACGAAAGTTAATGCATACAACACATGTGTGATTAATGCATATGGTTTGTTAATTTCCCGTATGCCTTTTGAAAACCTGGAGCAGACCTTTACTTTGATGACTCATCAGGATCAATGATAAGAGGCCTGGGAATTAGAATGATAATTCACCTGGACATACACATACCTAAATAAACAAGGATATAGAGTTTCAACCATGGAACGTGATTGAGTATCATTGAGAGAATATGATCCACATGCCCTCAGATCTGGGGAGCATTATGCACAGCTATCATGCCCTGAGTGCAGTGCTGAATGATGACTAGAGGAAACCCACCATGAAACTCAGTTGTTAATGTGCAAGGTGTGACTATGGTCTATTGCTTACTCAGAATTTAATTCCTGGTAAGCATCAGTTCCTCAGGAAAAGTGTGTTTGTGTGGAAATGGCTTTGGAGTTGTAGTTCATGTGGATAGTTTGGATATGCAATAAATCATTTATCATGTTGTCTGTTAGAAGAACCAGGGCAATGTGTTATATTCTGTGCCTAATATTTATGTGTGTGTGTGCACTTATTCATATTAGGTTATCAACAATTCTGTTCAAAAGTACATTCAGATTTACTTAGAACCATCCTCTAGCATACATTTTCCCTGACACCCAAAAAGTACTTGTTACATTTTGAATGCTTAGCAGCACAGGAATATGTTCCAATTCACACACTTATCAAGAGAACCGACCTGGTTATCCTACGGCCTCATCTGGTGGACTCACTAAACATAAATGCTTTGTTTGTAAATTATGTGTAACGGTCGTCGTATATAGTGGACCAAGGCGCGGCGGGTTAAGTGCTCATTTTCTCTTTTATTTAGAACACTTAATTAACAAAACAAGAAAACGTACGAACGAACAGTATTGCAGGCTAACACAGCAGTGCAACAACAACTTCCCACAAAGGGACAGGCGAAAACAGGCTACCTAAGTATGACTCTCAATCAGCAACAATGATGTACAGCTGTTCCTGATTGAGAGCCATACCAGGCCAACAAAGAAAAACACAACATAGACAGAGCATAGAAATACGAAATAAAGAACATAACCCAAACACCCCGGAATGCTCTAACCAAACACCCCTCTACATAAACACATATACTAACAAACCCCGAACCACATAAAACAAATACCCCCCTGCCACGTCCTGACCAAACTACAATAACAAATAACCCTTTTACTGGTCAGAACGTGACATTATGTCTGAGTGTTGGAGTGTCCCCCTGGCTATCAGTAAATGAAAAAAATAAAAAAAATAAAAAAATCGGGCCATCTGGTTTGCTTAATATAAAGATTTTTTAATTATTGATACTTTTACTTTTAATACTTAAGTATATTTTAGCAATTACATTTACTTTTCATATTTAAGTATATCGAAAAACAAATACTTAGACTTTTACTCAAGTAGTATTTTACCAGATGACTTTCACTTTTACTTGAGTCATTTTCTATTAAGCTATCTTTACTTTTACTCAAGTATGACAATTGGGTACTTTTTCCACCACTGGTTATCATGTTGTCTTCCAAGCCTGCATTTATTTGTAATGCCCCTCAATGACGAGTCTGTATTCTAACACAAATGAGTTGCAGTTAAGACTGCTAATAGCCACAGTTAGAGAACAAGAGGAAAATAAAGAGGGTGGTGATAATTACCTATCATAAGTGTTTAGGTTGACAGAGCATCATAACACTTCCCAGTTAGTCTCAATAATTCAGTAACTTTCTTAGTGAAATATCCCACAACATAACTCTGAAGTGTCATTAAAATAGCAACCTCCATTGCATAATGCTCAGACACTTACATCTTAAAACATTTAAAAGCTCTTGGCATATTGGCCTTACACACTATCAGTTGCCAATGCCATATACTATTTACACCATGCATTTATTTTTAATGGCTCTCAAGGACACGGCTGTATTCCAACACCAGTATGATGCGTTTTAAGACAACTCAGGGACACTTGACCAACGGAAAGAAGGTGTTGAAAAATTTGGTCCATATAACATCTTGACTAATGTTCCCACTTTGAAAGTGACGACATGGATATAGAGAACTGGTAGAAGAACTCATTGTGTATACTTGCATAATTAAACATAACTGACAAATTAAAATGTTTCGGTCACATAGACCTTTATTAAAGCATATGGGTAAAGATAGATACATTTGTGTTTGTTTCAACATGGGCCAGTAAAAGTCACTCCATGTCAAACAGGGCAACTTCACCGGCAAATGGTCACTCTGGAGGAGAAAAAACTGTTCATGGAAATGAGGCACTCTCTCCACCACTGAGAACTGGGCTCAGCAATTACCAGGAAGCATTGGTAGGAGCAGGACAGCTGCTGCTTAAATACAGATATTGATCCAGTGTCCATGTTTTATTATGGAGTGAGTTTGACCTTCCTCCCCGCTCCGGACTCTCATTCAGCAACAGGGCCTCGAGGCCCAGCTGTTGTGTCCTTGAGTGTCCCCAGCCCAAAATATAACCAAACCAAAAGTCGATTCTCACAGTCAAGGATCAAGGTGTGTACTTCAACAATGAGAAAATGAATGAAAGCTAAGGTGTAAAAGTGGTGATACAAAACTATTTTAGGAAATATAACTGAACTCGTGAAATATTTCAAGTTAAAATGCAAGTGCAAGGACTTATGATTCTTCATTGGAAAAAAAATCTTTGTGACACGAGTGTTTTTTTAAAATGTATGATCTGCTAATTTTGAACTCACATTGATTTACAATGTATAGTGCCTTATGACTGCAATAACTCTAAAATCACTTAGCCTAATATTGTTTGTTGGTCTGAACAATCATTGTGGACACATTATGATCCTCTTATGTAATATTACTACAACCATGTGATCCATCACGAAAACTGAACATCCAGTAGGCTGCGTAGAGATATACTACAGTACTGTCCTGACAAATCATTGTATTAAAATATGTTTGTTTGTGACCCAGGCTAACCTGCGCTTACATAAAATGTGAAAGTGAAGATGCAGCCTCATTTATGGTGACCCCTCACGGGGGAAGGGGGGGGGGGGGGTCTCTTGAGGATGTTCAATTAGGAATTGGTTTTGGGCACCTGCCAACACGACACTGTTAGGGGGTGGAGTGAAGATATAACTGCACATGGATGGAGGTCGAGCTCTGGGGCCAGATCAATAGGTTAAAAGGGGGGTGGGGGGTATCCGGCACATCCAAGGCCTTCTGCTACTGGACAAGCCCAGTGTCATCCTGCTTCCATACAGACCCATCCTCACTGACCCCAGCAGCGTCCAAAAGGCTGGCCTGAATTGTGTGACCTACCACCTGACCCTTCAGTCTGGGGGGGTTGGTCTTTAGCCAGCACTTTGGGGCTTGGGGGAAAACAGGACAGTTGTGGTTAAGATGAATCATATGAATGAGCCCTGCCTGCTTTAGAGGGGAAGCCTTCCATTCACTTATTTGGGGATGTGGACATGAAGCTAGGGTTAGTGTTAGGGTTTTGGTTGAGGGATGACCTGGATGGTGGACATGAAGCTACGGTTAGGGTTGAACTGGGATGTGTGCATGAAGTTAGGGTTAGAATCAGTCCGAATTTACTAACACTACATCACTGATTTGATGCGCGCGAACACAGCCAATATGTAAGCAGTGTTCATTGTGGTCAAACAAAACCTCTGTATCCCGGTGACGACGGGTAAAAGCTATTTTTAAAAGTATATAACAAAAAAAAGTGCTTATTGCACAGTTGACTTAAAGAGCATATGACATACTGAATACACATACTGACACATACTGAATAGTAAAAGAGCTGCATGTCTTGAGAAATTAACTAGTCTTAAAATAGACAAATTCTGTCATCAAAAAGTGCAGAATAAAAGTAATCCTCTGGCTTGCAAATATCGAACAACTATACTGAACAAAAATATAAACGCACCATGCAACAATTTCAACGATTTTACTGAGTTACAGTTCATATAAGGAAAACTGTCAATTGAAATAAATTCATTAGGCCCTAATCAATGGATTTTACAACTGGGCAGGGGCGCAGCCAATCAGAATGTTTTTTCCCACAAAAGGGCTTTATTGGACATACATACTCCTCAGTTCCATCAACTGTCCAGGTGACTAGTCTCAGATGATCCCGCAGGTGAAGAAGCCGGATATGGAAGTCCTGGGCTGGCATGGGTTACACGTGGTGAGGCCAGTTGGACCTACTGCCAAATTCTCTAAAATGGCGTTGGAGGCAGTAGAGAAATTAACATTACATTCTCTGGCAACAACTCTGGTGGACATTCCTACAGTCAGCATGCCAATTGCACGGTCCCTCAAAACTTGAGACATCTGTGGCAATGTGTTGTGACAAAACTTTACATTTTAGAGTGCCCTTTTGTCCCCAGCACAAGGTGCACCTGTGTAGTGATCAAGCTGTTTAATCGTCTTCTTGATATGCCACACCTGTCAGGTGGATGGATTATCTTGGCAAAGGAGAAATGCTCATTAATTTGTGCCCAAGATTTGAGAGAAATAAGCTTGGGATCTTTTATTTCAGCTCATGGATCATGGGACCAACATTTTACATGTTGTGTTTATATTTTTGTTCAGAATAATATGAAAGGAGAAGATTAGGTGGCATTTTCCATTTATTCGTTTTTCTAAATATGTTGCCATTTACTTTGGCATGCAATCAAAACATGTTGTTTTCAACAAGATACAGAAGTTTTATTTCATTAAAGCATTGATAGAAAATCCACTTAGTTGTCAGAATTACGTTTCTGACACAATACATAAACTAAGTATCTCTTAAAATAATGAATGACAGAGTAACGGATGTTAACAATATATCCATTCAACTAAAGGATAAGAGCATGTCAAAGATTTGGATGATCAAATTCTATGATAAATTACAATGCCTTCATTTGTAATGTAAGTCTTAATTACCAGTGAAATGAAATGTGATTTTTTCTTCCATGGCAAGTAAAATGTACTCATGTCAAATGTGCACTTAAAAGCAGAGGATTTTTAGCATGAAATCATACTCAACGTATGCATTCTGAAATTGATAGTTTGGCAAAGATCAAGACACTAAGACTTTTATAACTATTTTAACAAAGTGCTTTACCTTACAAAAACACAAGTATAACATTTTGATTTAAGAGAAATGAAAAATACCATATTTTCCTTCATCAACAATCTGTAAACATACCAGATAGTGTAAACATGTTTTGTACCATTCATACAATACATTCTTTGATAGAGCACACCACTGCATATGTACAGTCAATTCCCTCAAGAAAATCAAAGGCAATTTTTTTCCCAGAAATCTTTGAGAATTGATAGTATCAATTTCTTGATATTAATTCAATAGAGTTATTATTACATAGAGCAATTTGAAAAAAATAAATGTACTCCTAAAAATAGAGTATTATACTGCTCTATAACACCCATGAATAGAGCAGGGCTCTCCAACCCTGTTTCTGGAGACCTACTGTCCTGTAGGTTCAGTCCAACCCTAATCTAGCGCTCCTGATTATATTAATTAGTTACAACTGGGGTTGGAGGTGAAAACCTCCAGAATGGTAGTGCTCCAGGAACAGGGTTGAGAGCCCTGGAATAGCGGAATAAAAAAAATGATACATCCATCACTGAATTAAAAAAACAGCAGAGGAAACATATTTTGCAAGTGTGTGTGTAAGAATGAGAGCGCAATGGCAACATGGTTTTTCAATGGAGTCTAATGTGGAGTCATCAGTTCTATGATATCCCCAGTAAGCTATACAAAGGTGCATTCACTGTCCATTTCTCAGACACATACTCTGTGATTGTAAAAAAAAACATTAGGAACACCTGCTCTTTCCATTACATAGACTGACCAGGTGAATCCAGCTGAAAGCTATTATCCCTTATTGATGTCACTTGTTAAATCCACTTCAAATCAGTGTAGATGAAGAGGAGGAGACAGGTAAAAGAGGGATTTTTAAGCCTTGATACATGGATTGTGTCTGTGTGCCATTCAGAGGGTGAATGGGCAAAACAAAAGATTTATGTGCCTTTGAACGTGGTATTGTTGTAGGTGCCAGGCACACCGGTTTGTGTCAAGAACTGCAACACTGCTTGCTTTTTCACGCTCAAGTTTCCCGTGGTCCACCACTCAAAAGACATCCAGCCAACTTGACACAACTGTGGGAAGCATTGGAGTAATGGGCCAGCATCCCTGTGGAACCCTTTCGACACCAGTGTATATACGGTAATGTATATCGAAGTCCAATGTCAATCTCCTCATGATAGAATGTTTATCATAGATGAACAATAATATCTGTATGATATAATGCATTTGATAAATTGTATATAGATCTGGTTTAAGTATACATACATATTTACGAGACACAAAAACTATTTGTAAACTTCACAGACCAAGAGTGATTTAAGAAGTTATTCACTCATCATCCATCCCTTCCACTGTGCAGGAGAGAGGAGCACCAAAGACTTTGCTGTCTGTGATTGTTCTCCATCTTCTCAGGCGGTTGGCAGGTCAGGTCTGGACCTGAATATTATGTGTTTTATCAGCATTAAACAAAACTACGGCACAAAACTTGGTGCTAGCCCTCAGTTCACTGGCAGTAACTGCCATTTTAACATCTGTGCCATAGGCCACACACTCCCCTAATCCACTCCATCAAAGCCTTGTGCATTCTCTATGGCGATGTGTAGCTTCTCCCTCAGCTCCTCAAACGACTCATAGGGAGGCAGGTCCAGCCGGTTGAAGCTGAAGACGGTAAAATAGAACCAAATTCAAATGCACATTTGTTGCAGTAATCAGGTAGGACTATTAGCCAAACTGCTGTATTGTTAGTTACTCACCATGTGTGGGCTCTAGGTATTTTGTCTCGTGTTCCCCACTGCTCAATGGTAAACAGCTGTGGTCCGTTAGACCCTGTGATGTCATAACATAAAACAAGATTAGGAGGAGAGAATCATATACAAACACCTCTGGTTACAACTCAGAATCCATGTTTCAAAGTTCATATCAATCTATGTAATGACGAAATGGTTAAAAACATACCTAGAATGTACCCTGTATTATACAAATGAGTCTTAATACAGAGAAGTAGAGAAGAGGACTCACCGTAGAGCTCTGCAAAGCCATTCATTGGGACCCTGGAGGTGCCAGTCACAAACTGCAACAGGCGGATACGCTTCTCTGCATCCATCAGCAGAACAGTCTGAGAATGACAAAATATCATTCAAATAGTTGGAATGAATATTGAGAATTCACCCCAAAACTAAGGATGCACCGATGTGGAAATTCTGGGCCGATATCAGATATTTACTGATATCCAATGTGTTCCTGGGAGTTTCGCTTTCAGGAATGAGCTAATAATAGCTAATAGCTCAAACTATTTGGACGCTAAAGCCAAATTCAAAGGAAGAGTTTTTCTTCAAGTTGCGTCACCCAACTAAAAAAATATGCCACAGACCGCTCAGTTTGTCACCGCCACTAATTGCGGATACTTTGTCTCCACATCAGACAGAGATCGACATAATATTTTTAACCAATTATCGTCCGATACCGATATGGTCACCAATAAACCGTGCATCCCTAACAAAAACACTCTAGAATCAAGAGGCTTCTGCTCTAGTGGTGGAGTTTCCTCTTACCTTCCAGAACCACAGGATGACAGGCTGGTTGGGACAGTAGCCATTCTTGTACTTGGTGTTCTCCCTCCAGTCGTTCACATCCACGTCTCCCAGGCCACACATCAGGAGCTAGAGAGGGAAAAAAACAGACAGAACATCACTCAACGATCTGGAAAGACAGGCTCTCAGTCATCTATACATCTCTTAGTGATAGGAATGACACCCACCTCCAGCTCATTCTCGTCAAAGATCTTGATGAGATCCTGGGGTATCAACTCATAGAATCCCTAAGACAAGAGAGAGGAACATGCAGTAAGTCAACCATTTCTTTCAATCTTATCACAACATCTCAATAAAACCTAGTGTTTACCTCCTTGAATGCGGTCATCTGCTTCAGTATCCTGTTCACGAACCTCCACTACATGACAAGACTGAAAGAAAATGTTTATTTTTAAATGGAAGCATTCAAAAGCCCTAATAATTTCTAATTTATCTAATGATGCAGACATTATGTGGTGGGTGGTTGTTTAATTGTCCATTTGCAAACCCTTCTAAGGCCAAATATGTGACTTGTGGGTCACCTACAAGTAACCAGCACTACATGGCAGTGTGTATGTGGCATGTTTCCTCTTTCTACCAGCAGAGGGCTCTGGTGCTTACTGGATGTATTCCTTCTTGTTGTCATCGGTGACTACCATTTCAGATCCTCCGGGTTTCAGCTCATGCTGGTGTGTCTAAATAGGAGGAAATGTGATGTCAGCATGACTGATACCCGAGTACCACTTAGCATTGATTTTAACCCCTTCACTCAATAGGCACAAGATAGAAAATACTTGTGCCAATCAACAAATAGGAAGCAGGCCCCACCTGTCCAAAGAGCTCTTCGTCTATGGTGAACCTCAGATCCAGGTCTATCGGGTCATTCTCCAATATCCACTTCAGAGAGTTGAAGTACTCACTGTCCTGAAATAACAACACACAAACACCATTACCACTTATGGTGAAACACTGCTGTTTTAGGCGTCTGATTTATCTTGTCTCTACTATCGGATTAGGTGATGGGAAGATGTGAGAGTAATCTAGATAGTATTAGGTACCTACCACAGACTCCATGTCCTGTAGAGTAATGGGCTTCTGCAACATCATCTTGTAGAAAGGCCTGATGAAGAAGGCTAAAAAAAAAATAACATGTCAGGATCTGTTCAACACACCTAATCCTTGTGGCCCTAGCATAGAGCTGTCCTCAGCTCTTAGTTTCTCTACACACACCCACTCGTGTCACACTACTATTATACGAATTAATGAACTTTTAACAGACAAAGTTCATGAGTGAAATCACCAGCAGTGAGACTCACCGTCCAGCAGCTTTCCATGGTAGACAGCCATGCCTGCCACACGGCCAATGAACTTGAAGTAGGACAGGTGGTCCTCATTGCAGAGGCCTGAGTTTGGGTTGATCTGCAGAGTGTAGTTGTCCCTGCCCCAGAACATGCAGAGGAGAAACTTAACACAGCTCTAAAGCCATCCAAATCCTTCTCTGATCCATTCCAGAACATATCCCCTAATTAAAATGATTCATAATTCTGTCAGAGATGTTATTCACTAACAGCCCCATTGAGGGCCTGTTCCATTTTTCCTTGCCTGAAAATGGAATTCTAACACATTCAAATCGAGACTCACGTTGCAGAATACTCAAACAGCCCATAATAGGGGTTGAACATCTCCTTGGAGATTAGGAAGAACCACTCCCTGGCCACGCCCCCGTAATCCAAGCCCTTCCCTCCCTCAAACTCCACCCATAGCTGCGCCTTCAGGAAGTCGGCCCTCTTGATTGACAGGATTCGTCTGTAGGAGTCCTCTAGCACGGTGTTCCGCCTGAGCTTCATCTCAAAGCGGTTGGGGATGTCAGCCTGGAATTGGAAATAGAGCATGCTGAATGAGTGGACATCAGGTCAGGGGATGTAGCTGGACTAAATGTCATAGAAGATATTTTGAGGATGATTGAGAGAAAGACAAGATAGGCTTTTACAGTGTGAATATGCTGTATATCTGACCTATTTGTGAGGTTTAGCTGTAATAACAGAACATTAAGAGCATAGGGCCTTCAGTAATTACAATGATTCCCTGTCTTCGGAAAAACAATGCTTACCGGTTTCTTCAGCTTCTTCCGGAAGTATTCATACTTCTGTTTATAGTCTCTGGAGTAAGGCACAGCCTAGAATAGACAAGGATGGGGAGATCCAATGACTGGAAATCAATTATGAAAACATGATGAATTATTTGGTTTTATGGCCAACCTGGAAAACCTGACTCCAAAAAGAGAATGGGCCATATTGCATCCCTAAAATTACTCTACCGGAATCTAATAAATAAAAATCTCTAACTATAACTTTTTTAAATATCGTCTATACTTACTGGTCCAGTTATGGCTGAATTCTGCAGTCTGGGGTCATCCCATTGTGTGTTCTTCGTGTCTGAAAATACATCAGATTTATTCAGCATTGGTAGTAGGCGTATGCATTTTTCACTCATTTTGACAAATTGTAGTACATGTCATACATACTGTGATCTATGTAGAATATCCTCCCATCACTGTGGACCCTCTCCTCCCAGCCAGGCTAAGATAAGGGTAGCACAAACATTACTCACATAATTTTTTCCCTTAAAATCAACCATTCACTCAGCAACTTTCAACTTTAAGAGGCTCATGAAACTGGGCTGCTGATTGCCTTCTTTGAATGCTATTATTGGGTATGATATCATTGTAAAGCTTACCGGCATTGGCCCGAGGTCAGTTGGGTCTAGCGAAGGTCTCCTCCTCATGTGCACAGGAATCTTCAACCTGGGGTCTTCCTGTTATCAGCCAGATAAACATGAAATAAGTCACACAAACAGGAAGGAGCAGTGAGAATGGCAGTATTGTCCAGTGGATAATTGGTCATTCTGGCCATGATGATGCGTGACTAGACCCTATAGGTAGGACCTGGGGGTATTTCTTGATCATGTGACCTGATCAAGAAAAACTACATATATAGTACCAGTCAAAAGTTTGGACACACCTAATCATTCAAGGTTTTTCTTTATTTGTACTATTTTCTACATTGTAGAATAATAGTAAAGACAACACAACTATGAAATAACACATATGGAATCATGTAGTAACAAAGTGTAAAACATTTAAAAAAAAATAAAAAAAAATATATATATATGTTTTACACTGCTCAAAAAAATAAAGGGAACACTTAAACAACACAATGTAACTCCAAGTCAATCACACTTCTGTGAAATCAAACTGTCCACTTAGGAAGCAACACTGATTGACAATAAATTTCACGTGCTGTTGTGCAAATGGAATAGACAACAGGTGGAAATTATAGGCAATAAGCAAGACACCCCCAATAAAGGAGTGGTTCTGCAGGTGGAGACCACAGACCACTTCTCAGTTCCTATGCTTCCTGGCTGATGTTTTGGTCACTTTTGAATGCTGGCGGTGCTTTCACTCTAGTGGTAGCATGAGACGGAGTCTACAACCCACACAAGTGGCTCAGGTAGTGCAGCTCATCCAGGATGGCACATCAATGCGAGCTGTGGCAAGAAGGTTTGCTGTGTCTGTCAGCGTAGTGTCCAGAGCATGGAGGCGCTACCAGGAGACGTGGAGGAGGCCGTAGGAGGGCAACAACCCAGCAGCAGGACCGCTACCTCCGCCTTTGTGCAAGGAGAAGCACTGCCAGAGCCCTGCAAAATGACCTCCAGCAGGCCACAAATGTGCATGTGTCTGCTCAAACGGTCAGAAACAGACTCCATAAGGGTGGTATGAGGGCCCGACGTCCACAGGTGGGGGTTGTGCTTACAGCCCAACACCATGCAGGACGTTTGGCATTTGCCAGAGAACACCAAGATCGGCAAATTCACCACTGGCGCCCTGTGCTCTTCACAGATGAAAGCAGGTTCACACTGAGTACATGTGACAGACGTGACAGAGTCTGGAGACGCCGTGGAGAACGTTCCGCTGCCTGCAACATCCTCCAGCATGACCGGTTTGGCGGTGGGTCAGTCATGGTGTGGGGTGGCATTTCTTTGGGGGGCCGCACAGCCCTCCATGTGCTCGCCAGAGGTAGCCTGACTGCCATTAGGTACCGAGATGAGATCCTCAGACCCCTTGTGAGACCATATGCTGGTGCGGTTGGCCCTGGGTTCCTCCTAATGCAAGACAATGCTAGACCTCATGTGGCTGGAGTGTGTCAGCAGTTCCTGCAAGAGGAAGGCATTGATGCTATGGACTGGCCCGCCCGTTCCCCAGACCTGAATCCAATTGAGCACATCTGGGACATCATGTCTCGCTCCATCCACCAACGCCACGTTGCACCACAGACTGTCCAGGAGTTGGCGGATGCTTTAGTCCAGGTCTGGGAGGAGATCCCTCAGGAGACCATCCGCCACCTCATCAGGAGCATGCCCAGGCATTGTAGGGAGGTCATACAGGCACGTGGAGGCCACACACACTACTGAGCCTCATTTTGACTTGTTTTAAGGACATTACATCAAAGTTGGATCAGCCTGTAGTGTGGTTTTCCACTTTAATTTTGAGTGTGACTCCAAATCCAGACCTCCGTGGGTTGATACATTGGATTTCCATTGATTATTTTTGTGTGATTTTGTTGTCAGCACATTCAACTATGTAAAGAAAAAAGTATTTAATAAGATTATTTATTTCATTCAGATCTTGGATGTGTTTTTTAAGTGTTCCCTTTATTTTTTTGAGCAGTATATATATATATATATATATATATTATTTATATTTGAGATTCTTCAAAGTAGCCACCCTTTGCCTTGATGACAGCTTTGCACACTCTTGGCATTCTCTCAACCAGCTCCATGATGTAGTCACCTGGAATGCATTTCAATTAACAGGTGTGCCTTGGTAAAAGTTAATTTGTGGAACTTCTTAATGCGTTTGAGACAATCAGTTGTGTTGTGACAAGGTAGGGGTGGTTACAGAAGATAGCCCTATTTGGTCAAATTCAAGAGCAAGAACAGCTCAAATAAACAAAGAGAAACGACACGCCATCATTAATTTAAGACATGAAGGTCAGTCAATACAGAAAATGTCAAGAACTTTGAAAGCTAATTCAAGTGCAGTCACAAAAACCATCAAGCGCTATGATAAAACTGGCTCTCATGAAGACCGCCACAGGAAAGAAAGAACCAGAGTTACCTCTGCTGCAGAAAAGGTCATTAGAGTTAACACCCTCAGAAATTGCAGCCCAAACAAATGCTTCACAGAGTTCAAGTAACAGACACATCCTCAACATCAACTGTTCAGAGGAGAATGTGTGAATCAGAGCTTCCTGGTCGAATTGCTGCAAAGAAACTACTACTCAAGGACACCAATAAGAAGAAGAGACTTGCTTGGGCCAAGAAACACGAGCAATGGACATTAGACCGGTGGAAATCTGTCCTTTAGTCTGATGAGTCCAAATGTGAGATTTTTGGATCCAACCTCCGTGTCTTTGTGAGACGCAGAATAGGTGAACGGATGATCTCCGGATGTGTGGTTCCCACCGTGAAGCATGGAGGAGGTGTGATGGTGTGGGGGTGCTTTGCTGGTGACACTGTCAGTGATTTATTTAGAATTCAAGGCTACCATGGCTACCACAGCATTCTGGAACAATTCGCCATCCCATCTGGTTTGCTCTTAGTGGGATTATCATTTGTTTTTCAACAGGACAATGACCCAAACACACCTCCAGGCTGTGTAAGGGTTATTTAACCAAGAAGGAGAGTGATGAAGTGCTGCATCAGATGACCTGGCATCCACAATCACCCGACCTCAACCCAATTGAGATGGTTTGGGATGAGTTGGACCGCAGAGTAAAGGAAAAAGTAGTCAACAAGTGCTCAGCATATGCGCCAACTCCTTCAAGACTGTTGGAAAATCATTCCTCATGAAGCTGGTTGAGAGAATGCCAAGACTGTGCCTCATCAAGGCAAAGGTGGATACTTTGAAGAATCTCTAATATGAAATATATTTTGATTGGTTTAACACTTTTTTGGTCACTACATGATTCCATATGTGTTATTTCGTAGTTTTGACATCATTATTATTCTACAATGTAGAAAATAATACAAATAAAGAAAAACCCTTTAATGAGTAGGTGTGTCCAAACTTTTGACTGGTACTGCATGTCCTTTTAAGAGTGGTGGTATGCAGGTGCTTGCTCTCTCACCCAGGAAGTGGTCTTAGTGTTGTGGTCGATGAAGAAGGGTTTTCCGTTGGGGGCATTGCGGACCTCCCAGCCCGCCGGCATGAAGCCACACTCCCTCTGTGAGCCGGGGGAGTGCTGGGGGGAGCCCTCAGGAGAGAGCATGGGGGGCTGGTACACAGTGGTGTTCTGGGACAGAACAGCCTGGGCTGCTGCGTCTGAGGTTATCTGGACCATGGAAGGAGAGACGAAGATTAACACTATTGATATACTGAAAGGAGGGTGAACTGGATCCTACATCAACATTATCTACAGTGCTTTCGGAAAGTATTCAGACCCCTTGACTTTTTCCACATTTTGTTACGTTACAGCCGTATTCTAAAATGGATTAAATACCAAATTATCCTCAGCAATCTACACACAATACCCCATAATGACGAAGTGAAAACAGAAATACCTTTTTTTACATAAGTATTTCGACCCTTTGCTATGAGACTCGAAATTGAGCGCAGGTGCATCCCATTTCCATTGATCATCCTTGACCTCAAGTTTCTACAACTTGGAGTCCACCTGTGGTAAATTCAATTGAATGGACATGATTTGGAAAGGCACACACCTGTCTATATAAAAGGCTCCACAGTTGACAGTGCATGTCAAAGCAAAAACCAAGCCATGAGGTTGAAGGAATTGTCCGTAGAGTACAGAGACAGGATTGTATTGAGGCACAGATTTGGGGAAGGATACCAAAACATTTCTACAGCATTGAAGGTCCAAGAACACAGTGGCCTCCATCATTCTTAAAAGGAAGATGTTTTGAACCACCAAGACTCTTCCTAGAGCTGGTCGCCAGGCCAAATTGAACAGTCAGAGGAGAAGGGCCTTGATTGTCACTGACAGAGCTCTAGAGTTCCTCTGTGGAGATGGGAGAAACTTCCAGACGGACAACCATCTCTCCACCAATCAGGCCTTTATTGTAGAGTGGCCAGACAGAAGCCACTCCTCAGTAAAAGGCACATGACAGGACCTCAGACTGGAACAACGACCCTAAGAACACAGGCAAGACAACATAGGGCTTCAGGACAAGTTTCTGAATGTCCTTGAGTGGAACAGCCAGAGCCTGGACTTGAACCCGATCGAACATATCTGGAAAGACCTGAAAATAGCTGTGCAGCGACACTCCCCATCCAACCTGACAGAGCTTGAAAGCATCTGCAGAGAAGAATGGGAGAAACCTCCCAAATACAGGTGTGCCAAGCTTGTCGCGTCCTACCCAAGAGTATTCAATGCTGTAATCGCTGCCAAAGGTGCTTCAACAAAGTACTGAGTAAGGGGTCTGAATACTTATGTAAATGTAATATGTTTTTTTTTTTATAAATTAGCAAAACTTTCTAGAAACCTGTTTTTGCTTCGTCATTATGGGGTATTGTGTCGATTGATGAGGGAAAAAAACGAATCATTTGAAGAATAGGGCTGTAACGTAACAAAATGTGGAAAGTCAAGGGGTCTGAATACTTTCCAATGGCACTGTATCTACACAAGTTAAGTGGGTCCTGATTGGCTTTTCACATGACTTTGAATACTTCTTTAGTGCACTGTGGTTTGAGAGAAAGTGAGAGCAAAAGGAGGAATGCAGCCTACCTGGATGAGTGGCCGTGTCCAAGTGGTTATCCTGCTGTTGTGATTGACGTAGTAGGGTCTGCTCTTACTATCCTGCTTCTCCTCCCAGCCTGGAGGCAGCCCCGCTGAGGTTGCTAACAACTATTGAACAACATAAAAAGAGAGAGGCATCAAACAATCCATACAATACCTCAAGTGAATAGAACAATAACTTCCTCTGAATCACTGAGCTACATGTTCAAACCTGATGACTGCATTCTCACTGTTCTTATATCACCTGGGAAAACTATGGAAGCCAGACTTACATGCTGAAGCTGAGCTCAGATGACCCTATCCCACAAATACTACTGTAATACAGGAGTGCTGTGCTTCCCTGTGATGCGGTGTGTGTGTGTGTGTGTGTGTGGGCGGGCACAGGGGATTCAGAGAACGTAACACACACCACAGGATGAACAGGGTGCTCCTCTACTGTCAGAGTCTGGGCACTGCCTCTCCGACTGGAGTGACTTGAATGACTGACCACAGGATGAACAGGGTGCTCCTCTACTGTCAGAGTCTGGGCACTGCCTCTCCGACTGGAGTGACTTGAATGACTGGAAGGGCCCTGTAGCTGAAGAGAGCAAGACAACAGAAACCACAGTCATTACCCATACACGTGTTAATAGGCACATATTCTCCAGCTCTAGACAGGCACTAATACCCGCCTAATACTAAAATAGTACAGTCCCTCAAGGATTCCGTAATTGCATTACATTTCTTTAATATTATGCAAGGGCTTGCAATTTCAACCAATCAGCAGTGCCCATTTACTGCATAATATGGTTCAATCAAGCCACACAGATAAAACATTTGCATATTGCCATGTAAAATGTTAGAATTGTCGTAGCAAAATCTATCATTTTTGAATATCACCAAAAATCCCTGCGAAATACTGGAGGGACTGATTACAGCTGTGTTGTTTTAACACAGTGTGTTGTTTTAACACAGTGTGTTGTTTTAACACAGTGTGTTTCAGTCCCTTCTTGGAACTGTGGAAGGACCCTGTTAAGGAAGCGTATCCCCAGTCTGGCTTTGGGTGTCGGCCGATTGGTAACGGGAGCCCAGTCAGCGCTGGCCAGTAAATTATTCACCTGGAGGGAGGTACGTCGGTTGCCGGATGTGACACCCGAGGCCTGGAGGCGACTGAGCTCGTCACAGAAGGAGTGAAACTCCAGGGGGGAGTGGGGTGGAGGGGGGGAGCGCTGGCTGTTGTAGAAGGTGGACTCATCCTCTGTTATGATTTCCCAGCTCTGGAGCAGACAGGAAACAAGACACATGAAGAGTTTACCATCTGTTCTGAAGGATGTCTTGATGGTGTTAAGTCATTGTCTTCTCATCTGGTTGTGAGCTAAGAAAACAGTTCTGGCCTGCTTATTCTGCCACGGAGTGACGTTATTACATAAAACTGACATGTGATATGATTTCAGTAGGGCAATCTTTTTTTTTGGGGGGGGGGGGCACACTTCCAGGAACACCCTGATCCTGTTAAGGGCCACTCTGGACTATTCTGACATTTAGTAATTTGCTCAGTTAGCAGCCTCTAAAGAGGGGCTAGGACCAGAAAACATGGTTGTAAGATATGGTCCTTATAGGTCTGGACCTATATATCTTACGTAGGTCGTATAGTTGGACCGCACACCACATACGGTTGTTTCATAATATACCAGAGACCGCAAAAGGATATAACAGAACACCGTCTCCATTTCAATATCAAATTCAGGAGAATAACTGTAATTACATTTGAATTTAAAGTGACTTAACTTTAAATGTGAATTTTTCAATACATTAATTGAATTTCGATTGACTTGAAAATAACCTCAGTTGACTCTTGTTGTCTGTCGTTGGAGTCCTCTTGGTCAGAGATCTGCCTGCGGGCGGTGAAGGCGTGCTGCGCCTCCATGTGGATGTTCTGCCTCTGCTCTGCCTCTACCTGACTGTCTCTACATAGGGAAACACACACACACTCAACTTTTCATCTCTTGACCAACCAGGTGTTACTGTATTCCAATACTACCAATGTGTTAAAATAACGCTAGATTGAGTTCAAGCTGTCAGAATAAAGACATGACAGGAGAACCCCAGACTTACTGTACAATGGGCCTGTGCCACTGTGTGGTCCTGGTTTCGTGGTTGACATAGTAGGTCCTGCCCAGGTTGTCCTGCCTCTCCTCCCAGCCAGGGGGCATTGCAGGCAGCAGGTGGTTGTGCCTGGGACCGGACATGTCCTGGCCCTCTAAAAACTCCCAGCTAGGCTGCACAACAACAAAAAACTGTTACACAACATGGCACATGCAGATGTCAACATTGCCCAAATCCTCTACATGTTTGTTCAAGTCAAACAATGTCTTGGCCACTACTCAGAAAATTCAGTGGCAAGCATAGGGACCCATACTTTACTGAAGTTTGGCTTCAAATCATTCTAAGGAAGATGTCAGCATATTCATTAAAGGCCCTGGACCCATGGTGAGACAAATATAGATTGGCCTTTTGGACATGGTGTTCCTAGCCACTGCTTACATTAAGCATGTTCAAGAATGATGACTGGCTGGTTTTATCAATAACTACATCAGGATGGAGATGGCAGGCAATCAGCCATCTTGGCTTGACACTGGTAAAACGAGCCTGGTGTCTTTTCTCCTGGCTCTGAGCACCAATATGCTGTTACATGTATATACTGAAGCACGCCGGCTGAGCAACAGCCAAGGCACGTAGATTAGACATAATCAAAGAAGGGGGGGGGGGGGGGGGGGGGGGGGTGACGGCGTGGGAATATTCAATATCAGGGGGTCAGGGGGCAAAGAGGGCAGGAGGCAGGTTGGGTGGCGGTCTTACATCCATGTCTTCAGTCTGTTCTGCAGCATCCTCTGAGTTGTTTTTGGGTAGGTAGGTCATCTTCAGACGGAGATGACCTTTGACCCTGGATTTGTGACTGCATCAAAACAAAAAGTAAACACTTAACAAAAAATATACATGGAAAACAGTGCACTCTCTAAATAACAGTAATGTGAGCCTCTTAGGTGTATCAAATATCAGACACACAATAAATGTCATTCCAACAATATATCATTGTGACCGACTCAAATATGAAATTGAGCTTTCTCCAAGGAAAAAATCAATATGTACTTTATGTAGCTATTTGAGCTTAATTTATACACCTCAGGAAAGAAAGGTAAACTCACTGGAATGGAACTCAAGATATAATTCAAATTAATTTATGCAATGCCAAGAGACTGAATGTGATAAAAATGTCAAGGAAAATGTCACAAAGTAAATCCATGTTCAACCAGGTAGGATAAGCGGCTTGAATAATCATGAAATAATGCAAACCTTCTCGGGTGAAGTAGAAAATCCTTGAATGTGTATGGCCTTTCAATGTTAGGATTTTCTGTCTGAAATAAAAAGTATTTAAACAGTTGAAATTCTCTATAAAGATATTTGCTGTATAACATCTACGCATGCAGTAACTGTATATCAACAGTAAACAAGTCCTGTATAGACAGTGGACAGATGTAAGGTAGGTCTGCTGTAAATGCTATGAAAAGGAAGGCAAAAGTAACAAACATGGAGGACTGTAATTCCATAACTATGGACAACGTTGTGGAAAGGACTCTGACATGAGGGTGTTTATGTTTACATGAGTGTGCCTATGACAGTTCATTGGTGAAGATAAGTAACTATGTAAAGATCTCCAACAAATGATATCTAAAGGAGAACATGGAACACCAAACAGCAGAGACTATCCTACTCCTTTAGACGTGGGATTGGAAACATGTTGATTTAGGAGAATTGGTTTCCACATACATTATACAAGTGCTAAATAAACAATTTCCTTGCACTAGGCTCACCGGTATCTGGTGTAATGGTACATCCACCTGCCCCAGAAAGTCATCACGTGTCTGTGGAAGGATATAAGAGATTGCAATGGGGAGTCATGTACAGTAGTCATTCATGAGAGTCCATCAAAAAAGGGAGTGGTTACAATGTATCTGGCATGTTTGTGGACTCGCACGCACACACACACACACACACACACACACACACACACCGCTCAAGCGCAAAAGATATGAGTCACACACACACACACAGATTATACCACATGACTGGCCTAGATAGATAATCATTTTCCATGACAGTCACCTTTACGGCACCACTACAGTATGTTCCATCAGCCCTCATGGATGATTTAGTTGTAAATGTATTCATTGGCACATTATACACATAGTTCTATTAGACAAGCCGTTCCAAAAATGGCACTGCACACAACCCCAAATTGACATTAGAAAATGCAGATGACCCCACTTGGGAAAATGATATCTAGTTAAAGCGAAACGTCAGGATTCTGGCAATGAAACCCTTTATCTACTTCCTCAGAGTCAGATGAACTCATGGATAGCATTTGTATGTCTCTGCGTGCAGTTTGAAGGAAGTTGCTGACTAACGTTAGTGCAATTGCTAACTAGTGTTTGCGCAATGACTGGAAGTCTATGTAACTGCAGTGCTAGCATATACCATAAGACTTCCAGTCATTGCGCTAACGCTAGTTGGCATTGGCTCATGAAAGTACCTCTAACTTCCTTTATACTGGATACAGATACAAAGGGGCGGCAGGTAGCCTGGTGGTTAGAGCGTTGGGCCAGTAACCGAAAGGTTGCTAGATCGAATCCCCGAGCTGACAAGGTAACAATCTGTTGTTCTGCTTCTGAACAAGGCAGTTAACCCACTGTTCCTAGGCCGTCATTGTAAATAAAAATTTGTTCTTAACTGACTTGCCTAGCTAAATAAAGGTTCAATAAAATAAAAGATAAAGGGCTTCATTGCCAAAATCACAAAGTAGCCCTTTAATGCTGTGTATTCATATTCACTCAATTTTACATCCCGCAGGCTGTCCCAACATAGTGTAAAAGGTTATTGTAAGAGGCTGACACTAAAAGGTTGTATTTTACACCCATTTGAAGAGAAAAAAGGTTATTTATTTGTTTGATAAGATTGCAGATTTTCTCAGGGGACCCCATTTCAATTTCAGGGGATCCCACCCCAAGGTTTGAAACCACTGTATTAGACATGTGGATTGAATAATTCAGGGGTTATCAGCCCACAGTATAGCTAGAGCAGTAGATGTCTTAATATGTAGTTGTGGAGCAGTGTCCTTTCTAGGAAAGGTGATTCTGACTGAGTACGTCTCTAGAGAGGCTCCAACGTGACCACTGCTATAATGCAGTTACTGTAACATGTTCCTATGCAACATACATCACCCACCTCCCAACATCATCAACAACTGAAAACACAGTGTTGTGTGGGTCGGCTTCATGACCAAATAAACACCCTCGGCATATCAAACTGCCCAGCAGTGGTATGGAGACGGTTCAATTGAACGGATATAGACTGTTCCCCTCCTCTCATTCCTTCCCCATGCCTTTCCTTGGCAGTGAAGCCAAGACAAGCAGGCTTTGGAGAGTCCAGGTTGAGGGACAATGTACAGCCTGTGAAGGTGCTACTCTGAGCTCTGTGACATTCTCTCAGGAACATCACAGAGGGGACTTATTAAGGGATTAATCACATGCTTACTAACATCACTCAAAGACCTGTCAAACCAGCCATATCAAAATGACCAAGAGTGGAGTGTGTGATTGATCAAGTCAGAGGTGTATGGGAGCAAGAATGGTTTCTGGTGAAAATAAACTTAATTTCCATGTAAATCTATCAACCCAATCCCAAAAAGGTTTTAACTGCACTACAGACCAAAAGTATGTGGACACCTGCTCGTGGAAGATCTCATTCCAAAATAATGGGCATTAATTGCGTAAAATGGTGCCGGAGAAGAAGGCAGACGTTTTACGTGTCCCCAACCAATTGTGTTTTTTTGTTCATTTATTTGTAACTTATTTTGTACATAACGATGCTGCTACCGTCTCTTATGACCGAAAATAACTTCTGAACATCAGGACTGCGATTACTCACCACGGACTGGCAGAATCCTTTTATCCCCTTTAACGAGTCTGACGAGCCCGACGGGGACTATATACTGCTTTCTCGGGAACAGGCCCAGATCCCCGTGATTTGTGTGAAGATGAGGCGGAGAAAAAGGGGCCAGAGAGCGGGCTGCCTTCTGAGAATTCGTAGGCGATAGAATAAACCCCCACTTCCTTCCATTCTGCTAGCAAATGTGCAATCTTTGGAGAATAAAATCGATGACTTTAATGCAGGGAAACTTGAATCAGTTTTACCAAATTTCTTTCGGCATGTTAAATGTGCAACCAGAGGGAAAAAAACCTCTGGACCACCTTTACTCCACACACAGAGATGCATACAAAGCTCCTACTCGCCATCCATTTGGCAAATCTGACCATAATTCTATCCTCCTGATTCCTGCTTACAAGCAAAAATTAAAGCAGGAAGCACCGGTTACTAGATCAATTAAAAAAAAACTGGTCAGATGAAGCAGATGCTAAGCTACAGGACTGTTTTGCTAGCACAGACTGGAATATGTTCCAGGATTCCTCCGATGGCATTGAGGAGTACACCACATCAGTCATTGGCTTCATCAGTAAGTGCATCGATGACGTTGTCCCTACAGTGACCGTACGTACATACCCCAACCAGAAGCCATGGATTACAGGCAACATCCACATTGAGCTAAAGGCTAGAGCTGCCGCTTTCAAGGAGCGGGACACTAACCTGGAAGCTTATAAGAAATCCTGCTATGCCCACCGACGAACCATCAAACAGACAAAGCGTCAATACAGGACTAAGACCGAATCATACTACACCGGCTCTGACGCTCGTCGGATGTGGCAGGGCTTGCAAACCATTACAGAATACAAAGGGAAGCACAGTTGAAATCTACACAGTGACATAAGCCTACTAGACGAGCTAAACTACTTCTACGCTCGCTTCGAGGCAAATAACACTGACATGAGAGCACAAGCTGTTCCAGAAGACTGATCACGCTCTCCGCAGCCGATGTGAGTAAGACCTTTAAACAGGTCAACATTCACAAGGCCGCAGGGCCAGATGGATTACCAGGACGTGTACTGCGAGCATGCGCTGACCAACTGGCAAGTGTCTTCACTGACATTTTCAACCTCTCCCTGTCCGAGTCTTTAATACCAACATGCTTTAAGAAGACCACCATAGTGCCCGTGCCCAAGAACACTAAGGTAACCTGCCTAAATGACTACCAACGCGTAGCACTCATGTCTGAAGTCATAAAGTGCTTTGAAAGGCTGGTCATGGCACACATCAACACCATTATCCCAGAAACCCTAGAACCACTCCAATTTGCATACCACCCCAACAGATCCACAGATGATGCAATCTCTATTGCACTCCACACTGCCCTTTCCCACCTGAACAAAAGGAACACCTATGTGAGAACGCTATTCATTGACTACAGCTCAGCATTCAACACCATAGTGCCCTCAAAGCTCATCAATAAGCTAAGGATCCTGGGACTAAATACCTCCCTCTGCAACTGGATCATGGACTTCCTGACGGGCCGCCCCCAGGTGGTAAGTGTAGGTAACAACACATCCGCCACACTGATCCTCAACACAGGGGCCCCTCAGGGGTGCGTGCCCAGTCCCCTCCTGTACTCACTGTTCACTCATGACTGCACGGCCAGGCACAAATCCAACACCATCATTAAGTTTGCCGATGACACAACAGTGGTACGCCTGATCACCGACAACAACGAGACAGGCTACAGGGAGGAGGTCAGAGACCTGGCCGTGTGGTGCCAGGATAACAACCTCTCCCTCAATGTGATCAAGACAAAGGAAATGATTGTGGACTACAGGAAAAAAAGAGAACCGAGCACGTCCCCATTCTCATCAACGGGGCTGCACTGGAACAGGTTGAGAGCTTCAAGTTCCTTGGTGTCCACAATACCAACAAACTAACACGGTCCAAGCACACCAAGACAGTCGTGAACAGGGCACAACAAAACCTATTCCCCTTCAGGAGACTGAGAAGATTTGGCGTGGGTCCTCAGATCCTCAAAAGGTTTTACAGCTGCACCATCGAGAGTATCCTGACAGGTTGCATCACTGCCTGGTAGGGCAACTGCTCGGCCTCTGACCGCAAGGCATTACAGAGGGTAGAGCGTACGGCCCAGTACATCACCAGGGCCAAGCTTCCTGCCATCCAGGACCTCTACACCAGGCTGCGTCAGATGAAGGCCCTAAAAATCGAAGACACAAGCCACCCTAATCATAGACTGTTCTCTCTGCTACCGCACGGCAAGCGGTACCAGAGCGCCAAGTCTAGGTCCAAGAGGCTTCTAAACAGCTTCTACCCCCAAGCCATAAGACTCCTGAACACCTAATCAAATGGCTACGCAGATCTTTTGCATTACACCGCTGCTACTCTGTTATCATCTATGCATAGTCACTTAATAAAATATACATATACACACCGACATATTACCTCAACTAACTGGTGCCCATGCACATTGACTCTGTACTACTACCACCCCCCGTATATAGTCTCACTATTGTTATTTTACTGCTGCTCTTTAATTACTTGTTACTTTTATTAACTGCATTGTTGGTTAGGGGCTCGCAAGTAAGCATTTCACTGTAAGGTCTACACCTGTTGTACTTGGCGCATGTGACTAATAACATTTGATAATATGGAGTTGGTCCCACCCCTTTGCTGCTACAATAGCCTCCACTCTTCTGGGAAGGTTTTCCACCAGATGTTGGAACATCGCTGAGGGGACTTGCTTCCATTCAGTCCCGAAGCAAGCACCAGTTAGCCTGGAGCTAGCCTCGAGCTAGGCCCATCTCCCGGCTAGCCAAAGAGATCCACCAGCCAATTCTTGGGCTACAAAACCTCTTGCCAAATGGCCTGGACCCTTTACTGCTGACACGGAGCCCTGCCGATCCATCACGACTGGTCTGTCGTAACTGTCCGAGGTGGTTTCAACAGGCTCTTCCGTTGCGACGTCGCAGGATGCCCATCTGTTATCCCCGGCCCGCTAGCAGTCTGAATCGCCGTGTCTCCAGCTCGCCTAGCGTAGCAGCGACTACGGAATTGGCTCCCTGACTCAGAGTGCTACTCATTGTACCCTATGATCACTCGGCTACACATGCCTCTCCCTAATGTCAATATGCCTTGTCTATTGCGGTTTTGGTTAGTAATTGTCTTATTTCACTGTAGAGGCCCTAGCCCTGCCCAATATGCCTTAGATATCCCTTCTGTTCCACCCCCCACACATGCGGTGACCTAACCTGGCTTAACTGGTGCCTCTAGAGACAAAACCTCTCTTTGTCAGTCAATGCCTTTAGTTTACCTCCACTGTACTCACATCCTACCATACCCTTGTCTGTAAATTATACCTTGAATCTATTCTTCCGCACCCAGAAATCTGCTCCTTTTACTCTGTTCTGAACGCACCAGACGACCAGCTCTTTTAGCCTTTAGCCATACCCTTAGCCTACTCCTCCTCTCTTCCTCTGGTGATGTAGATGTTAACCCAGGCCCTGCAGCCCCCAGCACCACTCCCATTCCCCAGGCACTCTCATTTGTCGACTTCTGTAACCGTAAAAGCCTTGGTTTCATACATGTTAACATCAGAAGCCTCCTCCCTAAGTTTGTTTTATTCACTGCTTTAGCATACTCCACCAACCCTGATGTCCTAGCCGTGTCTGAATCATGCCTTAGGAAGGCCACCAAAAATCCTGAAATTTCCATCCCGAACTATAACATCTTCCGACAAGATAAAACTGCCAAAGGGGGCGGAGTTGCAATCTACTGCAGAGATAGCCTACAGAGTTCTGTCATACTATCCAGGTCTGTGCCCAAACAATTCAAGGTTCTACTTTTAAAAATCCACCATTCCAGAAACAAGGCTCTCACCGTTGCCGCTTGCTATAGACCCCCTTCAGTCTCCAGCTGTGCCCTGGACACCATATATGAATGGATTGCCCCCATCTATCTTCAGAGTTCGTACTGTTAGGTGACCTAAACTGGGATATGCTTAACACCCCAGCCATCCTACAATCTAAACTAGATTCCCTCAATCTCACACAAATGATTATGGAACCTACCAGGTACAACCCTAAATCCGTAACCATGGGCACCCTCATAGATATCATCCTGACCAACTTGCCCTCTAAATACACCTCTTTGTCTTCAACCAGGATCTCAGCGACCATTGCCTGCGTGCATGATGGGTCCGGGGTCAAACGACCACCCCTCATCACTGTCAAACGCTCCCTAAAACACTTCTACAAGCAGGCCTTTCTAATCGACCTGGTCCGGGTATCCTGGAAGGATATTGACCTCATCCCGTAAGTAGAGGATGCTTGGTTGCTCTTTAAAAAAGTGGTTTCCTTGCCATATTAAATAAGCATGCCCCATTCAAAAAACGTAGAACTAAGAACAGATATAGACCTTGGTTCACCCCAGACTTAACTGCCCTTGATTAGCACAAAAACATCCTGTGGTGTCATCGAATAGCCCCCGTGATATGCAACTTTTCAGGGAAGTCAGGAACCAACATACTCAGTCAGTTTGAAAAAGCTAGCCTTAGCTTTCCTAACAGAAATTTGCATCCTGTAGTACAAATTCCTAAAAGTTTTGGGACACTGTAAAGTCCATGGAGAATAAGAGCACCTCCTCCCAGCTGCCCACTGCACTGAGGCTAGGAAACTCTGTCACCACCGATAAATCTACATAATCAATCATTTCAATAAGCATTTTTCTACAGCTGGCCATGCTTTCCATCTGACTACCCTTACCCCGGCCAACAGCTCAGCACCCACTGCAGCAACTTGCCCAAGAACCCCCCGCCCCCGCTTCTCCTTCACCCAAATCATGACAGCTGATGTTCTGAAAGAGCTGCAAAATCTGGATCCCTACAAATCAGCTGGGCCAGACAATCTGGACCATCTCTTTCTAAAATTATCCGCCGAAATTTTTGTAACCCCTATTACTAGCTTGTTCATCCTCTCTTTCGTATGGTCTGAGATCCCCAAAGATCGGAAAGCTTCCGCGGTCATCCCCCTCTTCAAAGGGAGACACTCTAGATCCAAACTGTTATAGACCTATATCCATCCTGCCCGGCCTTTCTAAAATCTTCGAAAGCCAAGTAAACAAACAGATCACCGACCACTTCGAATCCCACCGTACCTTCTCCACTATGCAATCTGGTTTCCGAGCTGGTCAGCGGTGCACCTCAGCCACGCTCAAGGTCCTAAATGATATCATAACCGCCATCGATAAAAGACAGTACTGTGCAGCCATCTTCATCGACGTGGCCAAGGCTTTCGACTCTGTCAATCACCGCATTCTTATCGGCAGACTCAATAGCCTTGGCTTCTCAAATGACTGCCTCGCCTGGTTCACCAACTACTTCTCAGACAGAGTTCAGTGTGTCAAATCAGAGGGCCTGTTGTCCGGACCTCTGACAGTCTCTATGGTGGAGCCACAGGGTTCAATTCTAGGGCTGACTCTTTTCTTTGTATGATGTCAATGGTGTCGCTCTTGCTGCAGGCGATTCTCTGATCCACCTCTACGCAGAGGACACCATTCTGTATACATCTGGCCCTTCCTTGGACACTGTGTTAACAAACCTCCAAACGAGCTTCAATGCCATACAACTCTCCTTCCGTGGCCTCCAACTGCTTTTAAATGCTAGTAAAACTAAATTCATGCTCTTCAACCGATTGTTGCCCGCACCCGCCCGTCCGACTAGCATCACTACTCTGGACGGTTCTGACTTAGAATATGTGGACTACAAACAAAGCCTCCTTCACGCATGCTGCCAAACATACCCTTGTAAAACTGACTATCCTACCGATCCTTGACTTCGGCGATGTCATTTACAAAACAGCCTCCAACACTCTACTCAGCAAACTGGATGTAGTCTATCACAGTGCCATCCGTTTTGTCACCAAAGCCCCATGTACTACCCACCACTGCGACCTGTATGCTCTCGTTGGCTTGTCCTTACTACATACTCGTCGCCAAACCCACTGGCTCCAGGTCATCTATAAGTCTTTGCTAGGGTAAGCCCTGCCTTATCTCAGCTCACTGATCACCATAGCAACACCCACCCGTAGCACGCACTCCAGCAGGAATATTCCACTGGTCATCCCCAAAGCCAACACTTCCTTTGGCCGCCTTTCCTTCCAGGTCTCTGCTGCCAATGACTGGAACCCCCCCTCTAACTTTAAGCATCAGCTGTCAGTGCAGCTTACCGATCACCGTACCTGTACACAGCCAATCTGTAAATAGCACACCCAACTACCTCAACCCCATATTGTTATTTATCCTCTTGCTCTTTTCCACCCAGTATCTCTACTTGCACATCATCATCTGCACATCTTTCACTCCAGTGTTAATGCTAAATTGTAATTATTTCCCCTCTATAGCCTATTTATTGCTTACCTCCCTACATTTGTACACACCGTACATAGATTGATCTATTGTGTTATTGACTGTACGTTTGTTTATGTGTAACTGTTGTTTTTGTCGCACTGCTTTTCTTTATCTTGGCCAGGTCGCAGTTGTAAATAAGAACTTGAGAACGAGATTTCCACATGAGAACGCATTTCCACTGCTCCAGAGTTCAATGGTGGTGAGCTTGACACCATTCCAATCGACGCTTCGCATTGCTCATGGTGATCTTAGGCTCGTTTCCGGCTGCTCGGCCATGAAAACCCATTTCATGAAGCTCCCGACAAACAGTTCTTGTGCTGACGTTGCTTCCAGAGGCAGTTTGGAACTCGGTTAGTGAGTGTTGCAACCGAGGACAGACAATTTTCTGCGCTGTGCGCTTCAGCATTCACGTTCTATGAGCTTGTGTGGCCTACCAATTCGCGGCTGAGCCGTTGTTGCTCCCAGATGTTTCCACTTCACAATAAAAGCACTTACAATTGACTGGGGAAGCTCTAGCAGGGCAGAAATTTGACGTCCTGACTTGTTGGAAAGGTGGCATCCTATGACGGTGCCACGTTGAAAGTCACTGAGCTCTTCAATAAGGCCATATACTTCCAATGTTTGTCTCTGGAGATTGCATGGCTGTGTGCTCGATTTAATACACCTGTCAGTAATGGATGTGGCTGAAATAGCCGAATCCAGTAATTTGAAGGCATGTCCACATACTTTTGTACATATTGTGTATTTCTGACTAGGTCATAGCAATGATAATGTTATTTTCTCAAGTTTGCGAATCTTTACGAAGTCATCATCATTATTTCTATTTCCAAATATTGGATATACGGCATTGTGATTGTATTCAAAAAGAGAGGAAGTGTATGTGTATGATGGATTCAAAGCCACCAGACAAAAAGGCAGGCAAAAGTAGGCCAACTTAGAGGTTTTGTTGTTGGAATAAAACCATTTTTTTTTAAAAAAACAGTTTCCAGCTGGTGAAATAAGTCTGGATTTTAAAATGGGTAACTTTAAAACTGTCAAGTAAGAGCTCGGATTTCTTCACTCTAAAATATAAAACATGAACGTTTGTTATTGCTATTACCGAGCTAGGCTCAAATACACTCCAATTGACCAGTCATTAAAATATCTCAGCATTTAATGGTATACATAAAGGATAAAACAATTACAACTGACGAGATGAAACAAAGTTCATATTTCCTTCTGTTGAAGGAAATAATTTTGTTAGGGGATTTCAATACTGATGTTTACGAAAAGAATAGCCCAACCCACAATGTATTTATGCACTTTTGTAGATTACCAAATTCTAAAAGATCCCAACGGGACATGTGAAACAGTGCAAAGTACGATTGACTTAATATTGGTGTCTGAAAAATCTAAAATATCGCAGTAGAGTAATAGTATATGGAATCAGTGAACATTTTATTACATTTTGCACAAGGAGGATTTTTAAAGATATATTTAAGTGTCACAAAACCGTTTGAATCAGAGGACTCAAAAAATACTGTGTTGAAAAGTTTAGGGAGGAAGTGGGTAAAATTGACTGGTCACCTGTGCAAGATAGTGTAGGGGTAGACAGTGCCTGGGAAGTCTTTAAATGTAGATTCCTTGATCTGGTGAATGTGATGGCTCCCATTAGACGGGTCAGGGTAAAGCAGAGATCTGCCCTTGGTTTAATCATGAAATTCTAGAATCTATCCAAGCAAGGAATAAGGTCATTAAAAAATGTAAGAACTCTCAAGAGCAGCATGATTTTGTCCTATATAAACGTCACAGAAATTAAGCACAGAGCAGGATGGATGAAGCGAAGAGGGGTTACTTCGCTGAGAAAATAATTGAGAACAAAAAATACCCTAAAAAGCTTTGGAAATCATTTAAGGAACTAGGCTGTAGTAGTACTACCAAAAACAAACTAAAACAGTATTGGACTGAACATCAAGTGGGAGATGGTATATGAAAAAGCAGAGGTTGACAATTAATTCAACTCTTTTTTTTTTTTTTTTTTTTTTTTACTTCTGTTGCCAGCAAGCTGGTTAGCAAGGTGCCCACCAGTTCTGGTTTGTATGGAAGCAACCAAGTCAAGAAGTATAATGTAGAGGTAGGGGTTCAGCAAAACTCTTTTTCTTTTGCAAAGGTAGAAACAGCCAAAATAGTCAGTATGCTGGCAGAGTTTAAAACGCTCCAAAGCCACAGGCCTGGATAATATTCCTGCAAGGTTTCTTATAGATTCTGCTGAGCAAATTGGCCCTTGTACTACGCATATCGTTAATCTCTCTCATGAACAAGGTACCTTTCCCAAATCTGACCCTGGGAATTATAGGCCTGTATCTATCCTCTGTAACGTCAAAAATCCTGGAGAGAGTTGTACATGAGCAAATGTATGAATATGTTAACAAACAGGGTCTAATGTATGATTTTCAGTCAGGTTTTAGAAAAACATACTCCACCGATTCATGTCTACTTTACTTAACTGACTTCATCAGGAAAGAGATTGATGAGGGAAATCTGTGTGGAATGGTACTGCTTGACCTACAGAAGGCCTTTGATACAGTTAACCACTGTCTCCTAATCTCCAAACTGGAGGCATGGGGTTAAGCAGTATCCCTCTAGGCTGGGTAAAGTCCTATTTATCAGGAAGGGAGCAAGTAGTAGAGGTTAATGGTTCACTGTCTCAGGCAAAACCAATGATTTGTGGCGTTGCGCAGGGGAGCGTGCTTGGGCCTCTGCTGTTTTTATTGTATATTAATGATATGAAAGATGCTTGTTCTTGCAGTCTTTTTTTTTATGCGGATGACTCTACACTTCTTGTGTCTCACAAAAGTAAAACTATGTTGGAGAGCATACTTAGCACAGAGCTTTCTAACATTAGCAAATGGCTTGGAGATAATACGCTCTCTCTGCACTTGGGGAAAACTGAAGAAATTATTTTTGGATCCAGACCTAAATTGTGTAGGTCGTCTGAAATCAGAGTGGAGTTAGGGGGTGAGGTGCTGACTACTAAAACCTCTGTTAGCTACTTGGTATGTATCCTTGATGGAAGCTTGGGAGGTGTGAGCATGGCCAATAAAGTGCTAGGGAAGGTTAATGCCAGGACTAAGTTTTTGGCTAGAAAGTCCAAGCTGCTTGATAAGGACTCCATGAAAGTGCTAGCTACTGCCCTTATTCAATGCCATTTTGACTATGCTAGTACTTCCTTGTTTGGGGGCTTATCTAAACTTATGAAGGGGAAGCTCCAGATAGCCCAGAATAAGCTGATCAGGGTAGTATTGAAGGTGAGTCCACATACTCACATAGGCAGGAGCTGCTTTCAGGAACTAAACTGGCTGCCTGTTGAGGCTAGGGTGTCCCAGATTAGACTAGGTTTGGTTTACAGATCGAAGATGGCATAGCAGTCAGACGTCTGTCTTTTCGTGCCCCTTGTATATATCTTTTTACATCTTTTTCTTCGCATATCTTTTTAAAATATTTTCCTAAACCTCAGCTTCTAAATACTCTCCTGCAACCCGCCTCACCCAATGTGGCGTGGTCTGTTTTTTTCTAAAGTATTTCTATTTACTTCGGATCTGGAATCCCTCAACTGAAGCTAGCCAGCTAACTACCTAGCAGCTATCAGTCAGCAAACCATTGCTAGCAGTCATCAGCCAACCTTTAGCTCGGAAAGCTCTCGCCAGTTCGAACAACGTGACTCAAACCAGAGCATAACGGACATATTATTATTATTTTTTCCCCCCCATATCCCCGGATTCCTACCGCAAACTCTGAACATTTTCATCTGAATCTAAGCAACTAGCTAACCGCAATCCCGGGTGACTACTCCTGGCTAGCGTTTCCATCCCGAAGCAACCACCAATTAGCCTGAAGCTAGCCCGGCCAGGGCTCCTGTGCTACCACCGAAGCCCACTCCTGGGCTACAATATCCGGACCCCTTCTCCTGCCGGTACGGGGCACGGAACCCCGCCGATCCTCTACGACTGCAATACCGACAATCTGCCCGAGGATTCCAACAGGCCCTTCAGGCGCGACGTCCGCTGAAGGCCCATTCTGCTAACCGCGGCCTACTAGCTACCTAGAGCTACTTGGAACCCTACTAATTCCATGACTGGTCTATCGACGTCACCGCACGAAGAGGCAAAAACAGACTTACCCCCATCGCAACGTCCCCCAAAGGCTAACTTGCGAGCCCCGGTCTGCCAACCGCGAGCCCCGGTCTGCCAACCGCGAGCCCCGGTCTGCCATCTGCTTGCTTGCTAACCCGGTCTGCTAACTGCTAGCTTGCCAGCCCCGGGTCTGCTAACTGCTAGCTTGTTTAGCCCCGGCCTACTAACTGTTAGCGTCGGCCAGCTAACTGTCAGAATCGCCGTGTCCCCAGTCAGCCCAACCACTCACTGGACCCATATGTTCACTTGGCTACACATGCCTCTCTCTAATATCAATATGCCTCGTCCATTACTGTCCTGGTTAGTGATTACTGTCTTATTTCACTGTAGAGCCTCTAGCCCTGCTCAATGTGCCTTAACCAACCATGAACGTTCCACCTCCTACATATGCGATGACATCACCTGGTTTAAACGTCTCTAGAGACTATATCTCTCTCATCATTACTCAATGCCTAGGTTTGCCTCCAATGTACTCACATCCTACCTTACCTTTGTCTGTACACTATGCCTTGAATCTATGTTATCGTGCCCAGAAACCTGCTCCTTTTACTCTCTGTTCCGAACGTGCTAGACGACCAGTTCGTATAGCCTTTAGCCGTACCCTTATCCTACTTCTCCTCTGTTCCTCTGGTGATGTGGAGATTAATCCAGGTACTGCAGTGCCTAGCTCCACTCCCACTCCCCAGGTGCTCTCATTTGTTGACTTCTGTAACCGTAAAAGCCTTGGTTTCATGAATGTTAACATTAGAAGCCTACTCCATAAGTTTGTTTTACTCACTGCTTTAGCACACTCTGCCAACCCTGATGTCTTAGCCGTGTCTGAATCCTGGCTTAGGAAAACCACCAAAAACCCTGAAATCTCCATCACTAACTATAACATCTTCCGCCAAGATAGAACTGCCAAAGGGGGCGGTGTTGCAATCTACTGCAAAGACAGTCTGCAGAGTTCTGTATTACTATCCAAGTCTGTGCCCAAACAATTCGAGCTTCTACTTCTAAAAATGCACCTTTCCAGAAACAAGTCTCTCACTGTTGCTGCTTGCTATAGACCTCCCTCTGCCCCCAGCTGTGCCCTCGATACCATATGTGAATTGATTGCCCCCATCTATCTTCTGAGCTACTAAGTGACCTAAACTGGGACATGCTTAACACCCCGGCCATCCTACAATCTAAGCTTGATGCCTTCAATCTCACACAAATTATCAATGAACCTACCAGGTACAACCCCAAATCCGTAAAAACGGGCACCCTCAGATGTCATCCTAACTAACTCGCCCTCCAAATACACCTCTGCTGTTTTCAATCAAGATCTCAGCGATCACTGCCTCATTGCCTGCATCCGTAATGGGTCTGCGACCAAACGACCACCCTTCACTGTCAAACGCTCCCTAAAAACACTTCTGCGAGCAGGCCTTTCTAATCGACCTGGCCAGGGTATCCTGGAATGACATTGACCACATCCCGTCAGTAGATGATGCCTGGCTATTCTTTAAAAGTGCCTTCCTCACCATCTTAAATAAGCATGCCCCACGCAAAAAAAATGTAGAACTAAGAATAGATATAGTCCTTGGTTCACTCCAGACCTGTCTGCCCTTGACCAGCACAAAAAAACATCCTGTGGCGTTCTGCATTAGCATCGAATAGCCTCCGTGATATGCAACTTTTCAGGGAAGTCAGGAACAAATATACACAGGTAGTTGGAAAAGCTAAGGCTAGCCTTTTCAAACAGAAATTTGCATCCTGTAGTACTAACTCAAAAAAGTTCTGGGACACTGTAAAGTCCATGGAGAAGAAGAGCACCTCCTCCCAGCTGCCCACTGCACTGAGGCTAGGAAATACTTACCACCGATAAATCCACTATAATTGAGAATTTCAATAAGCATTTCTCTACGGCTGGCCATGCTTTCCACCTGGCTACCCCGGTCAACTGCCCGGCACCCTCCACAGCAACCCGCCAAAGCCCCCACCATTTCTCCTTCACCCAAATCCAGATAGCTGATGTTCTGAAAGAGCTGCAAAATCTGGACCCATACAAATCAGCCGGGCTAGACAATCTGGACCTTCCCTTTCTAAAATGATCTGCCGAAATTGTTGCAACCCCTATTACTAGCCTGTTCAACCTCTCTTTCGTATCGTCTGAGATTCCCAAAGATTGGAAAGCTGCTGCGGTCATCCCCCTCTTCAAAGGGGGTGACACTCTAGACCCAAACTGCTACAGACCTATATCTATCCTACCCTGCCTTTCTAAGGTCTTCAAAAGCCAAGTTAACAAAACAGATTACCGACCATTTCGAATCCCACCGTACCTTCTCCGCTATGCAATCTGGTTTTAGAACTGGTCATGGGTGCACCTCAGCCACGCTCAAGGTCCTAAACAACATCATAACCGCCATCGATAAGAGAGATTACTGTGCAGCCGCATTCATCGACGTGGCCAAGGCTTTCTACTCTGTCAATCACCGCATTCTTATTGGCAGAGTTGACAGCCTTGGTTTCTCAAATGATTGCCTCGCCTGGTTTACCAACTACTTCTCTCATCGAGTTCAGTGTGTCAAATCGGAGGGCCTGTTGTCCGGACCTCTAGCAGTCTCTATGGGTGTGCCACAGGGTTAAATTCTCGGGCCGACTCTCTTCTCTGTTTTCATCAATGATGTTGCTCTTGCTGCTGGTGATTCTCTGATCCACCTCTACGCAGATGACACCATTCTGTATACTTCTGGCCCCTCTTTGGCCACTGTGTTAACTAACCTCCAGGCGAGCTTCAATGCCATACAACTCTCCTTCTGTGGCCTCCAACTGCTCTTAAAACGCAAGTAAAACTAAATGCATGCTATTCAATCGATCACTGCCCGCACCTGCTTGCCCTTCCAGCATCACTACTCTGGACGGCTCTGTGCCATCTGTTTTGTCACCAAAGCCCCATACACTACCCACCATTGCGACCTGTACGCTCTCGTTGGTTGGCCCTCGCTTCATACTCGTCGCCAAACCCACTGGCTACAGGTTATCTACAAGTCTCTGCTAGGTAAAGCCCCGCCTTATCTCAGCTCACTGGTCACCATAACAGCATCCACTCGTAGCACGCGCTCCAGCAGGTATATCTCACTGGTCACGCCCAAAGCCAATTCGTCCTTTGGTCGTCTTTCCTTCCAGTTCTCTGCTGCCAATGACTGGAACGAACTGCAAAAATCTCTGAAGCTGGAGACTCATATCTCCCTCACTAGCTTTAAGCACCAGCTGTCAGAGCAGCTCACAGATCACTGCACATAGCCCATCTGTAAACAGCCCATCTACCTACCTACCTCATCACCATACTGTATTTATTTATTTCTTGCTCCTTTGCACCCCAGTATCTCTACTTGCACATTCAACTTCTGCACATCTACCATTCCAGTGTTTAATTGCTATATTGTAATTACTTCGCCACCATGGCCTATTTATTGCCTTAACTTACCTAATTTGCACTCACTGTATATAGACTTTTTGTTTTATTTTGGTTCTACAGTATTAATGACTATGTTTTGTTTATTCCATGTGTAACTCTGTTGTATGTGTCGAATTGCTATGCTTTATCTTGGCCAGGTCGCAGTTGTAAATGAGAACTTGTTCTCAACTAGCCTACCTGGTTAAATAAAGGTGAAATAAAATAAAAATACAGGAGTATTTATGGTCCTGCACTCAGATATCTAAGTGATTACTTTCCTCGTGTTAGGGATGTACACAATCACAGCACCAGATCAGGTGTAGCTGATGTGTGCTTATACAGGTTCAGAAGTAATGCTGGGAAAGGTACTTTCTTGTATACTGGAGCCTCAGAATGGAATGAGTTGCCTCTGTCCATAAAAACATCATCCTCTCTGGGCAGCTTTAAAAATAAAGTAAAAATATGTTTGATGTCTTCTGTGCCCATATGAATGACATTTATGATGTAACTGGAATGATGAGATAGATGTTGTTCCTCTGTTTTTTATTTTTTATTTCACTGCCATACTGTGAAGGGCATTTTCAAGTTCTGTGTGTGCTTTTTTTCTAAAATGGTCGAATTAATAAACTAAACTAAAACATTTAGTCCACTTCAAAAGGTAGTGTTTCTAAATGTATATTTCTTGCCTGACTCAATGTCTGAACTGGTTTTCAAAAACAAATGTACGGAAGGCCTCCACACAAACAGAGCAGTAAACAGTCCATCCAAAATGTGAAAGTACTAGACTATATTACTCATTATCTTCCTCTTCTTCAATGCCCTGGTTCTCTCAGGAAAACACATCAAATGTTGAAAATTAAGGTCAAACCACAAAGTAGAGGAATTCTCTCTCTCGGTCTCTGGAGCCCCGGTGTGGTGGATATATTATCTTGTCATAAAGAATGTCCTTTCAAAAAAAAAAAGAAAAGTTCAATAATGAAAATAGAAAACAATGAAAAAGCTGTGTAGAATTCTGAATAAGTGCAGCTCCTACTAAACAGACCTTTCCCATTATAGGGTAGAGAAAGGCTGGAGTGATTTGTTTTGATGAGGTTTATCAGATAAAACATCCACTTACCGGTATGTATAAAAAATAATTATAAGTACAAGAATGCTTTGCAATTAGCCTCTGTTTTTAAGCCTCAGTTGTGATGGTAATGTAAGGGAAAGGATGGCCTTGGCCAAGTGTTTCAACTGCAAGGAGTTCGTTAATGGTCTGTGCAGGAGAAGAGGACAATTTTCTGCTCCATGGAGAGAGTCTGCCTGCCAACAAACCACCTCAGAGAGGGACAAAGCTGGGTCTGCATGTGGGGTCCTCTGGTCTGGATGCACCTGCTCTGCAGCCACTCTGCCACAAAACAAAGCCCCTTCCTGTAGCAGCTTCCAAAACCTCAGCTTGCAGAAAAACTGGGTCAGCCAGGCATACTGTTCTGCTCAAACGTCCATACACGTATCCATGGACATTAAGTGTGCCTCTCAACATGGAAAACAAGACGAATCACATAATCTTTTCTCATCTTAAAAACTGTTTCCATACGCTCTACTCACTTTGTATTTATTCTCTCTACTGAAGCTAAATCCATCAAGACAAGAGGTCTTATACACATTTGTATTTTTGCCTCAGATCTCGATAAGATCACAGGCCAGATAAAAAAGGTAAGAGTTCAGGGGGAACAAATTACACAATTTTGATAGTAAACCTTGTGACCTTGATAGTGATCTAAGGCAATTTAGAAAAAAACCTGTTCTGGTGCTCTGATGCATCAAAAAAAGAACAAAAACATACATGTTGTCAATGTTCCCTCTAACGTTCGCCCCCAGAACTGCCAAGCAGAAGAAATATCAGCCTGCGCAGAGAAGCACGAGATTGAACTTCACTCAACTTTCTAGAGTTCTCCCCATTATTTAACAATATCAACATGTCCCTTTACTGTGGGAATTGTGATCGAATCAATGCAAGAGCCACTTTCAATGCAACATAACAAAACAAAAAGAATTAGTATGCAAAACTAACTATGCAAGAGATTTTGTTGGCAGAGCACATCGGAGTAGGATTTCTATTGCATTGACAGGCACGACTCAGGCCTGCACTCTATACAGACCGGTCCGCCATAACCAATCAGAGCTGCAGTAGACCTATATGCAAATCGACCATTGCCATATTTGGATTTGTGCCATTCACTTTGAACTGGACTGTTTTACAGCATGAACGATTATTATGCGCTTGTTTTGAGATCAAAGCGAGCCACGTGTGTAGCCACGTGTGTACATTTGTTCATATTCTTTGCTAGTTAGTGATTTATTAGCCCAGTTATAGCTAATTTGTAGTCAGAAATGTGGAAGTGATTGCTTCCTACAAGAGCACAAAATGTGAACATTTATAGCCATCTTTGAAAAGCAAGTCAGGTAAAGAGCTTTTTTTTTTATGTCTTAAAGGGCCAGCGTTGTATTTTGAGACAGGCTTGAATAAGCTAAGTAGCCAATAGGCAGAGGGTAGCATAATGTGTCTGATTCTCTGTAATAATGGTATGGGAATAATAATGCATTTATTTTGTAAAGTGGTTTCTTGCAACAAACAAAATGTTCAGTCACCACCTCATTTGAAGGACAAGTGGATAAACAGGTTAATGTCAAGCCCTGCATGTTTTTTTCCAAAAGTCTCATGGAATGTAGGCCTTCTGTAGGCTGAATGATAGAACCTCTGTTTCCATGTTAAAATGTTATCTGATGCATTTTCTCTATAGGTTTGTTTATGGTAGGCCTAGATTATGATCAAATAGTCACAGTAGCCTACCTGGTCACTGTTAAAACAGTAAATTAAAGGGGGTACAACCTAAGTGTTCACAACGGAAGTTGCAGAGAATTTTCACAACGTTGAAGTTTGTGCTCATCAGACCTGAAATTTGCTCAGTGCCGCAAAAATTAGAGGGAACAACGCATGCGGTCACCTGCTATTCATTTTCAGTGGAGTCCGATTACTGTAGTTAACCCAGCTTGGTCCTGGAAAAGTGTTTGCCAACAGCTATGCTACTGTAGAGTATCTGTACACATGACATCGAAAGGAAAAGCAGGTAATTCTTGCATCATCCAGGACAACACTCAGATGGGATGCATATAACGAGCATGACCTTTGAACTCTTGAAATTCACTGCCTGGGGACTGATCGTCATGATTAGGGAGATTCAATGTTTACATTATGAGACTGTCATTCATCTCATTCTCCTTTTCTTCATTATTGTGCTTGGTGTCTTGTTTATCCTCTGTGTTTGGCCACAACACTGAGCTGATCCTGGGGCTGCTACTCTTTAAACAACCAAATAGGGATTAAGGTGTATCGATTGACCAGGAGAAATCAGTCACTTATCAGGCTCAGTGAGGTATCAGGGCTCAGATCAAGATGGTGCTTAGCCTTGTCAATGTCCAAAAGGCATATGGTCAGCTCACGAGAGATGGGAAAGGGACACAGAGGCAGAGGGAAGAAGAGAGTGGGAAAGACAGAACGAGAGAGACAAAGTAAGGAGGGAGGAGATGTAGCCACAGTGGAGGCCATGTGGGCTCGCCTCTGATTCCAACAACAAAGCTCTCTCCACGTGGCTAAACCACACTGGCACAATTCTGGCAGCACGCCTTTGTCTTCCTTCTCTTCACGCTCCACTGACAGGCTACACATACACCAGCGTTTTGAGTATCTACTTTTCCCTACATCAGAGATAACTCTTACTTTGAGACAGAGTCAAAATACAGGAACATATGGCATCAGTCAGCCCTCTTGAAATGGCACAAGCCATTGCCAGGCAACAGTACTGATTGGAGCTAATTAAAGTTGAATATACCAGTCAAAAATGTCAAAAGTGTCCTGTGGAATAAATGTAATAAACATGTTTTGCAACTGTTATTCAGATTATGTTTCCAGAGGAGCTTCTCTAAGAGGCCATCACTGGATTAAAATAAGTCATAAAAACAGGAGCACTGATGCTTATGACCTGCTGGGCTTAAGCAAAAGGTATGGAGCGGAGGGGATCTCATGTCCTAAATGAGATTATATAAGAGTTCAGCTGTTATAAAAGGTTACAGCTCTGGCTAATTGCTGGTGCAGGTCTTACTTGACAAGCTGGTAAATGCAAAGAGGGAGATGGAGCGAGGGTTGCATGAGTGATAGAGGGGGAGGACTGACACATGATGCTTTACAAACACGGTCTAGCAGGGGGACCCACGAGGAAGGGAACACACCATCCTTTTACTGTAAAAGGCTCCGTCGCCAAACACCCACTACCTACATAACATGATCCCCAGGCCTGCGGATAGCTGGCATAACTGAGCGCTACTCTAGTATCACATTGTTCAATTTGAATTCATAGGACTGGTCAGTGCAACAGCGGGCCAGACTATCTGGAGTCGGGGGGAATATTTCAGAGGAGCTTTATTTATAGCGAGGGGGGGCTGATTTTCTCGCAACTAAATTTAGCCAGGGGTAAATACTTAAACTGATTACTCAAAGCGTTAATAGAATAATAAAAACGGAGAACCCCTCTTAACCAAAGCACGTGTGTACACAAACACACGCACTCACAAGGCCGCCGCAGACAAGTATCACATGAGGGAGGCTTTCTTTTCTCTCTCTTTTAGCATTTTCCTGGGTTCAAGTATGTTAATGGTTTACTGTTATACAACTGAATACCTTTGAATGTTCGTCCACATTGGGCTTGTTAATCGCATGACTTAGCTGTAGCTGTCTTCTCAGTTACTGAACTTAGCTTCTGCTTGCTCGCAGGGAGCCCAAAGGTTGAGTAAACAGAGCAACATGTAGGGTACAGACTACATATGGCATCAGAAATTAAGAGAGGTAGCGTTGAGAAATTAAGGAGGAGGCATTATCAAATGGACATCACTGAAAGTTACACACAAACTCTCAGCCATCTCTCTTAGAGAGTAGGTTTAGTGCTTTACTACATTTTAGTCATTTAGCAGACGCTCTTATGCAGAGCGACTTACAGTAGTGAATGCATACATTTCTTTCTGTACTGGTCCCCCGTGGGAATCGAACCCACAACCCTGGCGTTGCAAACACCATGCTCTACCAACTGAGCCACACGGGACCTAAACAGCACAATATATTTAAAATGGAAACTAACGGAGCATTTCATATACGCCATCTTATGGGTGACGGACATAACAAGTAAAACATAAATACCCCACTTTGTGGTGTTCACTATCTCTATTTATTGAGGTTAGAAGTGAACGGTACAAATACAGACCAACCACAATGAGCCAATACACTATCACACTACACAGCTGAAAACATCAATTCCATAAGTTAACCAATAAACGGACCACCCGTTCTACTACATTTTGCCAAAGCATAGGCCTAATTTCTCTCTATTCTCAGCCCTGCTAAGCTCCTATCCTACCCCACCCAGTGAAGGAAAAAAACTCACCGTGGTCTTTCTTGCAGGGCTCTTTTGTATGTGATCCCTTTTGTGGTTAGTGTTTACATCAATGACAGGGCTAGAGACCCTTGCCCCAGAGCCATGGGACACATGGATGTGCACATGTGGAGAGTTACCTAGTTTTTGGTTGGAAACGTGACATGAAATACCAGTTTTATGGTAGGGGACTTCCAGAGAAAAGCTCCTTTGTAAGGCATGATGACAATGGTTTTCCTCAGGCATTTCCTGTCCATTTCCATTGTCTGCGCGACCGGCACTGTGGCTCCTCTCTGAAAGTTTAGCTGAGGGGAGCAAGCAAGCCGAGGTGCTGCGAAACAGCTTAATGTGGCGAGGGCCACATTCACCCTCCGATTGAGGGGTCTGGGTTGGAGATTCAGGACATTCAACATTGACTGTTGTTCTGTTTGTAGATGCCTTCCCAGACATTAGTCGCTGGTGGGCAAAGTGCAGTAGCACACTGGAGTGTCGGTCTAAATTTTCCGAGCGGTCAGTCTTCTCACACTCCTCCATTTTGTCTTTAGGTTTATCCGGAAGGAGAACGTTAAAATGCACCATGGGCCTGGCGTCTCTGAACTCCACTGACGGAAAGCTGCTCTTAGAGAGTCGCAGGCCGTTCATCGCCGTGGCGATGGACGCTTTCGAGGTACCCGTCTCGTCCTCCTGCAGGGGCTCACTGGGGGACAACTGGAGCTGGTGAGAAGTCTGGTAGGAGCCCCTGACTGGAGGCAGGGAGGGTAGAGCCACAGGGCTGACCGGGGAGGCTGGTGGTGTATTACAGGGGCTCCGTGGAAATATAACTAGGGAGGAGCAGCGTCTCAGGGGGACCCTGGCTTTCCTACGGGGCAGACTCCTCTCCTGGGCTGCCCTACGCTGATCTGGGAGCTCTGGCTCAAAGATGCTGCTGCTGCTGCAGTAGCCTGCGTCGCTGGCCGTGCTGCTTCTACAGGAGCCCCCATCTGAGCCACTGCCCGCTCCCACCTCACCGACCCCTGGCTCCCCGCCCTCAGTGCTGTTCTCCAGCTCTCCATTCAGCTTGCCACGGGGCTGCAGGGAGATCTGCAGAGTACTCTTCTTGCTGCCGCTGCCGGTGTTCACCTTGGGTATAAATACTGATGAATAGCGCTGTAAATTACCGTACTCCGGTGACAGGGGAGGCAAAGCCAAGGCTAGCTGCCCTGGAATCATCTTCATGTGGACAGAGCTGTGTGCTAGGCTCTCTGTGGGGCTGCGGGTTGACACACAGAGACCACTCTCCTCACCATGGCTGCTCAGGCTCTCTGACAGAGGATCCGTGTTGCTTCTCCTCGACGCAAAGTGCAAGCGGAGCCGACGTGCCATTCGTCTAACGCTCTAATCCCTGGGAGCCAGTAGTGAGCATGGCAAGAGACCTGCTGGGGAGGAAAAACGAACGGCGGCAACTTCTCAGAGTCCCGTTCTGCTCTGTGATTACAATCATTAGCGGCTGCACATAGCCAAAATAGCTCTGGTGACAACCTACATTCCTCTCAGGGCTGCTCTGTAAGGCTAGCAGTCAGGGGAGGTCAGGTGCTCTTCTGTGGAGCCACGACCCAAACGCACAAGCCCCTCAGACTGAAGTAACCCCAGTGGTCTGCCTCTTTAAGGAGCTGAACTCAACCCAGTCACAGAGAGCTGCACAAAGGCTTTAAAGGGCAGAACTCCCATTCCAGCCAAACCTCAGCCTTGTCGCAACTGTGCCTTCTGAAATATAGACAGACCGTTTCCGACACCCCCCTGCCTCTTCCAAAAGCCCCACTCCTCCTGGTCACCTCACTAGAAACAAGAACACAGGAGTCTCTTCGGCATGGAGAAATGTTCATTTCGGTTTCAGGCCACTCACTCAAGACTCTGGCGCTACTGGCTCCCAGCAGCAGCTATGCTTCTAATGTTTCTCCTGCGCTGTGCCCCCACACATATTTTTACCCACTGGTATTGAATTACAGGAAATCAAGAGGAATGAGTTTCAGCAAATTCTATATGAAACTGAGGAATGGGTGTCCTAATACACACACACTTTTTTTGTATTAATATTTTGGCAGGTGAGCCCTGTAGATAAAAAAATATACCTATACAAAAAAAGCACAATATACACGTTCATCATAAAAAACAAATCCACACAATCATACACCCAATGCAATCATAAAAAACAAATAAGTTCAAGGGTCCCCTAACAGCAGTCTGAAAAATCCTAGAGGCACCAATTCCCCCAATTTCAGGGTGTTTTGGAGATTGTTCCACATGTAAGGTGCAGAAAAATGAATAGCATCCATACTGGGAAACCACCGTGGCCGGGGAAATATGTAGGGAAGATACTGGTTGTTATTACAAACTGCAAGTCAGAAAACTCATAAACTGAATGCTTGAGTCCCTCGGCAGCACTTTGAAGCGCAGATAAAGACATGAAAGCTTCAGCTAATGGCACTGTACAAAAACGAAGAATTGAAAAAGAACAAAGGGCTGGAAATTGTAATAAAGAATTATCTACAAACTAGGGATGGAAAACATGTCACTTTCCATTAAAACGATAACAAAATTCATAAAGCTCGACTCTTCCTAACTTTCCCCAGGCCTTTATAGCCTACAAAAAATAATATGTTTTGTGGTAACTGCACTGTGATTTGAATTTTGGGGGGGGGGAAATAGCGGTTAGATCCCAGGTTCGTTTTCACGTTTAAACATTCACACCTACTACAAACAAACTTCACTCCTACAGTAGCTCGGCACATAAGTAGGCAACTATAGAGAGCTTAATTTGATGTATAAAGCAGCTATGAAAAACAAAGGGATATATGTGACAATCACCTGTCATTCGACACCTCATGTAACAGCCAGTAGTTGGTTTAATTCCCGCTATGCGTCATTGACATTCCACTCCATATCAACCAAAAGCTATTGTGTGAGGCTGGGGCTATTCTGGGGCATTACTGTCAGCCTGGCCTGCAGCAGGTCAGTTCCATACTGTAATGCTATGAAAGTGGCACAGGCTGGATGTGATAATGACTCACCAGTTAAGACTGACGCAGTCAGGGCGCCCACGTCACACCACGTGCCACATAGTGATTATTCCCACAACAACCCATGATGGGCATATCAGGAAATCTCAGGAGCCACTAAAGTATCAACACTGATATATTGTGTACATGTACAGTAGGTTAAGATCTGCGCAAATCTTCTATTGATATCAATTAATTATAATTTACATGAAAGTCTGAGTCAGGCCTACATGGCGTGTCTTAAGTTTGGATGAGGCTCCGTGTTTGCACAACTTTACACACTTAGATGTGAGACTATCCTGGGTATCAGTCAGCAGTACTCCTGTCACTCCATGCCATCAACAGCAGCTAGGCCAGAGCCGTGGCTAGTTAGCCCCACATAAGTATTCAGCTATGTGGCCGTTGGCAAAACAATAACGCTACTAAAACAATCACTGCTTGGTCATACTTGAGTTAGTTTAATGTGTTCAGAACCAAATAGCCTACCTTTCACTCTTAATAAGACCCAATGGGATATTCTATTTCCAATACCTGGATTTAATGGAGACAAATTGCTATGAAAAAGGTATACTAGTATTCATGACAAATTAAAACATAGGTCTGTGCTTTTGGACAAAACACCAGTGTTAACAACCTAGGTCTAGACTAAAATGTTACTGAGGCAGTGACATACACACAAACATACCTTTATGTATTGTAGGTCATATGTGCAACTGGCATTCACTGCTTAATACTGGTCAGTAGACCTCATGAAATAGAGGTAACTGGGTCATTCAAAATATGTGTATGTGACAATTACAGAGACCAGAAATAAACAAATGAAATAGAGGTCGACCGATTAATCGGAATGGCCGATTTCAAGTTTTCATAACAATCGGTAATCAGCATTTTTGGACACCGATCATGGCCGATTACATTGCACTCCACGAGGAGACTGCGTGGCAGGCTGACTACCTGTTATGCGAGTGCAGCAAGGAGCCAAGGTAAGTTGCTTGCTAGCATTAAACGTATCTTATAAAAAAACAATTAAATCTTAACATAATCACTAGTTAACTACACATGGTTGATGATATTACTAGTTTATCTGGCTTGTCCTGCGTTGCATATAATCGATGCGGTGCTCATTGAATCACAGCCTACATCGCCAAATGGGTGATTTAACAAGCGCATTCGTGAAAAAAGCACTGTCGTTGCACCAATGTGTACCTAACCATAAACACCTTCCTTAAAATCAATACACAAGTATACATTTTTAAACCTGCATATTTAGTTAATATTGCCTGCTAACATGAATTTCTTTTAACTAGGGAAATTGTGTCACTTCTCTAGCATTCTGTGCAACAGAGTCAGGGTATATGTAGCAGTTTGGGCCGCCTGGCTCGTTGCGAACTGTGTGAAGACTATTTCTTCATAACAAACACAGCCAACTTCACCAAACGGGGATGATTTAACCTGTTGGGGATAGGGGGCAGTATTTACACGGCCGGATAAAAAACGTACCCGATTTAATCTGGTTACTACTCCTGCCCAGTAACTAGAATATGCATATAATTATTGGCTTTGGATAGAAAACACCCTAACGTTTCTAAAACTGTTTGAATGGTGTCTGTGAGTATAACAGAACTCATATGGCAGGCAAAACCCTGAGAAGATTCTATATGGGAAGTGGCCTGTCTGACAAGTTGTTGTTCTTCTTGGCTCTTTTTATTGAAGACTGAGGATCTTTGCTGTAACGTGACACTCTCCACGGCTCCCATAGGCTCTCAGAGCCCTTGAAAAAGCTGAATGATATCGAGGCAGCCTCTGGCTGAAACACATTATCGCTTTTGGCAAGTGGCCGATCAGAGGACAATAGGCTTAGGCGCGTGCCCGAGTCGACCCCATGCTTTATTTTCTTTCGTCTGTTTACCTAAATGCAGATTCCCGGTCGGAATATTATCGCTTTTTTATTAGAAAAATTGCATAAAAATGGATTTTAAACAGCGGTTGACATGCTTCGAAGTACGGTAATGGAATATTTAGAATTGTTTTGTCACGAAATGCGCCATGCTCGTCACCCTTCTTTACCCTTTCGGATAGTGTCTTGAACGCACGAACAAAACGCCGCTATTTGGATATAACAATGGATTATTTGGGACCAAACCAACATTTGTTATTGAAGTAGAAGTCCTGGGAGTGCATTCTGATGAAGAACACCAAAGGTAATAACATTTTTCTTATAGTAAATCTGACTTTGGTGAGTGCTAAACTTGCTGGGTGTCTAAATAGCTAGCCCTGTGATGCCGGGCTATCTACTGAGAATATTGCAAAATGTGCTTTCACCGAAAAGCTATTTTAAAATCGGACATATCGAGTGCATAGAGGAGTTCTGTATCTATAATTCTTAAAATAATTGTTATGCTTTTTGTGAACGTTTATCGTGAGTAATTTAGTAAATTCACCGGAAGTTTGCGGGGGGTATGCTAGTTCTGAACGTCACATGCTAATGTAAAAAGCTGGTTTTTGATATAAATATGAACTTGATTGAACAAAACATGCATGTATTGTATAACATAATGTCCTAGGTGTGTCATCTGATGAAGATCATCAAAGGTTAGTGCTGCATTTAGCTGTCTTCTGGGTTTTTGTGACATTATATGCTAGCTTGAAAAATGGGTGTCTGATTATTTCTGGCTGGGTACTCTGCTGACATAATCTAATGTTTTGCTTTCGTTGTAAAGCCTTTTTGAAATCGGACAGTGTGGTTAGATTAACGAGAGTCTTGTCTTTAAAATTGTGTAAAATAGTCATATGTTTGAGAAATTGAAGTAAGGTATTTGAATAACGCGCCACAGGATTCCACTGGCTGTTACGTAGGTGGGACAATTTCGTCCCGCCGGCCCTAGAGAAGTTAACAAAAGCGCATTTGCAAAAAAAGCACAATCGTTGCATGAATGTACCTAACCATAAACATCAATGCCTTTCTTAAAATCAATACACAGAAGTATATTTTTTTAAACCTGCATATTTAGTTAAAAGAAATTAATGTTAGCAGGCAATATTAAACTAGGGAAATTGTGTCACTTCTCTTGCGTTCATTGCATGCAGAGTCAGGGTATATGAAACAGTTTGGGCCGCCTGGCTCGTTGCGAACTAATTTGCCAGAATTTTACATAATTATGACATAACATTGAAGGTTGTGCAATGTAACAGCAATATTTAGACTCATGGATGCCTCATGGATGCCACTCGTAAGCATTCATTCAAACAGCACTTTACTGCGTTTGCCAGCAGCTCTTCGCAATGCTTCAAGCATTGCGCTGTTTATGACTTCAAGCCTATCAACTCCCGAGATTAGGCTGGAAATACTAAAGTACCTATTAGAACATCCAATAGTCAAAGGTATATGAAATACAAATGGCATAGAGAGAGAAATAGTCCTATAATAACTACAACCTAAAACTTCTTATCTGGGAATATTGAAGACTCATGTTAAAAGGAACCACCAGCTTCATATGTTCTGAGCAAGGAACTTAAACGTTAGCTTTTTTACATGGCACATATTGCACTTTTACTTTCTTCTCCAACACTTTGTTTTTGCATTATTTAAACCAAATTGAACATGTTTCATTATTTATTTGAGACTGAATTGATTTTATTGATGTATTATATTAAGATAAAATAAAAGTGTTCATTCAGTAATGTTGTAATTGTCATTATTACAAATATATACACACACAAATCGGACGATTAATCGGTATCGGCTTTTTTTGGTCCTCCAATAATTAGTATTGAAAAATCATTAAAAAAAATTTTAAAAAAAATCGGTCGACCTCTAAAATGAAAGCCATTAGGCCTATACAAACAGGTAGGCCTACTCAGTGTTGGTGTACTTGAATACAAACTAGGCCTATTCATGGAGTAAATTTTATTCTGACCATTGTCAGAATGAATCAAGTGATAACACAGCACATTTACACTCCCCTACGTACTTATTTGGACAGTGAAGCTAAAACTTTTAAATTTGGCTCTATAGTCCAGCATTTTGGATTTGAGATCAAATGTTTAATATGAGGCAACAGTACAAAATGTCACCTTTCATTTGAGGTTATCTTCATACATATCCGTTTTACCGTTTAGAAATTAAAACACTTTATGCATCTAGTCCCCACATTTGAAGGTGTCAAGTATTTCGACAAATTCACTTCTGTATTAAATTTGTGAAAAGTGTAATATTTGGTCCCATATTCCTAGCACGCAATGACTACATCACACTTGTGACTCTTCAAACTTGTTGGATGCATTTGTAATTTGTTTTGGTTGTGTTTCAGATTATGTTGTTCCCAATAGAAATTAAAAAGGTAAATAATGTATTGTGTCATTCTGGAGTCCCCCCCCCCCTTAAAAGATTTAGATGCACTATTGTAAAGTGGTTGTTCCACTGGATATCGTAAGGTGAATGCACCAATTTGTAAGTCGCTCTGGATAAGAGCGTCTGCTAAATGACTTAAATGTAAATGTAAGAATAGAATATGTTTCCGAACACGTCAACATTAATGTGGATGCTACCATGATTATGGATAATTATGAATGAATCATGAATAATGATTAGTGAGAACATTAGATGCACAAACATCACACCCCCAAGACATACTTGGGGGGATATTATATTTAAGCCTTTGTAACTTTCTCACTCATCATTCATCCACATTAACCCTTTCCACTCGTTGAAAATGGCAGATTTTGTAATTGATAAGTGCCGAAATTGGAAACCAGTGGCTGTACAGTAACAATGCTACACGTGACATCAGAGCTCAGGTTTTCCAGTTCACAGGGCTGTATGGGTTTGGACTGACAGACATTATAAACTTGAGCACCGCACAGACAAGAGGATGCCCCTGTCCCTCCCGTTAATTGGGCTACTTTTGCACATTTGTTGTCTGAGTGAGGATAATGCTGTAAATCAGGAGGAGTTTAAGTGTTCTGAAAGTTGAACTGTTGAGAATTATAATGAATACCGCTTTTGATGTTATACAAGCAAACTACACACTCAACAGTTCAAATGTGCACTTCACATGTCCATATTTGAAAACTCATGTCATTTACATTATCAACATTTATGATCGCTATGTTTGATCCACAGTTACAAGGATGACATGTGTTATACCCTGGGTTGTCCTGGACACAATGAGCCGGTTTGTCGTATTGTAAAGAACATTTTCCGCAGAACACACACTTGAATGCACTCATGACTCCATTCTGTGCACCAAAATTACAACATCTGAAGTGCCTTTTGAAAGCCTAACACTAATATCATATTTTATAACTAAGCTAGCCATGTTGGCAACAGAATCAGCTTTCAAATGATGCCCCTCTGACCCAGATTGCGATTTATAAATGGAACGTTTTTGGATTGCGTATACAACAGTAATGTGTGATGGTTGGGACACAGGGCTGTGTTCCAAACAAAAAACTACAAGTGTGCTTGCTTCAGTTCCTCAATGGCAAAGCCATGAGAGCTCAAAAAAGGACCTTATAGTTGAGGGCTCTTTCCTTCAACTATATCATAAAACTGCATTGAAATTGCTTAGGAACTGTAGCACAGTTTGGAGAGGTGTGTGGCCACTTGGAAACACCAGTATGACCTCTCACTCCAACCAGTGTAATTGTTTTTTAATATCTTGCACCTATTCCAAAATGCCAATGAATATTCTTATTATGTTACTGAATGTATCCAGAGAAAAGTACAGTAAATATAAAACGCACATAAAATCAAAAGTGTAATGTTTGGATTCAGTCTTGTGTCAGGTGAACTGTTGTGTCCTCACCTTTGGCTTGATAATTTCCCCATAATCTCCAAAAGTGTTCTTTCAATTGCTAACATGGTCATGCATATGCTTTCATTGTTCTTCATTTAAATTTGGCCCTATCCATATAGGACAATTTCCACGAGTGTAAGGGGTTAATGTAGAAGTGTTCAGAAACATATTCTATTCTTATCTACAAAATGACAATACATTATTTACCATTAATTTCTTTTGGGCACAACATCTGAAACCCAACCAAAACAAACTGCAAATGCAGCCAACAAGTTTGTAGAGTCACAAGCTTGATGTAGTCATTGCGTGCTAGGAATATGTGACCAAATACTTAACTTCGGACTAGTTTAATACACATAAGTGAATTTGTCCAAATACTTATGAACCTCCAAAATGTGGGGACTAGATACATAAAGTTCTAACTGGTAAAACATATGTACAGGATTATAATAACTATCACTATGTCTGTGCCTTCAAGGTCATTTCCACTTTTAGTAAAGTGAGTCAGCAGTAGTTGTGGCAGTGTCAAAGCCACAGGCCTGGACATACTGAAGGAATATCGTAATGACTTACCAGACGATTCTCATCAAACACCTCCAGCAACAGCCGATGCTTCCTGGGATGAACCTGAAAGAGAAAAGATCGAATTCAATAAATGAGTCCAAAAACATCAACAAATTGAATCAACAACGACCGGTCATAAATCTCCCCAAAATGTTATAGTCGGAAGATCAAGTATCTGTCGACCCCCAGTATCTGTCAATCACAACAAATCCTTAACCTTCATTAGGTATAGAACTCGACCAGTTTACTATTGGTTTCTAAGTTCAAACTGAATTTTTCTTTAAAAATTGGGTGTACCTTCTAAACATCTCTTTCGTGGCCAACACAAAGCGTTGGTGTGTGGAAACATGACATTTGACCTCATGTTGCTCAGAGCTCACATACCATGAAAACAGTCAGGCTACACAGCATAGCAAGTTCTGTCACAAACACCCACAGAGAGGTAGTGGAAACTTCCCCTGAGCAATTTCCTAAGAGGTCTCACAACTAGGTGAAGATGACATTCAAAGCAAAGTGATTACAAAGTCAAAAGGAAATCCACATAGAAATAAGAACATCAACACCAGCGACATTGTCTATACCAGTGGTTCCCAAACGTTCTATAGTCCCGTACCCCTTCAAACATTCAACCTCCATCTGAGTACCCCCCTCTAGCACCAGGGACAGCGCAATGTCAAATGTTTTTTGCCATCATTGTAAGCCTGCCAAACACCCACACACACACACACACACGATACAGTTATTAAACATAAGAATGAGTGAGTTAGTGTCACAACCCGGCTCGTGGGAAGTGACAGAGCTCTTATAGGACCAGGGCACAAATTATAATCATTTTGCTCTTTATTTAACCATCTTAAATATAAAACCTTATTTGTTAATTAAAAATTGTGACTAACTCACCACAGGTTAACAAGAAGGGTGTGCTTGAAAGGATGCATTGGAGTCTCAGTCTTAAATCATTTTCCACACACAGCCTGTGCCTGTATTTAGTTTTCATGCTAGTTAGGGCCGAGAATCCACTCTCACATAGGTACGTGGTAGCAAAGGGCATCAGTGTCTTAACAGCACAATTTGTCAAGGCAGGATAGTCTGAGTGCAGCCCAATCCATAAATCTGGCAGAGGCTTTGGAATAAATTACATTTTCACAGAACCGCTTGTTGCAATTTCGATGAGGCTCTCTCGTTCAGATATCGGTAAGTGGACTGGAGGCAGGGCATGAAAGGGATAATGCAGACAGAGAAGAGCTCCAACTTCTTAATCAGAGCCTCAATTCTGTCCCGCACATTGAATATAGTTGCGGAGAGTCCCTGTAATCCTAGATTCAGATCATTCAGGCGAGAAAAAACATCACCCAGAAAGGCCAGTCGTGTGAGAAACGTCATCATGCAAGTGGTCAGACAAGTGAAAATTATAGTCAGTATAGAAAACTTTAAGCTCGTCTATCAATAAAAATAAAAAAAACGTGTCATTACTTTGCCCCTTGATAACCAGCGCACTTCTGTATGTTGTAAAAGCGCTACATGATCACTGCCCATATCATTGCATAGTGCAGAAAATACACGAGAGTTCAGAGGCCTTGCTTTAACAAAGTTAACCATTTTCACTGTAGTGTCCAAAACGTCTTTCAAGCTGTCAGGCATTCCCTTGGCAACAAGAGCCTCTCGGAGGATGCTGCAGTGTACCCAAGCGGTGTCGGGAGCAACTGCTTGCACTCCACTATGTCTCCCTGTCATGGCTTTTGCACCATCAGTACAGATACCAACACTTCTTGACCACCAAAGTTCATTTGATGTCACAAAGCTGTCCAGTACTTTAAAAATATCCTCTTCTGTTGTCCTGGTTTCCATAAGAGGATGTCTTCCTTAATTGACCCCCCATAAACGTAACGGACATATACCAGGAGCTGTGTCAGGCCACGTCTGTTGACTCATCCAGCTGTAATGCATATAATTCACTGGCTTGTATGCGAAGCAGTAATTGTTTCAAAACATCTCCTGCCATGTCACTGATGCGTCGTGAAACTGTTGTTTGATGAAGGAATTGTCTGTATAGTTTTTTTTACCTTTTCCCCCCAGCATTGTCCCAGCTATCCCCCAGTGGCAGCAGGAAGAATTAAATCCTCCACAATAGTATGGGGCTTGCCTGTCCTAGCCACTCGTTAGCTCAGCATATAAGACACTTCTAGCCCCTTCTTATTAAATGGTATCTGTTGCTTTTATACATGTCTTACTACTCGAAAGTCATCTTAATTTTCACTCCAAAAACTCCTGTGGCTTATTTTTCAAATTGGCATGTTTTGTTTCTAAATGTCTGCGCAAGAGTGAAAGTTTCACCGAGTTGTGAGATAGTACTTTTGCACATATAACAGGCACTACTCCCAATATAAGTGAACCCCAAATCAATGTAGTTCATCATATTTGCACTTCTTCGTCTGTGCTTTCCCGGGTAAGGGGGCAGTAGGTCTTCGGCTGCATCAGATTCACAACTGTCAGTGTCCATGCTAGCTGGGCTAACAACAAATGTAGAATTACTGATGCTAGCATTGGATGTGCTTGTGGAAGCAGAAGAACTTGTGTTGTCGACAGGTGCAGTACTGCTGGTTAGTAGCAGTACTATCAGTAGAGCTGTTATGTGTTTCTATGGACGCGGGCCTTACTTTTTTTTAACCATTTTCGAGAAACCAGAATGAGCAGCAGCTACGTTTGGCTACATATGGACCGTTAGTGTAATTCCCACGAGAGAGTAATGGTTAATGTGATTGGATGTTAATTATTTGACTAGGCTACCTGTATTTGACATTGTGTTGTTATTTCGTTGAACACTAGATGGTTTCATTTTGTTTTTGGCAGTGAAACGAGGCTACTCAGGCGAGAAAAAAAACCTCATCCAAATGTATAGCCTCATTGGAAAATATAAATGGACTCTTCGGAAAAAATATTATTTGGCGTACCCCCGATGGCATTACGCATACCCCAGTTTGGGAATACCTGGTCTAGACAAAATGAAGGTACAATAGGACAAAGGGAAAAGCTCAGTGGACCAGACTGCATATGGAGCTTCTTTGCATTAATTATTTTTTAAATGGCAAAGGAGGACCAGAAAATGTATTTGTACTAGCGAAAACATCCCAAGCACTTCCTACTGTAAATAAGGTGAGTATTTGTGCACTGAGTCATGATCAGATTTCAGCAAGAACAAGCCCACCCATGATTTGAAGGGTCTGTAAAACAATGAGTCGTCTACGCAGATAAACTCAGGCTAGCTTCAATATTTTGATTTCTATTTGGAGGAAGCCCATTCCCCAATAGCACAGTCCTCAGCACCACAAATGGCTGGTGACCAATGTCAGCTGTGAAGCTAAAATCAAGCTCCACTCATAAGCAAAGATAGTCAGCCAGCCAGCCAGCCAGAACACAACAGTGCTAACACAAAACACAAAAAGGTCCTTGAAAACTAGTAGGTTTCGCACCAAACATGGCTATTATTTCAATCCATCGCTAACTGGGCTAATGAAAGCTAGCTGGATCCTCTATCTGCTGACACCCAGCTTTAATTACAAAACCCATCCCATTTGACACAGAATACACCTTTTTTTATTTTACATAAATATTACTCTGAAATATTTTCAAATATAGGTGTATTTCTTCTCAATGCTTAAAACAGAGTGATAATGATCTATAACTAAAATACGTCAGAAAACCACCTGACAGAGCTGGGAAGGGGCGCACCGCCCCCTGGTAATTTCATGACCACTGGGAAATGAAATGTGTTTCTGTTAAAATGGGCCCGCTTGCTAAGTAAAGCCATTATTGACACTGCCACATTGGTAAGGTGGGCCAAATGGGCCGCAACTCCTGTAGAATATATGGGAGAGTGCGTTCAGCAAATATAACTTGTTTACTTTATAATATATGATTAACTTCAAAAGAACAATCAAAAGATACAGATAAGAGATGGGCTAGGGAGTCAGGTGTTTTAAAATATATTTTGATATTGGTTTGAACGCACGTTATTTTATCAAAAAGGTTCTAAAGATTTCCAGGGCAGGTATAAATATAACAATATTCACAATAGGGACAAGTAAAACAAAGTACAGGGAGCTGTTAGTGTTACAACAGCTGTATCTGTCTAAGGAGAATCCACTGAGTACTGATTTACAGTACCAAGACACCATGATAGAGAAAAGCCCTGAATAGACTGTAGGAGATGGAGAAATCTCAACTGGCATGGTGATGTGATTTTTTTTTAAATGTCATATGACTGGGAGAGTGTTGAATCATTGTCCAGGGCAATGAGACATTGTGCAACACTGCCATCATTTCTAGATATGGCTAATACATTTAAGGCTTAAACATAGTGGATATTTTACTGAATGTGTGCAACTATATACAAACACACACAAAAGCTTCCTGCTCAATATCCTTGGCCAGAGGAATGAAAACATTTCAAATATCTCCCTCGGTCTACTGGCGAGACAGGCCAAGTCTCCTGCTATGTTGTACAACCAGATGCAGGTAGAAGTTACCCAGCTCTATGCTTTTTCTCCACATGCAGAAAATGTGGTTTTCTCCATCAAGACTACATTTTTGCAACCACAATAAGCTTAGGAAACCACCACCCTAACAAACTACGTTATTTCAACAAAAATACTTTGAAAAAGAGAATTCAACCTCCGCCAGTAAAAGTTCCAGCTTTTGAATTGTGCCCTTGAACTTCAGGTCTCAAGGTAAACGTACAATTCAAATTCATATCTGTGCTCCCATAGCTACTAAAGAAGGGTTGTGAATATTTATGTCTGCTCCTCCAATGTAAAGGATCAACCTAATGAAAAACAATCAGGACAGAAGGACCTTGGCATACGCAGCTTTCCACACAAAAACCTCAGAGCAAGGACTCACGCTAACACCAACTGACTCACTGAGGCCTCAGTTCAACATTTAATCAAGCTGTGTTTACATGCCCAAGATAGGAGCCAGGGGCAACAATACTCACAGGATGCTGGGTGGGTCTTACTGACCAATCACAATGCCCAACACAGTGGAGGACTTCCTGTTGGTGCTGATTATGTACAGACACCCATAAAAACATTGTAAAAAAAATAACGACACATCTGCAGACATGAACATAAAGTTTCGCGTTCTGACTTTTAACTTGCTGTTTGTGAAATGTTAACCTCCGAGTGAGAATCTGGAGCAGCTTCAAACACTAATAGGGAACATATACTGGGCCATTAGGGCTAGGAAATACAGCTCCAGTTAATTGTCCATACGACATGGAGGCATGCAGCAAAAAGAGATGAGATCAAGAGACAAATAAAGAAATAGAAAGGTTGAGTCTTAAATGTCCAAAGAGCCTTGGGTAAAACAGCAACTACACACACACAAACAATGCTCCTTTTAAAATACATTTTACTTACCCTGAAAAATAATTCCTCATTCCACTTCGGGTCCAATGTCTGGAAAAGACAATGTATTTAACTGTAAATAGGATACTTACAAAACAAATAAATAAATGCTCTGTACTTATTCTGCTGTCGCAGTTGCTCACCTTTTTAATTGTTTTAGTCTGAAGACTTGTTAGTTCTCCATTGACAGGGTCGTAAAGGGACACTCTTGTATATGGATCACTGTGGTAGAAAATGAAAATACAAAACTCAACTTGATGTCTCTGTCCCTTGGTGTGCACAAAGATCAAACGAGGGAACATCTCAGCATGTAACAGTTTTATCCCACAGGCCATATGGAGCACAAACCAATGATGTCATCAGAACTATAAATAGTTGCACTGAAAAAAAACCACTGATCTTTTACAATTTTTTAATTTACCTTTATTTAACTAGGCAAGTCAGTTAAGAGCAAATTCTTATTTTCAATGACGGCCTAGGAACAGTGCGTTAACTGCCTTGTTCAGGGGCAGAACGACAGATTTTTTACCTTGTCAGCTCAGGGATTCGATCTTGCAACCTTTCGGTTACAAGTCCAATGCTCTAACCACTAGGTTACCTGCCGCCCCAATACAATAGACATGTGTCGAAAAATAGTGTTCATTCGGCACTGCTGACTTGAGGGGAAATGATGGTGGGCTATTTAGGGGAAAAGAGCCTGGAGATTCTGAAGCATCTACTGTATACAAGGGCACAGAACTCCTGATTATAGCACCATCTTAAGGTTGCACAGGACAGTTACAGTACGGTCTACGGCGAGTGGACAATTTAAGGAACGCATGGAAGATGACGCAAGCCTACTTAATATGAATAAGAATATATCTTCAAAGCAGGACAACGCAAAGCTGTCTTTCAACCCACTGCTATGGTGCTGAACCTTCCATTCAACAATGCAAAACAGGACCACAGCAACTATTTTCTGTCAGTGGAACAGCACATTTTGAAGATGATTTTGCAAGTATGAGGTTTTTGCCCTCAAGTTTGATAAATAGTATTCAATAAGTATTAGGCAAATAAGTTTGTATTTCTAAATGCACAGGGCCTTCAACAACCATATAGTATAGTACACATGCACACCACTAGATCCACAATGTTGACTAAATTAAAAAAACTTTCCACACACATGGGCTCATTACCAAGTGTTTACAGTATAAACTGACAATCAGTTTGCTGTTTATAATGAAGTGGGTAGATGTGTAAAATGATTGGGGCAATAGACCTGCTTATGAACTCTAGATGTGTTTTGGGCAAAACAGCACACAGAACTGTAATAGATGATTTAGGAGTCCAATAAGTTAGGAAGGGTCCACAGTCCCCACTAAGGATCATGTAGAATCAGAATTGAGTATTTTATGGGCAAAAGCATGTTTCCTAAAAAGGGAGTATACCAAAGACAGGACACTGTAACAGGACACTAACATTTTGGTAACCAGAATTATACAAAGATACTGAAGCAAAGCTCGCCAACATGAGCCTGGTTACAATTCCAACCAAGTGGGTTAACCCTATGGGTGCGATGCATAGGGTTTTTTCTTTGACACCAATGACCTGGGTTTGCTTCCCTGTACCGCTGTTCGTTAGATTGGTGTCAGAATTGGGATTGCATCCGACTGTAAGGCCGGACGTGTGAGTGGTCAAAGCACGGGGATGTGATTTTGCGTTCGGAGGGGGCAGTGAAGCGATCCTCGCTAATATGAGGGTCACTTCTGTCACACCGTTCGCTATAATACCATAAGAAAATAATCTCCTGAATTTGTTTAAGTGATACTGATAGATTGGATTATCCATTTTAAGACATATTTTCCTCAAAATCAAGACTGACCTGGCTCCAAGGATATCTTTCTTGGCCAAACCAATTCCAGCTATGACTTTCACTCTCAGAATTCTAGCCTCATTCTGGAAGAAAAAAAAACACAATAAGGACATAAATCACATTATTAGCTACTTACAGTGCATTCGGAAAGTATTCAGACCCCTTGACTTTTTTCACATTGTTATGTTAGTCTTACTCTAAAATGAATTAAATAGTTTTTTCCCCCTCATCAATCTACACACAACACCCCATAATGTCAAAGCAAAAGCAGGTTTAGACATTTCTGCAAAGGTATTAAAAAAAACGGAAATATCACATTTACTTAGGTATTCAGACCCTTTACTCAGGACTATGTTGAAGCACCATTGACAGCGATTACAGACTTGAGTCTTCTTGGGTATGACGCTACATGCTTGGCACACCTGTATTTGGAGAGTTTCTCCCCTTCTTCTCTGCAGATCCTCTCAAGCTCTGTCCGGTTGGATGGGGAGTGTCGCTGCGCAGCTATTTTCAGGTCTCTCCAGAGATGTTCGATCGGGTTCAAGTCCGGGCCACTCAGAGAATTGTCCCGAAGCCACTCCTGTGATATCTTGGCTGTGTGCTTAGGGTCGTTGTCCTGTTGGAAGGTGAACCTTCACCCCAATCTGAGGTCCTGAGCAGGTTTTCATCAAGGATCTCACTGTATTTTGCGCCATTCATCTTTCCCTTGCACTCGACTAGTCTCCCAGTCCCTGCCGCAGAAAAACATCCCCACAGAATGCTTTCACCACCAAGCTTCACCATAGGGATGGTGCCAGGTTCTCCAGATGTGACGCTTGGCATTTAGGGCAAACAGTTCAATCTTGGTATCATCAGACCAGAGAATCTTGTTTCTCAAAGTCTGACTCCTTTAGGTGCCTTTTGGCAAATTCCAAGCGAGCCGTCATGTGCCTTTTACTGAGGAGTGGCTTCTGTCTGGCCACTCTACCATAAAGACCTGATTGGTGGAGTGCTGCAGAGACGGTTGTCCATCTGAAAGGTTCTCCCATCTCCACAGAGGAACTCTGGAGCTCTTTCAGAGAGACCATCGGGTTCTTGGTCACCTCCCTCAACAAGACCCTTCTCCCCCGATTACTCAGTTTGGCAGGGGGGCCAGCTCTAGGACAAGTCTTGATGGTTCCAAACTTCTTCCTTTTAAGAATGAGGGAGGCCATTGTGTTCTCGGGGAGACATTTTTTGGTACCCTTGCCCAGATCTATGCCTCGACACAATCCTGTCTCGGAACTCTACGGACAATTCCTTGGACCTCATGGCTTGGTTTTTGCTCTGACAAGCACTGTCAACTGTGGGACCTTATATAGACAGGTATATGCCTTTCCAAATCATGTCTAATCAATTGAATTTACCACAGGTGGACTCCAATGAAGTTGTAGAAAGATCAAGGATGATCAATGGAAACAGGATGCACCTGAGCTTGATTTCGAGCTCAAAGGGTTTTAATACATATGTAAATAAGGTTTCTGTTTTTTATTTTAATTCATTTGCAAAAATGTCTAAAATTGTTTTGGCTTTGTCATTATGGGGTACTGCGTGTAGATTGCTGAGGATTTATTTTTATTTAATCCATTTTAGAATATGGCTTAACATAACAAAATGTGGAAAAAGTCAAGGGGTCTGAATACTTCCCAAATGCAAAACTGTAAATATCAGGTTAATGATATTAGCTACATGAATGTCACTTACTGTAAATGACTCACAGGGAAATAAAGTGTGTTTTTCCACGTGGATACTATTTTGATCTCATACATTCAAGATCAATTTAGGCCACATTAATAACGACGTGATAACTCACATGACTCCTTTGGGCAATGCTCTGAGTTTATAGCCAAATGACATGGTTAGTTAATAATCCTTCAATTAATGTATTGTATTATCTAGTGGTTGTCAAAAAAAGTGTGTGTTAGCTAGCTAATTAATCAACAGTAGGCCTATTCAACGATGACAGCTACCAGATTGCTGATGACGTACTCAGTGATCATCAACTGTTACACATGCTAACTAGCTAGCTAGCTAACGTTGCTTTGATAAAATGGATATAGGTATGGTGGGACTTTACTGTCCAACTGAAAGCTTGGTTGACAATACCCAAAGAAATGTAATGACACTTTAGCTAAAACACTTGGATATAACGGCATTTGTCTGCCCAGGTAGCCAGTTAGTTAATTGGCTAGCTAGTTAGCTAACGTTAGCTAAATATTTACCTCATCAGTCTGAAGTCCGCGGACCTCGAGAAGTGCCGCCATACTCATATCCTCAGCGCCGTAGCCTATGTAGGTCGATTCAAGTAAAATGTACCGAATGATAACGCTGTAGGTGCTCTTCCACCAATTCACCTTTCACTAACTAATGAACTGTACCAGACACAATAGCTAGTTAAATGTTCAAGTGTGTCGTGCGTCGTTCTCCACCAACAGGATCCTGACTCTTCTCCCCCCTCTGCTACCACGCCTCACCCCCTACGTAGTAATTTCACGAGAACATGAAGTACAATGTATCAACAAGGTAGATACAAAGTAGCTATCAACATAAAATCCGGTAGTTGGTGCATATGGTTGTAACGAATAGTTGTCAATCTTCACTTCCATTGCAGACCAGGACAAATAATGTACCCATTTAAAATATTGTAATGTTGCATAATTTTACAAACCACTGACACTAGCCCAATAATGAACAAAAGGAGCCTAACCTTACTCCTTATAGTCCAAGGACCTTACATGTTCTGTTCAGAGGCGAATTGGCTCTGACAGCAAAAACACCCAAATAATCCATCTAAACGTGAGTTGATTGTCAATTGGGGTACGGTTCTATAAACATAAAGCTCTCTTTCATATCACATCAAAATAATTTCACAAATCCAAAATATACACTTACTGTACACCGTTTTAACAGTTACAGCCAACAGTATTTTTTTGTGACAACACCTTTGTAGCATCCATCTTCCGTTTACACACTGGTGATCTGAAACACAAATAGTGAATTAGCATAGTATGCCCCTCTGTCTTCTGTCTTTTTAGAAATGCGCTGGAGGGAATGGCAGCCGTTTTACAGGGCTCCGGAACAATTGGTATTTTTTGAGCTGATCTTAACTTTTTTTGTACATAATTTCCTATGACCGTGAAAAGCTTTCGGACATCAGAACAGCGATCACTAACCTCGATTTGGATGAGGATTTCTACTTGAAAGAGTTGGCAGCCAAGGACATAATGCTCATCCGGACCAGGCCCAAATCCCTGACACTCGAAAAAGGAAGAGGCGGCGTTATAGAGGCCGGCTTGTGGGGTACGATGAGACTAAGTCAGCGAATGGATAAACCACCTCTACCCTCCATTCTATTGGAACATGCAATCACTGGAGAATAAACTGGACGAGCTCCGTTTGAGACTACCCTTTCAACGTGATCTGAAGAACTGTAATGTCCTGTTTCTCCGAGTCATGCCTGAATAAGGACATGGACAATATAAATGTAGCTGGTTTTTCTAATGAGTGACCTTTAATATTAAGGAAGTCTCGAGGTTCTGCTCGCCTAGAATACCTCATGATAAGCTGTAGACCATACTATTTACAAAGAGAGTTTTCAATATTTTCCGTAGCTGTCTATTTACCACCACAAAGCCATGCTGGCACTAAGACTGCACTCATCGAGCTGTATAGGGCCATAAGCCAACAAGAAAATGTTGAACCAGAGGTGGTGCTCCTAGTGGCCGGTGATTTTAATGCAGGAAAACTAAAATCAATTTTACCTCATTTCTACCAGCATGTCACCTGTGCAACTTAAGGTGAAAACAACTTTAGATCACCTTTACTCCATACAAAGCTCTCCCTCGCCCTCCATTTGGCAAATCTGACCATAACTCTATCCTCCTAATTCCTGCTTACAAGCCCCCCTCCCCCACCAAAAAACAATAAGAAGCAGTGACACACTCAATACGCAAGTGGTCCTAAACTACAGGACTGTTTTTCTAGCACAGACTGGAATATGTTCTGGGATTCAGCCGATGGCATTGAGGAGTTTACCACATCAGTCCTTGGCTCATTAAAGTGCATCAACGACGATGTCCCCACAATGACCGTACGTACATATCCCAACCAGAAGCCATGGATCCCAGGCAACATCTGCACTAAGCTAAAGCTGCCGTTTTCAAGGAGCAGGACACTATTCCGGACGCCTTTAAGAAATCCCGCTACACCCTCCAACGAACCACCAAACAGGCAACGCGTCAATACAGGAATCTTACTACACCAGCTCTGATGCCTGTCAGAGTGGCAGTGCTTGCAAACTATCACGCATTACAAAGTGAAACCCAGCCGCAAGATGCCCAGTGGCGTGAGCCAAACAAGCTAAATGCCTTCTATGCTCGCTTCGAGACAAGCAACACTGAACCTAGCCCAATATTGGACTGAAGGAGCTTAACGTTATTCCTTGGTCCAAGGACCTGTTCTTTATAAAGGGCATATTGGCTCTGGAATCCTAAACAGCCAAATACTCCATCTAAACGTGTACCGATTCTCAATTGTCGAACAGTTCTAGAAACATAAATCCCTCTACTTTCATATCAAATTAAAATAATTTCACAAATCAAAATACACACTTACTGTACACTGTTTTAACTGGTTTTACCACCGTTGCAGCCAACAGTATTTTTCAGTGACAACACGTTTGTGGCGTCTGTCTTCCGTTTATGCACAGGTGTTCGGAGATGCAGATACTGTAGCTAATTATCACGGGTAGTCCACTTCCGTCGGTTTTCTGTAAACAAGCACTGTAACATGGAAACACAGCAGTGTTGAAGGTGTGTATCAATGTAACCTTTTTTCATTTTTGTATTATTTCTCGCCGATATGAAACATGAGGTCCTTATGCTTCCGAAACCATACCGCAAGAGATGTGTATTAATGTTCAGACCGAGTGCCGTGGCTCTTAACAAAACTCCCCCCAACAGAAGACACCTTCGTCCAATGACTGTGTAATGGAACTGAGAGTCATGATCAAGGGCTAGACTGACCCATGCATGAGAGCACCAGCTGTTCTGGATGACTGTGTGATCACACACGCCGTAGCCAATGTGAGTAAGACCATTAAACAGGTTAACATTCACAAGGCTGCAGGGCCAGACGGACTACCAGGATGCGTATGGAGAGCATGCTCTGACCAGCTGGCAAGTGTCTTCACTGACATTTTCAAACTCTCCCTGACCCAGTCTGTAATACCAACATGTTTCAAGCAGACCACCATAGTCCCTGTGCCCAAGAATGCCAAGGTAACCAGTCTAAATGACTATCGCCCCATAGCTGCCTTGCCTGGATCACCAAGCACTTCTCAGATAGAGTTCAGTGTGTCAAATCGGAAGGCCTGTTGTCCGGACCTCTGGCAGTCTCCATGGGGGTGCCACAGAGTTCAATTCTCGGACTGACTCTTTTCTCTGTATATATCAATGATGTCGCTCTTGCTGCTGGTGATTCTCTGATCCATCTCCACGCAGATGACACCATTCTGTATACTTCTGGCACTTCTTTGGACACTGTGTTAATAAACCTCCAAAAGAGCTTCAATGCCATACAACACTCCTTCTGTGGCCTCCAACTGCTCTTAAATGCAAGTAAAACTAAATGCATGCTCTTCAACTGATCGCTGCCCGTACCCGCCCGCCCAACTAGCATCACTACTCTGGATGGTTCTGACTTAGAATATGTGGACAACTACAAATATCTAGGTGTCTTGTTAGACTATAAACTAGATTCACATTAAGCATCTCCAATCCAAAATATAATCTAGAATCGGCTTCCTATTTCACAACAAAGCCTCCTTCACTTACGCTACTAAACATACCCTCGTAAAACTGACTATCCTACCGATCCTTGACTTCGGCAATGTCATTTACGAAATAGCCTCCAACACTCTACTCAGCAAATTGGATGTAGTCTATCACAGTGCCATCCGTTTATCACCAAAGCCCCATATACTACTCACCACTGCGACCTGTGTGCTCTCGTTGGCTGGCCCTCGCTTCATATTCGTCACAAAAACACACTGGCTCCAGGCCATCTATAAGTCTTTGCTAAGTAAAGCCCTGCCTTATCTCAGCTCACTGGTCACCATAGAAACACCCACCCGTAGCACGCGCTCCAGCAGGTATATCACTGGTCATCCCCAAAACCAACTCCTCCTTTGGCCGCCTTTCCTTCCAGTTCTCTGCTGGCAATGACTGGAACGAATTGCAAAAATCACTGAAACTGGAGTCTTATATCTCCCTCACTAACTGTAAGCATTAGCTGTCATAGCAGCTTACCAATCATTGCACCTGTACACAGCCCATCTGTAAATAGCCCACCCAACTACCCCATCCCCATATTGTTATTTATTTTTGCTCTTTTGCACCCCAGTATCTGTACTTGCACATGATCATATGCACATCTATCACTCCAGTGTTAATGCTAAATTGTAACTATTTCGCCACTATGGCCTATTTATTGCCTTACCTCCCTAATCTTACTACATTTGCACACACTGTATATAGATTTTTGTATTGTATTATTGACTGTACGTTTGTTTATCCCATGGGTAACTGTGTTGTTTTTGTCGCACTGCTTTGCTTTATCTTGGCCAGGTCGCAGTTGTAAATGAGAACTTGTTGTCAACTGGCGTTTAAATAAAGGTGAAATAAAAAATACAATAAAAAATTTAAATAGCACTCACATCTGTAGCCAAGAAATGTTTGGAAAAGCTGATCATGGCTCACGTCAACACTATCACCCCAAACATCCACTCCCAATTTCCCCAACATATCCACAGATGACGCAATCTCTATTGCACTCCACACTGCCCTTTCCCACCTGAACAAAAGGAATACCTATGTGAGAATGCTGTTCATTGACTACAGCTCAGCTTTGAATGACATAGGGCCCTCATCACTAAGCTAAGGTCCCTGCGACTGAACACCAACCTCTGCAACTGGAACCTGGACATCCTGATGGGATGCCCCCAGGTGGTGAGGATAGGCAACAGCACATCCGCCACATCCCCAACACGGGTGCCCTTCAGGGGTGCAACCTATCATGGTCCAAACACACAAACGCAGTGGTGTAAAGTACTTAAGTAAAAAATACTTTGAATTACTACTTAAATCGTTTTTGGGGGGTATCTGTACTTTACTATTTATATGTTTGACTATTTTTACTAACATTTTTACTTACATACTTCACTACATTCCTAAATTTACTCCATACATTTTCCTTGACATCCACTTGTTACATTTGAATGCTTAGCAGGAACAGAAAATGGTCCAATTCATGCACTTATCAAAAGAACATCCCTGGTCATCCCTACTTCCTCTGATCTGGCGGACTCACTAAACACACATGCTTCATTTGGAAATGATGTCTGAGTGTTGGTGTGCCCCTGGCTATCTGTAAATAAAAAAACAAGAAAATGGTGCAGTCTAGTTTACTTAATATAAGGTATTTGAAATGATTTTTAATTTTACTTTTGATACTTAGTATATTTAAAACCTCTTCAGCGTCTGATCCCGTTAGCGGGATCAAAATCCAGCGAAAAATCATATCGCCAATTAGCATTAAAAAAATTAATAATTTCTTTTTTTTTTTTAGAGATACACCTCTCCTGAATCGACCCACGTCGTCCGATTTCAAAAAGGTTTTACAGGAAAAGCAAATCATTAGATTATGTTAGATTCTTCAAAGTAGCCACCTTGATGACAGCTTTGCACACTCTGGCACTCTCTCAAACAGCTTCATGAGGTAGTCACCTGGAATGCATTTCAATTAACAGGTTTGCCTTGTTAAAAGTTAATTTGTGGAATTTCTTTCCTTCTTATTGCGTTTGAGCCAATAAATTGTGTCTCAAACGCTACAAGGTAGGGGTGGTATACAGAAGATAGCCCTATTTGGAAAAAGACCAAGCCCATATTATGGCAATAACAGCTCAAATAAACAAAGAGAAACTACACTCCATCATTACTTTAAGACATGAAAGTCAGTCAATCTGGAACATTTCAAGAACTTTTAAAGTTTCTTCAAGTGCAGTCGCAAAAGAGTTACCTCTGCTGCAGAGGATAAGTTCATTAGAGTTACCAGCTTCAGAAATTGCAGCCCAAATAAATGCTTCATAGAGTTCAAGTAACAGACACATCCTCAACATCAACTGTTCAGAGGAGACTGTGTGAATCAGGCCTTCATGGTCAAATTGCAGCAAAGAAACCAGTACTAAAGGACACCAATAAGAAGAAGAGACTTGCTTGGGCCAAGAAACATGAGCAATTAGACCAGTGTAAATCTGTCCTTTAGTGTGATGAATCCAAATTTGAGATTTTTGGTTCCAACCGGCGTGTCTTTGTGAGAAGCAGAGTAGGTGAATGGATGATCTCCGGATGTGTGGTTCCCACCGTGAAGCATGGAGGAGGTGGTGTGATGGTGCTTTGCTGGTGACACCATCTGTGATATATTTAAAATTCAAGGCACACTTAACCAGCATGGCTACTACCACAGCATTCTGCAGCGATACACCATCCCATCTGGTTTGCGCTTAGTGGGACTATCATTTGTTTTTCAACAGGACAATGACCCAACACACCTCCAGGCTGTGTAAGGGCTATTTGACCAAGGAGAGTGATGGAGTGCTGCATCAGATTACCTGGCATCCACAATCACCTGACCTCAACCCAATTGAGATGGTCTGGGATGAGTTGGACCGCAGAGTGAAGGAAAAGCAGCCAACAGGTGCTCAGCATATGTGGGAAATCCTTCAAGACTGTTGGAAAAGCATTCCAGGTGAAGCTGGTTGAGAGAATGCCAAGTGTGCAAAGCTGTCATCAAGGCAGCTTTGTGGCATCATTGTGGTCCCGTGTGGCTCAGTTGGTAGAGCATGGTGTTTGCAATGCCAAGGTTGTGGGTTCAATTCCCACGGGGGACCAGTACGGGAATTTTTTTTAATGAAATGTATGCATTCACTACTGTAAGTCGCTCTGGATAAGAGCGTCTGCTAAATGACTAAAATGTAAATGTAAGGCAAAGGGTGGCTACTTTGAAGAATCTAAAATCTAAAACATATTTTGATTTGTTTAATACTTTTTTGGTTACTACATGATTCCATGTGTTATTTCATAGTTTTGATGTCTTCACTATTATTCTACAATGTAGAAAATAGTACAAATAAAGAAAGCCCTTGAATGAGTAAGTGTGTCCAAACTTTTGACTGGTACTGTATACATACGTACTCTACATACGTAGTCTACACACACACACTACATATTACCTCAACTACTGCACATTGACTCGGTACCGGTATTCCTTGTATATAGCCTCGTTATTGGCATTTTATTGCGTTACTATATTTTATTTAGAAAAAAAATCGTAGTTTTTAACTTTGTATTGTTGGGAAAGGACACGTAAGTAAGCATTTCATGGTTATCTACGCCTGCGCATGTGACAAATAAAATGTGATTTGTTTTCGTAAACAAGCGTGGTAAAATTGAAATATGGCCGTGTGGGAACCCTAACCCTATAAAAGGTGTGTAGTAATTTAACCTTTAAAAAAAGTATAATTATTTCTTGCTGATATGAAAGATACGTTCTTTAGGTTTCAAAAACTGTACCGCAAGCGATACATTTTAGCGTTCAGAACGAGCGTCTGGGCTTTTAACAAAACTCCCCCCGCCAGAAGATACTATCGTCAATAGGAGCCAAAAGTAGTTAGCGTCTATGAATGGGTTACCTTGAGACAAGCATTACTTAGTTATCATAATTTAGGAAACCAGTTGAATGACACACAGGCTAACCCCCATTCCATGAGATGGGAGAAAGGAGCACTAGGCAGGCATTATACGACCTTCAACCGGTTGTTTACATTCATAGATACTTGATCCAATTGACCTTGCTTATAAGTATTTTCGTTCATGCTGTCCCTTGCTGGAACCTGTATAAAAAGTCAAGAAATTTAAAATCAGTAAAAAAGAGAAATATGATTGATGGACTTGGACTATACTTTTCAAATTCAGAAAGTGTTCTACAAGGATCATCTTAATCAAATCATGGCGACAGCATTGTAAAATGTAACATTCGCTCTCAACTTAAGCCAGTTTCTGCTTATAAAGGATAACGATGAGTGCACTGTGTAATAATTGGGAGGATATGTCCTCTACCAAAAGATCTTGACCTTTTTGGGAGGTAGTAACACTTGCCCTGGGTTCAAGTCTTGATTCAGCTGTTCTCCCTCAGTTACCATACATTTACAAAAATCAATTAACTACCACATCATTGGGAATTTTAGATGATTCTCAGTTCAGTATCAGCAAGCTAACAACTCCAAAAACAGACAATGGAGTGAGACATTGTATTTACCAGACCAATTACGCTGTTTGTTGTTGCACAGTAGTCTGTTCAAGTTGGTTCATTACGTAATGGAACATTCTCACCAGCAGAACATTCTAATTGGGAGTGTTTCTTTGCAGACAAGCTCTTTAAGCCAAATGGTAATCTCTCCTCTTGCCATTTTTACAATAGAACTACACGGAGTGTACAAAACATTAGGAACATCTTTCCTAATATTGAGAGTTGCACCCCCTCTTTGCCCTCAGGGCAGCCTCAAAACGTCGGGGCATGGAATCTACAAGGCATCGAAAGTGTTCTACAGGGATGCTGGCCCATGTTGACTCCAGTGCATCCCACAGGTGTGTCAAGTTGGCTGGATGTCCTTTGGGTGGTGGACCATTCTTGATACACATGGTAAACTGTTGTGTGTGAAAAAACCCAGCAGCATTGCAGTTTTTGACACACTAAAACTGGTGCGCATGGCACCTACTACCATACCCTGTTCAAAGGCACTTCAATCTTTTGTCTTGCCCATTCCATGTCTCAATTGTCTCAAGGCTTAAAAATCCTTCAACATGTCTCCTCCCCTTCCTCTACACTGATTGAAGTGGATTTAACTATTTTTTATTAATTTAACCTTTATTTACAAGTGACATCAATAAGGGATCATAGCTTTCATCTGGATTCACCTGGTCAGTCTGTCATGTTTTGTACACTCAGTGTATATGAATTAGCATAGGGGCGATAAACAGTTTACAAAAACTAGGAGACATTTTTCCCTGCTCTTCTACTAGCCAACTCTTATCAGCAGAGGCTTGAAATCTATAAGACAGATGGTGCTAGTGATGCCAAATGTGCAATGTTTCCTTATGAGCTGCATCAGGCTGTTTACAGATTAGCCACTCTCTGGAACATCACATTTACATCGAAAATGCTAAAACGTACAAAAAACAATTGGGAATACACTTCCCACAAGTGGGGTTCTGTTCATTTTGTGGTACTGTAACATTTTCTATAACACCTATGGAACAGGATTCAAGAAGATCAGTTCAAACCATAGTCTTCCACTCATGTGACTTAATCGACTAGAATAGATATAGGATCTATGGAATGTGGTATTTGGCACACCATATCTTTTTAGCTCCATATTGAATAACTTAAGCTATGGTGAGGAAAAGGACACTGGATACAAAAAGTGGGATTAACAGTAAAGTAAATATATATTTATTTGAATCTTCACTTTAGTCAGTTCTGGGGATGAAACCTTTGTGGGACCAAACCAGAAGATTCTAGCTGAGTGAAGGGAATGTCAATGCATGTAGAGGGTGAAAAAACAACAATTGAAACCAAGATATCCAAGTACTTAAAAAAAAGTTTATTGGTTTTTAAAACCCTTAAAAAAAATCTCAACATCAGTGAGCACTTTCAATTAAAAAAGAAGGAAACTTTGCTGAAATGCTATAGCAACTTTATCAAATTACTGTACGGTCTGCTGTACACTAGACAACAACAAGACGGCATAGGGTATTTCTACAGGTCTAGATGAAGAAGAGGGTTAAAGGGACTTTATACCAGGTCTGTGAAAGGTACAGCACAGGACTCAGCTGCCCCTGTGTACTTAAAGAACAGACAGGGTTCGTCTTCTTTTAAGTACAAACATCAGTGCTTATTTTCAATGGTTTCTGAAAGAAAAAAATATTTCTTCACAGAGTTACATAAAAAAAGTAAAAACATCTAAATAAACAGAACAGATTCAAAACCTGAACATACAGAACAAATATTAATCTGAATTAGTAAACATCAAACAATGCAAGTAACTTGTGAGTCGCTATACCTTTCTGTTCAGATTGACAGGACCAATCCTGAATTACAGCAAAGTGGTTACAAATACTTTGTACAATAGAATTCTACAAACATGCACACATATCATTTAACATGGTGAAAGATTTATTTGAGAATATTTGTTAAAATGTTTCTTTAAATTGAGTTTCATATTCTCATGTATGAGAATGAAGTAAAAAAAAAAAAAAAAAAAAATGTATCTCATTGAGATTAATGTACATTGCTACACAAGACAATTAGCGTTCATATTTTTTTATTGACACTTCTCTAAATATTTTTTTTCACGTAGTTAAGCTCTTTAAAAAAATATTTGGGGGGCTTCAATTGATGCATTTGTCCTAAAAGAGGTGCCAAAGCCTTGGTTCATTAAATGTTTAGTGCAATAACATGAACCTTCAAAGCTTGTTGAAATTTTAACCATGACATTCTGATGTCCATTGCAATGTTCTGGGCACAAAATCTGTCAGAGAAAGATAGCTATGCAACCTGGTAATATATAATACTTTTTTAAATACCCATGCTATTTTCTCACTCGAAGCAGACATCTTCTGTAAAAAAAAACAACCAATATAAATCTCAGGAAGCAAACAAAACAAAAAAAGCTTAGAAAAAACAGCATTATCTGTACAAGAAAGGGCGCCAGCAGCCAAACACACAAGCACAGTTTAGCTGGCTCCTGATCCAAAATCACCAATATAGCATTTCAGAGGGTGCACAGAACCAGTTTAAGTTATAACAATACAGTGTCAGAGCTTTGATATTTACAAACTGTGGGATTCAAAATGACAGGAACACTTACAACAGTCAACTGAATTAACCCCAATATTGTCCTGCTACATTGGTTTTTATAAACCAGAACAGTAGTGTGGTTTTCAGCATGTTTTCCAGTGCTACAGATCAGTTGCCAGTTTCAAAATTTCCTCATATTATTTATTTTCAACCATCCCACCTGAAATAAGGACAATTCCAAATGACCATATAAAAGGTATTTGACTGATGTCAGGCAAACGCTGGGAATTTGTGGGTTCTTCTAAAAAAATCCTATTTAATGCTTTTTTTCTCTCACTAATTAGTTTTTCTTTGGTATGGATATAAGGCTCAGAAGATTAAAAGCCCATAAAAACCACAGGATCTGGCCAATTAGCTATTCCCTTTATGAGTTGCATGCCTTATTCACACACTGTTCTTCACTACTATAAGCTATTTAAACCTGTAATAGATGACCTGTACTTTACCACTAAATGCCTTTTTTGTCTCCAGGTGAAACACGTCCCTTTACTGTTAGAATAAAATGCAGTGCATTAATGCACTCAACAAGAACATTATTCAAGGGGAAGAAAATTACAATTTATACAAATGTTTATGTAATTCTGTATTACAGTATTCCTTAAAATGTTGCATTTTCTACTGGATCTAGACTAATGTAAGGGGAATAGCTTTCAATGTATGACAGTAAATTATGCACTTTCGTGCCCTTTTTATAGGAAGGACTTTGAATATCCAATGGCATAATATTTTTGAATTTACCATAGAAGGAAAACTATCAAATTTTATCTAAATTACTTCATATGCATCACATTTTTTACTGAATGTATGTAACACATATGAAACAAATAAGAAGAGAAGGCAAAAACGACATACATTTACATAAACCTGCAGTAACCTACTTTGACAGTAGCAGCCGCTTTGATAAGTAAAAAAATGCATAGTTTTAAAATAAATCAGAACCAGGAAAGTATTTTTTCCCCAAATAGATACATGACTGAAACAGGGCAGGGTCATCTCCAGTCAATACACTTTGGTATAGGGGTGTCATAAGGTTCAATTCCTATATTCCTCCACTTCCTTAAATCAATATATTTATTTTAATTAAGATGATACCTGCTAAATAGTCACAAAGAAGGTAAATAAAACAATCCCCACCAGTGCCCTACACAAGTCTTAAAAAACTCAAGAGGTGAAAAAGGTCATCTTCTGCATTATATGGTTTAAATACAAGATTTAACTGTCTTTTGAGCTCCATCTTAAAGTCCATTCCCTTTAGTTCTGCAGCCACTAAAGTGCAAGCTATCCCCATTACAGATCTCTATTATGATTGTTTTAAGTCTCATAAACCCATACTATTCCAAACAAAGCAATCCTTTCGACACTGGGGAGCTCAACTACAGTAAGAATGTCAGCAGGGCAAAATGTGTGTGAAGCAAGCCTAAAAAATGACAACATTAACAGATAACATTTGTTGTTCAGCTACCTGCTCTCAGTTTCGCTGTACTCAAAGTGCATTAACTACTGGGACATGAGGAAATTTGAAAAGGTGAAAAGCCATAGTACATCAATCAAATTCAAATCTCGATTTCCTAACCTACAGTTTTTGTACCATGCACACTGGAATTTGAGTGGTCAATATCTTATTTGTAAAGTTCGCATAACGTGTCAGCAAAACGGACAATCAGACATCTTCTGACAAGTTTCGTATACAGACAGTATATCTTGACCTTTAAATCTATAGTTTGAATAATATTCTGTAGAGTCATAGATTCTTTTTCAAACAGCTGTTTTCCTACTTGTAAAAATACCAATTCTGAGAGAATGGAACTAGTTTGCCTCAATATCATTGCAAATAATGTATGTTAAAAGGTCCAACGCAGCTGTTTTTATCTCAATATCAAATCATTTCTTTAAGTACCTTAGTGTGATTTAATTGAAAACAATGGTCAAAAAGTAACAAAAAGAGCTTCTTGGCAAAGAACAAATTCTCAACCAAGAATTTTGCTAGGACTGAGTGGGGAGGGGAAACCTAAAAACTAGCTGTTATTGGCAGAAGGTTTGGAACTCTTTCTTATTGGTCTATTAACAAAATTTACTGCCTGGTGATGTCACCATGCAGGCCACAACTCCATCTCACTAAAACAGGCTGAAATTTCAGGCGGTCTTTTCAAACAGCTCCTACACTAAAAGGGCAATATTTAAAAGGGCTATATTTAATTTTCACAGTATTATTCCAACCTCAGTGTGGAAATATATAAAACATGGATTTTTATTTACAGATTATGGGGGATTTTTAAAAAAACATTGATTTGTCTTGCACCTGGAAGCACCTGCATCCTTAAGAAGACTTGAAACCGGCAATGAGAAACATTAGTACCACTGCATGCTACTGCAAATGCCCTCTCAAGGTCATGTACTGTACATACAATAGCCTAGGTATCTCAACTCTTCATTGAGATGTACAGGGGCATATTAGGTGAACATACGCCCCATTTAACATTCTTGCACAACAGAATGCTTCTAAAGCAGTTCCAAATGATTTGTCTGATAGATCTGAAGATAGACTTTATCTCAATGGAAGTAAAACAATTTACAGAGGGAGGAACAGTTGCCAATTATTTGCCAAACCTCTTGTTTTAGTCAAGAGCTTCTGAACAAAAATATTAACCGAAATGATAGATGTTTGTAATCTTTAAGAGATCTCGTCATATCCTCTGTCCTTCTGAAAATGTAAAATTACTTGTTCTACTACTGTCTTCATTTAAATGCTCTTGAATGACTTGATGTCTAAAGAGGGAGAAATGGATGAGTCAGCACCAGCGATGAGCTGTGAGAGAGAAAACCAGCATATTTGTAAGAGTGATCATTTATGTTCAGCCTGGCACTTAGACTGGACAAAAGTCATTGTTTCCAGAGTGTTGCAGTGTGCTATACAATGTCAATGTGAATAATTACAAAGATGATTTTTAAAAACAATTTCACACTCATGAAATAAAAGCAGAGCCCATATTAACCCATTAACCCGACTGTGGGCTGGTCTTTACTTTCCAGCCAATCAAATCCATTGGAATTCGCAGTCTCACTGCAAATCTGCTGGAACAGTGGATCATTCTTCAGTTCCTCCAGTGTAGAGTCTTCATATTGTCCCTGCTGTTGATTGGGGTCAAACAGAAGGTTTGTGTCCAAATTGTTCAGGTCATTGATGCTACTGGAAAGATCAGAGGTCAGTCGAAAATCAGACCCCACAGCGTTGAGTTCTGACACCTGTCTCACGAGCCGATTGCCAGGAGTATGGCTGCCGTCCACTAAGAGGTCTTTAACGGTGGTGCTGAAATCTAGCTGCTGCTGCTGCTGTTGTTGCTGAAGTTTCTGGGACAGCAACATTGGCTGTCTCTGCTGATGCTGCTGTTCTCCAGTAGCTGATTGTGCTTGGCTGTCACCTGCTGAGAGACTCATCTGTTCGTTCCTAGAGTTCTTCATGAGGTAACCAGGCTTTTGAAACTCGTACGCATTCTGAGCGTTGGAAGTCATCAGAGTCTGGTGGTTGGCACTGCTGGGGAAGCTGGGCGTGGTCTCTAAGATCTGGGTGAGGTTCATGCGGGCTGTGTAGTTGGACGGCAGGTTGTTGATGCCCAGGCCCCGCACCGCGTCGTCACTGTCCCCGTCCATCTTGCTCAGGAGCACGTTGGTGATCTTTTTGCTGTTGGTCTGGCCCTGCATGGGCAGCACCTCCGTCTGCATCATCACGTTGACAGGCACAGACTGGCTCCTCTGTGCCATGCTGCTGACGCTGACATCCACATGGCTGTTGGCGAAGATGTTGATCATCTCGGGGGTCACGGGGGAGGTGAAGGGGGACACCACTGTTCGGGGGATGTTCTGCAGGCCCTGGTTGCCACTCAGGTTTCGCTGGCGCACGGCAGGGCTCACACTACGACAGCGGAAGGTCCCGCCTGCTGAGGATGTGCTGGTGGCCTTGTTGTCCAGAGGGGCGGGCACAGCGAAGCCCTCCTGCTTGTTCAGGTTGGCCATACTGGCTGCCTGCTGCTGCACCGGAGAGATGGGTGTTAGGCGGCCGTAGTGCCTCGTCTGAGACTGATAGGACTGACCAGGGATGGCGAAGGCATGGGGCTTTCGGAAGTGGTCGTCAACCAGGTCCTGATAGCTGGGGAGGATACTTATGCCGTTGATGGAGTTCCCCCCGCTGTTGTTGTAACCATTGTTCATCCACTCCAGTTTGGCCTTGTCTGGGTGAGTAGCCATGGGCCTCTGCATGGGCTTGACGGGGCTGCTGGAGACAATGCTGCCGTCGTGGTAGCCTGTAATGCTGGAGTTAATGGGAGTGAAGGCAAAGGGATTCCTGCACTCCACAGGGCTGGGGGGCACGCTGCCGCTGCAGTTGGAGTGTGGAGTGCCGATGGGGGTGTGTCGGCTGCTCCCCAGGGCACTGTCCACTGGGGTGGTAGGGGCCATGCGGGAGCAGGGACTCTCCCTGGTCAAGCCCTGGCCTCCTCCCATCATCTCAGAGGTGGATGTGGGAGTTGGAGTAGGGGTGTGGATAGGGGTGGTGCTGCTGTGTACTGATTGGTAGTAAGGGGTCACTGTCTGGTTGGAGGACATCATGTTGCCCTGCATTACAGACTGATGGCCTTGCACTGTCACATCAGCTCCGAAGGCCTGCAGACTGCTGTTGAGCTTCATCTGCTCCTCCATCTGCACCAGCTCCTCCACAATGCTGTCCTGGGTCATATCGTCATCATTGAAATGGAAGTAGTCCATGTCTGTCTGCATGGAGAGCTGGCTAGAGGCTGGGGCCTGGCCCATCATGGCCAGGGGCTCCATGACCGGTGTGGATACCTGCTTGTGGTCTGTGATCTGCTGGGCGTAGGCCTGCTGCTGCTGTTGCTTACCTCCCTCCAGCTGGCCCCCGACCCACATGGTGTTCCTTAGGTCACTCACAGCAGACTGCTCCAGTAGGGCAGAGCTGTTGGGCATGGATTGCATGTTACCCGTCATATGCTGCGGGTGCTGAATTCGTGCATGACCAGCCGGGGCACTAACGTTGCCGATGCTGCTAGTGTCCATGGTGGTCGGAGTGTCTCTTCTCTGCACGGAGTTCTGTGGCTTGACAACAGTCTGGAAGCCTCTGGTTTCGATGGGGGAATCAGAGAGTGACAGGATTGGAGTTGGGACAGTGGAGTTCAGTTTCACAGTAACTTTACCGATGGCTGGTGCACTTTCAGGTCTGACCGGGGTTCCTGCCCTGGGGAGTTTCTTCACTCCTGCACCAATCCCATGTCTGTAACCATCGGAACCCCCAAGAGGCTGCTGGGAGATGAAGACCCTTTTGACAGGCGTGGGATAAGACTCTGGGCCGACGCCTGTGCGCTTCCTGGGGCTCTTAGAGGCGATGAGTGATGTGGCAACAGTGCCGCCATTGGGTGACAGAGTGGTGCTGGTATTCTGATTGGAGACCGTCAAATACAAAGTGCTTTCGTTATTGGTGTTATTATTGCTACCAGCTGTAGCTGCCACAGGGTTGTTGCTCAAAGAGGACTTTACGTTGCATTTGGTTCCAGCCATTACCTCCAGTCCCAGGGAGCCTTTAGTGTGAGGCGTGGGCACACTGGCAGCCCTTGGTACAGCTCCTCCAGCCCTCTGGCCCCCTGCAGCTTCCTGAGTCATAGTAAGCCTGCTAGCACCCAGGGCCGGACTGCCCTCACTTATGGCTTCACCCTCCATCATCTTGATGTCGATGGTAGGGGTGGTGGTGGCCCGGCCTGACCTGGCTAAGGGGGATAGGATAGGGGCTGCAGAGCCACTCCTGGCCCGTGGGCTGGGTCTGCTCTCCTCCAGGGCTACAGTGCTGCCCATGCCAGCAGAGGCAGGCCTTAAGGTGGTGTTGGTTAGGGTGGATGTAGTGCTGCAGTTGGGAGCCAGGGATATGGTGGTCATCTTGACCACATTGACAGAGCTGATGTGGGGTGTGGGCTGCATCACGGTCTTGATGGGGCTGTTGGTGATGAGCAGGGTGGGGGGCGAGCGCAGGGTGATGGCGCTGGTGGCTGAGGGTTTAGGCAGGATCTGGGCATACCGGTGCCGGGCAGAGCGGTCCCCCACAGGGCTGGCTGGGATATTCTGAGGGGTCTTGGGACACTTGACAGGCTGCATTGACTGGGTCACCACTTGGAAGTTGACAGGCAAAATCTTGCCCTCCGATGTTCCCACAGGACTGGGGGACATCAGCTGCCTGCTCCTTTGTACCTGCATTTTCAGCAAAGAAAAACATGACACAAAAAAGTATTAATAAGATGTAAAAGTATGCAACACCTCCATAACTCCAGTCATGAATAGCTTCTGTTGCACGTGATATAGGCAACACAAAGTTGTCACTTGTATAGATGAGTAACAGGAACACTGTAAAGATAGAGTCAGCTTAGACAAACAGAAGTAGAATACAAGCTTGGCTTACCGTGATGGGGCTGGGGACTGCAGCTACCATAATGCCAATGGTGGGATGTGGGGAGAGCAGGGCTGGGCTTCTACAGGTAATGGAGCCGACCCCAGGCGTGCCCCCGTCAGCCCGCCTGGCCTGAGCTTCTCCGGGGAGGGGGGAGTGCAGCATCTGCTCCTGCTGCTTCTTCTGGATCTTCCGCTGGAGCTGCTGCTTGGCATCGATGGAGGGAGAGGGCAGGGTCTTCACTTGGGACTGGAAGAAGTGGGCTTCAGCTGTAGGTGCAAATGCTGAGGATGGGAGTGGCGTTTTAACTCCTAAAGGGAAGAGAGAGGAAGACAGAAACAGGTTAACACATATTTTGGGTTAACAAATTGTCATGGTCCTCCTAGGCAGAGCAGCTTCTATTTTGCAGAAAGCATAACTATCCCAGTGGGCACACACTGGTTGAATCAATGTTGTTTCCACATAAGTTCAATGAAATGACGTTAAACCAATGTGGAATAGATGTTGAACTGACATCTGTACCTAGTGGGATGGCTTTTAGGGAGTGACAGGAGGTGGTATGTAAATGCACTGTAGCAGGTCAATGAGAAGAATCTGCCACTAGATGGAAACCTTTCACTGTTCATCATACATGAGGCAGTGAAAGGACAAGTGAAGTTTGACTATCAAGTTACAGCCTTATTCTAAAATGGCAAAGCAAAAACAGGTTTCTATACATTTTTGAAAATGTATGAAAAATAAAAAAAACATACCTTATTTACATAAGTATTCAGACCCTTTGCTATGAGACTCGAAATTGAGCTCAGGTGCATCCTGTTTCCATTGATCATTCTTGAGATGTTTCTACAACTTGATTGGAGTTAACCAGTGGTAAATTCAATTGATTGGACATGATTTGGAAAGGCACGCACCTGTCTATATAAGGTCCCACAGTTGACAGTGCATGTCAGAGCAAAAACCAAGCCATGAGGTCCAAGGAATTGTCCGTACAGCTCTGAGACAGGATTGTGTCGAGGCACAGATCTGGGGTACTAAAACATGTCTGCAGCATTGAAGGTCCCCAAGAACACAGTGGCCTCCCTCATTCTTAAATGGAAGCAGTTTGGAATCACCAAGACTCTTTATGGAGCTGGCCGCCAGGCCAAACTGAGCAATCGGTGGAGAAGAGCCTTGGTCAGGGAGGTGACCAAGAACCCGATGGTCACTGTGACAGAGCTCCAGATTTTCTCTGTGGACAAGGGAGAACCTTCCAAGGATGACAGCAATCTCTGCAGCACTCCAACAATCAGGCCTTTATGGTACAGTGTCCAGACGGAAGCCACTCCTCAGTAAAAGGAACATGACATCACGCTTGGAGTTTGCCAAAAGGCACCTAAAGCACTCGCAGACCATGAGAAAGACAATTCTCTGGTCTGATGAAACCAAGATTGAATTCTTTGGCCTGAATGCCAAGCATCACGCCTGGAGGAAACTTGGCACCATCCCTACGGTGAAGCATGGTGGTGGCAGCATCATGATGAGCGGATGTTTTTCAATAGCAGGGACTGGGAGACTAGTCAGGATCGAGGGAAAAATGAACGGAGCAAAGTACAGAGAGAGATCCTTGATGAAAACCTGCTCCAGAGCGCTCAGGACCTCAGACTGGGCCGAAGGTTCACCTTCCAACAGGACAACGACCCTAAGCACACAGCCAAGACAATGCAGGAGTGGCTTCGGGACAAGTCTCTGAATGTCCTTGAGTGGCCCAGCCAGAGCCCGGACTTGAACCCGATCGAACATCTCTGGAGATCTGAAAATAGCTTTGCAGCGACGCTCCCCTCCAACCTGACAGAGCTTGAGAGGATCTGCAGAGAAGAAATGGGAGAAACTCCCAAATACAGGTGTGCCATCTTGTAACGTCATACCCAAGAAGACTCAAGGCTGTAATAGCTGCCAAAAGGTGCTTCAACAAAGTACGAAGTAAAGGGTCTGAATACTTATGTAAATCAGTTAGAATTTTTAATACATTTGCAAAAATACCTAAAAACCTGTTTTTGCTTAGTCATTTTAAAAATAAGGCTGTAACAACAAAATATGGAAAAAGTCAAGGGTTCTGAATACTTTGCGAATGCACTGTATTGTATTGTCACCTGTTGGTGTACCAGTCATGACCGTGAGGGCTGCCACAGATTTGGTGCCGATGTAGTGGCTGTTGAGGAGGAAGCGAGCCAGGTCCTCCACAGCATCAAACTGGCGGCTCAGCACCTTCTGGGCCCACTCACACACCAGGCCACAGGCCGCAGAGCGCACCTCTTCCTCCGCACTGCACAGCTGACCTGAGGCCTCCAGCACCTCACACTGAAGCACAACATGGGCACATGTACAGGTGTTAAGAATTATAGTCGTATATATCCCTGTATAACTTTTAGTTCAATATGACGCCTCAAAATGTGGTCCTTTAACACGTTACATTAAATAAAGTTATGTTATGGTTGGACTACAGTTAGGCAAACATTTCTTATTTAAATAGATTTTCAAGAAAATAAATAAGGTAAAGACCTTGAGAGGAAGGCAGACAGACAACTTACCCCATCCCCTGTTTTATGTAACTCCAGGTTGGGTAAAGATGGCATGTGGACAAAGGCTTTCTTCCTCAGTCCACTATAGCAGTATGTGAGAGCAGAGGTTAAGGTCAAAAACACTAAACTGTCAAACATTTAAGAGTTAATTTATGGATTTGCTAAAATGTGTTGGTTGTTTGTCTGTAAAGAGCAGGGCTTCAGGGACCATTCTAGACATAAGAGACTGGGATTTCCCCACAGGATAGGGTAAGAAAAGTACCTCAGGGCAGAAGGTCAGTTGTCACTCAGACAGATCTGAGGAACAGCCTTGTCACCCGAAGCTGAGACAGCTATCTCCCAGCCAGCATCAGTCGCTAGTCACTCCACTACTAATCCCTCAGCCCCTCAGGCCTCTCACACTCCCACTGAACCTTCTCTTCCCCCGCCAACCTTTAGAGCTGTGACCAACTCCACTGCCAAAATAAGGCTCTGTGGATTTGTGGTGAGAGCTAGCCTTTTATCAGATGCTGGTGTGTGAGAGTGACAGCAGGTGCTCCCTGCTGAACACTTGCATACACTTCGGTGTCTCTCACAACCAGGCAAAGAGTTACTCAGAGTTATAGCACAGTTATGAATGACTTACTCTCACACAAAACAAATAATAAAATAGACAAATAGTTCCAAGACTGTGACCTTGAATTAACTTGTACCTTTGTAGAGTGTGTATTACATTTGGAAACAGAAAATAGTTCATTTAAAAAAAGCGATATAGATTACTAAGCAAGCCACAGCTCAAGATGTTCTGATTTGGTTCGATTTGACTTTTGAGTTTCAGTTGCTATTGCAACCGCCATATAAAAACAAGGTCCATTTCAGAACGATTCTGCATTGAAAATAAAAATTGCATGCATATGCAAGTATTTTATACTATTCTATTTTCTAACTCCACCTCAACAAAATAAGGACGAAGTCACTTGTCACTTTACTAATTTAACGGACCCTAATCTCATTGGAGACTGTAGCTTTGCCAAGTCTAGAGTCGTGATCTCATGGAAAAGACATTTCACAAATTGTTTCCTGAAGGTCAAGAACACAGTGATTCCCCTAAGTGTCTCTGTCCTACTATACTGCTCTCCAGGCAGAGGCCGCTTTATTTGATTTAATTTCAGTTCTATATTTAGACGCTCCATGAACTGAGACAACAGATGTTCTGCGACCAGAGTCCAGAGAGGCCAGATTGTTCGCTACAAACCATTCCAGTGAAGGATATTTTGATTTGCCTCTCATGCCAAGTCGACGTGCCTTCATGTTTGGAAATACATTTTTCATGATCTTTCCAAAGTCCGCAGCACTCAGTGGGTGGTAGCAGAGATTGTCACAATAGCTCCTGAAACAAACAAACAAAACGACAGAGGCAGACAGACAGACAGACAGTAAACAAGGCATTGGAAATCTCAGTAAAACCAAATAAACTGTTAAATATCAAATAAAGACAATCATATCAAAACAGTGACATCTGGGTGAAGACGTTCCCAAAGAAATCTGAAACATTATTAGTACTTTCATTTGCAGTGAATGAGGACGTCAAACTGTGTTACGTAACAGTCACATAGCATTTCAGACTTTCCGTTCTAGTGTTACCAACACATGGTGCACATCTTTTCCCATCCTTTCTGCATCTATTTATATTGGTGCTTTGGATGGCAGTATGTAGATCCTTTATAGCTAGCAGTGTATGTATGGCAAAGGTTTATTTATTTAGTAACAGCCAAATGTTATGTACTTTCATAACATGCATCTCATGATATAAAATAAAACGGCCATACAAATGTGTACCTTGTTCTTGTGAAACCTCTTAGAAGACAAGTACTCATGGAACTCAAAAGTAAATCCATGTATTTCCACCTGGTATGGAATTGAACCTATCAGGTATTCCAAACTCCCTAAAATACTTGTACACAGTGCTATCAATATGTTTCTAAATTGGTGTGGTGTCCCTTCCCAGAACATGAAAACAGGACAGATTTTTGTTTGTATTTAACAGTGCTATTGATTGGAAAATGACCCGAGCTGGGCAAAGTCCCCTTGGATTCACACTTCCCTACGTCCCCTTTCTCAGTCAGATACTCACTTGTACTCGTCATAGACCTCCTGTTTGGGCAGAGAGGTTTCTGGGTGTTCCTCTAGGTGATTGCGGATCCAGTTGAACGCGTGCATCTGCTGAGTGCGGCTTGATGACATGGAGCTCTGATCACTGCTAGAGAAAGCAGGAGAAAATGTTTTTGTGATTGTATTGTAAATAACCTGACTGTCGGATCTACCTTTCCCGCCCCATTTTTCAAACCCAACCAACACACATCACCCCCATGTCTCTGTGTTGTAAGTGAGAGAGGTTTATGTACCATGACAGTTCTCCAGGACTGGCAGACCCTCTCTCAGTCCTGATGGGCATCGTGTGGAGTGTTGGGGTGGAGATGTTGAGGGATGGGTAGATGTGGAGAACAAGTAGGAATTGATCATTGTATGATATTGACAACATCAATGAGCAGCGTGTGTGTTTGTGTGTCAGCTGATCCTAAACTAACTTCAAGCCACTGCCCCTGGACACTTGGGGAGATGTGAGAGGATTGGATAAGTTCAAACAATATGGGGAAATTCCTCTTAGCCCTTCAGAAGTAAAGCTATTACAGTATTCCTTAGGCCTAATACATATCCAATCATCTCAGATCTACACATTCCTAGGGAGTAGGGGTGGGCAATTTGGAATTAAGTGTGTGTGTATATATATATATATATATATATATATATATATATGTATGTGTGTTACAGATCAAATATATATTAGAGCGAGAAGACAAGACAAATCTACATATTTTGCTAAAAGGTAAAACGTTAAGGGTTGAGGAAAGATGTTATTAATAAGTTATTAAGTAAGGACTTTCAATGAGAACACACACACAGGTGGTAGTCAAGTGGGAAGTCAATATCAAATCAATCAAAGATAAAAATAAAAACAGTCAAAGCTTATTTGCGCTCCAAGGGAGAGAGTTTAGCATAACGAGCAGAGTTTGACATAACAGTCCAAGCTAATGTTGACAAGCATCATAGTAGATGTGGGGATGGGGTAGGGTGCAGAACATCTATATTATGCTACTGGGCTAATGGATCATGGGGTAGATGAACAACAGGCTAAGTCATGTGCAAATGGCGTGGAACTACATGCAGACATGACACAAAACAAATGTTGTTCAATCAAATGAAAGAATGATCAATTACCTTTTTTCACTGTTGCTGGGACCAGAAGGCAACTTAAGGTAGAGGTAGAGTTTCTCGATGTCTGTAAACATCTCCACATCTTGCTGTAAAAGCAGAGCACAGGAAAGAAGAGGGATTTAGTAACAAACAGGTTAATAGTTCTGTTCTGTCATCCCTGTGAGTAGTAGTGTTCATGGTAGTGTCTTTATCAGTCCACTGACTTAACGTGCTCTACTGATGTCCCTCTCAGACCAAACAGTCCAGTTCATGAGAAAGGAAAGGCTTCTTTTCATTCTCACTACTACAATAATCCACCAAGATACATTCCACAAAGGCCGACAGGTTGCCTTCTACTCCAGCTTGAAGAGCATGAATAATACAGAAACGTTTCCTGTTTAAATGATCCATTCTTAGTCTACTCTCCACTGAGTGAAGTCTGGTGCTCTCATTGTTTCTGATGGAGTAACACAGCAAGCTAAGTGTTTAGTTGTACTATGTAGGACTTGTTGAGGCACCATCAGTGTAAAAATGTTAATTAAACAGTTATGAAATGTAAGACAGACTCTTCAGTTCCGGTGAAACCTAAAACAACCATTTCAAACAGCCCCTTTAGTTCGGTTGGACTAGTTTCAACACTATCTGCACCCAGGAGCGCACGAAACAAAATGTTTTTGTCCAATAAACAAATGACTTGCATGGACACGTGTTTTCGTTTAGGAGTTTTAGTTCATTTGACATTTGGCAATGTGAAACCAACTGGACCAAATACAAAACACATTGTAACAAATAATCAAACTTATTCGAACTATAGTTCAAAACTGTGTGTGAAAATGCCCTAAAAGACAACAATGTTCAGGAACAAATACCCCCCCCCCACACAAGAAAACAAAAACATGGATGATCCTGCAAATGAGATTAGGGATGTAAAGGAGAGATTACAAAATCCAGGAAGAGAGGGAAAGGGGTGGAAATTGCCACAGAGAGAACCACTGATCTTGATGAGGTCTCGTTCAGAAGGATCCGGGAAGCATCCTGATAAACAGTGCTCGAGCTAAGATCAATGTGGACACGTATCAGGATAAACAAAATTACAAGTCTTGGATTCAGAATGTTTCTAAAACGTGTGTGTGCAGTAAATACCACAGGGTGTTAAAGATCAACACAGGGGGTCCTCATCCCTGCCGCAATGACAAAAGCCATGAGGAAATCTCTTAATGAGATCAAACAAATGTTTCCAACGAGGGGTTAGTGTGTGTGTGTGGTTTGCACAGAGCTCCTAAGGATGTTTTCACACTTGGTCCCTTTTAGCAACAACAAAAAATTCAGTGCAGTTCACTTAATTGTTTGTGCAGTGTGAACACTAAAAGGAACTGAGGACCCTCAAGAGAGTCCCCGAAGCGAAACGAACTGAGACCATCTCAAAAGGTGGTCTGAGTTTGGTTCGCTAGAATTCCAACTGTCCGGTTCCCTTTTTTAGGGCAATGTGAACACTAAACTTCTCAGGTTCCCTTGTCATTATTCCCACGCCACACACTAGACTACTGCAACACTGTTTCCCCCGGCCATAAATCCTCACATTGGTGCCACTAAGAGAAGATGATGTGCAGGTTCGCAGAAAAAAACGTGCGCCGTTTTGGGATATTGGATACGGTTTTGGGATATTGATTTTAGCGCTTGTCAAGGATGTGTAACCGATGTGAAATGGCTAGGTAGTTACCGGGGTGCGCGCTAATAATGTTTCAAATCGGTGATGTCACTCGCTCTGAGACCTTGAAGTAGTTGTTCCCCTTGCTCTGCAAGGGGCGCAGGCTTTTGTGGAGCGATGGGTAACGATGCTTCGAGGGTGACTGTTGTCGATGTGTGCAGAGGGTCCCTGGTTCGAGCCCAGGTTGGGGCGAGGAGAGAGACGGAAGCTATGTTACAGATGCACAGAAATACCAAAATATATGTGGAGTTTTTAGTTCAGATTATTTGTTTGAAATTTGATCTATAAGCTAAGAGAGCTTCATAACTCGATTGTGTGGTTTGAATAGTGTGAGAAGACATGAGACATATGATATGTTATTTTAAAGAGGACTATATGTGAAAACCCCTTAACAGAAGACCTTGAAGGAACATAAGGATAAATACGAGGTGATGGAGCCCTGCAATATCCAGAGGGGGTTGTTGCAGCTACCATGGGACAGTGTTAGAACTTTAACAAACACTGATACCTGCTAACCTAACAAACAGACAGAGTCTTTGGGGGGTGGAAAAAATACATTTTAAAGTTCATTACTTTCTATCTTTTTAGACAGTTATTTGCGGTTAGTCAAATAATGCTGGAGGCATACTTTTCCATGTGAATTCAGATGATTAGGGTGTCACACAGACGCCTTAGACTTGGGTAGCTGGGCTACAGCCCTATGACGTGTTTTACAACACATCAACGAACATTAACTGAGAAAAACGTTTCAGTATTTGGAAGCTATTTCACTGAGTGACTTTGGAAGGCATGCCAAAAAGTTCCCACCAAAACAGAGGAGACGAGGTAGCCCAAATCTGGTATTTGTATTTTCAGGGTTTTGGGGTCGCACAGATGTCGTGACAAAGGGGCTTTGGGGCTGTGTTACGCCATGATCTGATCTCCACTGCTCAGTGACCACCTCCACTCCCAGCCTGGGCAGTGCACTAGCAGCACTACAACAGCAAGTGGCCACACATAAGTACAACTTACAACAGTAAATAAACAAGCAAGCACTGGATCACGCTTGCACTCTTACTCACTGTCGGTTTCTTGCTTAAACCTCCCTCTCAATCACACAGACACAAGCTTTGAAACGTGCTGGCACACACATACTTAAATCCACGTAGATTGATAGGGAATTTAAACATGTTATGATTGAGAGGGATGAGGCAAAAGGAATGGCAAATAAGTCTGCCTGCACAACCGATTGGCAAATGTATTGCAAATTGAGAAATCATGTGACTAAACTGAATAAAAAGAACAAGAAACTACACTATGAAACAATGACAAAGAATGATAGTAAAAAGCTTTGGATCCATAATAAATACAACACACCTAAGCTCAGCTGTGAAACACATTGGCTAATACACAGACGCAAAAAATAAACAAAGCACAATCTGTATCTCACCCGCTCTCTACCCTAGTACTACAATGGATAATGCCAGTTGAACCCAACCCAGTTCAGTGTTTGGAGGATGGCTGGGCCCAGAGCTACAAACAGGAAACAGCCCTCTCCAACACGCTGCTTCAAAGGGAATAGGGAAGATGATAGGGCGGGGCAGGGGTGATTTAAATTCTGCTGGAGTAGAAGGCGGCAGACGAGAGACTTTGGCTCCAGGCACAACTCTCCAACACGGAGCGGGAGGGCCCTGCAGGGGGAGGAGCAGGCTCACACATCATGTTCTGGATTCTTGATGAGCTGCACCGTCGTGGAGCTTTTGCACCAAAATAAAAAACATCCTCATCTGAAGGGGCCATGGTGGCTCTGTCTAGTACACAATATTCACTGTTTTAAAACAGTAACCAACATGTGGTACGATTGTTTTTTCTAGCACCTAATTGTTTGCTTTTTTTACAAAAACAATTCAGAAGAAAAACACTCAAATGAATAAAGCTTATTTAATACGAAGCTGTGAGTGCAATGCACTATTATTTTAAGACCGATTGATGGACCACGACGACAACATCTAAAAGCAGAAGGGATACAGACAGTCCCATGGCATTTCAATGACCCAACCCACCCCCCATAGAGGAAGTCATCGGAGGTAGCAATAATCCGAGGAATACCTAATCCGGGTGCTAGTGGAGCGGGCAGTTAAGCTCACGTAAACAAGCTTTTGTTTTCATGGTGTCTGCTGTAGGACACCAATGCTAGGGAACATCAGACCACCGGACCAGTGCTTTACATTGTGGTGCAGACTGCAGTGAACAGCCAAAACAGCTCGAATGTCCAGAGCAGCATCTCTGACACCAACATTATGGAAAAGAGCTAAACACCCAACACATGACCATAAAAAGAAGCTCTGGGTGCCATAGCAGGGAGGGGACAAACATTCAAACACACAACACAGAGACGTTGACAAGCATGTCTTGACGGCATGAGTGCACAGAGCCAGACAGCCATAGTCGGGTCTGGGGGGGGGGATGTGTTTGTGCGCAGCGCCGGCAGACTGAGATAAACTGAAATCCCTTGTCGTTAACCCTTTCCCCTGGACTTGGCTCTGCTAGCGTAGTGGTCAGCAGCCCCCGTCAAACATAGCCACAGCGTACGTACACACACTGCTCCCCACCCCGTTCAATTGGTTTCTAAGAATAGACGTATTCGCCCCTCTGTCTTTTCTATTCGCCTCTTTGTTGCTAGGGGAACGTGAGCTCACCAATGGCTAAAGTTATCAGCCACTGAGCAGCGTTAGCGATTTTGGGGGGGGGGGGGGGGGGGAAATAAAAATGGCTCACAGACAGACGTCGTGGAGCCAACGGGACTCTCCTTTTTAGAAGGAGAGTCTCATGGAGTGGAAGAGAGTAGACAGACACGCTGGGCTACGTTACACACCCTCTGTCAGACAAAGGAGCCATGACTACTATTGGTCCTTCACACCCTGCTGCTGCCAGACAAGCCCCACTACTTCACACAGCACATTTCCAAAGTGGAAGTAAGGCCAAGTCAATGTTTTTCAAATACTCAAACCAGACTACAATCAAAGACCAACACAAACTCAACTATATTTATATGGACAGGGTTGGGGAAAAATGGATTACATGTAAGGAATTACAACCAAAAAACAGTAACTGTAATCCGTTAAATTACCAGCAAAAATATTGTAATCAGATTACAGATACTTTTGAAAAACTAGATGATTACTTAGAGGATTATTTTTAAATTCATAAAGGATGTTTGCGGGGAAAAAACGGACACTTCTGTTTTCTCAATGACATTCAAATCAGTATTGAAAAAAGGTGCAAATTTATGTTTGTTCCACCTGAGCGAGTCTGACAAGTCAGAGACCACTATGATGACACGCCAAATGTGTGACGGATCGTGGGAAAAGAGCAGGAACAGGCTTTTGCAGGCTACAGTCCAAGCTGTCTTCCAATGGTGCGACTACTGTTGGCATCCAAAGATTATCCAACTTGAATAAACGCTTGGAGGTAAGGATGACAACAGTGGTTTAGTCTACGGCGATACGGATATTGATATCTACATAGCGTATTGATGTGAAACACACTGCTACTCTGTCATTTAGCCATTTGTGCCTTATGGATTGTGGTTGTTGTGTATGGCTGTTCAAATATAAATGTGTATTTGAACCCAATAGATGGTTGAATTCAAGAAGTTTAAGCTGACTATCAATCATTGTTTTTGAAACCAGTGGACAGAGCAAAAACAGCTGCACAGTGAGGATCCAAGCCTGTGGAATACAAGTGGGGCTTTTTTTCTTCAGTAGCGCTCAAAGCATGCCATTCCATGAGCACAGCATTTCTTTTTGAACTTGAATCAATGAGCCCAATCAGTTCTCCATGACGACAAAATCATAAACAGAGTAGGGCTGGCTAATAAGTCCTTCGTTTTGGGGTCATGCTCAGGTAAAACAATTTGGCTAATCCATTCTTGAAGATCAAGGAGTATAACATTTATTGGAATGACTGGAATTCTGATAGACTGATTTTTAATGTAGAGATATAATTTAATCGTACTATATGTAGTAGAAAGCGATGGGTTTGAAGAAGCCTTCATAACCAACCCATAAAGTAAAATGTAACATCCATATATGGCCAGCTATGTAAACTTTAACATTGATTTATCCTGCAATAGATGTCGTTCAATTGGTAACATACATTTTTGTCTTCTTCTAATGCCTCATAAGGGGAAAGTAATCTTAAACGGAATGGAATCAGATTATGTTACTGAGTTTGGGAAATCCAAAAGTTAGGTTACTAATTACAATTTTGGACAGATAACTGGTAAATAACGTATTACATTTAGAAAGTAACCTACCCAACTCTTTGGGGCGGCAGGTAGCCTGGTTAGAGCGTTGGACTAGTAACCGAAAGGTTGCAAGATCGAATCCCCGAGCTGACAAGGAAAAAAATCTGTCGTTCTGCCCCTGAACAAGGCAGTTAACCCACCGTTCCTAGGCCGTCATTGAAAATAAGAATTTGTTCTTAACTGACTTGCCTAGTTAAATAAATAAAAATGAAATATGGATACTAGTAGTCATCACTGCTTGGAAGTACAATATCCCTCACTGTTGGCAATGGTTTACTTTCATTACCGCTGGTAATGAGTTTAGTATCAAAGTTTTATCCCATCACGCAAGTGATAGTGAGAAATAATCGCGTCGTAGCTAGGCAGGCTTTGGGAATAGGGCTGGCCGATATGGCCTAAAAATCTACTCGATTATGGGTGATTCACAATATGTCTCTATTTATATCTAAATAAGCTTTGTTGTACAATTAAAAAGGTAAAATACCCTGCATTTCAAACAGCCAGGAATAATCTAATGAATTCTGGGCTTGTAAAATTAAATCTAGGCTAAATTTAAGCCTTCCACAACCTTAAGACACACTAATAATTGAATTATTTGATTAAAATAGTTTTACCTTTTTTTGCAATAATCACTGATCTGGATTTCAAGTCTATGAAAATTCCAATTTTGTTACAAATTTAACCAGAACCATGCACATCCACTAATAATGACCAAATTCTGGTAGCAAGCACTATAGAAAATGAACACGTCTCAAACAAACAATCTCAAGCCTACGTGCTTGATATTGTAGCCAGCTAATCTTTATATTAAAAGTCTAGAGTACTTGGATCTATTTGCTTGCTAACAAGGTAGAACAGTTGAACTGTTATGAATACACCCTCGTGTCCGTCTCCAACCGTTTGAACAACATAGCCTGTTCACTTTGTTTAAATGTTCAAATTAAGTGGCCTACCTGGATAAGATGCTTATTTCTCAGAATGAGAACGAGTTGTCAGTTCCTCATATAAATGTGTATTTTTATGCTCATTGAACATTTTTAAAACCCAGACTAGACAGCTAGCACATAACAGTATGTGACTAAAATGCTGCTTAGCAGTAGGTAGCAGTAGCAGGTACCGCAATGTCGCACATGACAAACTGAGCATACATTTTCCACAATCATGTTCATTGATACTCTCGTTTTAGTAGGGTCTGCTCTGTTCTAAATTTTGGGAGTTGAGACATAAAAGGTTATCGTTAGAAGGGGAAATTAATCAATTCTGTTGGACCAAACCTAAAATGCAAATAGTAAGTTGAAACTGTGTGTTGTCAGAGAGGTTGAAGTGATCTTTCGGCTGTTGTTGTGAGTGCCAGGGGGAGGGGCTTGGTGTCTCTGGCGAGGGGAAGGTGAACAGCGTACACAGCACAGAAGGATCCAAGGAGACGAGACCAAAAAGAAATGCTCATAAAAACATTGCCCTAAAACATACATTCAAATTAATTCCAAATATCACCCAGCCCTACTTCTGCAGCCATTCAACATCAGCCACTTACAGACCTTACATCTCTGAACTCCATTTGGACTTTGACTGGCCTGTGTCTGAAGACCCGACAAACAGCACCCGTCGCAGGGCAAGGGTCCACACTTGGATGACAATTCTAAATGAGGCAGTGTCAGCAGACAGTCCACAGTCCCCTGCACCTTCACACGGCCAAGGTTAAATACCCATCACCACCATCCATAATAGTATATCAGTCCTCTCGGTACCAACAACATCAACAGAACAATTATAGCCTGGTTGTATTCTCACGCCAACAACAACACTATAGCTTTCTGTTGGATGAAAGACAAGTTCATAAATGGCAGTTACACAACTAGGTATGCGTCGGCAAAACTGAGCTATGGCGTCAACCCGACAACTTTATTACTGAGTCTGATACCATCTAGGAGAATGAGCTAGACGTGAGAGGAACCCTGATTGGTTGTGTTGAGGCTCAGAGAAACTGGAAGCTATTAGAGGAAACGATAACACACGGAGATAAAAATGGTAATTAACGGGTTAAGCCTCTGGTTACATTGGCTTGCTACTGTACATTATCTACTTTGTCTCAACCACCTGGCAAATGACCTCTCTCTCACATCACAAGAACCATTAACCGCCAAGTCTTCCAACTAAACGCAAAGCTCTACAGCGAATGAATATTCACACGAAGGGCAGCTATAACTGAGGACATCTGAACAGAACCAGTTTGATATGAGGCCAGACACCAGAAAGAGACGCATCATGCAGACCCTGATGGTGGAAGACTAGTAATATTACTAAGACATTACTAGTGGAGCGTGGGCTGGGCATTAGTGATTCAACACACAGAGAGATAGGTTACACCACTCACTTCACTGAAAGAGTAAAAACGGCCACCTCTCCCCAGAGACCACTCTCACATCTCCATAAGACACAGTCTGAGGCAGGAAACAACCACAGTGTATCAACACAAGTTTCATTATTGATGTGTGTTCTACTTATCACCACCGCTGACACATTCAAAGTCTGTAAATGAAAACAGAGGGAGGGAGAGGGGTTAATATTAGACGCTAGTGCTTTCCCATGTCCTCTAGAAATCCTTAAGAGGCAAAGAAAACAAAGTCTGTCGGAATTGAAAAACACAAGACCCTTGTGGAATACAACTGAAGGCATTAACCTTTAATGAGCGCAGCTGATGCAAGGTGGCGTGTGAGATCGCAACATTTAGCGCCGTAAAGCTGACTGGAGTACGGGAGCTCATGCGTGTATTGTCGACTCTGGCACCTGCCATGAACATGGAGATTTGTGTGACACTTTAGGGCTCCAGGGATTCTGGATTCTGCACTTAACAGTACACGAGACAGGCTTTTAACCACTGGGATTGGGGTCCCTTTTCACTGAGGAGGAGGCAAGACAGGTCAATGAGGACAAACACCCGTTGACCTCCTTATATGTGTAGCCTGAGTGCAAAACGCAGGCTACAATGTGGCAGTGGTGGGTGATTTGATTGCTTTGACAGGTCTAGCCGTCTATCCTCAACATACCTGTTGGTAAGATACGTCCCTGACAAGCTGAAGCCCAGCCTGCAGTATTGAGTAAACACAGGTTTCCCAGAGTAACTGGAGTGTAGCCTTGACCTCTGCTCAGTCTCCTGCCGGCAATGCACTGGATCTTAGTGTTGTATAGCACCCATCTCTATTGACAGGCAAAATATGTCTATACTTGGTCAATTACAGTACATGGGGCCAAATCCTCACGTGAACTTTCAGGTAAGCCATGTGCTGCAGATGTCAATAGGAGATTTGTGTGAACGTTTGACTGAGTTATGTTCAAGTATGTCAAGTTGGGTTTTAGATGATCATGTATGTTCAATCACACTGTGGATGACTGAATTTCAGTTGAAGGCCAGAACCTATGAGCAAAAACACAAAGGTCTAAAAAAGATGAGGTGATGACAAAAGAACATGACCACTGGTTTGGTTACAACACCAAGCACAGAGGTAAATCATTTCATCCCATCTTCTGGAGACCATTACGAGCCAAATACTGTGTAGTATAACGACAGGACTCATGAAGTAAGATTAAATGGGTTAGTGGAGTTTTAGTGAGATCATTCAACAGGACTGAGCAGTATTTTGTCAGCAATAGCTGTTTCATAACGGGGCTACTTTCAGCTCTGACATCAAGTGTGGTATAAATAAGTCAAACATGGGACCACCTGTTTAAATACTACATTCAGAGTAGATGGCAATGCTGCTTCTCTTCATCCTCTAACAGTCTCACAACACCGGCGAGGAGCTGAGATAAGCACAGAGATTACATTTCAGAAACCTAAAATTGACCTTACCTTATTCAAGTCAAAAACCAACCTTAAACATTGGGGGGGGAAAGTATAAGAATTGTGAACAGAGCATACATTGTGGTTAAAGGCTTTATGACAAGTAAAACTCACCAAAATATTGTCCACCTTTGTCTGTACAGATTTACTGAAAAAAAGAGAAACATAGAACAAATTAGTATGACACAAGCGTACGGTGAGCACCATGCATAAACCGGATTTATTAATAAATCATTGTAACGTAAGGCATGAGACAACCCTCCCACCCGCTTCTCCCCGGTCATAACCAATATATCCCAGGAACACGTTGTCTTATGTAAAAATGGATACAGACACTATATAAATGTCCTATAGCACTCAATGCCTATTAATAAACACCTCCCTCAGAAAGTCCTTGACAGTCATTGAGGGGACTTCAATTCAGTACCAGGGCCTAATCCACATAAAAAAAGTACTGTAAGATCTGACTTGACCTCAAGGCAATGTCATACTGCTAGAAACACAGAAAGGAAAGCCAACCTATCATTAATTCATCCCACAGCATATTAGTCAAAGGACCTATAAAGAGACAGACAAGCTCTCTCAGACAGTTAAAATCAAATAGAGAAAAACGGACTCACTGACTGTTGGTTACAATCGTTCACAGACAACCTGCTACAGTTCCTCACAGTGAAGTGAGCGGAGAGGCTGCTAATGCTTTACAGTCAGAGATTCTCGTGGCCCCTTGCTGAGTCCGCCCACTCAAAAACAACACACATCTACTCCCATAGCCTGAATTGACCCAATTTCCTCTCCATAGCCTGTAAAAATTCTCTCACGGTGTGTGTGTGTGTGTGTGTGTGCCTACACATTCTGCAGCTCAAGAGGTGCGTGGTCCATGACACTTCTCCAATTGAACCACATGGTAAATCCCTCTCTGTGTGGCTCAGCCCACTTTCAAGTCAGTTTACCTGGATAACATAGTAGGAGATGGTAACTTGCCTCTCATACTACTAAGAATCAATACAAGAACTGGTCATAATGAGGTAGGCTGGTCCTATTTGATCATCTACTACAATGAAGGGGAAAACCTAGGACTTACTTACTTGTTAAGTAACAGTAAAGGTTAGGTTCAGATTTCAGGTTGTTGCTGTGTGATATAGGGCCAGGTCAGACTGAAGGGCTGTTACTAGGTTACTCAGGGCAGGGCAGAATCAGGAGACTTATTAGCGGTGACAGAGAAAGTAAGCTTTAATGGACTGTTACTAGGTGATGCCAGGATTTCTCAATGTTGATAATAAGCAGGTCTGCCAGGTTCCTCTCATTAAGCTGTTTCTAGGTAAGGCCAGGCAGGTACCGAGAGAGCGCCTCGTTAAGTCATTGTTGCTGTGGGGAGCTGGGAGGGGATTGGGAAGACAGGATTTAGATTCTCCCTGCAGGCTCCTTACTGCACATCACTCCAGTTTTAAAGGTTCTGCAGCAATTATACCCCAAATTCTGGTCACACAGAACATGACTTAACAAGCTCTGCCTAGAATCACTTAGTCTGGACTAGAACCTCACTTGGCAGGGTACACAATAATGTTGATGACTGGCATTACAAAGGGGGTTTAGGGGTAAATCAACCTGCAGTATAAAAATGGCACAGATTCCTCTGACATTATTATAAATAAATAAAAACATTCCTGTGGGTCAGAGTGGAGTCTGAGTTTGTATTCCTCTAGAACAGCCATCCCTCCCTATCCCTAAATTCGGAGTTTGGTGATTTCCATGTGAAACATGGACCCATTGCCATGCAATGTACATGCGTTGAGACTGAGGAAGTCTGGTTTCTAAACACATCCTGTTAAACCCTGGGCTGGCAGTAGACTAGTTCAGCTCTGAGTGATGAACCCACTCACCCTGCCTATGTTGGCCTAATTCATCTATATCCAAGCTGCACCAGGTAAACTTCAACATGTCTGATCTAATTCTTTTAGTGGCATGCACCAACCACCACCGCTTGAGATTTACATGATTGATTGTATATATTTTCAGGATTTTGTCTCTCACAAAAACCTTTCTGCACTAAGCAGCTAACTGCTGCATGTATTGAATTACCCTTAACTACCCAGTTCAGAAACCCTTGAATGATCATCAACTAATGTGCCTACATCTACCACACAACAGGTCTTATTTCAGCCTTTTAATAAATCATTCTGAAACGTTGAGAGAGATAAGAGCCTAAGTCAAAACACAAATCAACATTCGAAAACGATAACTGGTAATATGCTATGAAATAATAAACACTAAACCTAAAATGTTACATTAATAGGTACAGTGTGTATCGTTTTTTTCCTGAAAAGCACCCTGATTTCCAAAGGCAGCAGAGCAGACTCTTCACCCCCCCCCCCCAAGCTGGCCCCTCCTGCACTCCCCCATTGAATGTAAACAACAGTCAGAGCCGCCAAGAAGGGGCAGCCCTGGCTGCTCACTGTCCGCCACCCTGCCTCAATATGGCTGCTTCAGGGAGAAAGATGATTGCCTGACATTCACCTCTAAACCTCAGCAACCGCAGACAGTAGCCTGACACTGGGGAAGGCTGGAGTACCAAAGCTGTGCTATTCTGAATTATCAACGTGGGTAGATCCTCCAACGGCGAGCAGACATCCAACCCTGTTGAACCCCTCTTCTCATATTCTTCCACTAGAGTGGTGATGGTGAATCTTTTAAACTGAAGCCTGACATACCATCAGAACAGCCACCAAATTGAGCGTGGAGCAGATACAGCCCAACACAGTTCAAAGAGTTTCAACTGAATAGTACAACTGGGAGTTAAAGATCCTAAGTAGACAACTGGCCTATAAATCAGATCTAACATAACTTTCAGAGATTTCAAGACAGTAGGTCAACTGTTAAATAGAGCTACCACCAAAGACACGAGACCTCACTCCAGTCAGTCAAACGTTGAAAGTCACCATTTACCCACACTGAGGTGTTTTCAGGACAGACTGTCTCATGGCTGGTGAAAACTCAGTGAGTATGGGCTTAAGTGAATTTCAGTGTACAGCTCTATCAACAACAAAAAAGTACAAGCCATCGGGTGCTGAAAGCATAATCTTCTACACACCTTCCTCCCTTTTAACTGGCACCTTGTTTGAGTGTGAAAATACTCCCAAGCATAGGAATGTTTTGAATCTCCCAACTGCATTAATTAAGATTTAGGGCTGACCTGATTTAGTCGATAGGCTGTTGGTCGACCGAGATTTCTTTAGTCGAGCAGTAGCAAACACTAAAAACAAGACAACTGTCTGATTTGCGTGTCTGAGTGGACTAATCCATTGTGCAGGCCGTAACAGTCCATCACTCTAAAACATGTGCTACTGAAATTGTATATGGTTAAGGACAATGGTGCAACATTAATAAACCCCAACCTAATTAGGTCTATAAACAATAGCCCAACTGTTAAATGTGCCTGGCTTTATAAAATCATCCATATATAATCTATAGAAATAAGAAATCCTGATATGTTGCCTATTTGAGTGTTTGTTTAATAACCTACTGATTCCGTGAGCGTCACGCAACCGCAACATGTCGGATAATTACACAATTTCACAAAATTGGCCTGTTTTTTAAATATTTGCTATCCTGTAATAAAGGCTTTACACTTTGTTGTTAGAACAGCATCTTTCGTATTACTTATAATTAATTTAGTGTTGTTCACACTGTTCCAAATTCTGATAAATTATAATAACCCTCCTTTTCGTGATCTCCTTATTATCACTATTATGATCATCATTATAATAATAAGTAATGTCATTATCATTAGAAGGCGTAGTGTAGCAGCCTTGTAGAGCCACCATCGATCGAGCTGTAGGCCTAAGAGAGCTTCCTGTTTAGTCTTAATACCGTAATTTACTTAGGCCTATATTTAAATACTTACAGTGCATTCGGAAAGTATTCAGACCGCATACTTTTTTTTACAATTTGCTACGTTACAGCCTTATTCTGAAATGTATTAAATTAATTGTTTCCCCTCAATCGACACACAACACCCCATAATGACAAAGCGAGCAGGTCTAGAAAATGTTGCTAATTTATAAATAAAAAACAGTATTACCTTATTTACATAAGTATTCAGACCTTTTGCTATATGAGACTAAATTGAGTTCAAGTGCATCCTGTTTCCATTGATCATCCTTGTGATGTTTCTACAACAAGATTGGAAAATTCAATTGATTGGACATGATTTGAAAAAGGCACACACCTGTCTATATAAAGGTCACACCAGTTTGACAGTGCATGTCAGAGTAAAAACCAAGCCATGAGGTCGAAGGATTTGTCCGTAGAGCTCTGAGACAGGATTGTGTCGAGGCAGATCTGGAGAAGGGTACGAAAACATTTCTGCAGTATTGAAGTTCCAAGAACACAGTGGACTCCATCAATTCTTAAAATGGAAGATGTTTGTAACCACCAAGACACTTCCAGTTAAATAAAAGATTATGTTTATAAAAAATAACACTTGTACAAATTTTAAAAAGAGCTGGCCGCCCGGTCAAACTGAGCAATCGGGGGTGAAGGGCCTTGGTCAGAGAGGTGACCAAGAACCCGCTGGTCACTCAGAGCTCCAGAGTTCCTCTGTGGAGATGTGAGAACCTTCCAGAAGGACAACCATCTCTGCAGCACTCCAACAAATCAGGCCTTTATGGTAGAGTGGCCAGATGGAAGCCACGCCTCAGTAAAAGGCACATGACAGCCCACTTGGAGTTTGCCAAAAGGCACCTAAAGCACTCGCAGAACATGAGAAACAAAATTCTCTAGTCTGATGAAACTAAGATTGAATTCTTTGGCCTGAATGCCAAGCGTCACATCTGGAGGAAACCTGGCACCATCCCTACGGTGAAGCATGGTGATGGCAGCATCATGCTGTGGGGATGTTTTTCAGCGGCAGGGACTGGGAGACTAGTCAGGATCGAGGGAAAGATGAATGGAGCAAAGTACAGAGAGATCCTTGATGAAAACCTGCTCCAGAGCGCTCAGGACTTCAGAGTGGGCGAAGGTTCACCTTCCAACAGGACAACGGCCCTAAGCACACAGCCAAGACAACGCAGCGGTGGCTTTGGGACAAATCTATGAATGTCCTTGAGTGGCCCACCCAGAGCCCGGACATTAATCAAATCGATTATCTCTGGAGAGACCTGAAAATAGCTGTGCAGTGACACTCCCCATCCAACTTGACAGAGCGTGAGAGGATCTGTAGAGAGGAAATGGGAGAAACGTCCCAAATACAGGTGTGCCAAGCTTGTAGCGTCATACCTAAGAAGACTCAAGGCTGTTATCACTGCCAAAGGTGCTTCAACAAAGTAAAGAGTCTGAATACTTGTGATCAGTTTTGCATTTTTAATACATTTACAAAATTTCAAAAACAAATCTGTTTTTGCTTTGTCATTATAGGGTATTGTGTATAGATTGTTTATTTTCCCTCAATTTAATCCATTTTAGAATAAGGCTGTAACGTAACAAAAATGTGGAAGTCAAGGGGTCTGAATACTTTCCGAATGCACTGTATATAGGCTACTGTATCAATCATACATGTCATCACACAGCATACGGAGTTAATCATGATTTGAAATGCAATCAAGCATTTTAGTTATAAAATAAAACAAAGAAACCCTTGAAAAATTTGCTGCAAACAATAAATAAACCGTTCAATTTCGGCAATTGCATTCACAAACGCATGTGACTGTTTTTAGTCTTTGCTGTAATAAAAGGCTTTACAAAAAAATAAAACATTACAACATACTCTCGGCTATGCTTATAATTTAGTTAGTGGCGTCTCTTGATCTCCAGTATTTTCCACAACAAGTCAAAATGTATTCACATCTGATTTCCCCTTTACCTCCTGAGCAACCAGTAAACAAACATTCCCCCGTTTAGAGTTTGTCACATCCTCTGCATCCATTTTGCTGTCATATGTGTTATGGTGATCGGAGTTTGCTATAACCAATTTATTGATGTGATGATATGCTATAGGTCAGGCCCGATTGGTCTATGTATTGCGATGTATACATGTGTCACGTAAAGAGAGCAAGGGTTAAGGGAATGTTTTTCTAAACAAATTAGGGATTTCAGTAACAGAACTTTTCAGTCAGAAATGACTGGTCAAAAGAACAGACGAATCTTGGTCGATGAAGATTTTTTTTTTGTCGGGGACAGCCCTAACAAGACTGCATACATTTTTTTAACAACAAGTTCAACAACAAGGAAAGGGCAGAATGTGTGTATCAGGACAAGGCATACACAAATACATTTTTATATTTCTTAAAACTTGGTTCCCTCGTATTTCCTCCTTTTCTCTAGATAGTAGGCCTACCTCCCCTCAATGTGCATGCACTTAAATAAACTAATAGAATGTCCTTCAAGCACAGAGCCAGAAACAAAAAATTACCCTTAACACATTTTCAATTGACATTCCTGACATTAGTTAAATGTTCTTCTGTTCCCTTTGAATTTACAGCCCTATCTTCAAATAATCTGCTGTGTTCACAGAAATCAAGTCACAATGCTTGTTCTGTTGCTTCACAGGTTTGTATCAGATTCTCTCCAAGCACAAACCAATTCTAAACTGAATTCCAAAAGTTCCTTGAGAGGAAGGTGAGAACGAGGGGGAAAAGAAACAGTATCTTATCATGCTTGGAGGGAATGAATCCATTAAGGGGTCCTCACCACATAATTTCAATTAAACTAAGGGCTAACCAAAATGCAGGGGATTGTTTGTGGGCCCATCAAAGACAGTCATTCAGTAATCTGGCAAAAACAAATCTGATAATAAAATGCTGACTAGTATAAAAATGGAAAAACATCTTATGATTGCATTCCCTACAAAAAAAGACAGGAAATTTCACTCAAGATATAGAAACCACACCAAAAACGCAATTAAGGACCTCCAAGACTACAAAGAAATTCTAGCGACGACAGTAGCGGTGAAAATTTCTATAAAATTCTGCACTCCTGAAAACCGCCTCATGTTTGCCGGTGTGAAGCTCATTTTTAATTCTCTTTGAAGACTATCCTCATTGTGTTTGGATTTCATCCCCTCCTTCCAATTCTATCCAGTTTCCCCATCCTATTCTGATAAACACTGCCTCCCCAGTCCTTACAGACAGACAGCGAGAGAAGACAACATTGGAATCATTTCAAATGCTACATTCAGCTCCATTTTAATTCCCTTAACCTCTTTGGGCTGGGGGGCAGTATTTTCACGTTCGGATGAAAAGCGTGCCCAGAGTAAACTGCCTGCTACTCAGGCCCAGAAGCTAAGATATGCATATTATTAGTAGATTTTAATAGAAAACACTGAAGTTTCTAAAACTGTTTGAATGATGTCTGAGTATAACAGAACTCATATGGCAGGCAAAAACCTGAGAAAAATCCAACCAGGAAGTGGGAAATCTGAAGTTTCTAGTTTTTCCAAATGATTGCCTATCCAATATACAGTGTCTGTGGGGTCAGATTGCACTTCCTAGGGCTTAAACTAGATGTCAACAGTCTTTAAAACGTTGTTTCAGGCTTCTATTGTAAAAGGGGAGCGAATAAGAGCTGTTTGAACCAGTGGTCTGGCTGAAAGCCTTGAGTTTAGTCACATGTGCGGCCGTGAGCTCGAGCTCCGTTCCCTTTCCAAAGACAAAGGAATTGTCTGGTTGGAATATTATTGAAGATTTATGATAAAAACATCCTGAAGATTGATTCTATACATCGTTTGACATGTTTCTACAAACTGTAATGGAACTTTTTTGACTTTTTGTCTGGACTTACTGCCGCGCCTTGTGCATTTGGATTAGTGTACTAAACGCGTGAAAAAAAGGAGGTATTTGGACATAAATGATGGACTATCGAACAAAACAAACATTTATTGTGGAACTGGGATTCCTGGGAGTGCATTCCGATGAAGATCAAAGGTAAGTGAATATTTAATGCTATTTCTGACTTCTGTTGACTCCACAACATGGCGTGTATCTGTATGGCTTGTTTTGGTGGCTGAGCGCTGTACTCAGATTATTGCAGCGGTTGCATTAAGGAGAATTATATCTTTAACTCTATGCATAACACTTGTATCTTTCATCAACGTTTATAATGAGTATTTCTGTAAATTGATGTGGCTCTCTGCAAAATCACCGGATGTTTTGGAAGCAAAACATTACTGAACATAACGCGCCAATGTAAACAGATTTTTGGATTTAAATATGAACTTTATCTAACACAACATACATGTATTGTGTAACATGAAGTCCTATGAGTGCCATCTGAAGAAGATCAAAGGTTAATGATTAATAATTAATTTTAACTTAATTTTTTTGTGACTAGGCGCTGACCTAACATAATCACATGGTATGCTTTCACCGTAAAGCCTTTTTGAAATCGGACACTGTGGTGGGATTAACAGACACAAAATTGTACATTTTTAATGCCACAATGTGTTTGCATAAATCATCAGGCGACAAGAGTATTCCAATGTAGTGAGCTAATGTATTACCAAATTGTAAACATGTCATGCTCAAACTTCAAATGTACTATCAGACAACTCACGTCACACAGCCAGAAATAATCACACAGCCATTTTCAAAGCAACTAGATGCATCACAAATACCCAAAACACAGCTAAATGCAGCACTAACCTTTGACAATCTTCATCAGATGACACTCCTAGGACATCATGTTACACAATACATGCATTTTTTGTTCGATAAAGTTCATATTTATATATAAAAACAGCATTTTACATCGGCGCGTGACATTCAGAAAATCTTTTCCCTCAAATGCTTCCGGTGAATCAGCGCTACAATTTACAAAATTACTATTCGAAAACATTGTTAAAATTTAATATTGTCATTCAAAGACTTATAGATTAACATGTCTTGAATGCCACCGCTTTGCCAGATTTAAAAATAACTTTACTGGGAAATCACACTTTGCAATAAACGACGTGGTATGCCCAGCAAAATAGGCTAGGCTATACATGTTGGAGCCATCTTGGAACGATCAACCATCAAAAATACTATTGTAAATAAAATCTTACCTTTGATTATCTTTATCAGAAAGCACTTCCAGGAATCCCAGGTCCATAACAAATGTAGTTTTGTTCGAAAAAGTTAATCATTTATGTCCCAATTGTTAGCGCGCTCCGAAGGCTACTGAAAATGTACCGTGGTGAGTCGGACTTGTCGTCACGAATGTACCATTTTTTTTTTTTTAAGTTCGTTCAAACATGTATAACATAAATCTTTAGGGCCTTTTTCAACCAGAGCTTCAATAATATTCCATGGGGACGTTTGCATTGTCTTTCAAAACGTTTCGAAAGGGGAGGGTAGCCATGGGCGGCCGCGTCATAATGGTAAATGGCCCTCCACCTGTGACCAGTTTCCACAGCCTCTCTTTCAGTCAGTTTTGATAGTAGGAGACTCAAACCACTTTGTAAAGACTGGGGACATCTAGTGGAAGCCTTAGGAAGTGCTAAATGATTCATAAGCCCCTGTGTGTTTCAATGGCAAATGTTTGAAGTGATATCCACACATCAGATTTCAGTTTCCTGTCAGGATTTGTCTCAGGGTTTTGACTGCCATATGAGTTCTGTTATACTCACAGACACCATTCAAACAGTATTATAAACTTTAGGGTGTTTTCTATCCAAATCAAACAATTATATGCATATTCTAGTTACTGGGCAGGAGTAGTAACCAGATTAAAAATCGGGTACGGTTTTTTATCCAGCCGTGCAAATACTGCCCCCTATCCCCAACAGGTTAAAGGGCAGATTAGATTAGTTCAATGTATTGCAGACTGATTTGCTTAAATTTGAATCCGATGTACTGTATCTTACAGGCTGACTACACCGCTCGCGTCGCGTGCGTCGCAAAATAAATTTAGAAATGTATATTATTCAATTATTGCACCCACACTGCTCGCACGCGCAAAAGAACACCTGTGTTGCCAAGAGCTAAAATAGAAGACAGTTCTATATCGCGCTGCAAGTCCTGCCTCCTCATTGCTTTATAGAAGCAGGTACCCACGTGCCATCTCCTCATTGGTTATACCCACGTGGGTGACTGAAAGACGAATGAGGTCGGTGGAGGTAATGCACCTAATTTATGAAAGTTGTCATTCCAATATAAAGTCAAGAGAAGAAAAAGCCTAGGAGGAGAGATGACTAGAAACGATTCGTTTGACCGTTTTGTGAGTGGATTAATTGTCGGAGTAGAGTACCTTGTGCATTTCAGGTAAGATAACAACTCAATGTTTATATCCCAGGACAAATTAGCTCGCAACAGCAAGCTAAAAAGGACAAATTAGATAGCAAGTGCAAGCTAGCTAGCTAAATTGCCATAAAGGTTTAATGCTTTCGACCTGTCCCCAAATTAATGTAATTAATTCAGAGTTTGTTTTGATATTTTAACCTGCGTGTCGTGATCGCGTTTGATGTGGGGGGACAAAATAAATTTACACACGCGTGTTGCCGGTTTGGGTTCCGTGTTACTCAGACAACCCCCTCTGGTGGTTCACAAGGAAACATTTGCATATTCAAATCTCACTCTCTCCTAAGATTTTGTATTTCTGGCCAAAAAGAAGAAAAGAGTCATGAAAAAGCAAGCAGCTCTAGCTCTCGTCACTCTCTCAGTGCATTCAAATTGCCATCGATAAAATGCAATTGTGTTCGTTGTCCGTAGTTTATGCCTGCCCATACCATAACCCAACCGCCACCATGGGGAATTCTGTTTACAACGTAGACACCAGCAAACCGCTTGCCCACATGTGGTCTGCGGTGAGGCCAGTTGGACATACTGCAAAATTCTCTAAAATGATGTTGGAGGCTGCTTATGGTAGAGAAACTATCATTAAATTATCTGCCAACAGCTCTGGTGGACATTCCTGAAGTCACCATGCCAATTGCACACTCACTCAAAACTTGAGACATCTGTGGCATTGTGTTGTGTGACAAAACTGCACATTTAGGTGGCCTTTTATTGTCCCCAGCACAAGGTGCACCAGTGTAAAGATCCTGCTGTTAAATCAACTTTTTGATATGCCACAAATGTCAGGTGGATGGATTATCTTGGCAAAGGGGAAATACTCACTAACTGGGATATCCATTTGTGCGTAACATTTCAGAGAAACAAGCTTTTTGTGCGTCTTCAACATTTCTGGGATCTTTTGTTCCATAGGACTAACACTTTTTTTAACCACCTTTTCTCTCCAATTTTGTGGTATCCAATTGGTAGTTACAGTCTTGTCTCATCGCTTCCACTCCCGTACGGAGTCTGGAGAGGCGAAGTTCGACAGCAGTGCGTCCTCCGCAACCCAACCAAGCCCCACTGCTTCTTGACACAATGCCCACTTAACCCGGAAGCCAGCTCACCAATGTGTCGTAGGAAACACCGTACACCTGGCGACAGTGTCAGCGTGCATTGCGCCCGGCCCGCCACAGGAGTCGCTAGTGCGCAATGGGACAAGGCCATCCCTGGCGGCCAAACCCTCCACTAACCCGGACGAAGCTGGGCCAATTGTGCGCCGCCTGCCCATACCATAACCCCACCAACACCATGGGGAATTCTGTTTACAACGTTGACATCAACTGCCAAATCAATCCTCAGTCTCCCACTGACTCGAGAGACATGCAAAGCTCTCATCGTAACTTTCCAAAGGGCAGTCCAGCACCACCAGAACCAAGCCAAGGACAGATCTTTTCCATGAGGCAGCATTTACTTTTGTGCCAGATCTCCAAATGTAGATCATAGGTATCATCTATCAGTCAGGCTGTACTAACATTTAGCTGTACTCACCCAGTCAAGTGTAATGTGCAGCATTCAGGGCTGTAACCTGTAGGTAACATTAGGGCAATTCCATGGTAACAGAATGATGCTGAGACAGATTTTTCACCTTAATATGCATGCCAAAAAAAAACATTGATTGTAAAGTTAATAAACAAACCAAAAAAACTCTATGCACAAGGAAAAAGTTCAACAATTTCCACTGACAATGTTACAAAAACACATTTACTTGAACAGTACAGATGTAAAGTTTAACAGAATGACAGTAAAATCTCCCTAAATTTTTGTGACCAAGTTCTCCAAAAACTCTTAATCTACTCTGATTTACAATTCAAAAGACTGCAGAAAGAATGAAGTTTCAACTATGATGTGAAGTGGATTAACACCTAATAACAGTGCATCGGGTCCCTGATCTGTACTATACAGACATGCATAATTATTAGAGAATGTAACGATTCGCCAACCTGTATCGATATGTACAGTTGAAGTCGGAAGTTTACATACACCTTAGCCAAATACATTTAAACTCAGTTTCACAATTCCTGACATTTAATCCTAGTAAACATTCCCTGTTTTAGGTCAGTTAGGATCACCACTTTATTTTAAGAATGTGAAATCAGAATAATAGTAGAGAGAATGATTTATTTCAGCTTTTATTTCTTTCCTCACATTCCCAGTGGGTCAGAAGTTTACATACAATCAATTAGTATTTGGTAGCATTGCCTTAATTGTTTAACTTGGGTCAAACGTTTCAGGTAGCCTTCCACAAGGTTCCCACAATAAGTTGGGTGAATATTGGCCCATTCCTCCTGACAGAGCTGGTGTAACTGAGTCAGGTTTGTAGGCCTCCTTGCTCGCACACACTTTTTCAGTTCTGCCCAAACATTTTCTATAGGATTGAGGTCAGGGCTTTGTGAAGGCCACTCCAACATCTTGACTTTGTTGTCCTTAAGCCATTTTGCCACAACTTTAGAAGTATGCTTGGGGTCATTGTCCATTTGGAAGACCCATTTGCGACCAAGCTTTAACTTCCTGACTGATGTCTTGAGATGTTGCTTCAATATATCCACAATTTTCCTGCCTCATGATGCCATCTATTTTGTGAAAAGTGCACCAATCCCTCCTTCAGCAAATCACCCCACAACATGACGCTGCCACCCCCGTGCTTCATGGTTGGGATGGTGTTCTTCGGCTTGCAAGCCTCCCCCTTCTTCCTCCAAACATAACAATGGTCATTATGGACAAACTTCTATTTTTGTTCCATCAGACCAGAGGACATTTCTCCAAAAAGTATGATCTTTGTCCCCATGAGCAGTTGCAAACCGTAGTCTGCCTTTTTTATGGCGGTTTTGGAGCAGAAGCTTCTTCTTTGCTGAGCGGCCTTTCAGGTTATGTCGATATAGCCCTTGTTTTACTATGGATATAGATACTTTTGTACCGGTTTCCTCCAGCATCTTCACAAGGTCCTTTGCTGTTGTTCTGGGATTGATTTACACTTTTCGCACCAAAGTCCATTCATCTCTAGGAGACAGAACGCGTCTCCTTCCTTAGCGGTATAACGGCTGAGTGGTCCCATGGTGTTTATACTTGCGTACTATTGTTTGTACAGATGAACGTGGTACCTTCAGGTGTTTGGAAATTGCTCAAGGATGAACCAGACTTGTGAAGGTCTACAATTTTTTCCCGGACTTCTTGGCTGATTTCTTTTGATTTTCCCATGATGTGTCAAGCAAAGAGGCACTGAGTTTGAAGGTAGCCCTTGAAATACATCCACAGGTACACCTCCAATTGACTCAAATTATGTCAATTGGCCTTTCAGAAGGTTCTTAAGCCATGACATCATTTTCTAAGCTGTTTAAAGGCACAGTCAACTTAGTGTATGTAAACTTCTGACCCACTGGAATTGTGATAGTGAATTATAAGTGAAATAATCTGTCTGTAAATAATTGTTGGAAAAATTACTTGTGTCATGCACAAAGTAGATGTCATAACCGACTTGCCAAAACTATAGTTTGTGAACAACAAATTTGTGGAGTGGTTGAAAAACGAGTTGTAATGACTCCAACATAAGTGTACGTAAACTTCCGACTTCAACTGTATATTCAAATGTTTAAGATAAGAGCGCATCGGTCCTCGTACCCCAAACCGATCCAAATATAGCATGCGTCAGTCAAAAAAACTGATTTGAATGTTACAAATCAATGGTTCACACATTTCTTTTGCTCATATTACATTCTTCCGACCTTCTGAAAATACCTCATCTTTTGTGACAACTGATGAGTCCTCTCAGAGTTGAACTGCATGCAACTGTGTTGACAGTCAATGATCTACAAGTAATTTTGCAAGCGTGCCGGACAACCCCAGGCAATATCAGTAGCCTAGTCAAACTGCGCACTGTGCCCAGTTTTGCGTGCTGACCAACGCGAGGAAGGCGGCCTGTTCCCGATTTTGCATGGTACCTTCAACATTCATATGCTAAAATGGCTTGCGTGATATTAGTTGAGTGACAACCTATGTAATTTGCTAGGTTATTGTTATCTATGCATTGTTGAAAATGGTGTTTTACCAGAATAAAAGTAAGCTACCGGAGACAACATCTGGCTATACCTGCTTAACTGGGTTTACAATAGATTTTATTTTGATTGTTCAGGTTCACCATCAGCAGAAGTTTTTCGTACTTTTGCTTTAAATCAGTGTATATGGTCTTTCTTAGATATAAAACTTTCAACTTTACCCTGTATAACGAGCAATCACTTTTGCGAGGCACACTGCATGGCCGAAGCGCTTGCCCATAAGGGCGTTCAGGGCACCCCACTTGTGATGGGCAATAAAAATAAAGTATATAAAAACAAATATGGATTACGTTTTAAATGCTCATAAAAGTGGGGTAAATGTGTACATGTTCCTGTTTCAAAAAATATTCTTCAAAACAAGCTGTTCAGTTACTGACTACTCTGCCCCTCAATGACTGCCAGCTCTGCGTTCAAGGTCAAGCAAACATTGCTTCGATTGTTTTGCTATGAGAGAGAACTGCCCCAATGAAAAGTTAACATATTGAATCCTTTTAAGATAGTTAAATGATCCACTGCATAACTAATAAACTTAGAATTTGATACAATATTGATTTTGGCCTTTATTACTATAGCCAATAGAAAAACTTTGAATAACACGTTCATAAATGGCAAAAATGACAGTCAAAAAATGTATCATAAGGAATAAGGTTTTGAAGTGTCTGTCCTATAGTTTTTTTTTTTGGGGGGGGGGGGCGGACGGACGGACGCATACTTAACCCCTTATTCTTGTTGGCACAAAACTACCTCCATACTTCCATTCATTTGTATGGGTTAACTTCAGGCAAGTCCTGTGACACTTGTGGGGGTTGTAGAGCAAAACGGAGAACACCATTGTGTTTGAGTCTCCCCTTTCGTTATATTTTCGGGATGTCTCATGATCTGACAAACTGATTAGAGGCAACATAAGCACTGAGCTAAAGGAGCGGACTCTAACCGGGAAAATTATAAGAAATCCCGCTCTGCCCACTGATGAACAATCAAACAGGCAAAGTGTCAATACGGGACTAAGTTCGAATCGTACTACACCGGCTCTGACACTCATCGGATGTGGCAGGGCTTGCAAACTATTACAGACTACAAAAGGGAGGCAGAGCCGAGAGCTGCCCAGTGACACGAGTCTACCAGATGAGCTAAATAACTTCTATGCTCGCTTCAAGGCAAGTAACACTGAAACATGCATGAGAGCATCAGCTGTTCCGGACGACGGTGTGATCTCGCTCTCCGCAGCCGATGTGAGTAAGACCTTTAAACAGGTCAACATTCACAAGTCTGCAGGGCCAGAAGGATTACCAGGACATGTACTCCGAGCATGTGCTGACCAACTGGCAAGTGTCTTCACTTACATTTTCAACTTCTCCCTGTCCGAGTCTGTAATACCAACATGTTTCAAGCAGACCACCATAGTGTTCTTGGCCACAGGGACTAAAGGTAACCTGCCTACATGACTACAGACCTGTAGCACTCACGGCTGTAGCCATGAAATGCTATTAACCTGTTATGGATAGGGGGCAGTATTTCCACGGCCGGATAAAAAAACGTACCCGATTTAATCTGATTATTACTCCTGCCCAGAAACTAGAATATGCATATAATTATTAGCTTTGGATAGAGAACACTCCAAAGTTTCTAAAACTGTTTGAATGGTGTCTGTGAGTATAACAGAACTCATTTGGCAGGCCAAAACCTGAGAAGATTCTGTACAGGAAGTACCCTGTTTGACCATTTCTTGTTCTTCTTGATCATCTCTATCCAAAACAAGGGATCTCTGCTGTTACGTGACACTTCCTACGGCTCCCATAGGCTCTCAGAAGGTGGCAAAAAGCTGAATGGTGGCTTTGCAGGCCCTGGCTGAAAAACATTAGCGCATTTTGATAGTGGTCGATCAGAGAACAGAGACTGGAGGCGCGTGCACGAGGCGACCCCATGTTTTTATTCTTTCGTCTTTGAACGAAAACAACGACTCCCGGTCGGAATATTATCGCTTTTTTACGAGAAAAATAGCATAAAATTTGATTTTAAACAGCGGTTGACATGCTTCGAAGTACGGTAATGGAATATTTAGACATTTTTTGTCACGAAACGCGTCGGGCGCGTATCCCTTCGTCACCCTTGGATAGTGTCTTGAACGCACGAACAAAACGCCGCTATTTGGATATAACTATGGATTATTTTGAACCAAACCAACATTTGTTATTGAAGTAGAAGTCCTGGGAGTGCATTCTGACGAAGAACAGGAAAGGTAATCAAACTTTTCTAATAGTAAATCGGAGTTTGGTGAGGGTCAAACTTGGTGGGTGTCAAAATAGCTAGCCTGTGATGGCGTGCTATCTACTCAGAATATTGCAAAATGTGCTTTCACCAAAAAGCTATTTTAAAATCGGACATAGCGAGTGCATAAAGGAGTTCTGTATCTATAATTCTTAAAATAATTATGTTTTTTGTGAATGTTTATCGTGAGTAATTTAGTAAATTCACCGGAAGTGTTCGGTGTGAATGCTAGTTCTGAACGTCACATGCTAATGTAAAAAGCTGGTTTTTGATATAAATATGAACTTGATTGAACAAAACATGCATGTATTGTATAACATAATGTCCTAGGTGTGTCATCTGATGAAGATCATCAAAGGTTAGTGCTGCATTTAGCTGTCTTCTGGGTTTTTGTGACATTATATGCTAGCTTGAAAAATGGGTGTCTGAATTTCTGGCTGGGTACTCTGCTGACATAATCTAATGTTTTGCTTTCGTTGTAAAGCCTTTTTGAAATCGGACAGTGTGGTTAGATTAACGAGAGTCTCGTCTTTAAAATGGTGTAAAATAGTCATATGTTTGAAAAATTTGGGGATTTGAGGAATTTGTCATTCGCGCCACGCCTATCATTGGATATTGGAGCAGGTGTTCCGCTAGCGGAACGTCTAGATGTAAGAGGTTAAAGGATGGTTATAGCTCACATAAACACCATTATCCCAGAAACCCTAGACCCACTCCAATTTGCATACCGCACCAACAGATCCACAGATGATGCAATCTCAATTGCACTCCACACTGTCCTTTCACACCTGAACAAAAGGATCACCTATCTGAGAATGCTATTCATTGACTAGAGCTCAGCGTTCAACACCATAGTGCCCTCAAAGCGCATCACTAAGCTAAGGACCCTGAGACTAAACACCTCCCTCTGCAACAGGATCCTGGACTTCCTGACGGGCCGCCTCCTGGTGGTACGGGTAGGTAACAACACATCCACAACGCTGATCCTCAACACGGGCCCCTCAGGGATACGTGCTCAGTCCCCTCCTGCACTCCCTGTTTACTCATGGATGCACAGCCAGGCACGACTCCAACACCATCATTAAGTTTGCTGATGACAACAGTGATAGGCCTGATCAGCGACAACAATGAGACAGCCTATACGGAGGTCAGAGACCTGACCATGTGGTGCAAGGACAACCTCTCCCTCAACATGATCAAGACAAAGGAGATGATTATAGACTACAGGAAAAGGAGGATCGAGCACGCCGGGGCATCAACGGGGCTGTATTAGAGCAGGTTGAGAGCTTCAAGTTCCTTGGCGTCCACAACACCAACATGGTCCAGGCACACCAAGACAGTCGTGAACAGGGCACGACAAAACCTATTCCCCCTCAGGAGACTGAAAAGATTAGGCGTGGGTCCTCAGATCCTGAAAAGGTTTTACAGCTGCACCATCGAGCGCATCCTGACGGGTTGTTCTACTGCCTGGTATGGCAACTGCTCGGCCTCTGACCACAAGGCACTACAGAGGGTAGTGTGTACGGCCCAGTACATCACCGGAGCCAAGCTTCCTGCCATCCAGGACCTCTATACCAGGCGGTGTCAGAGGAAGGCCCTAAAAATTGTCAACGACTCCAGGCACCCTAGTCCTAGACTGTTCTCTCTGCTAACGCACGGCAAGCGGTACCGGAGAGCCAAGTCTAGTGCCTTTAAACAGCCTGGAAAATTCCAGAAAAATCATGTCATGGCTTTAGAGGTTTCTGATAGGCTAATTGACATAATTTGAGTCAATTGGAGGTGTACCTGTTGATGCATTTCAAGGCCTACCTTCAAACTCATGGCCTCTTTGCTTGGCATCATGGGAAAATCCAAAGAAATCAGCCAAGACCTCATGAAAAAAATATATTGTAGCCCTCCACAAGTCTGGTTCATTCTTGGGAGCAATTTCCAAACGCCTGAAGGTACCACATTCATCTGTACAAACAATAGTACGCAAGTATAAACACCATGGGACCACGCAGCAGTCATTCCGCTCAGGAAGAAGACGCGTTCTGTCTCCTAGAGATGAACGTACTTTGGTGCGAAAAGTGCAAACCAATCCCAGAACAACAGTAAAGGACCTTGTGAAGATGCTGGAGGAAACCGGTATAAAAGTATCTATATCCACAGTAAAACGAGTCCTATATCAACATAACCTGAAAGGCCGCTCAGCAAGATGACACTGCTCCAAAACCACCATAAAAATGTCCGACTACGGTTTGCTACTGCACATGGGGACAAAGATCGTACTTTTTGGAGAAATGTCCTCTGGTCTGATGAAACAGAAATAGAACTGTTTGGCCATAATGACCATTGTTATGTTCGGAGGAAAAAGGGGGAGGCTTGCAAGCCGAAGAACACCATCCCAACCGTGCAGCACGGGGGTGGCAGCATCATGTTGTGGGGGTGCTTTGCTGCAGGAGGGACTGGTGCACTTCACAAAATAGATGGCATCATGAGGCAGGAAAATTATGTGGATATATTGAAGCAACATCTCAAGACATCAGTCAGGAATTTAAAGCTTGGTCGCAAATGGGTCTTCCAAATGGACAATGACCCCAAGCATACTTCCAAAGTTGTGGCAAAATGGCTTAAGGACAACAAAGTCTAGGTATTGGAGTGGCTATCACAAAGCCCTGACCTCAAACCCATATAAAAATTGAGGGAAGAACTGAAAAAGTGTGTGCGAGCAAGGAGGCCTACAAAGCTGACTCAGTTACACCAGCTCTGTCAGGAGGAATGGGCCAAAATTCACCCAACTTATTGTGGGAAGCTACCCGAAACATTTGACCCAAGTTAAACAATTTAAAGGCAGTGCTACCAAATACTAATTGAGTGCATGTAAACTTCTGACCCACTGGGAATGTGATGAAAGAAATAAAAGCTGAAATAAATCATTCCCTCTACTATTATTCTGACATTTCACATTCTTAAAATAAATTGGTGATCCTAACTGACCTAAGACAGGGAATTGTTACTAGGATTATATGTCAGGAATGATGAAAAACTGAGTTTAAATGTATTTGGCTAAGGTGTATGTAAACTTTGACTTCAACTGTAGGATTTTTCTCAAAACTGCATTGTTGGTTAAGGGCTTGTAAGTAAGCATTTCACTGTAAGGTCTACTACACCTGTTGTATTCAGCGCATGTGACAAATAAAATTTGTATTTGAACCATCTCACACCCCGGGTATTCAGCCAATTAGCGGCCGCCGCTGCAGTAAACACTTCCAACTGGTCAAAACCATTCAATTTTGAGATTGGGTGGAATCTAATGGTGTGCTATATATTCATTGGGTATGTCATAGCAAATTTGTTAATGATAAATATTGATACATTACTAGCTCACACTTAATCTGCAAGAATAACAAGTTAAGTAGTGGCTGATGGTGATTTCAAAGTGGGGAGACAAAACATAAGCTACATTGCCCCCCCACCTAATCTGATAGTTAGATGCCTAGTCTCCCTTATGGCTCAGCTCCGGTGCCTACATAACACATACGCCATAGACATACATAATTTACACACACACACGAGAGAAAGAGAAGTCAGCTCAGACAGATGCAGCTCATGAGGTCCATTAGCAGCAGATTTGAATTAAGAATGGAAAATGAATGCGTTTATCGTATTGGAGACCATGTACACTACATGACCAAAAGTATGTGGACACCTGCTTGTCGAACATCTCATTCAAATATCATGGGCATGAATATGGAGTTGGTCCCCCCTATGCTGCTTTAACAGCCTCCACTCTTCTGAGAAGGCTTTCCACTAGATGTTGGAATATTTCTGTGGGGACTTGCTTCCATTCAGCCACAAGAGCATTAGTGAGGTCGGGCACTGATGTTGGGCAATTAGGCCTTGCTCGCAGTTGCCATTCCAATTCAGCACAAAGGTGTTTGATGGGGTTGAGGTCAGAGCTCTGTGCAGGCCAGTCAAATTCTTCCACACCAATTGACAAACCATTTCTGTATGGACTTCACCTTGTGCACAGGGGAATTGTCATGCTGAAACAGGAAAGGGCCTTCCCCAAACTGCTGCCACAAAGTTGGAGGCACAGAATCATCTAGAATGTAATTGTATGCAGTAGGGTTAAGATTTCCTTTCACTGGAACTAAGGGGGCTTTTCCGAACCTGTTGTGTGAGCTTGTGTGGCCTACCACTTGGCGGCTGAGCCGTTGCTGCTTCTAGACATTTCCACTTCACAATAACAGCAGTTCACAGTTGACTGGGGCAGCTTTAGCAGGGCAGAAATTTGACAAACTGACTTGTTGAAAAGGTGGCATCCTATGACGGTGCCACATTGAAAGTCACTGAACTCTTCAGTAAGGCCATTCTACTGCCAATGTTTCTCTATGGAGATTGCATGGCTGTGTGCTTGATTTTATACAACTGTTGTGGCTTAAATAGCCGAAACCACTCATTTGAAGGGGTGTCCACATACGTATCTAGATACTTTTGTATACATAGTGTATCGCCTCGTCTTGAAAGGGAAAGATGCACATCCCTAAGAATTGTGCTTCTGCAGAGGTAACTGTGCTTCCTGTGGGAACTGTGCTTCCGCAGAGGTAGGGGGGCCAGCAGACCAGAGGTGGATGAACACAGTGCCCTTGTTTGGGTGTAGGGACTGAGCAGAGCCTGAAGGTACGGAGGTGCCGTTCCCCTCACAGCTCCGTAGGCAAGCACCATGGTCTTGTAGCAGATGAGAGCTTCAACTGGAAGCCAGTGGAGTGTGCGGAGGAGCGGGGTGACGTGAGAGAACTATATAGACTCAACTTTACTGTACAGCAATGTGCTGTCTAAACTTGTGAAACAGATGTCTAAAATTCAACTACTTTTCAACGTCCATGCATGTCTGGTGCTCAGTGGTTGAGGACCCTGGTTACAGTAAATGGAAACTGAGGGGCTCATAGGTATGTGTCAGTAAGAGCCGGGGGGATGACATTAACTGGAGAAAGAGAGGTTGTCCAGACTTTTCACAATTATGAGCTGAACATGACAGTATGCCAGTGGAAGGAAGGATAGTAGCAGGTGAACCAACTGTGGTATCATTTCCCATTTTATCCAATTGCAGTCATTCTGTTATTGCTTTTTCAGTCATTATGTTTAGAGGTCGACCGATTAATCGGAATGGCCGATTAATTAGGGCCAATTTCAAGTTCTTAACAATCGGTAATCTGTATTTTTGTCCACCGATTTGCCGATTTTTTTTTTTACACCTTTATTTAACTAGGCAAGTCAGATTAAGAACACATTCTTATTTTCAATGACGGCCTAGGAACGGGGGTTAACTGCCTTGTTCAGGGGGGGATTCGGGGATTCGTTTTTGCAACCTTCTGGTTACTAGTCCAACGCTCTAACCACTCCACGAGGAGCCTGCATGGCAGGCTGACTACCTGTTACGCGAGGGCAGCAAGAAGCCAAGGTAAGTTGCTAGCTAGCATTACAGTTATCTTAACATAATCACTAGTTAACCTGTTGGGGCTAGGGGGCAGTATTTGCACAGCCGGATTAAAAAATGTACCCGATTTAAACTGGTTACTACTCTTGCCCAGAAACGAGAATATGCATATAATTAGTAGATTTGGATAGAAAACACTAACGTTTCTAAAACTGTTTAAATGGTGTCTGTGAGTATAACAGAACTCATATGGCAGGCCAAAACCTGAGAAGATTCCATACAGGAAGTGCCCTGTCTGACAATTTATTGTCCTTCAGTTGCATCTCTATCAAAAACACAGCATCTCTGCTGTAACGTGACATTTTCTAAGGCTTCCATTGGCTCTCAGAATGCGCCAGAAAGTGTAATGGGGTGTCTGCTGTCTCTGGGCGAAGAACAGCAGGAGAATTTGTGAGTGGTCAGCCTGGGAACAGTGACACTGGAGATGCGCGTTCATGAGAATTCAAAAAAAAATTCTTTAAGCCTTTGAATGAATACAACGTCGCCCGGTTGGAATATTATCGCTATTTTACGAGAAAAATACCATAAAAATTGATTTTAAACAGCGTTTGACATGCTTCGAAGTACGGTAACGCAAGCGTCCCACCTCGCCCAGACAGGTTAACTACACATGGTTGATGATATTACTAGTTTATCTAACGTGTCCTGCATTGCATATAATCGATGTGGTGCCTGTTAATTTCTCATTGAATCACAGCATACTTCGACAAACGGGTGATGATTTAACAAGCGCATTTGCGAAAAAAGCACTGTCGTTGCACCAATGTACCTAACCATAAACATCAATGCCTTTCTTTAAAATCAATACACAAGTATAGATTTTTAAACCTGCATATTTAGTTAATATTGCCTGCTAACATGAAATTGTGTCACTGCTCTTGCGTTCATTGCCTGGCTCGTTGCAAACTAATTTGCCAGAATTTTACGTAATTATGACATACCATTGAAGGTTGTGCAATGTAACAGGAATATTTAGACTTAGTTAGCCACCCGTTAGATAAAATACGGAACGGTTCCGTATTTCACTGAAAAAATAAACGTTTTGTTTTCGAGATGATAGTTTACGGATTTGACCATATTAATGACCTAAGGCTCGTATTTCTGTGTGTTTATTATATTAAGTCTATGATCCCCCTCTCTCCACTGGGATTCTCTGCCTCTAACCCTATTACAGGGGCTGAGTTACTTATTGGTGTTCTTCCATGCCGTCCCTAGGAGGGGTGCGTCACTTGAGTGGGTTGAGTCACTGACGTGGTCTTCCTGTCTAGGTTGGCGCCCCCCCTTGGGTTGTGCCGTGGCGGAGATCTTTGTGGGCTATACTCGGCCTTGTCTCAGGATGGTAAGTTGGTGGTTGAAGATATCCCTCTAGTGATGTGGGGGCTGTGCTTTGGCAAAGTGGGTGGGGTTATATCCTTCCTGTTTGGCCCTGTCCGGGGGTATCATCGGATGGGGCCACAGTGTTTCCTGAAACCTCCTGTCTCAGCCTCCAGTATTTATGCTGCAGTAGTTTGTGTGTCGGGGGGCTCGAGTCAGTCTGTTATATCTGGAGTATTTCTCCCATCTTATACGGTGTCCTGTGTGAATTTAAGTATGCTCTCTCTAATTCTCTCTTTCTCTCGGAGGACCTGAGCCCTAGGACCATGCCTCAGGACTACCTGACATGACTCCCCCCTGCTGTCCCCAGTCCACCTGGCCGTGCTGCTGCTCCAGTTTCAACTGTTCTGCCTGCGACTATGGAACCCTGACCTGTTCACCGGACTTGCTACCTGTCCCAGACCTGCTGTTTTCAACTCTCTAGAGACAGCGGGAGCGGTAGAGATACTCTCAATGATCGGCTATGAAAAGCCAACTGACATTTACTCGAGGTGCTGACTTGTTGCACCCTCGACAACTACTGTGATTATTATTATTTGACCATGCTGGTCATTTATGAACATTTGAACATCTTGGCCATGTTCTTTTATAATCTCCACCCGGCACAGCCAGAAGAGGACTGGCCACCCCTCATAGCCTGGTTCTTCTCTAGGTTTCTTCCTAGCTTGACCTTTCTAGGGAGTTTTTCCTAGCCACCGTGCTTCTACACCTGCATTGCTTGCTGTTTGGGGTTTTAGGCTGGGTTTCTGTACAGCACTTTGAGATATCAGCTGATGTAAGAAGGGCTATATAAATACATTTGATATGATTTGATAGAGCAGTCTGAGCGGTGGTAGGCACCAGCAGGCTCGTAAGCATTCATTCAAACAGCACTTTCGTGCGTTTTGCCAGCAGCTCTTCGCAATGCATTGCGCTGGTTTATGACTTCAAGCCTGTCAACTCCCAAGATTAGGCTGGTGTAACCGATGTGAAATGGCTAGCTAGTTAGCGGGTGCGCGCTAATAGCGTTTCAAACGTCCCACGCTCTGAGACTTGGAGTAGTTGTTCCCCTTGCTCTGCATGGGTAACGCTGCTTCGAGGGTGGCTGTTGTCGATGTGGTCCTGGTTCGAGCCCAGGTAGGAGCGAGGAGAGGGACGGAAGCTATACTGGTACACTGGCAATACTATAGTGCCTATAAGAACATCCAATAGTCAAAGGTATATGAAATACAAATCGTATAGAGAGAAATAGTCCTATAATACAACCTAAAACTTCTTACCTGGGAATATTGAAGACTCATGTTAAAAGGAACCAGCAGCTTTCATATGTTCCCATGTTCTGAGCAAGGCACTTAAACATTAGCTTTCTTACATGGCACATATTGCACTTTTACTTTCCTCTCCAACACTGTTTTTGCATTATTTAAACCAAATTGAACATGTTTCATTATTTGAGGCTAAATTGATTTTATTTATGTATTAGAAAACACCCTAAAGTTAGAAAACACCCTAAAGTTTCTAAAACTGTTTGAATGGTGTCTGTGAGTATAACAGAACTCATATGGCAGGCCAAAACCTGAGAAGATTCCATGCAGGAAGTGGCCTGTCTGACAAGTTGTGTTTCATCTTGGCTCTTTTTATTGAAGACTGAGGATCTTTGCTATAACGTGACACTTCCTACGGCTCCCATAGGCTCTCAGAGCCCGGGAAAAAGCTGAACGATATCGAGGCAGCCTCTGGCTGAAACACTTTATCGCGTTTGGCGCCACGGGATTACACTGGCTGTTGAGTAGGTGGGACGCAAGCGTCCCACCTAGCCCATAGAGGTTAACATTACAAAATCTGCATCTTCCATGGTATTTCAAAATACTACTACATTAGTTGTCATCTCATAAAGGGAGTTCCAACAGTTCCCCTGTAATAAAAAAGGAAGAAGCAAAACAATTCTTTCCATGTTTTAAATGTATTTGCCCTATTCCATAACCATGTCTGATGTTGACCATAAAACATAAAGTCAATGTATTGATGGAACTTATGCCCATCAAAATAGGGAAGTGATATCCCACGTATGGATCCATGTCATCCGGAGCCGCATTCCTTCACACTGGTTTGGGGGTAGCACTGGGGGCGACACTGGCCTAACAGATATACTGTAGCGTATTTTCTGATATGATTAACAAACGCCTAGGTGGTGGCATTTTGCAATTTATGACTAGGCTAAGGTTACATGTTACCTAAGTGGTTCTATATTTTTCATATGATGCCCATTATATTAGATTAGAAAAGTTTAGTAAAAAAAAGTGCCAGTCATGACTTTCCCAATGTTGTAATTCCACAGAGAACCGTCCATGTGCTTCAGTTCACTATATATAATCTAAAACTATTTACACAATATTGAAACCAAGACAAATCACAAATAACAAGTCGGTTCTGAATGATTGTGCACCACATAATGCGGTGGTATAAGTTAGACCATGAACATTAAGTCTGATTATGATAAACATCAGTCAACAACTGTTCAAACGCAAAAGGCAAACCACATCTATTAGCATTTTATGGATCCTTATGATACTTCATAATTCATGTAGGGAGTTTCTATATGAAACCAAAGGTTAAGGCAACTGGTGAAAAGTGCATAAAAGTAAAAATAACCATATTATTCAGCGTGCAAACTGAGCATTTAATTCTGGAAGTTGACTGAGGTATGAGTGCAACAATCTTTACCTACAGATCTGTGAAGAGATTAATGTTGAACGTAGCCGAATAATATTTTTCAGGTTTGTACTGATACAACATGCAGGTCATTGACTATGTATCAAGATATGCTAAGGTACATGGCGGGCTGTGCTATTAGTACCACAGCCATTTATACCTCTATGGATTTGAAATACATGTCGAGACATGCAAAAAAAAACAATGGTGGTTTTCAACCCAGTTAGTGAAGGCGTGCACCACTGGCTTTCTCCGGTAAACTAACCTCGTTATAACGCGGGCAAGCGTACTAGCTACATACTATTCTTTTTTCCCGAAATTAGGCAAATTGGCTAGAGTGCGTGCAGTAATGAGGATACCGAAACCATGCACAATGCACACGTCCAGGCCATATATACACACCTCAGTGGGTCCAGCTAACTAACCGCGAGGTTTCTTGCAACACTCGGGTTGTTAATTTTCACCCATTTTGACCCTTTAGTCGAGACCTGTCCACCACCACGAAAAGACAGCGATAGCTTGCTGCTAATGGCATGAATGTGTCTGACATGCCGCACGCGCTATTCCATAACAAAAATGTGCGAACAATATATAAAATAACTTATAGTAAACAATATTAGCTCTTGGTAGCAAGAAATTGACGAAAAACATTTTTTTTTTTTTAAGTACAAAAAAATGTTATATTGTCAACGCCAATCACAAATGTTGACATGTATGTTTATGTTGATGAAAATGGGGGCGAAGTAGCTGCTAGTTAATAATGAGCTGGCTAATTAAATATCTGTGCTAGCTAGCCAAATGTAGCCACACTATAATGGCAAAACATGTGGAGCTGGCTGAACTAATGTAAGTTAACTATCTGGCTAGCAATCAAAGTAGCACAATGCTAGCTAATGGTCGTCCTTACCAGATGGAATTCTTTATTTTGAGCTGCAACGCACTGGCCTCAGTCCCTTGCAGTCCAGGAACTAGGGATGGTAAGGTGCTTATTCCAGAGCCCAGCTTCGGGAGCTGATCATGTTGTTGTTGATCCTCAGTCATCACGATGAGATTCAGGATGTGAGGAAAGGGATCTTTAACATGCAGGCCTCAACCTGGACCTCGAGATAGCAGTTATTTTCCTACTGTACATTACCGACCCACCCGTTCTCATTTGCGATGTACGTGGCCTCAGTTCCAGGGTAGAAACAGTGCCGGGGAAACATGGTTAGACGGTTAACTTCGAACACCATGCACAGACATGTTAAAATAATCACAAGTACAGAGGAATACAAAATGCACGCTTTCCCCAAGATTCCGTCGCAGCCTTGGGGCGACCCGTGCGTTTGCAAACACTATGGTGGAAGTGTTTGTGATGCTGACTAGTATTCTGCCAGCAGGACGAACGATGACATCACATTGTATATTAATGAGGAAACCTTCTAAATAAAAGCCCGTATCACAAAATGTTGCAATGTGGATAACTCATTCAAAAGATATTTGTGATCTCCGTGGCTCGACGACTCACTACGAGCTCACAGAACAGGACTCCGGGCAGCCGAGCGGAAATGGAGGAAAACTCGCCTCCCTGCGGACCTGGCATCCTTTCACTCCCTCCTCTCTACATTCTCCTCTTCTGTCTCTGCTGCTAAAGCCACTTTCTACCACTCTAAATTCCAAGCATCTGCCTCTAACCCTAGGAAGCTCTTTGCTACCTTCTCCTCCCTCCTGAATCCTCCTCCCCCTCCCCCCCCTCCTCCCTCTCTGCGGATGACTTCGTCAACCATTTTGAAAAGAAGGTTGACGATATCCGATCCTCGTTTGCTAAGTCAAACGACACCGCTGGTCCTGCTCACACTGCCCTACCCTGTGCTTTGACCTCTTTCTCCCCTCTCTCTCCAGATGAAATCTCGCGTCTTGTGACGGCCGGCCGCCCAACAACCTGCCCACTTGACCCTATCCCCTCCTCTCTTCTCCAGACCATTTCCGGAGACCTTCTCCCCTTCCTCACCTCGCTCATCAACTCATCCTTGACCGCTGGCTACGTCCCTTCCGTCTTCAAGAGAGCGAGAGTTGCACCCCTTCTGAAAAAACCTACACTCGATCCCTCCGATGTCAACAACTACAGACCAGTATCCCTTCTTTCTTTTCTCTCCAAAACTCTTGAACGTGCCGTCCTTGGCCAGCTCTCCTGCTATCTTTCTCAGAATGACCTTTTTGATCCTAATCAGTCAGGTTTCAAGACTGGGCATTCAACTGAGACTGCTCTTCTCTGTGTCACGGAGGCTCTCCGCACTGCTAAAGCTAACTCTCTCTCTTCTGCTCTCATCCTTCTAGACCTATCTGCTGCCTTTGATACTGTGAACCATCAGATCCTCCTCTCCACCCTCTCCGAGTTGGGCATCTCCGGCGCGGCCCACGCTTGGATTGCGTCCTACCTGACAGGTCGCTCCTACCAGGTGGCGTGGCGAGAATCTGTCTCCGCACCATGCGCTCTCACCACTGGCGTCCCCCAGGGCTCTGTTCTAGGCCCTCTCCTATTCTCGCTATACACCAAGTCACTTGGCTCTGTCATATCTTCACATGGTCTCTCCTATCATTGCTATGCAGACGACACACAATTAATCTTCTCCTTTCCCCCTTCTGATAACCAGGTGGCGAATCGCATCTCTGCATGTCTGTCAGACATATCAGTGTGGATGACAGATCACCAGCTCAAGCTAAACCTCGGCAAGACGGAGCTGCTCTTCCTCCCGGGGAAGGACTGCCCGTTCCATGATCTCGCCATCACGGTTGACAACTCCCTTGTGTCCTCCTCCCAGAGTGCTAAGAACCTTGGCGTGATCCTGGACAACACCCTGTCATTCTCCACTAACATCAAGGCGGTGACCCGATCCTGTAGGTTCATGCTCTACAACATTCGCAGAGTACGACCCTGCCTCACACAGGAAGCGGCGCAGGTCCTAATCCAGGCACTTGTCATCTCCCGTCTGGATTACTGCAACTCGCTGTTGGCTGGGCTCCCTGCCTGTGCCATTAAACCCCTACAACTCATCCAGAACGCCGCAGCCCGTCTGGTGTTCAACCTTCCCAAGTTCTCTCACGTCACCCCGCTCCTCCGCTTTCTCCACTGGCTTCCAGTTGAAGCTCGCATCCGCTACAAGACCATGGTGATTGCCTACGGAGCTGTGAAGGGAACGGCACCTCCATACCTTCAGGCTCTGATCAGGCCCTACACCCAAACAAGGGCACTGCGTTCATCCACCTCTGGCCTGCTGGCCCCCCTACCTCTGAGGAAGCACAGTTCCTGCTCAGCCCAGTCAAAACTGTTCGCTGCTCTGGCACCCCAATGGTGGAACAAGCTCCCTCACGACGCCAGGACAGCGGAGTCAGTCACCACCTTCCGGAGACACCTGAAACCCCACCTCTTTAAGGAATACCTAGGATAGGATAAAGTAATCCTTCTAACCCCCCCCCCCCCCTTAAAAGATTTGATGCACTATTGTAAAGTGGTTGTTCCACTAGATATCATAAGGTGAATGCACCAATTTGTAAGTCGCTCTGGATAAGAGCGTCTGCTAAATGACTTAAATGTAATGTAATGTAATATTTACTTTTAACAATGTTTTTGTCTCTACTAAACAAATATGTGTAGGTTTGGATGGGGACGTGTAGCACGGCCTAATGCTTGCTTTTCACTCCGTCCCCTCCATAGCCCCCAATGCAATATAGTGTAAATGGTATACATATTGGCTTGTAGAGAGATACCTTTTCTACCTGTCTCAGCTAAAGTGGGGTGGGAAGTACTCAGTAGGGTCTCTGCTAACCAAATATGGTTAGTTTTGGAGTGGGACTGTGTTGTACATACACAGGAAGTAGGGGTGCTGCAGCACCCACTGAAAAATCTGAATACAATTTAATTACAATTTTAAAATCACAAAAGTAGTGCACTGGGCCTTTACTAGTCCTTTATTAGTGGATAATGTAGCCTTGATTATTATATATTTTTTCCACAAACGTTTTTTTCCTGTTCTCGTTCTCTTTCTCTACTATTGCATTGGGGCCTATGTAGGGGAGGAGTGAAAAGCCTGCAGCAGGCCTTGTGACACAGTCCCCCTCCAAAACTACACCCTACTGAGTATTTCCCAGCCCACTTTAGCTGAGACAGGTATAAAAGTTCTCTCTACAAGCCAATAAGTATCCCCCATGTATTGAGTTGCAGTGAAAGGACTGACTAGGTGGAGTAAGGAGTCACCAGTATTCTGAAACAATAGACCCATTTAAGTTTTGCAGACTATCTATTGAATAATTCCAATAACAAATATTTGTATTTTATTAAAAGTGCATTTCTTTAAATATAGCCTACATAATAGCTTTTAACATACCAGTATTTGTGTAAATGTTCAAAAGAAATGCTGGTATAAATACAAAATACATTAAAAAATATATATTTTCACAGTTTAGCATGTCTTTGCAGGGTAACTCTTATTTTGAAGAAAGAAATGCGCGATCGTTCTGCCAGCATAATATCCAACTGCTAGGAGAACGGTAATGTGATGCTGCTGCTCCTGCTGCTGCTGTCAGGCATCGGCGGCGCAGGCGCAGAGTGCACCAATGAAGAATAACGTGCTTTTTTTTGGTTGTTTTTACACCGCGGTGGTGAGAAGCCAAAAAGTGACCAGCCAAGTACTGTGTGCCTACAGTAAAAATGCATGAATGATCAGTACTATGGACGTGGTCTTCAATAACCCAATGAGTTTGTAAAATAACTTTTTGAAGTGTCTATTTAATTTAAATGTAATTATTTGCAATCAATGGTAAACAAATTAATATATCTATAATGGCATTATGCTCCATGTGTAGACATGCAGCGAATCTGTTAGCCTTAGTAAAGGCTGTCCCCCTACACATTTGCACATTTCATGTTTAGCAAACAACTCAAATGAATGTGTTCAGTAGTGCACAATGGGCCCTAACATCATCTTTTTCTTAAATGTATCAAAGTCAAGATTGTGGAAAACAGCGAACACAGCAAATGTGCGTGTTCCTTCGCCTTGTCTCACAGTGGAGAAAAACATTTGGCCACGACTTGTTGCTATGCAACCGTAACGCCACCCGCCAGATTCAGCACCACAACATGTCTGAAAGAAGAATGCATGCGTTGAGTCAATGTAACTAGCTACAGTATTATACTGCTAAAAACGTTAACATACCCATTCAAAAGTTAAATACAAGAATAAATAACTAGCTATAGCCACCATTATGTGTCCTAGCTATATCTAAGTTAGCTAACTGCTAGCTAAAACTGTAACGTTTATTATATGCTGTCTGACTTTCAATGAAAGCGTTGTTCCTTTGAAATGTTATATGCCTGTTGGCTAAAGAACCAACAACTACTACATTTTTAATGAGCTACTTAACTTACTACATTTGTTTATTTAACCCAAAAGACCCATGTCATCCAAGGCAGAAAGGTCTCAAGGAGGAAGATCTGTGAGACGTCCAGCCTCTTGTCTCCTCAAAGAAACCATCCACGATAGACCTACTTGCTAAAGAGGAGGAATACAAGTGAGGTTCCTTGCCCAAACATCTGTGCCCATTGCCAAACATCTGGTGAGTCAATGTAAACTGTATCATATGAGATGCTGTAACCAGATGGCGATAGTACTAAAAAAAAAAATGATATTTTGCCCATTCCAGATGTATAAATGCAGAGCTGGAGGCAAAAACAGCTGAACTAGTAAGGCAAGCGGAACAGGTTATGGTAAGTGGTTTAAGATAGCTACCTAGCCAATTGACACACTTCAGAACAACATAAAACATTCATTTTTAGACATATTTGTTTTATTTAAACTTTTTGTCCTGATTGTTTTTTCTTTATTTTTTTCAGAGTGACCAAAATGAAGTCCTGTCAAAGCCAATCTCTTTCCACCTTGATGTTGACATTGAGGATGAGGAGGAGGATTTCAGGTAACAAATTATTGCATTGCTCAAAACATATAGCATTTCAGTGTAGTAGACTGGATAAGAATATATGAGAACCACCTATAATACAAATGTATTTGTCTTTAGGAATGTGAACATGCTGGAATCTTCAGTTATGAAGTCCACTTCTAAGGTGCAGTATTCAATTCAGTTTGATATGTAAAAGGTAACATCTCAGAGACACAAAGGTAATGTAATCAGTTAGTAAAACTGGGGGAGAATTTCAATTGTATTTCCTTGATTCCTCGTGTCCTCTTCCCTCACCTCATTTTCAAACCCCATTGGATGAGAAGGTCAGAGGGGCGGGATTGCTGACCTTCTCATCCAATGGGTTTTGAGAAGGAGGCAAGGAATCAAGGAAATGCAATTAAAATTCTCCCTAAGTCATATTGCTCAGGTATTGCTCAGGTAATGACAAAGAAAAGGGTCACATCAAAATCCAATTCACAAAACAGACCTGGAAACAAGAGAAAAACACAGTAAGAATGTTATCTTTGTCACAAACGTTTGCACAAATATCTATTGGAAACATTGGAAGATTGTGAAAGGTAATGGCTTAATGAGTGTCCAGCGTTGTGGATTTTCAGTTCCTTATGTTTGTTATGACTTTTTAAACTTTTTGTTTGAGTTGTATTTTGTTTATTTGTTATCTTATTTCATAACAACAAAGGCATCTGCAGTTGATGATGTTGCGGTTCTTGAAGATCGTGTGGATTTTTCCTTGGCTAAAACAATACGTAGACATTGAGGGGAAGGTGGATGATGGAGATACTCATGACAATCTTACGGAAGACATCATGCCCAGTGTTGGGGATGAGATGGGATCAGGTGAATTCTGATTTCATTTATTACAATTTCTGTGGCTTTCTCACACATTCACAATATCACATCTGGAGCACAAGAATGGATCTTTGCAAAAACATTAATTACAAAAAAAATAAGTTATTTATCAGAGTTCCAGAATATCAATTGTTTCAGCCTTCTTAGTTCATCGAGCTTCTCTCATATCCAAAAAATTATATAATTCTTTATGTAACTATAGTATAATATTTTTTTGGTGTGTTGTGTTTTAGATGCACAGATCTGTAATGCAAGAAGAATTTAACCGGCTATCATATGAGTCCAACAAAAAGGTAATGATAGAAATATGAGAGATGGAAATTAGGTATATTTTTGAGTAAAATGTAACATTGAAACAAGAGTAAAACATGTATTTGTTCTAGGATTATGCAAACAGTAGTTAAAGCACCAACATAAAGGAGGTCGAGGAGGATTGAGCAAGACTACAGAAGACTACAAACATTCAGCAAACCCAGATAGAGAAACACAGAGCTTTAGCGGAGGAGTCAAACAGAAAAGGTGATGGGCTCCAGCAACAAGTAACTGCTCTACAGAAGGTGGGTGTCGAGGATAAAACAGTTATTACATTGATTATCTTTCTAGTTAGTCATTTGGTAATATTAAACAGTACATATTGTAACTATGAAAGTCCATGAACAGTGACTGAGAGAAACCTAGATGTGTATAGACATCAGTTGAAATAGCTGTTAATGTCTTTGCTGAATGGGGAGGGGGACGTTATACAGCTTAGACAAGGTTGTTAATGAAGGATGAAATCAACCCCTCAGCAGGGGAATGCCTGGCATGGCCTCATTAACATGATCAGCCTGTAAGGTGAACCTCTCCTGCAGCTGGCGATAGTACGGCGCTCATGTGACAGATATCTTTTGAATTCAGAGAAATCCCACATTACATATTAAACAGTGAACTTTGTTTGTACTGAATGAGCTAAAGATGAAACAGTACAACATATACATCTAAATTGGGGCGGCAGGTAGCCTAGTGGTCAGTGTTGGACTAGTAACCGAAAGGTTGCAAGATTGAATCCCCGAGCTGACAAAGTAAAAATATGTCGTTCTGCCCCTGAACAAGGCAGTTAACCAACTGTTCCTAGGCCGTCATTGAAAATAAGAATTTGTTCTTAACTGACTTGCCTAGTTAAAATAAAGGTAAATAAAAATCCCCACCACCACATATACACAAAATGTTCAATATCACAATGTGTCTGTACCTTTGTGTGTCTCTTCATAGTCCCTGTTGTTCCATAAGGTGTATTTTTACCTGCTTTTTAAATCTGATTCTACTGCTTGCATCAGTTACCAGATGTGGAATATAGTTCCATGTAGTCATAGCTCTATGTAGTACTGTGCGCCTCCCATAGTCTGTTCTGGACTTGGGGACTGTGAAGAGACCTCTGGTGGCATGTCCGAGCTGTGTGCTAGTATTTTAAACAGACAGCTCGGTATATTGAGCTTGTCAACACCTCTTACAAAAACAAGTAATGATGAAGTCAATCTCTCTTCCACTTTGAGCCATGAGATTGAGATGCATGTCATTAATGTTAGCTCTCCGTGTACTTTTAAGGGACAGTTGTGCTGCCCTGTTCTGAGCCAATTGCAATTTTCCCCAACTCCCTCTTTGTGGCACCTGACCACTGTCGTGTCTTTGGCTATGCCAGATTAAGTGATATGACATGCTATTCTATAAAATAATTTCTCTGTAATTAATATTACCTGATTAAGCCAATCATGTAAATGCAATTAACTAGAAAGTCGGAGCACCACAAAATAATGTTTATAGAGCTGTTATCTTCCGAATAAACTCTTAAAGACCTGGTAATCTTTTACCTCAATAGCAGTCAATATTTTTCGGCGCCTTATTCAGTCTCATCTGAAAGTGGTAAATTCTTGGTTATCTTCACAAACCCTGGCTAACAAGTTGAATCAGCAATACAAAATTTGGTTTCATTATTTATTTACTAAATACCTAAATAATCACACAGAATTATATCTACCCAGAATGGATCATACATCGATTACAAATTATGTCATAAAGGAAAACGTCCCTAGCGGACGGAACAGATATGACGGCTGGTTACACAAAGAAAGAGGGTTGGGTTTTGAATGAAAGAGCGGGAAGACTGAGTAACAAAGGGAGAAGCTATGCTATTGTAAATACAGAATCTTAAGCATTCTAAATAACCGCCCATTTGGAAAAAAGAAAATGCAATAAATATTTACTCTGAGCTGCGCTTCAATAGGTTTGTCATAGATGGAAGGCCGGGTTGCCCAGCAGGGATCTCTTGTCCTCTGAAGAATGTCTCTGGTGGTAAACTGGATACGTTGTGTGTGTTAGACTGGCTACGTCGTCTGTCCTTTCCTAGCCCACGTTTACAGCGGTTGCTGCTAACTCTACGGCTAGGAGGTATCACTTCTGAAGTGAATAAGAGTTGAAAGTTCATACCAAGTTGCCATACTTTTAAGCTCGTGCTATATTCTCGCTGGTATAGTTGAAATTCATCCTTTCGGCGTGTCGATCGTCACCTTCACATTGAACACGATGCTACTTTCGTTCGGTTATTATCTGAGCCCTTTTAACGTAGGACTGTCGTCCTCGGAACAGCAAGTTGAATTTTCGTCAACGGGTTTATATAGTGGTGAAAGAAGGGCGTGTTTCATAGTTTACAACCCATGTCTGTTCACTTGGGCAGGGCCTCTGAGTGAGCAGAGTTTCTCTATGGCAAACCATTCTCTCATTTAAGAAGCTAAAATTACATTTCATCTTTTCACAAATAGTTTCATATTTAAACATTTAAATTGCACAACAATTCCATGTGGATCTGATAACTAGAATGTGTCGACTTTCCAAGATACAGTTTATGTCATCCTGTCATTAATAGTAATATCTCAGACAACTGATCTGAGATCATATTCATTAAGTACCAATGCATATTTTCAACTGGTTGGATTACCAAAATATGGTTCCGTTTCCCACCTTTCGATGTTACCAGACTCTATGTTACAAAGGCTTTACAAGAGTCAACTCTATAAAGTAGAGAGAGAAAAGGGGAAAGGTATTTATGGGGTTCATAAACCTTCCCCAACAGGCCAACGTCATGACACCACACTACTGAACAGTAGTCTAGGTGTGACAAAACTAGGGCCTGTTGGACCTTCCTCGTTGATAGTGTTGTTAAGAAGGCAGAGCAACACTTTATTATGGACAGACTTCTCCCCATCTTAGCTACTGTTGTATCAATATGTTTTGACCATGACAGTTTACAATCCAGGGTTACTCCAAGCAGTTTAGTCACCTCAACTTGCTCAATTTCCACATTATTCATTAGGAGACGTAGTTGAGGTTTAGTGAATGATTTGTCCCAAATACAATGCTTTTAGTTTTGTAAATATTTAGGTCTAGCTTATTCCTTGCTACCCATTCTGAAACTAACTGCAGGTCTTTAAGTGTTGCAGTCATTTCAGTCACTGTAGTAGCTGACGTGTATAGTGTTGAGTCATCCGCATACATAGACACACTGGCCTTGCTCAAAGCCAGTCGCATGTCGTTAGTAAAGATTGAACAAAAGCATGGGACCTGGTCAGTTTGACATGGAAAGAGCAGGTGTTCCTAATGTTTTGTACACTTAGTGTATGTCCACTCCTAAAGAAAAGAAGAATGAATGGTTGATGGCTTCCGATTGCTTAGTCACAACAATTATCGGTTTAAATTATAACTATTCACATTTAATTTCTGAAATATAAAGTTAATAAGTAAATGTGATGACAGTCAGTTTTTGTAGCTATCTAACCAAATATTACCATTACAGTGCTTTTGAAAATGTGTGTTGGTGCGCTATAAAAACATTACACAAAATGCTTTTACTGAATTAGATTGCCCCCCTGTGTGTGTTTAACAAAGGAAATCGAGGGTTTGAAGAGAGCACAAAAACAGGCAGCAACCAATCACAGTGCCATAGAGGTAAGACTGAACAGAGCCTTGGAGGAAGTTGAGAGGTCCAAGACACAACTGACCAAGCTCAAGCAGATGAGCAAGGTAAATTAAACCACCTATCAGTGCATTTAGTGATCACATCAATCATTTACACTGTAAATTGTATTGGATAGTGCCATGCTATTAGTATAGTTCAGAGTTTGGTATTCAAGTTTGGCTTCTGTCACTTGTTGTATAACCCAGGTTAAATAAACTTGTTTTATGTCTATCCTTTCCAAAAGGACACAGCAGACCAGGAGCATAAAAAAATAGAAACATTAAAAGCCAAAAACAAGAAGCTGGAAAAGCAAAAAGCTGAACTGATAGTGGGTTTTAAAAAACAGCTCAAACTGATTGATATACTGAAAAGGCAAAAAATAAGTCCTCATATTAAATGCAAGTAATTATTACAAGGCAGTATCATTATTGATATTTCTCCTTATCAAACTGACATATTTTTCCTCTTGCTTGAGCAGATGCATTTCAAAGCTGCCAAGCTGTCATTTACAGAAGAGGGATTCATGAAAGCTCTTGACTGGGGGAAATCATAAAGCAATACTGAAAAATGTATGTAATACAATCCTGCTTGCCTTGAATGTATTCTTATGGTTAGCAACAACATTGATTATGTGTCCTTTAATATTGTGTGGAAGTTATTGTTCATTTATACAGAATATATTTGTAATGCAGTTGGATTTTAAAAGTTTAGCATTTTATTACAACAATGGGTTAAATCAATTTAAACTGTAGTTGCATTATCGCCTAATAAAGGAAATGGTGTAGTTTTTTTTATTACCAAATGACTTCAACTGAAAATTGCTGCACCTCCATGATAGGATTTAAGGTGTGGTGATATGCAGCTAGTGGGATAGAAATTAGTCTTTGCAACTTAATACATTTTTGAGTACACCATCGCCATAAGAAATCCACCATTTGATACACAAAAAACCCCACTAGACAGCATCTACCCAATAATGCCATCTAGTGGTGTAGTATAGAAAGTGGTTATTCATCTCCCCAGCCCTCTTCATCAAAGATGTCGGCCTGTCGCTTTTGGAAATTGCTTCTGAAGTCCTCATCAAAGTTTTCAAGGTCATCTTCCCGGAATATGCCCTTAACATTTGAAAATAACAGTCAGTTTCAAAAGTGGGATCTTCCTGGAGCAACATTGTATCAAAAGTTTTTTTTTTTTTTAAGAATTTGGACAGCCAATGACCAGAGTTTAAAGAAAAACACAAAGAAAACACTTGCAGTTGAACTAAAAACTAAGACAACCTCCTCTCCCTTACCTTAGGTAGATAGCCCAGAAGTTTTGTGGCATGGAGTTTGAGAAGGCTTTGCCTTTCCTCCTCAATGATCTGTCGACGCAATGTCTCCCTCTCCTGTTCCATTGCTCTTTCTTCAGCCTCACGTTCCTTAGGAAGAGAGATCAAACTTACATTCAACAAATGTTCCTTAAGGTACCTACAGACTACCTCTGAGGCAGACAAAACAGTGTTAAACAGAAAAGCTTCAGTTACAATAACACCACTTTGATGTTGATAAAGAGTGCATAAGTGTTCAGGATAAGACCAATATACTGTACCTTGTCAGCCAGGTACTGCTGTCTCCTGTCCTCCAGCAGTTTCTCCACAGCCCTCTTGTGCTCAAGCTGCTTCATGCGACGTTTCTGGGCATTCATCTGCTCTATGCGGTCGTCCTCAGCAAACTTGGCCATCATCATCTGCCTGAAGGCCTCCTCCTCCACCTTCTCAGCCTGCCTCCGCATTTCCTTGAAGGCTATTTGCTCTTGGCAGGTCTGCTGCAACTCCAGCCTCTGTCTGATTCTCTTCTCCATATCTTCCTGTAAACCCATTTTAAAAGGGCTGAATCCTCTAAAAGCGGTTTGGAAATGTAGGAAATTATAAAATGTGGATATGCTTGCTTACGATTTGTTTCTGCCTTGCAGCTTCGGCTTGCTCCTCCAGACAAAGCTCTTCACGAACACGCTCCATCTCGTCACGCTGCTGCCTCTCCATTTCAATCTTCTCAGTGAGCTAGAAGAAAGACATTCCTCAATAGCCATCAATATTGTTGTAATCATTTCTCACTTTGTCCACAAAAAAAAGATTAGAACATATTCAATCACCACCTTCCGGAGACACCTGAAACCCCACCTCTTTAAGGAATACCTAGGATAGGATAAAGGAATCCTTCTAAACCCCCCCCCCCCCCCCCCCCCTAAAGACTTAGAAGCACTATTGTAAAGTGGTTGTTCCACTGGATATCATAAGGTGAATCCACCAATTTGTAAGTCGCTCTGGATAAGAGCGTCTGCTAAATGACTTAAATGTAAATGTAAATATTCTTAACTATGAATATAGCCAAGAGTTTTGTAAATTAAGTGACTTTTCTCCAACTTACCATCTGGTGAAGATGCTCTTTTGCCTGCTCTCGTTCTCTGACTTTCTCCATTCTGCTCTTCTCCTTATGCTGCTGGTAACTGGCAAATTCCAAGATGCGTCTGTTCTCAGCCTCCATCTTCTCCCGCTCCATCAGTCTCCACTCAGTCTGCTGGCTCTTGAACTCCTCTATGTACCTTTGAGTGGCTGTTATCTTTTCCAGTCTTAACTGCCTCTCCCTGCAAATAAGAAAGGTAATTCGATTTCATTATATACTGATTACTTGATCAGGCAGGAAACTTAACCAAATTGTGAAAACAGACTGCCACTGTCCACTCACATTTGATCCTCCTCATAGATCTTCCTGACGATTTCGTCAACCATGAGTTTCTCCTTGAGGAACTCCTCATAAGCCTCCTGTCTCTTATGCTCTTTCTCCTCCAGCTGCTGTTCCAGCTCCTGCTGGTACTGCACCACCTCCTCGTAGCGCTTATGGTCTTGCTTCTCCTGCTCCATAGAGGCCCGCTCATGCTCGCTCTTCATCTTACGAGCAATATCAGCCTCCTGACGCTAATGTCAGAGAAAAATATGGATTCACAAAAAGCACAACCAACAAGTGTTTTGGTTCAAGTCTCAAATATCCCTTCTACCCTGGGAAAGGACATTTATGAACTTACCACTGTCTCATATCTCATAGACTCCTTTTCAGCAATCTGTGCGGCCCTCTCCTGGTTTAGGTATGCAGACTTGAGCTTCCCCTCCAACTCACGGAGTTCAACACTAAAATTAAAAAGGAAACATTAACAGCAACATAAAACATCCATCCTGCAACAACTATGGACAGATTATTGTTGATACACTAACCCAAGGATTTTTATTAAAGACTGAAAGGCACTTTCCCATCGGGCAAGTCAAGAGTATTTTTGGGTTGACCGAAGATTATGATCACTTGCCCGAAAATGTAAATTAAATTTACACACAGCAGTTCCATATATTGCCTGCCTTTCCTCTGCACATAGAGGAGGAATCAGAAAGATCAATACTGAAATTTGTTGTATTTTGGTTGTTATCAGTAAAAAAATAAAACATCTCAGAGCAGGCTCAACTTGCCCAACTGCCATAAATTGACTGTCTTTCAGTTTTAGGCTACTGGAATTCGTTGCAGTTGCCCAATGGGGCAACCTCAGAGCAGGTGCAACTGCTCAGTTCACTTGACCCAGGCAATAGGAGGGCAACCCTTAATGTCAATCTCTGCCAAGCCCCTCATGTTGGGACTTACCTGTTCTCTTTTATATATTGCCTCATTTTTTCATCTCTAAGCTTTTCATAGCTGATGCGGGCCAGTTCTTGTGCCATTCTCTCCTCTTGTTGCAGTTGCTTTTCCTTGTATATTCTCTCCTCCTCTGCCTGTAAGAGTCAGATGAAGCTAGCAATTACTTTTAGGACCAGTTTCCCTGACACAGATGATGCCTAGTTGTTGTTTAAGCAGGTGCTTTTCATGAATGCTGTGTGAAAGCCATACCTTGATGAGAGCATCCTCAATTTGGCTTTCGTGCAGCTCGTCTTGCACTTTACGTAGGTATCGCTTCTTTTCAAGTTTCTCCTCACTCATTAGATTGGCTTGCATTTGTCTGTCCTTAGTGATGCGTTTTGTCTGGTCTTCTCGTTGCTCCTCCTGCCGTCGAAATTCCGAGATCACCCTCTGCTGCTGACTGTGCGTCATGTTGCGCCGCTGGTTCATTGAAGCCTTGAGGAAAGACCGCATTAGCTAATTTTGGTCAATGTATCAAGCAAATACATACTGGCTACTACCAGTGGTTATAATAAAAGATAAATAAACTTGAGTACCACTCAAGCTAGCTAGCTAGCTAGCCTGGCTTACTTAGTGCTAACAGCTAGGTCAGGGGTTTTGAAAGTGGGGTCTGTGGACCCGATCAAAATATTATTATTACAATTTAGCCTTTTTTTTATGAATATTGCTAGCACCAACAGAATCAACCAATTTTATACATGGCATCTGTGTAAGTTTAGAGGGTGCAATACAATACAATATCATGAATCGCTATTGATGTTCGTAATAAATCCTCTACGGTGTCCCTAAACTGGGATGGTTGAGCTAACGTGCGCTAATGTGATTAACATGACGTTGTAAGTTACAGCAAACTTCCCAGGACATAGACGTCTTATATGTGCAGAATGCTTAAATTCTTGTTAATCTAACTGCACTGTCCAATTTACAGTAGCTATATTATAGTGAAAAAATACCATGCTATTGTTTGAGGAGTGCACAACAACTTTTATCACGGCAACTGGTTTGATACATTCACCTCTGAAGGTAAATAATGTACTCACATTCAGTAATCTTGCTCTGATTTGTCATCCTAAGGGTCCCAGAGATAAAATGTTGCATAGTTTTGTTTGATAAAATCAATGTTTATATTCAAATGTAGGAACTGGGTTTGACAATTTGAAGTTTAAACCCCTGCTGTCTCTGGCTCCACACCCACCCTGCCATCGAGATGTGTGAAAGTTAGTGTATAAGCTAATGATCCATCATGTATGACATTCCTGGGAGTGTGTAAACTTACACAAATGTTATGGTAATACAAAATGTATGTTCTCTATATTTATGTACTTGAAAATGTATCAATTGACCAATTCGGCACATTTGGGCAGACTTGATACAAAACACTGTGCAGTATTGCAATGCTCCACTGGATCAACCTGAAACTTTGCACACACACTGCTGCAGCCTAGTAGCCAAAATCTAAATTCCATGAAAGATAATGGGGGGAAAAAAAAAAAAAAAAAAGGGGGTTTCTTTTACCAGATCTAATGTGTTGTATTCTCCTACGTTAATTTCACATTTCCACAAACTTCAAAGTGTTTCCTTTCAAATGGTATTAATAATATGCATATCCTTACTTCAGGTCCTGAGCTACAGGCAGTACGATTTGGGTATGTCATTTTTGGCGAAAATTGAAAAGAAAAGGGTCAGATCCATAAGAGGTTCCAGATGCACATGTGCCTGGGAGGCACAGAGATGTAGTATCCACAGTGCTCCATCAATGATCAATTTGTTCAACTGGATTGTTCTTGTATTCCACGGTAATTTAAGCTTTAAAACGGTGAAATATTCTCTCTGCCCCAAGGCAAAATGTGTAGAATTTCAGGAAATGTACTTGAACGGCATCAATTTATCTGATGCCAAGAGAGCCTTAAAATGTTATTTTTTCGGTGACCGAGACTTGGTTAGTCCGGCCGTGCACTGCAGTAATAGTACAACTGCTTGTATCCTATCTTTTTTTTAATCGCACTGTAAGTAGGAGTTGTGTTCTGGTATTCTGATGGGTCTATCACAAAATTGGTCCCCGACGCAAACAAGTTTGAAGTTCAGGAGCCTCAGAACTAGCTAGGTAAATTAACTAAAGTTGGCTCGTTTTCTCAGCTAGCTGACGTTAGCTAACGACGTTAACCATCGAATAGCTATATAATTTTCATGGAAAACACAATTAAACATAATCTACAGCCAAGTCATTTACCATCATTGCGTGGAGCTGTTGCAAGCCTCTCGTTGATTTGTATGTTTTACCAGGCAGAAATCTAATAATCTTCATCTACCACTTTGCTCCATTTGTTTCGCTTCCAGTCGTCTTGGTAACATCGCGCCTTTTGTGCCTAACAATAAACTCGAATGTAATTGGTTAAAAAGTCCGCTTGGTCCTCCCGTCTTCCCTAAGGTAACGTTACAGGTACTGCGCAGAATCAGTTAAGTTATTGACACAATTGTTGTTCACAAACGTCAGACAACATATTACCCACACACAAATCCCAATTCCTCCATGCTGACACCCCCTCCAAAATATCTAAATACAATATAGTTTGTACAATGGATATCTATGTATTTTGTAGTTTTATAAAAAAATAAGATGGACATTAATAATAATTAATTAATTCATAAATAAATAAATAATAGGACTACGCCGGTCCAGTTAAAAACTCTGGAGAAATTATTTTAGAAAAGTATTCAATTGGCAGGTCCTTAAGGATGGGCCTGATATTACTTGATTTCAGATTACTGGTATATAAAAGTTAGAATTTACGCTTCAGTATATAACACATAATTTACCCTTCTGATCGATGCTGGGGACAGACGTATTGTCAGTAAAGCCGTCTGAAAGTATTATATTACAATGCCTTAAAGTATTCACATTCCCTGAATTTTTCCAAATGTTGTTGTTACAGCCTAAATGTAAAATAGATCACATTTCGATTTTGTCGTCACTGGCCTACACACGTATCAAAGTGGAATTTTGTTTTTCGAAATGTCTACAAATTAATACAAAATGTAAAGCTGAAATGTCTTAAGTCAATAAGTATTCAATCCCTTTATGGCAAGACTAAAGTTCAGGAGTAAAAATATGCTTCACAAGTCACATAATAAATTACATGGACTCCCTGTGTGCAATAATAAGGTAGTAATTAAAAAAGCATGTTTAAACATTATCTCTGTACCCCGCACACATATATTATCTGTAAGGTCCCTGAGAAAACTGAGGATGGATCAGCAACATTGTAGTTACTCCACAATACTAACCTAACTGACAGTGTGAAAAGAAACATGCATCCTGTTTGCAACAAGGCACTAAAGTAATACTGCAAAAAATGTGGTAAAGCAATTAACTTTCGTCCTGAATACAAAGTGTTATGTTTGGGGCAAATCCAATACAACACTTTACTGATTACCACTCTCCATATTTTCAAGAATTGTGGTGGCTGCACCATGTTATGGGTATGCTTGTAATCGTTAAGGACTGGGGAGTTTTTCAGGATAAAAAAAAAGAAACAGAATGGAGCTAAGCACAGGAAAAATCCTAGAGGAAAACTTGCTTCAGTCTGCTTTCCACCAGGCACTAGGAGATTAATTCACCTTTCAGCAGGACAATAATATTAAACAAAGCCAGATTTACACTGGAGTTGCCAAGACAGTGAATGTTCTTGAGTGGCTGAGTTAAGTTTTGACGTAAATCTACTTGAAAATCTATGGCAAGACCTGGAATTGGTTGTCTAGCAATGATCAACAACCAATTTGACAGAGCTTGAAGAATTTAGAAAATAAATGGGCAACTGTTGCACAATCCAGGTGAGGTAAAGCTCTTAGAGACTTACCCAGAAAGACTCAGCTGTAATCACTGCCAAATGTGCGTCTACAAAGTATTGACTCAGGGGTGTGAATTAGATATGTCTGTATTTCATTTAACACACTACAAAAAAAAATCTAAAAACATGTTTTCACTTTGTCATTATGGGGTATTGTGTGTAGATGGGTGAGATTTTTTTATTTATTTAATCCATTTTGAATTCAGGGTGTAAAATAACAAATGAGGAATACATCAAGGGGTATACTTCCTGAAGGTACATCTCCTTGAAGCCTGAAAAATGATGGGGCCGTGATATCACTTGACTTCAGAAATGATGGGGCCATGATATCACTTGACTTCAGAAATGATGGGGCCATGATATCACTTGATTTCAGGTGATCCAAAGGCAATTCTTTTTCATTTTGATCCTTTTCACAATGATGCAGGGACCATAATAAACAAACTCTCAGAAGCCTGTCATTTTCTTTTTATCTTGCCTTTACAGCAGGGTTATTCAACTCTTACTCTGAAGTCCGGAGCCTGCTGGTTCTGTTCTACCTGATAATTAATTGCACCCACCTTGTGTCCCAGTTCTAAATCAGTCCCTGATTAGAGGACAACAATGAAAAAAATGCAGTGGAACTGGCTTTGACGTCCAGATTTGACTTTGAAGGTTTTACAGGATTTGCATAGAAGTCAAAAGGGCAACAATCTTTGAGTTTCACTTTTCAAAGTCTCATGCTCCTTGGTTGAAACTGTCAAACACTGTCAGCCATAGTTGACATTGACAGCCATTGTATGAAGCTTGTTCCCATTGAGCATCATTAGCTGACATTTGGAACACTTGCAAAGAAATAGATAGAAATGACTGGGGGGTGGGGGCTGTGCATACGTGAGATGTTCTCACTTCACAAGATGGCAATGCTCCTCAAGGTGCCCTGACATTTGACAGAAGTGTGCCTCCCTCTGAGACCTCATCTGTAAATCTTCAAAACAACGAAGCTTGAGGTGACAACTGAGTATTGTATTTAGGCCTACTGTGCCCCAACAGTAAAGGAATGCTGAAATAATATGACAGAATTTAGACTCAGAAAGCGATAAAGATCCCACAAAGGAAACAATGGATAAATCTAGGTTTTAGTTTACAACTACTGTAGTGGTGTACCCTTTCTGCACTGTCATGTCCTCTTAATACTGGTACAGTACAATCCATTGATTACAAGACAAACTATCAGGCAATACTGCTGCATCGATGTTCCACACGGGATATAAACATAATAATTTGCCATCATTACTTCCCTGTTCTTGTCTATTTTAAGTATGCAAGACAACAGTCTAGCTTCACTGCTTGGGCAAATTCCGTATGTATTACCAGCACATGCTGGCCAAAAGCGACACCTTTACTGTCACCTGTCAAATAAATTCAATCCATCTCTAGCTTGTTTACGCATCAACTCATGTCACCCTTCTCCCTCAAGCTTTTTGCCTTCTCAACCTCCCAATCAGCTGAAAATGCACCAAACTAACACAAGATGGCACAATGATCATTCATAGCAAAGGTGAAGACATTTCAGTGCCAAGTCAACACTTCTGTCAGTGTTAAACCTATCAAGATGCTTATAATCTATGACAACTATTTGTGAGGTAACTGGGGAATCAATGTATTTCATTACTTTTCATGTAAGTTGGGCAGTGAGGAGCCTACACACAGTTGATCACCTCTCAACTATAATGAACATGGACAGTCAGTTCTTAATCAAGTCTCAGTAGCAGATTTCATAATGTATTACCAAAGTTTATTTACATGCTAGCACAACTGCAATGGAAACACTGAGGGGATTAGATTACCTGGCCCAGTTGCCCACGGTGGGAGGAATTTGCACCAGGTGAAAAATGATTGCATTCTTTTTCGAGCCAGGTGACCCACACTGGCTGATGGCAAAATTGTCTCAAAACAAAAGTGACATAGGTTAAGCACGTGGAGTACTGAGTAGGATACTGGTTTCAAATGAAAAAGGTGACTGCTTTTGATCAAAACACTGCCTTCCCAATGCAAAGTAGTTTGAAAATTCAAACATTTTATGGCAAAGTGTTTCTGGAGGATGCACCATGCTGCCAGCATGAACGAGCGGCGCAGACTACTGTTCGATTTGAGAAGGGCGCTCCTCCCCCCTCACTGCTTTTGCCTGTGACGGGCATTTGAATCAAACTCCCTCAAATGATTCAAATCCATTGGATTGCTCTCAAACTACAGAAGATAAAAGGGAAAGTGATGGATTATAAACTCAGCAAAAAAAGAAACATCCCTTTTTCAGGACCCTGTCTTTCAAAAGTAATTTATAAAAATCCAAATAACTTCACAGATCATTGTAAAGGGTTTAAAACACTGTTTCCCATGCTTGTTCAATGAACCATAAACAATTAATGAACATGCACCTTTGGAACGGTCGTTAAGCAACAGCGTACAGACGGTAGGCAATTAAGGTCACAGTTAAAATTTAGGACACTAAAGAGGCCTTTCTACTGACTCTGAAAAACACCAAAAGAAAGATGACAAGGGTCCCTGCTCATCTGCGTGAACGTGCCATAGGCATGCTGCAAGGAGGCATGAAGACTGCAGCTGTGGCCAGGGTAATAAATGGCAATGTCCGTACTGTGAGACGCCGAAGACAGCGCTACAGGGAGACAGGACGGACAGCTGACCGTCCTCGCCGTGGCAGACCACGTGTAACAACACCTGCATAGGATTGGTACAACCGAACATCACACCTGCGGGACAGGTACAGGATGGGAACAACTGCCTGAGTTACACCAGGAACGCACAATCCCTCCCTCAGTGCTCAGACTGCTCGCAATAGGCTGAGAGAGGCTGGACTGAGGGCTTGTAGGCCTGTTGTAAGGCAGGTCCTCATCAGACATCACTGGCAATAACGTTGCCTATGGGCACAAACCCACCGTCGCTGGACCAGACAGGACTGGCAAAAAGTGCTCTTCACTGACGAGGTATGGTTTTGTCTCACCAGGGGCGATGGTCGGATTCGTGTTTATCTTTGAAGGAATGAGCGTTACACCGAGGCCTGTACTCTTGAGCGGGATCAATTTGGAGGTGGAGGGTCTGTCATGGTCTGGGGCAGCGTGTCACAGCATATCGGACTGAGCTTGTCATTGTAGGCGATCTCAACGCTGTGCGTTACATGTGGTACCATTCCTGCAGGCTCATCCTGACATGACCCTCCAGCATGACAATGCCACCAGCCATACTGCTCATTCTGTGCGTGATTTCCTGCAAGTCAGGAACGTTAGTGTTCTGCCATGACCAGCGAAGAGCCCGGATCTCAATCCCATTGAGCACGTGTGGGACCTGTTGGATTTGAGGGTGAGGGCTAGGGCCATTCCCCCCAGAAATGTCTGGGAACTTGCAGGTGCCTCAGTGGAAGAATGGGGTAACAGCTCACAGCAAGAACTGGCAAATCTGGTACAGTCCATGAGGAGATGCACTGCAGTACGTAATGGAGCTGGTGTCCACACCAGATACTGACTGTTACTTTTGACCCCCCCCCCCCCTGTTCAGGGACACATTCAATTTCTGCTAGTGATATGTCTGTGGAACTTGTTCAGTTTATGTCTCAGTTGTTGAATCTTATGTTCATACAAATATTTACACATGTTAAGTTTGAAAAACAGTTGAGGACATTTCTTTTTTTGCTGAGTTTAGTATATTAAAAATACACAAAAGCACCTATGAAATGTCAATGGAAGTAGAGGTAACCAAAATAAAAATAAAAGGCCTATATCTACTAGTGGAAGGATAGTCAAGAAGATATTTCAAGGACTTTTCACACTTGAGTACAAGTTCATAGATCAAGGAAAGCATAAACATTCAGATTGTGTATTTTTCAACACACTACAGAAAGTCAAATTATTCACATTGTGTACCATTTTCACTTTCATTGAAAGCTTACAACCAAATTGAAAGTTTGACAGAAGTAAAATCTTGCACTGATAGAAAAAAATGATACATGTTTTTCCAAATGCCAAATATAATAAACACATAGCACGTCTCAGCTTATGTCCATCTGGTCAAGGACAATAAACTTTAAGAAAATGGGGAAGAGAAATACATTTCAATAGTATGCAGTCTTCTTAAAAATACACCCGGTCCACTTTTCTCTACTCCGAGGCTGCCGATTCCTTCAGTGTTTCAGGACTGGAGGGAATGTCTGTCGTCTGCCCTGACTTCAGCTGGACTTTGAGAGGACGAGGAGATGTCCTTTGCTTCCACGATATCGTTCACCTCTTGGTCTACAACATTTAAGGGGATGGTCTCCAGGGAAGCGCTAACCTTCTTACTGTCGTCAAAGCTCACAGATTCCGGTTTGCTTAATGACTCATGCAAACACACCGCCTCCCCCTCTAACTCACAGGCCACAGAACTAGAGGGGGACCTGGTCGCTGACTGCAAAGCCCACACCTCTCTCAGCTCCTCCTCAACTGAGCTTTCCATGGGTGTTTCACTTTCCATGGGCCCTGACTGCAAAGACTGGTCTTCCTCGACTGAACTTTCCATGGGTGTTTTTAGCTCTGTAGCCTGTGTGACTCCATGGATCTGATCTACTGTAGAGAGCTGTGGAAGCCCTTGCACTTCTGCCTCTCCTAGCTGGTTAACTGCTGCATCATCGTTGTCTAGTAGAATAACATCACCTCTTCCTGACTCTTGGGTCTGAACATGCATTACCTCTGGCCCATCCCCTCTTTCAGCAGCTGGGGTGATACACAAGACATTGGAGGTCTCCTCCAATCTGGGAACGCTGTGAATGAAGGGGGGAGGGGGGAGAGAGAGACACGCGTACCAAATCAATCTAATTGACTCCATCCAAGATGGAAAAAATATTTGTAGGTTCTATTTAGTGTGGACCATCCCCTAATTACCTGTGCAATTGTTCAAAAGCGCCACTCACTGTGGCAGTTTCAGCATTCTATGTAACAAAAAAATTAAAATAAAAAGAAGAGGTGCTGGGTTGAGGAAACCGTTCAAAATCAAACATATGTGTTTCTCAGGTACAATCCAGCTAGAGTAGTACCTGGATATCAGGGAACATCAGAGCAGACATCCCTTGCTTATTTCTGAAACAGAACAAAAGAGAAAATCACGACAAGTCCGTTAAATGTAGAGCCCTTTTAATAAAACAATTGATAAAACTACTTTGGAGATAGCATATGGAATATGGTAATGAAAACTTAAAATTCATTTTCAGAGCATAATTAAGGCTGGCTTATCAGCACAGAATTAGTATCCAAATAGTTACTATTTTTTCAAACAAAGATATTTTAATCATGAAGCAAAAGGACCAATGACCTTGTCCAGACAATCATTCTTCAAACAGAACAGGAATTTAGCATAAATATCAATTAGCATTGAATTGTGCATATTCAATTCTCAGGAGAAACAACATATTTATGAAATGATTACATTTGAACTTGATCTCATGTGTATTGTTAGTGCGTTTGGCTCCTCAAAGGAATACAAGAAATGAAGACGAGGATATTCTTGCAAAAGAGATTCTACAATGACCTTTCATTTCAGCAACTTCCCAATGACAAAATTACCTTACTTTAGGCACACATTAATTAAGCAATGTTCTCTGGTATTAATTAAGGCCAAAGCTTCCATTTGCATTTGTGAAGGTCTATAAATATATATATATATATTTTTTTAAATACACTTAATATGCATCCCAATTAGCTTAACATAAAAAGTATATGGTAAAGATTTCTCAAAATAATGGATGCTTCCAAACAACTCATAGGTCAGGGAGTTGGAAGTCTCACAAGTACTTGATCAAACTCAGATTCTCATTACAACACTGAGGGGTGTTACTTTTATTTTAGGATGTTCTCGTTATCTGCTGCATTGGGAGAGTAGCTACTCACCCTCTAATGCCGTCATCTACAGCACCACCTTCTGCAAGACAAGACAAACGTGACATGCAGACAGGTTATTATTATTATTATTATTATATAAACGAAATGCGACGCCTAAGCATCTGGTTGTGAAAAATGCAATAAACTTTATACCTTTCTCTAGTATGACCTTACAGACGTGGTGTGGTCTGTCAATCAAATGCTTGCTCATGAGGTCAGTTCCATGCGCATCCGCCAGGAAGTCACAGTTCAGACAGACAAGGGTTAAATTCCTGCAAAACAGTAGGTAAAATGTGATTTATAATGACTGAATAGAATAAACTTGCATGGAGCTTAATTATGGTAACGTTTGGTAAAAATGCAACACTACTTATTAAATAAGTCATTACCAAAAACTAGAGTGCAGAATAATGGCAACATTAACGAATTGATTTGAGACCAGATTTGTTTAGTTAGGGACACGTACCTTAGGACAACTGGGATTTTCCTCATTTTCCGGAATCTCTCTTTTGAGATGGCACTATGGAACCTGACAAATATATATTTGTATATATGTAATATGAACAATAAAACATCCTCCCTGAGCTGACTAGGTGAAAAATCTGCACTTAACCCTACTTCCTCCTGTAAGTTGCTCTGGATAAGAGCGTCTGCTAAATGGCTAAAATATAAAAATGGGCATATACACTGTTCAAAAAACATTAAGAAAACCTACTCTTTCCATGACAGACTGACCAGGTAAAAGCCATGATCCCTTCTTGATGTCACTTGTTAAATCCACTTCAAATCAGTGTAGATTAAGGTGAGGAGAGGTTTAAAAAGGATTTTTAAGCTGACAACTGAGACATGGATTGTGTATGTGTGTCATTCTGAAGGTGAATGGGCAAGACAAAATATTTTAAGTGCCTTTGAACAGGGTATGGTAGTATGTGCCAGGCGCACCAGTTTGTCAAGAACTGCACGCTGCCGAGTTTTTCACGCTCAGTTTCCCGTGTTTATTAAGAATGGTCCACCACCCAAAGGACATCCAGCCAACTTGACACAACTGTGGGAAGCATTGGAGTCAACATGGGCCAGCATCCCTGTGGAACGTTTGACACCTTGTAGGGGTGTTCCTAAAGTTTCGTACATGCAGCGGATACATGCGTTATGAGTCTGATACTCAAGGAGCTTTTACCTTATCATATGGTTTCCAAATGAAGTTTTGCAACTTGTCCGATACTTGCATGCGCCACAAATTGCAACCATGGGATAGTGACTATAGAAGTCATGAATCTCCGAGTAGCACTCAATGCAGGTGTGTCTTCTTTCGCCAATACTAAAAAGGTAGAGAAAACTAATTGGGGCATCATTATTTCATTTATATTTAAAGTACTATTACCTTCAGTAAAACATTGAGATGCATTAAACATACAAGTTACTTTGGTGTAATATATTGATAACCAGGGCTCTGAAGTGTGACCATTTTGGTCGCATATGCTCTTAAATATTTTGCTGTGCGACCTGACATATTTTGGGAGCACCGTGCGACTATGAAAACAATCTCCCAGATAATAATTGTTGTAATGATTAGGCTTCGCTGTACCGTTGTTTGAGTGACCTAGACATAAAAGCGAGCACAGATTCGTTACTGTCATGGTTAGGAGCTAATAAAGCATCACTACTGCGAAAACATATTGTTTCTAGCCCAAACTGGTAAACAGATATGAACCATATTACCTGTGCAATGTTCTATTTTGAATTGGTTATACATTTATAAACCACTTCACAAGATGCTCCAAAACCCCTCGCAGGCATTTCTTTACCTGTTGTCCAGTCATGTCACCTCATTAGCTCCTAACTTTTTTGAGAGCACCAGTTCTACCCATGAAACGTTTGACTTTAGAGCCCTGTTCATAACCAACCATGAAAAGGATCAGCCCTGACCATAGTTTAGATCCTGTAACAGAAAAGATGTAGTTCGTGAGGAAAAAACAAGTTGACTGAGTGATGTACCGACCTGAGACTCTGCAACACATGGTTGTTCTTCTGCTGCTTGAGGAGCTTCTTGCTCACTGTGGCCTTGCCTTTCCCCCCACTGCTGCCCTGTGTGGTAGATGTACTGCTCCGAGCTTTTACATTGGCTGCCTTTATGCCTGGGACCTCTGGTATGACACTGACACTGGATTTTTCAGCAGCACGGGTGGAACTGGGAGATGGCCCGGTCAGAGAGGCCCGGATAGTCACCTGAAATATGAGAAGAAAAAAAAAACAGATCAAATTAAGATTATCTGAATTCATGCCATGATTTAAACGCTTGTAATAGAACTAGCTTTTATTGCAGTTGCCATTGATTTTATGTATATTATAGATAATTGGTACAGAGGTAGTGAGATGTTTTGCGAGGCTAAATAAGAAGAGTCAAAACCTTGGTTCCAGGAGGAAGGCCCTCCAGAGCTTTGGGTTTTTGGAAAGTCTTATGGTGCTGAGTCTTGTGATCCACTCTCTCCTTGTAGGTGAGGAAATTCAGCCTGCATTTCCCGCAACGATTAATTCCTTTTTTCTGTCAAATTGACAAAACAAGTACAATAGAAAAACATGAGACTGCATATAGGTACAGTTGAAGTCGGAAGTTTACATACACTTATGGAGTCATTAAAATTCACTTTTCAACCACTCCACAAATTTCTTATTAACAAACTATAATTTTGGCAAGTCAGTTAGGACATCTACTTTGTGCATGACACAAGTAATTTTTCCAACAATTGTTTACAGACAGATTATTACACTTATAATTCCCTGTATCACAATTCCAGTGGGTCAGACGTTCACATACACTAAGTTGACTGTGCCTTTAAACAACTTGGAAAATTCCAGAAAATGTCATGCTTTAGAAGCTTCTGATATGCTAATTGACATACTTTGACTCAATTGGAGGTGTAGCTGTGGGATATATTTCAAGGCCTACCTTCAAACTCAGTGCCTCTTTGCTTGACATCATGGGAAAATCAAAAAGAAATCAGCCAAGACCTCAGAAATAAAACTGTAGATCTCCACAAGTCTGGTTCATCCTTGGGAGCAATTTCCAAACGCTTGAAGGTACCACGTTCATCTGTACAAACAATAGTACGCAAGTATAAACACCATGGGACCACGTAGCCGTCATACCGCTCAGGAAGGAGATGCGTTCTGTCTCCTAGAGATAAACGTGCTTTGGTGCGAAAAGTGCAAATCAATCCCAGAACATCAAAGGACCTTGTGAAGATGCTGGAGGAAACTGGTACAAAAGTATCTATCCACAGTAAAACGAGTCCTATATCAACATAACCTGAAAGGCCGCTCAGCAAGGAAGAAGCCACCGCTCCAAAACCACCATAAAAAAGCCAGACTACGGTTTGCAACTGCACATGGGGACAAAGATTGTACTTTTTGGAGAAATGTCCTCTAGTCTGATGAAACAAAATTAGAACTGTTTGGCCATAATGACCATCATTATGTTTGGAGGAAAAAGGGGGAGGCTTGCAAGCCAAAGAACACCATCCCAACCATGAAGCACGGGGGTAGCAGCATCATGTTGTGGGGGTGCTTTGCTGCAGGAGGGACTGGTGCACTTCACAAAATAGATGTCATCATGAGGGAGGAAAATTGTGTGGATATATTGAAGCAACATCTCAAGACATCAGTCAGGAAGTTAAAGCTTGGTCACAAATGGGCGGCAGGTAGCCTAGTGGTTAGAGCGTTGGACTAGTAACCGGAAGGTTGCAAGATCGAATCCCCGAGCTGACAAGATAAAAATCTGTCCTTCTGCCCCTGAACAAGGCAGTTAACCCACTGTTCCTAGGCAGTCATTGAAAATAAGAATTTGTTCTTAACGGACTTAGTTAAATAAAAATTAAATTTAAAAAAAATGGGTCTTCCAAATGGACAATGACCCCAAGCATACTTCTAAAGTTGTGGCAAAATGGCTTAAGGACAACAAAGTCAAGGTATTGGAGTGGCCATCACAAAGCCTTGACCTCAATCCCATAGAAAGTATATGTGGGCGGAACTGAAAAAGCATGTGCAAGCAAGGAGGCCTACAAACCCGACTCAGTTACACCAGCACTGTCAGGAGGAAAGAGCCAAAATTCACCCAACTTATTGTGGGAAGCTTGTGGAAGGCTACCTGAAATGTTTGACCCAAATGAAACAATATAAAGGCAATGCTACCAAATACTAATTGAGTGTATGTAACCTTCTGACCCACTGGGAACGTGATGAAAGAAAGAAAAGGTGAAATAAATAATTCTCTCTACTATTATTCTGACATTTCACATTCTTAAAATAAAAGTGGTGATCCTAACTGACCTAAGACAGGGAATTTTTACTAGGATTAAAATGTCAGGAATTGTGAAACACTGAGTTTAAATGTATTTGGCTAAGGTGCATGTAAACTTCCGACTTCAACTGTAGATAATAGGTTCAGCTATCCTTAGTAAAGGGTAAGATTTCAGGACAATGTGTCATTTCTGTGTTTTGTTGGTTGGCACAGCTAACAGGGTCATTGAATCCTTTTTGATTCTTACACCATTGGCTGGCTTGGTATTAGACTAACGTTTCTGTTGGCTTTGTTGTATGGCTACATACAGTGATTTGTGGAGTTGATCTGGTTTGTTTTTTGTCAGAGAGGTTAGGCAGGTGAAAGGAAGCAGACATTGCTGTGAGACAGTTATGTATTACATCAAGGTGTTCAGCAGACAACCAAATCAATCCAACCTCAGAATAAAAGCCAATAGGGCAACTCACAAGCGTGTTCAATTTCTTTGAAACCAGCCAGCTTTAAAACTCAAACTCTGAGAGAAAACGGTTTGCAGCATTCACTGCTTTATTAAGAGGCTGAAACATCAGGAAACTGACAGGAAATTACAACGTGTGCCAGGTCAGTCCAAACATGAGCCCCATCAATCAAAAATGACCCAATCAACATATTTATTGATCATGAATTGTTGCACATATTTAACAATAGAAAAGTACCCAATATAACTAAGCCTCTTACCTGATGCTTCATATAGTGCTGCATGTAGACATGACCACTTTTAAGAACTTTAAGGCAGAAAGGACAAAGGAGATCCTTTGTATTTTCATGCACCGTACGGAAGTGTGTGTCCACATCGGTAAAGAACGAAGACCTGTAGTTGCACACCTGGAAGGAGACAATGTATTAGTATGAAAAATAAATGGTTCAGGACTGCAAGTAAAATCCCTTCAATAATTTGAATTAAATGTTTCAATTCCTGATTGTAATGCCAGGGCATCTCTACTATTAATAACTTTTCTTTGTGAACAGATTAATATAAAAACATGATCGATAAACAAAATGTACCTGGCAGACATAGGGCATCTCGCCAGGCTTGTGATTGTCCTTCATGTGTTCCAGGAGCACTTGCTCAGACTCGAAGGCTAATTCACATATCTTGCAATTGGCTACAAAAACAACAATGAATTACTAAAATGGGCCCAAATTGTTAAAGACAGCTTTATTTATATTACTATAATCAACCTATGTACAATAATGTATGATTGCTTGAGACAGTGTTCAATACTTTAAGGTGAAATGTATGGTTTCATTGACGTTTCATGTTGGTTGCTATTGACTGGTATGCCTACTTGAAGATTCGACCATGCTGTGGGCACTCTCGACGTGGCACTGCAGTTGGAATGGGGTTGAGTACTGCCGGTAGCAGTGTTGGCAGGTAGTGTGGCTTTCCCAGCTCTCACTGTTCTGCTTCTCCAGCTCCAGATGGTGCTTCATGTGGTTCATGAACCTACAAGAGTCACCACAAAGTTCAAGATAAGATATCGATAGCAATGTAGCGTCAGAAACCACAAATGCAAAAGCAACAAAGTGTCAGCTTTGCCGTTTATCTTTAAAAAAAAAAATTGCATTGTAAAATGTCATTTTCGCTAAAGGGGCACCACCCGGGCTATGTGGAAGGGAAAGCTCGCAGCAAAGCAGATTTGCTACAGCTATCCACCCACTCCCCACAAGAGCGAAGAGCCTTGTGGCCGATCAAACCGTCCGTCGGGCCATGTGCCACCCCTGCCGTCGGATAATTGCCCCGTGCCCTCCTCCAGCTGCAATTGCCATTATAATACTGCCAATTACGCACATCTTTTTGTTTTGCTTAATGATGTGGTGTTCCACGGCTGCCCCCGAGCCACACAACCTTTTCATGTAACCACTGCACTGACAAGGCAGGCAAGGCCCATTTTTCAGCCAGCAGTCTTACCTCAGCTCCCCTAATAGAGATTTTTATGCAGACAAACTATGACCTCTGCTGCCAGACTGGGTTCAGTACAAATGCGTCTGCCCATTAAAAGGAGCTTACAGAGGCTTTTCTTGCAACGCCCTGAAGTAAAGTTATTTAATCAAAGGAGCAGTTCCAAACTAGCAGCCATTATTCATCTCTGGCCCCAAATGGGAATATGAGTTGATATGTCATCCATCTGGGGGAGAAAACTGTGATGAGGGCTGAAACACATTGAATCTCCTCTCTTCACATTAAAGTTAATCACTCTCCATGGGCAGAGGGCTCATTTAACACTTGTTTATGAACACCATTTCCATGCACCAAAACAGCACAGTAGACACTTGGGGTAACGTATTGACGAAAAGCCGGTTGATGTATCCATTCATTTCCAATAACAGTGAGCCATTCATATAAATATAGAAGATATGTCCACTGATCTGCTTATTGGTGGCAGTAATTGTGTAATGTGTTTGCATTATGTAAACATGTGAAATGCCAAATGTATTGTTTTCATTATGCCACTGGACAAATAGGATATAGAGGAGTTCTTTGGATTAGAAAATGACCTGTTTAAACAAACATTTTGTGCAGTAGACAAGACACCTTTTTTTCGCCACAAATAATCGTATTATACAGGAATACAGTGGCTTATTGAAAACAAAAGCAGAGCTGCACAGCAAGCAACACCTGCTGTAGTTACCTGACGTTGTTCTTGAGTACTTTCAAACAGCTCTGGCACTTAAAGGTAAATGGGGTCTTCTGCGGCTGCGATTTTGGTTTGTCTCCCTCAAATCTACCATAGTAGAAGTCTGTGACAAGCATAATGCGCTTGCTTGCAAAAAGGTAAGTAGACTTTGGGGTTGAGGGGAAGACACACTCCAATAGGTGAGGACAACATTTCTGAAATTAAAGTAAATTTAAAATAGGTGAACAAATTACAATCTGCAGAGTTGATATTGTAGTTGTTAAAGTGCCTCTAAGGCTCTGGTTCATGCACTAATAGCAAGGCTCGACATTAACGCTTGTCCTCTTGTTCGGGACAAGTAAAAAATAAATATTACGACAAGAACATAGATTTGTTCAAAATGGACAAGTAAAAAAAAAAAATCAAACAATTACTGCGATCAGAATTGGATGTGAGAAGCAAACACTGAAATAATATTCAAATCTATTTTTCATGTACATAAACAAAAAAGCCTGCACGTCAAATTGTAATTGATATGCATATTAGCTACAGCCTCATGTCCAGACCGATGCTGACAGAGAGAGAGGCGGCAGAAAAATGTAGGCACACTTAATGAGAATATTAATTACATAAATATAGGCTAAACGGCAGTCATGTTTGACAAATATAATGAAGGATAATTAACATTAACGTCTGAAGGCTTGATTCTGTCGACATACTCGAGGCACGCTTCATTCAGATCAAATGGTCACAAGACCGGAGAGTGGAGGACAGTGCATGTTGCGCACTGCACATCACCCATCTTGAATCTGAGCGGAGGCAGCCAAGCTTTTGAAACCATTTCATAATAAACTTAAATTGTTTAAAACCTGTAAGTTTCATGTCGAAGTTTTAAACAATTAAGCAGGTCTTAACTTGTTTCAAAGTAGTCTAGCCTAGGCAAAATATGACCACAGAAATATTGAAAGCAGAATTTCTCATGTTCTATTGGTTTTCAAATCAACAATATTTTATTTTCCAACAGCCAAAGGCATAATACTAGTCATGAGTAAACCATGCCAGTTTATACATCTTTAGATCTCCCCTCTTCATTTCTAACAGATATTTTCATCTCTGTCATATGAAACCGCTCGCACATGTGGAGCGCTTTTGAGAAAGGTGCTTTCCCACTAATTGCATGTTGGAACATTTGTGCGTAGCCTAAGGCAATGTGGACATAGTTGAGTTTCTAATAAGAAATAAAACAATCAACATTTTAAGCAAAACGGTCTGATCTGTTGCATCAGCATCATTGCTAAAAAATGTTTTAAAGTATGTCATCCCAGACCTGTCCCAGTCTGTTTTGAACCGCATACATGTTTTATCGTCCTAGGGACGCCCTTTAATATATAAAAGACAAAAAAGTATTTGGTTGTAATTGTAATATTTTATAGGCTACCAAGGATAGCCAACGATCCTCAAGGAGAGCCTTAAAAGGGGCAGTGTTGTATTTTGAGACACTAATGAATATGCAAAGATGCCAATAGGCAGACTGTAGCCCAGTTACATTTATCAGATTTTTTTTAATGGAAAAAAAAAAAAAGTTTTTTTTTAAAGTGGTCCCTTGACTCATGACGTAAAAATAGTGTTAGCCTTTTTTTTGGAACAAGTAAACAAAAAATCTGTCCTTGTCCGAAGTACAAGTGGCTAAAAAAGTTAATGGCAAGCCCTGAATAGCAACATTATAGAATAGTTATGTAAAACAATTGTCACAGCTAAAGGCATGCATTTTAGAATGAGTGAAGTAAACTCACCACCATGTGGTCTTTCATGACAACTTGTTGGTAGAAATCAAATTTACACTTTGGACATTTTTTACAAAAACGTGCTCCATTTTCTAATATCTCCTGGGCGTGGGGAGACCCTGCAAAAACAAAAAACTAAATTTCAGTTGTAAAAATAAAAAAGTAACAGTGCTAATGAATCTAGCTAATAACAGAGCATGCAACTGATGTAAGGAAACCCTTACCTATGTCATGCTTTGCTTTTTTAGCTGTGCTGTTTTGGTCTTGAGGTAAACCCCGTTTGCCATAGTCTGTTTAAGGGGAGAAAATAGATTCATACTTATTATCACAAGTCACATGCAATCTTCAGATCATGAGGTCACACACCGTTTTCCTGACCACGTGACCTGGCCAGGAATATCTTTGGGTCAAACAAGTAAGATATTTTGGTTTACCCCAGCTGTTGCCTTTGGCTTGAATAACTGGGGACACAATCTGGAGGTTGGTAGAATTTGAGCGGTTGGGCTGGGAAGACAATGCGGCAGGGCCCTGCACATTGGACAAGGTCACTACGTTGTTGTGGATCATGTGCACTTGAGGCCTGTGGATAACCCCAGGTAAAGGCTTCCCTGGAGTCACCTGCTGCAGAATGTGCTGCTGGCCTGCTGCTGGAGTCATCTGCTGCAAAATGTGCTGCTGGCCTGCTGAAAAAAAAACACATTACAAATATGAAACACCGCAAAAAGCAGTATGTGTGCACTGTGGCTGTATAGGGAATATATAAGTACTTGAGCATAGATGCACCAAATTAATTTCCAATTATTAGTCTGCTCTGAAATACAAAAATGTGTGTTATGTTTTGGTTTGTTGCTTGCCTGCCTGCCTGCAATCAAGTTAGGATGTAATATTTCTATTTTTACCTGGAACCACAGTGAAAGATGTCCCCGGGGGATACTGTTTCCCAAGGGAAGCGAGGAAAGCCGAGTTGGCCGATAACTGTGGTGTGGTCATAATGTAACCCTAAGAAAAAAGGCAAACAGATTTTATTAAAACATTGCACCAACACCATTACAGCCAAAAGTTACATCTCTATAACTAAACAGGTGCCCAGTCAAAGCTCTTCTCTGTCCCAGCACCACAATCGTAGAAAAACCTGCATTTGTATTTTCCTACTAGCACAGACTTTGCTGATAACTACTTTATTGAGGGAACATGTACTTACAACTGTGATATATGTTTGTCTCACCTAGTTATCTTAAGATTAATACAGTAATTGTAAGTTTCTCTGGATAAAAGTCTCTGCTAAATTACTCAAATCTAATGTGTGTTCTTTGCAATGTATAGCAAAGTGAAATAAGTGATATCTAAAGCAAAACACAATATACCTGGTTGTTGATAATGATGGGCTGTGGTGGTACTGCTGTTAAGGGTCGAGGTGCATTGTTCAACCCGTTCCCAGGAATGATATTCTGGGGAACTGGACCCCGAGTGAGATGAACTTGGGGGGAGTTGTGTGTCATTGTCATCCTAGAGGCTCTTGGTCTTCCAACTCCGCCACTTTGAACTGGGGTGGTCTTCACATTTCTTTGGTTGTTTGCTTCAAAGACAGGTCAGATAATTAACCACTCTTGTTTATGTATCAATGCAATAAAATCTATATTGATAATCATATTTACCAACTTTGTAGAGCAACTAAGGGAAAAGGATCCAATGAAAGGATATTGTGTATGCAAACTATCCAAACTAGAGAAAACAGACAACAGTGTCGGAGACCTAACATTAACTGAGCCATACCAAGAGAAGAAAACATACTTGGTCTGGTGTTAATGGTGTCGTTTGAAGTACTAAGCTCCCCAACAAATATAGGTTCATCGTCGTCATCATCATCATGTTTACCGTCGCCCAACAAATTAACTTCTGGTGTCTGTCTCTGCCATGGCTCCAGCTCCTCTTCCTCACATTCCATAAAAAGCTCGGACATTGTGAAGCTGAAAAATGGATGAGAGTTACGTTAATGTTAGTTAGAAACAAACAGTTAACTAGCTAGCTAGTCAAACAAAGTTAGCCCACAGCTAGCTGAAGAAACCATGGCTAAGGTTAGCTAACATGTTTTGCGTACCTGGCTAACTAGCTAGTAGGAAAACCTAGGAAATTGGAAACGTTGATTCCTCATAGCCGTTCGCCCGCGCGACTAGTTAGTTAATGGACCTTTTGCTTATATCCCGTCGAAAAACCATAGTTAGCTACATAGAAAGGCTGGAAATACAATGCAGAACACCACATAGTTAACTAGATATACTAACGTTATCTACCAAACCGTCCAGTTACCATCTATTTTAGCTCACTACAGTAGCTAGCTAACTCTGATAGCCAGCCATTATTAGCTACAGTGTGGGCAACCAATCATGGCGTCTGGCGCGACAACACAACATCGATCTCTTTGTTCCAACTTCATTTTATCTGATGCAGTAATACTAAGGGATGTTTAAATGCTATTCAACAATACCAACATTCTAAGTATACCAGTGGCCAAGTACAGAGTCCACTTACCTTTCAATCTAACGTTTAACTGGGTGGTTAGTCCTTAGTACAAAATGAGAAATACCTTCAATGGAGCGTCTGTGAATATCGTGGTGGCTGATGGGAAATGTGGGGTTTGCTGAAAGGAAGGTTACCACTGCCTCAAAATTAGCTATATCGTTAAAATTCATGAAAACAACAATTCGTTGGAGTTAGCAGTGTGGTTATGGTTTGGTTTAACATCACATTTTAAGAAGATACATTATAGAAATAGGCAAGGTTTATGACTTTGTGGAAGTGGTAACTGTTGACAAACAGGAAGAGGCGAAGCATTAGTGTTTACTCCGCCCAAAATCTTCTTCTATGGTATAATGGCGGTGTGCAAACAGACACCGCCCAAAGTCTGTCCACGTTTTAAGCAGATCAGCTTAATTCTTCTTCTTGAAATGTGTATTGGCGGATCACAACCAACTGAAATGTGCATACACCGCCACCTACTGTACTGGAATGTGAGGCCATCTATTTCTGTTATCTAGCCCTGTGTTTCCGCCTACCAACTAACTCTACACCCATTAAAACCTCACCACTATTCCACTACTTGTTTTTGGTCAGTTGTGAACTTGGTCGTCAACTACCTAACAAAACCTGTGAAAGCACTGTAGCACTTAGTCCCGACGTTCCTATGCTGTCCCTTTGACAACATAGTCACATACAACCTATAGGTCCCCTGTCTGTCACAAATATTGAATTAAATTCCATTTGAACTTACTCTACCTGTTGTCCACTGATTTTGTCCTTTTGTGGGTAGAAATTTAAGACAAAATATTCTCAGGAAAGTATTATTGAACCAGCTTCAAAACTTGTGTCTCTGTGTTAGCTATCATGGTTTGCTTTCTCATCACCTGAAGCACGCGCACAAGACAGAAGAACGTGCACACAATGCATGCGTAGTAACCAAAGTCTTGCAGGTGTTTACATATATAGTTTTGCGCATGTGCCAGGTAATAGAAATGTCAATGGCAGTACCAGAGTTTGGAAAGGTTTGTTTAATAATTATTTTCTGTGGATGTTTTTACTCAAATTACAACGCACAAAGGACCAACCGCACAGACAGCTGATAGAGGAAGTTTAAATGAAATTGTATTAGAAATTGTTTATCTTTTACCAAATAGGGCTATCTTCTGTATACCACCCCTACCTTGTCACAACACAAGTGATTGACTCAAATGCATTATGAAGGAAAGAAATTCCACAAATTAACTTTAACAAAGCACACCTGTTAATTGAAATGGATTCCAGGTGACTACGCTGGTTGAGAAAATGCCAAGAGTGAGCAAAGCTATCATCAAGGCAAAAGGTGACTACTTTGAAGAATCTAAAATCTAAAATATATTTTGACTTATTTAAAACTTTTTTGGTTACTACCGGTACATGATTCCATATGTGTTATTTCATAGTTTTGATGTTTTCACTATTATTCTACAATGTGGAAAATAGTAAAAATAAAGAAAAACCCTGGGATATGCTTAACACCCCGGCCGTCCTACAATCTAAGGTAGATGCCCTCAATCTCACCAAAACTATCATGGACCCTACCAGGTACAACCCCAAATCTGTAAACACGGGCACCCTCATAGATATCATTCTGACCAACCTGCCCACTAAATACACCTCTGCTGTCTTCAACCAGGATCTCAGCGATCACTGCCTCATTGCCTGTGTCCGTAATGGGTTCACGGTCAAACGACCACCCCTCATCACTGTCAAACGCTCCCTAAAACACTTCAGCAAGCAGGCCTTTCTAATCGACCTGGCCCGGGTATACTGGAAGGATATTGACCTCATTCCGTCAGTAGAGGATGCCTGGTTATTCTTTAAAAGTGCTTTCCTCGCCATCTTAAATAAGCAGGCCCCATTCAAAAAATGTAGAACCAGGAACAGATATAGCCCTTGGTTCACTCCAGACCTGACTGCCCTTGACCAGCACAAAAACATCCTGTGGCATTCTGCATTAGCATCGAATAGCCCCCGCGATATGCAACTTTTTAGGAAAGTTAAGAACCAATATACACAGACAGTTAGGAAAGCAAAGGCTAGCTTTTTCAAACAGAAATTTGCATCCTGTAGCACAAACTCCAAAAAGTTCTGGGACACTGTAAAGTCCATGGAGAATAAGAGCACCTCCTCTCAGCTGCCCACTGCACTGAGGCTAGGAAACACTGCCACCACCGATGAATCCACGATAATTGAGAATTTCAATAAGCTTTTTTCTACGGCTGGCCATGCTTTCCACCTGGCTCTGCACCCCCCACAGCAACTTGCCTGAGCCTCCCCCATTTCTCCTTCACCCAAATCCAGATATCTGATGTTCTGAAGAGCTGCAAAATCTGGACCCCTACAAATCAGCAGGGCTAGACAATCTGGATCCTCTCTTTCTAAAATGATCTACCGCAATTGTTGCAACTCCTATTACTAGACTGTTCAACCTCTCTTTCGTATCATCTGAGATCCCCAAAGATTGGAACGCTGTCATCCCCCTCTTCAAAGGGGGAGACATCCTAGACCCAAACTGTTACAGACCTATATCTATCCTACCCTGCCTTTCTAAGGTCTTCGAAAGCCAAGTTAACAAACAATGCAATCTGGTTTCCGAGCTGGTCATCGGTGCACCTCAGCACCGATGACATTATAACCACCATCGATAAAAGACATTACCATGCAGCCGTATTCATTGACCTGGCCAAGGCTTTCGACTCTGTCAATCACCGCATTCTTATCGGCAGACTCAACAGCCTTGGTTCCTGTTGTCCGGACCTCTGGCAGTCTCTATGGGGGTGCCACAGGTTTCAATTCTCGGGCCAACTCTTTTCTCTGTATACATCAATGATATCGCTCTTGCTGCTGGTGATTCTCTGATCCACCTCTATGCAGACGACAACATTTTTTGTATACTTCTGGCCCTTCTTTGGACACTGTGTTAACTAACCTCCAGACGAGCTTCAGTGCCATACAACACTCCTTCTGTGGCCTCCAACTGCTCTTAAATGCAAGTAAAACTAAATGCATGCTCTTCAACCCGATCGCTGCCCCCACCTGCCTGCCCATCTAGCATCACTATTCTGGACGGTTCTGACTTAGAATATGTAGACAACTACAAATACCTAGGTGTCAGGTTAGACTGAAAACTCTCCTTCCAGACTCACATTAAGCATCTCCAATCCAAAATTAAATCTAGAATCGGCTTTCTATTTTCGCAACAAAGCATCCATCACTCATGCTGCCAAACATACCCTCATAAAACTGACTATCCTACCGATCCTTGACTTCGGCAATGTAATTTACAAAATAGCCTCCAACACACTACTCAACAAATTGGATGCAGTCTATCACAGTGCCATCCGTTTGACACCAAAGCCCCATATACTACCCACCACTGTGAACTTTATGCTCTCGTTGGCTGGCCCTCACTTCATATTCATCACCAAACCCACTGGCTCCAGGTCATCTATAAGTCTTTGCTAGGTAAAACCCGCCTTATCTCAGCTCACTGGTCACCATAGCAGCACCCACCCGTAGCACGCACTCCAGCAGGTATATTTCACTGGTCACCCCCAAAGCCAATTCCTCCTTTGGCCACCTTTCCTTCCAGTTCTCTGCTGCCAATGACTGGAACGAACTGCAAAAATCACTGAAGCTGCAGACTCATATCTCCCTCACTAACTTTAAGCATTAGCTGTCAGAACAGCTTACAGATCATTGCACCTGTACATAGCCAATCTGTAAATAGCCCACCAAACTACCTCATCCCCATATTGTTATTTATTAAAATGTTTTGCTCCTTTGCACACCAGTATCTCTACATGCACATCTTCATATGCTCATTTATCACTCCAGTGTTAATCTGCTAAATTGTAATTATTTGCTCCTATGGCCTTTTGCCTTTTGCACACACTGTATATAGACTTTCTTTTTTCTACTGTATCATTGACTTGTTTATTGTGTTATTGGCTTGTTTGTTTACTCCATGTGTAACTCTGTGTTGTTGTCTGTGTCACACTGCTTTGCTTTATCTTGGCCAGGTCGCAGTTGTAAATGAGAACTTGTTCTCAACTTGCCTACCTGGTTAAATAAAGGTGAAATAAATAAAATTAAAAATTAAAAAAATAAACAGAGCTGGAGAGGATCTGCAGAGAAGAATGGGAGAAACTCCCCAAATACAGATGTGCCAAGCTTGTAGCGTCATACCCAAGAAGACTTGAGGCTGTAATCGCTGCCAAAGGTGCTTCAACAAAGGGTCTGAATACTTATGTAAATGTGATTTCATTATTTATTTTATATTAAAAAAAAAAAACGTTTTTGCTTTCATTATGGGGTAGTGTGTAGATTGATGAGTACAAAAAACATCAATTTTAGAATAAGGCTGTAAGGTAACAAAATGTAGAAAAAGTCAAGGGGTCTCAATATTTTCCAAGTGCACTGTATGATGTCCAGCTTCCTTGACTCTTGTGCAGTACAATTACTTACTGTGGCTATAAATGCTAAAAAATATATACCTTCACAATAAGTGCATCCAGATCACTTGATTGACGTATAACATGTGCAACTGGTTGCGGTGCATCCACTGCTATATCTTATTCAGAACTGTGGCCTCTTTCCCCTTCAACTCTCTTCACCTCCTCCACATAGGAGAGTTGCTGTACAGACCTGATCCTTGACACCTCAAACTCTTTCACCCTAACAGGACACTCTGGGAATTTGGGAATATGATCCCCACCACAGTTGCAACATTATACATTCAGACTCTTCCATAACGTATTCATTCCATCTGCAAACACTTGACACACGGTCAAACGTTTTACATTTCTTGCATTGCATCGGGTTTTGCACAAACGCTCTAACGGGGTATCTTATATATCCCAGCTTGACATAGGGTGTCAATGATTTTCAAACAACACATCTGCTTCCGCCATCTCAACACTTCCTCCTGTGTTCCCACAAAACTAGCTCCCTCTGACATGCACTGTCAAATGTGGGAACTTATATAGACAGGTGTGTTTCTTTCTAAATCATGTCCAAACAATTGAATTGGCCACAGATGGACTCCAGTCAAGTTGTAACGACATCTCAAGGATGATCAAAATAAATTGGATGTACATGAGCTCAATTTGGAGTGGCATAGCAAAGATGTGTGAATACTTATGGAAATGAGATATTTCTGTATTTAATTTTCAAAAAATGTGCTAAAATTTCTAAAAATATGTTTTCACTTTGTCATGATGGGGTATTGTGTGTATATGGGTGAGGGAAAAACATATATTTAATCAGTTTTGAATTCAGGCTGTAACACAACAAAATGTGGAATAAGTCATGAATGCTTTACAGTGCCTTCAGAAAGTATTCATACCCCTTGACTTATTTCACATTTTGTGACTGATTGTTTCCATATAAATGTGGTTTGAATGGGCTAGGCTACATTAATCTGCATGTTCAAATATCATAACAGTTGGGGGTGTCGAAGTGGTATATTGTATGAGCAGTTGCAAAATATTTCCAAACTAATGTCCAATCGAATGTCAGAGCACTCATTTAATGGGTTAATGGGTGTTCTCTGCATAATACCAAAGAATATCTGTTAATGTGATGCATGGATGTTTTCATTAGGCGTGCCGCTCACTAGTGTAGCACATCCAGTGGTAACCCAGCTGGGGCTCCAATCCAGGTTTCTCTGGTTCTGAGGCAAGCATGATTGGGTCCCATATTTGTAATTGAATTAACATAAAACAAGAATTGATGCACTCCATGCAAGTTTGCATTGACGCACTGGTAAGTGAACAATCTCAAGGTCTGAATATGATCAATGACAAGGTATGTATTAGTGTAACGCCCTGGCCATAGAGAGGGGTTTTTTGTTCTTTATCTGGGTTAGGCCAGGGTGTTACATTGGGTGGGCGTTCTATGTTCGTTTTCTAGGTTTTTTGTATTTCTTTGTTTTGGGCCGTGTGTGGCTCCCAATCAGGCACAGCTGAAGTTCGTTGTTGCTGATTGGGAGTCACACATAAGGAGAATGTTTTTCCTTTAGGTTTTGTGGGTAATTGTTTCTGTTCAGTGTGTTACCTGTCAGTACTGTTTGGCTGTCGGTTTTCCAGTTTTTTTGAATAGTGTTCTTTCGTCAATTAAACGTCTATGATGAACACTAACTCCGCTGCACCTTGGTCTACTCTCTCTTCAGACAGCCGTTACAATTAGCAACATCAACACTCTGACGTTATCCATTTTAGCCTGTTATAAACTTTGGGTTTCCTGTTATTTTTTATAAAATATTCACACATATTGCCAGTTGCCACGTAGGCCCATTAAATAGGTCTACAAACGTCATTAATAAGAGCTACATTCAATTATACATTTTACACATTGGTGATGAGTAGCATAGTCGACTATGGTTAGTTTGTCCAACAGGTGGCAGTCTGGATTTCAGAGAAGTAATAAGTGGATATACACTAGAGGCCCATTGAGTGGACAATGGACAGCATAATACCAAGGCTAAAGCTTGGCCTACAGTATTCTACTCAAGGTGGGCCACATCCAAACAAGCAGTATTAGCCTTGTTTTTGGGTATTTTTAAACCTAGATGCAGTGTCTTACCAAACCATACTTTTTAAAATAAATTTTCCCAGCTTGATTTCACTGTGATTATATAGATAAGATATATAACTATATAGATATACCTGGTGATGTTGGCCTATCAGATTGTAGCCAGGCAAATACTACCAGGAACAATGTAAGCTTAGAAAGATTCACAAAATGTACTAAATTTGATAAATATGTTCAAGCGTATAATACCAAAGCATTTGAATTCCTCTGAGTATCTACATCCAGTATGCATATGCTATTGATGATCACTGGCTACAGAGATTTTATATTTTCAATATTCATCAATATTTTCTATTATCCATAAATGTCATGTCTCTTCTCTTGACTTTTCTTACTGTTGGAAACAAAACATAATAGCCTGGTAGGGACAGACCTTTTGTTCAACGGATGATCTTCAATTGATCATTTTCATCGCACACCAAACTTTTGTTCATTAGAAGTGGTGTTCTCAAAATGTTTGGGGCCGAGGACCTCTTTTGTGATAGAAAATTCAGCAGTGACCCACTCATAATCATTTCACAACTCAAATTTGAAAAAAGTAGCATACAAGGAGTTTTACTATGATTTCGGCAGTGCATGCATTGCTGGGTGAACCAAGTCTTGGGCCCTGGGAAGTAATATTTTAAAGGCCTGCCTCTTGGCATCAGAGAGAATATTTAGCAGTTTTCAAGCTAATTTCCTGCAATTCTAACACATTGCTCTATTAGTCAGAGAGAAAATGTTGCAGTTTTAAAGCTTAAATTACAGGCCATTTATATAAAAAAATGCAAGAAGTATTGAGTTGAAACATTTATAATTGGTGAAGTACTGTGGATAACAATACTCCTGTGAGCCTCCTAGGCCCATGTTGCCCAGGGTTAAGTACATAAATTGTAGATGAATAGTATTACATTTTATTGTATTACAGACTAATCTTATTCCATGGATCCCTTGGCCAAAATTAGTTGAATCTGCTGTTGTTATTAAAATGTATTTAAAAAAATGTATGTAAAAAATATATATATTATGTATGATTTTTTTTATACATGATTTTTCTGGCCGCAGACCCTCTGAAGTACCTCGGACCGCACTTTGAGAACCCCTGCATTAGAGTTTTGGCCCTGGCCCAACTCTATTGTTTTCTGAGCCCATTCGACACCGATGGATGAAGAAGGATGCAGCCGAAATGCTAGGATATTGCCACTATTAACATTTTACCAATTAACAAACCGATCAAGCTGTTTTTGAATAATTATATATAATGTCGATACATGTTCTACAGTTTTTTCACACCACTTTCTTTTCGTTTTCCCTCTTGCCTTAGCGGAGTCGAGAAAAAAAGTAGTCCCGACATATTGTGCTGTCCATAAAAATAGTTTTGCCACAAGAAAAATAGATTGAACAGTTTGCTTGCTTTTTGATTGTGCTCAAACCATGACAGACATGACACTGCAGCACACAATGCTCTCTGTCTTTTAGACAGATTCAATTAATAAGGCTAACATACATAGGGACAAACAGGTTATAACTGTGATACTCTAACGTCTTTTTAAAGAAACTAGGCCTACTCTGGGTCAACATTTTCCATTTACTGTGGGCCAGAATTATGTCCAATTAGTTGCAACCACCTTAAAGTGATTTCTCTCTTTCCCACTCTCTCTCTCGGTCCATATGCATTCATGTCTCGGTCCATATGCATTCATAGGCTACTCATTTATTCATTATCCCACTTCTGACACCAGTGTAGCGAATTCAGAGGTCTCAAATATCCCCAGACTCCTCCACCAATACCTTTCATCACACTAATGCTCTGATTGACACAATTTACAAAATCTGTTTTCGATCTATTTGTACTAGTCTCACATGATTTTGCCTAATGATTGATTAAGATAGGCTAAATGTAATATGATGGGTCTTCTCAACTACTGTCATCTCCTACCACTCCGCGTGGTGTCTGTAGTGGGCTAGGCCGGGGATATCGTTTCACGGTTTTCAGCGGAAGGATACAACACCGAATGTCATTGTGGTGCTGAGGTTTTTGCGAAGCAAAAATGTCTGTCTGCCTAAGGTTAACTCGCAAGTGACATATAGGGGATATTTTGCTAACTATTACAACCTAAACCACTATTTTACAGTATTTGAGACGCGTGACAGGAAAACGAAGCTCCATACTACCACACCCGATCGCCCTAGTTGGAATTTTAAAGGGGAAAAGGTAAAATATTGTAGTGAGTTTGTCAAAAAAGGTTTCGGACTGGGTGAAAGAAGTTGGGATACAAGAGACTGGAGCTGGTATGGAGTAAAGGGTTGGCATTTGCTTTACTACTTTTACTTGAAAGGGCGTTTTACACAGCCTAAATCTGTAGCCTACAGCATATTGGTGGATTTTCTGTTTTTGTTTAACATGCAAATTCACTTTCTATTTAATAACACATCGAATTCGTGGCTCATCACTGACTATTGCAAAGCAACATATTGTATAGCCTATCACTAGTCCGTGATTTAAAAATATACAGTAGGCTAGTTAGTTTGTTACTTAGTCTGTTGCGGAAGATTGATACAAATGTAGCGTTTGGGGAGTCAGATAAACATTTGAAAAACGATGCTGCAGGTCTCAGTGTGTCACTGGTGTTACACGCAGCGCCAAGCATTTTCAATGTGCCTGTACCATTCCAAATAGATGGCATTTCCTTACCACGTATTGGTTACCTTTTCCTTTTCATTCTGTTCAGATTACATAATGTGCAATAACATTTTCTAAAAGGGAGCGTTCAACCGTGGATGACAAGGGGTCAATTACAATTACTTTAATCGGTTGTTGCAGTAGCCTACCTTTGATCAATTAACTCGCACAGCAATGTCAAGGGTCACTGTGCGGATTTATTTTCGGAACCGACGTGTTCTGGGAATATTCCTTGTCAACTTCAGTCGGGAAATCTAGAATGAGATTGCACTTTACTGAAGTTCGTTATTGAATGGATACTTTTTTTAAATCAAGGAATTAGGACAATAAAAAAACAATAATAATTGGACCTAAGCAAACAATCTGTTTCTTCTTTAGGTCTAAAAATTGGCAGGATGAATCCTCAACAGCGGATTACCGCAATCGGCACAGACAAGGAATTGAGTGACTTGCTGGATTTTAGCGCGGTAGGACAGTTATCTATCTATCTATCTATCGTATCTATCTATCTATCTATCTATCTATCTATCTATCTATCTATCTATCTATCTATCTATCTATCTATCTATCTATCTATCTATCTATCTATCTATCTATCTATCTATCTATCTATCTATCTATCTATCTATCTATCTATCTATCTATCTATCTATCTATCTTTTTATAATGTTTTATTTTTTGTTATTTAGCCCACTTTATTCTGTATCAGTCAATGTCTCGCCAGTGAAGAAATTGATTATGAAACACAGGAAGTCTGAATAGCTTGTAACAGATGCCGGATTATCAAAGGCAAAATATTAATTTGTCTCAGCGTCACATTTTTCAGACCATTTCTTTTCTTCTGGTAGATGTTTTCTCCACCTGTAAATAGTGGGAAAAACCGACCAACCACCCTTGGAAGCAGCCAGTTCAGTGCACCAGGTAGGATTTTATCCCAGAAACCTATTTTAATATGTCCTCTGTTCTGTTCTGTTCTAGCCCTGGTCCTGTCTCTCCCCCTGTTGTGTCTTGTCTAACCACTGCTGTTTGAAATCTGTTCATATGAGTGTTCCTGATGTCTCCCACTGAATTTGGGATATTTGTGTTATTCATTTTGTGAAAAGCCAAAGGAGGAAGGTTTCATATTAAACATAGTATTACTATTAATTTCCCGCCTTAGCGGTGTGTGTGTGTGTGTGTGTGTGTGTGTGTGTGTCTGTGTGGGTATGCACTCTGCACATCTGGCATGTGAAACATGCCAACTCCACCTGGAATTATCGTAGACTGACTGCTGTAAAGATGTGGAAATAAGGAATGGTTTAGCCTTATTTTACATATGTGAAAGAATGCTTATCGACCTAACAGCTCTGACAGTGTAGTATCATTGTAATTAGCACTACTTTATAACCCTTCCTTGTGTTTTGTGTGCAAAAAGAGCTCTGTGGCTTTTTCACATACTCATTTTCTATTGATTATGACACAAGATCAATTTTGCTCATATTGACAGTGGGGCATTGATTGTGTTTGTGATATATTGCTCCCTAGATTTGTGCACCATATAAAAGCTGTACCAAAGATATCCAATGTCTATCAGTTGTGTAGTAAGTACAGTATGGGGTTACTTCCTGTTCATCAAGTGGTGTTTCATATGCATGTGTCCTTCCCCTAGTGCTGAGCTGTTGAAAAAGGCAGTGAGTTCCTCAGCCCCAGGTCCCTAAAGACCTGGCCATTCATGTGGCCTTCACACATCTATCTCTATCTCACAGGCTCAATGACTAGAGGACGTGAGCTGATGTAGTGTACTTTTATCCGGGAGCATTTCTCATGCAGAAGTGGGCTGTTTAGGCTGATGCATCTTGCTTCATTTTCGTAGATAATAAGTGTTGCTTAAATTCCCTGCTTTTATGTGGATCATTTCTTCGCTGTAAAGGCTCCAGGACATGAATCCACAGCACAATCAAGCATTATGTCGCCTCAATACTTGTTTTACGTAAAGCAACAAAGCCTTGCCTTGTCGTTAGTTCTAAAGGACACACTTTTAGTGGAAACAACAGCAAGACAATGGACTGAACAGCAAGACAATGGGGCCAAAAGGGAGCTTTTGTGAAAAGGCTGGGAAGTGTTAGGATGTTTGTCAGAGTACTTTACATCCTCACTTCCCATTCTGGATGCTGTCTCCACAGAAGTAAATAGCTTGGGATTCAGGTCAAGTCAGTGCTGAATTGACGCTTTAAGTACAGTGCCTTCGGAAAGTATTCAGACCCCTTGACCTTTTCCACATTTTGTTAGGTTACAGCCTAATTCTAAAATTGATTAAATAGTTTTTTCCCCTCATCAATCTACGCCCCATACCCCATAATGACAACGCAAACACAGGTTTTTAGAAATGTAAGCAAATGTATAAAAAATTAAAAACAGAAATATCACATTTACATAAGTATTCAGACCCTTTACTCAGTACTTTGTTGAAGCACCTTTGGCAGTGATAACAGCCTCAAGTCTTCTTGGGTATGGCGCTACAAGCTTGGCACACCTGTATTTGGGGAGTTTCTCCCATTCTTCTCTGCAGATCCTCTCAAGCTCTGTCAGGTTGGATGGGGAGCGTTGCTGCAGAGATATTTTCAAGTCTCTCCAGAGATGTTCGATCAGGTTCAAGTCTGGGCTCTGGCTGGGCCACTCAAGGACATTCAGAGACTTGTCCCGAAACCACTCCTGCATTGTCTTGGCTGTGTGCTTAGGGTCGTTGTCCTGTTGGAAGGTGAACCTTTGCTCCAGTCTGAGGTCCTGAGCGCTCTGGATCAGGTTTTCATTAAGGATCTCTCAGTACTTTGCTCCATTCGTCTTTGCCTTGATCGTGACTAATCTCCCAGTCCCTGCTGCTGCAAAACATCCCCATAGCATGATGCTGCCACCACAATGCTTCAACGTAGGGATGGTGTCAGATTTCCTCCAGACATGACGCTTGGCATTTAGGCCAAAGTGTTCAATCTTGGTTTCAGCAGTCCAGAGAATTTTGTTTCTCGAGGTCTGAGAGTCTTTAGCTGTCTTTTGGCAAACTCCAAGCAGGCTGTCATGTGCCTTTTACTGAGGAGTGGCTTCTGTCTGGCCACTCTACCATAAAGGCCTGATTGGTGGAGTGCTGCAGAGATGGTTGTCTTTCTGGAAGGTTCTCCCATCTCCACAGAGGAACTCTAGAGCTCTGTCAGAGTGACCATCAGGTTCTTGGTCACCTCCCAGACCATGGCCCTTCCCCAATTTCTCAGTTTGGCTGGGCGGCCAGCTCTAGGTAGAATCTTGGTGGTTCCAAACTATTTCCATTTAAGAATGATGAAGGCCACTGTGTTCTTGGGGACCTTCAATGCTGCAGAAATGTTGTGGTACCCTTCCCCAGATCTGTGCCTCGACACAATCCTGTCTCTGAGCTCTAAGGACCATTTCTTCGACCTCATGGCTTGGTTTTTGCTCTGACATGCACTGTCAACTGTGGGACCTTATAAAGACAGGTGTGTGCCTTTCCAAATCATGTCCAATCAATATAATTTACCCCAGGTGAACTCCATACAAGTTGTAGAAACATCTCAAGGATGATCAATGGAAACAGGATGCACCTGACCTCAATTGCATGTCTCATAGCAAAGGGTCTGAATACTTATGTAAATAAGGTTTCTGTTTTTTTATTTAAATTGTATTTTATTGTAGAAATGTCTAAAAACATGTTTTCACTTTGTCATTATGGGGTATTGTGTGTAGATTGCTGAGGATTGTTATTTATTTAATCAATTTTAGAATAAGTCTGTAACGTAACAAAATCAAGGGGTCTGAATACTTTCCGAAGGGAAAACCTAGTCAGTTGTACAGCTGAATGTATTCAACTGAAATGTATCTTTCGCATTTAACCCAACCCCTCTGAATCAGAGAGGTGCGGGGGGCTGCCTGAATCAACATCCACGGCACCCGGGGAACAGTGGGTTAACTGTCTTGCTCAGGGGCAGAATGACAGATTTTTACCTTGTCAGCTCGCAGATTCAATCCAGCAACCTTTCGGTTACTGGTCCAACGCTCTAACCACTAGGCTACCTGCTGGCACTGTATATACTTGCACTTTCATAAATCAGTTTGAGTAAAGCATTCACTGCATTCATAAGTATTAACAAATATACAGAGCATTATCAATATATATCAATTTGAGTCTGTTTACCTTATGTCAAATATATTCCCAACCGTCCTTTAATAGCGCTCTATGTAGCTAATGCTATGTAAAGTGCTGCTGAATAGGCCTACTTCTGTTTCGGTGATCATACTTTCCATTTTGCCCCACCATAAATAAATATAAAATAGAATGTTGCTTCAATTCAAGTGTTACAAAGGAACTCCTTTTCTGAATTCCTAATGTGAGAAGTGGGAGAATTGAACTCAGTAAACTCTGCGGTGTGCTTTAGAATTTAATATAGCATGGCATTCATGGACATCATGTGACCAGACACATTTAAGCCTGATGTGTTGGGCATGCATGCTGTGGCTTCCAAAATAGACCAGCATCAGCATGGTGCTTTTTGTTTAGAATAGAAAAGAAATAGAGCCTGTTCATAGACTGTTTTTCCCATCAAAGCCCATCGCCATGGCTGAAATGCCTGGTGGTATTTATTTAGTCAGTAAGAAAAGTCACAAGAATTGAGCCATGTTTTGTAGAGGCTTATGTGGATACTATTTTTGTTCTATTTCCACCAAAAGACAGTATGTGGGATCTGTTTTGGGCTGACTCCCCTTGAGGCTCTTTATGTGTGTCAGAGTCACACCTGTCTGTTTCAAGCTTTCCAAGCTTGCTATACTCCTTGACCTAAAGCAAGTAGTAAACTAGAAACCACTGATACCTCAAATGTAATGTTCTGCATGAGGCAATACTTACGTTAACATCTATGTCCAAGCTGCTCAGTTAGCTTGCTTCAGAGCTCACTGTGGCACTTTTATATTTGGAGAGCTATATTAGGAATATTTTCAGATCATGGTTTGCTCTCTCTGTTCCACCTACTTTAGACTTGCTGTAGAAGTCAGCCAAGAATCAGAAAAGCCATAATTATGTTTGGGTTGTTGTTGCTCCTAGAGGGACAGACTGAGGCAAATATTTCTGCTCCTACTGCGGGTTGACTACCTGAACAGAATTTATGATACATTTCTCCTGAAATGTTGCCTTCCTGTAATTATGTTTATTTATCCCATCTTGTTTAGAATGGTCCTAAGTATTCCTGGTTGTCCTGCAGTCAATTCAAAGAATGTGCCACATGTTAACATTCACTTGTTTACAGAATAGATGAAGACAAGTTGTACAAGGATGTTACAAGGATGTCAGAACTGTTCAATTATATTTACAGTACTTTTTGTGAATATAATTTAAATAATATGCTTGTGATAGACTTACACTGCAGTTTCCTTCCACTTGAGCAAACTTTCTCTCAGTTTAAAGCTCTTTCTTCAGCTTTTATCCCCATGGATTAGAAAATATTATTATCTGCTGATTAATTATTAATACAGTATTGAAGAATATGACTTATTCTCATTCATAATTATTAAGCAAGGATTGTTTTGTTCAGTCAGAAGACTTAGAACTTGCAGAAGTACCCAGCTTGCATTTTAAGATAATTTAACACACACAAAAACCTCTCCACTGTACATGTCACAATGTGTGAAGATATAAAAGGTGACAAAACTCATCTTGAACGCAGCTTATCTTCAAAGCATTTTCAAAGGATTTGGAATGTTGTATTTTTTGTTTAAAGCAACTGCTAAGTCGGTCTTCAATTTAAGCATGCATTTTTCTTCTAAAATGGATTAGTTCAAACAGATTCAATATATATAACCACAACACTAGCTTTCAACTGAGGTTCTCAAAGAAGGACTGAGCTAAATCTTTTATTTTGCTCATGGAAGCTGTTGTACTTTGAGATGCTTCTCACTCCAGTTCTGATTTCATTTCTCATAGGCTCTCATTGTTTTGAGTGTTTATTTAAATCCACATCAGATCATCTCATTTTAGTTTGTAGTCTTAGAACTCCTGTTTTACAAAAGCGCGTGAAAAAATTCTAGACTATATTAAAAAAGAAAGAAAATGTTTTATTTCATTTTTAGAAATATGATCAGGTCTTATAGCAGGCTTTAGTTTGATAAACCTCATTTCATGTTTTAAGCCTTTGAGTGTATTGCTGAAGGAATCCTTTTCTTCCTGAGACGTCAGTTTATTTTTAGATAACCTGCCGGCTGCTCTGTGAACCATTGGGCCACAGTGCGTTTGTGATGCCTTCAGATGGGTACCCTCCCCTGGCAGACTGGGCCTCCCGCCCGCCACTGGAGGGAAGATTCAGGGAGAGTTTGGACATCTCTCATTTATGTATCACAGGTCAGCTCCTGACTTGGTTATGGAGAACTGTGCTGTTGCCATAGCGATGAAAGTCCTTTGAAGGCAGGTGACTTGGCACAGCTTTTGCATGTTTTTTGCAGGTCTGCCAAGAGGAAAAGCATTAAAATAATGTCTTCAGTCACCCAATATGCAGTAGATTACTATCAGGCTTTTCCTAGACTGTCATTATTTTGATTGAAGAAAGTTGGTGTTGTACATCTGACTTGGCTCCTTTGATGTGGATTCCAATTCATTTTTCAAATGAGCTGTTTATTACCATGTATTTGATGTTGTGTTAAGTTGTGAAGGCACTTAGTTGGTGGGGACCAAACAACCTTTATTGGTACTTGAGGCAGCTGGATTTAAAACCAGGCAGAGATACATTTCTATTCCTGCTTATCTGTGCCTGACCTCTGGCTGATGTAGTCTGAATGGACAGTGTTAGGTGTTGGACTGAGGTAGTGAGTTGTATATGTATGTATGTATGTATGTATGTATGTATGTATGTATGTATGTATGTATGTAGTGTATGTATGTATGTATGTATGTATGTATGTATGTATGTATGTATGTATGTATGTATGTATGCATGCTTTGGGAACACCTGCTGCTGAAGCACAGGATGTCTGTTCATTTTAAATCTAAACTCCCAAATACAGTACATTGATGCTGACTACTCTGGACTTAAGTGAGCATGTTGATGTAAGGTGGAAAGCACTCCTCAGAGATACAGAGTTGCATTCGTCAACCATGAAGCAGGCCTTGACACACACGCATGGACATGTCACAGAGAGAGAGAGAGCATTAGCATTAGCTACCTCCATCTTGACCAGTAAGGACTGGCCCTACCCTCTGAGGACGTATCTGGGGGCAGCAGCGGGAGGAGGAGGGGTGGGTTGTCCTCTTCTAATGATCTGAGAGCCCGTGGCCATCGCATGCAGCCGGGCCTGCCGTGTGGTGTCAGTGATGCGCCTGGGAGCGTGCAGGGCTTCGATTGGGAATAACAGAGTAGGGGTTAGTGGGAAGGAATGAGTAATGATCCCCTGTTTGATCTACCAGGCTCCTGTGGGAGTCAGAGAGCCCTGGACAGAGCATTACTGGGGGTACTCTGGGGAGCTGCTGGGATGCTGAGTTGGGGACTGGCCCTTTACCAGTTGAACCATATCTACTCAGGATCTCAGAAGGAGGGAGGGATGCAGGCTAGGAGGGAGTGGCCACCCCTCTATCACTGTTTTTATTACAGCTCCCTCTGCCTACCTAGCTGTTTGGGTTTCTTCACTGGCTATGTCCTATTTGTGTTTGAAGATGGAAGGTATGATAAGGAAATTGTCTGTTTGGTCATTCTGTGCAGGTGTTGAGGGGAGGGGGATTTAAATGCAGGAATCAGACTATGTACACCACTGCCTTGCCAAAAAGCATACAAAATAATTGTCCTTATCAAATAGATTTCCATCATAGGGTCATGTTTTGTTCTAGTGGTTTTAAAGATCACAGAATGGATTGTTGCACAATGGGGCATCTCTGTTTCTTTCACTCTTTCCCACACTCATAAATGCTCTCTCTCGCGTAAACACACACGGCACACGCGGCACGCACACTCACACACTTTCTCAGGTGCTGTGGCTAGTTTGTGAGGATAACCGTGACCTGAGGCTTGATACATTTGTCAGGATTTCCATTTCAGATGTAGAAAATGCTGATGAGTCCGAGTCATTGTTGTGTAGGCCTAATCCCTCAGCAGTGGCTGGGCCAGCCTCTCCTATGTATAGATTTAGTTGCAACTGCATTTGCAGTGAATGTGGCATGTTATTTTTAGGTCTAAGGTCTGAAATATTTTGTTGCTGTGCTGTGCAAAATACCAATCAAATTGAGATTCAATCTCTCCTCTTTTAAAATACTTGAGGATTACTGCGTACCACTGATTTGTTCCTGGTTTTAATTTGTCTTTTGAAGGATTTACAGTAATAAATTAAAGACGACGGACTCAAGCTAAATCTTTTGTAAAGCTCTCAACTTTCAATTCTTGCAACCTCATTTTGTTTGTTACCATGGTAATTATTGTAATGAAGGGAAATAATATTCTCTTTGGCTTTGTTACATTATTGAATGAGGTAGAGGAAGCAGTTACATATATTACATCCTTTACATCATAAATGGCAATGCATTAACATTTTATTGCAGATTAATAAAATAACAGGATTTGAAGGAAATACTAATGACACTGCGTGCTTTCGTACCATTTTTCTCATTGTGTCACGGCTGTCAGAATGATCGGACCAACACGCAGCATGGTTGTAGTTCCACATCTTTTTATTTATAGTGAAACGTTGCAATACACCAAATACAAAAAACAAACCGTGACGCAGAGAGGAAAACACACTACTCAAAATTAACAACCCACAAACCCAAAAGGAAAAACCCCCTACTTAAATATGATCTCCAATCAGAGGCAACGAGGACCAGCTACCTCCAATTGGAGATCAACCCCAAAAACAACAACATAGAAATAGAAAACCTAGAACACAAAACCTAGAAATAGAAAACCAGAAAACCAACCAAACACCCCCTGTCACGCCCTGACCCATCTACTATAGAAAATGACCTCTTACAAGGGTCAGGACGTGACACATTGTCTCTCAGCTGGGAATATGTTCCCTTCCTGCAAATCTAATAATTATTACTGAACTAGAAGACTGAAATATGAATCACTTATTATTTGACAGTTAGGTCCAGGATACTTAAAATAGTTTTTTGATTATTTGTTCTAATCAACATTGATCAAAAAGGGTGATGAAAAGTGAGTTAATAAATTGAGAGAGCTTGTCGTTTTTCCAGCCTCCTTTTGTCCCCGTCCCAGGATCCTCTCTGACTGTGGAGCAGATGGAACAGCAGAGGGTCACTGGTCATGCACTCTGATTGGCTGTCACTCACTTTATTACATCATTAATATCGTCCCATCATGTTAATTCACTTTTGATACCAAAGAAGGGCTCTCTCACTCCCACATGTTCATCTCCATCACTAGAAAACACGTCACGAGGAAGAGAAGATCACACAAGCCCAAATGAGTCAGGAAAGACTGCTGTCCCCCTGCTATGAGTAGCGTGAGAGTAGCTTGCTGTGCTGACAGCCCTGCCATTGGTGTCAGGGCCAGGGGAGAATGAGGGAACGTTTGGCTCCGGTGCAGTCCACTGCCTACCAGGGCCTGTGTTATATTCAGCACTGCTGTTGGAGGCAGAGGAGTGGGACTCGATGGTCCTTCCTCTGCCATGTTGGCTAATTTATGGCCAGGAGCACAGGAATGAGAAGGGACTCTGTATCAGAAGCTATATGGGGGAACGCTAGCTACATTCTTCATTGTGTTTTCGTGTGCTTTCATTTCAGTAAAGATTGAAGGGTGTGTGTGTGTGTGTGTGTGTGTGTGTGTGTGTGTGTGTGTGTGTGTGTGTGATAGCACTCAGCCCTCCGATGAGGGATCTGATAGTGCTGTTAGAACAGTCATAAGACACGACTCTGATTAAACCTACTAATGAGCAGCTCAATAAAACTAAGTCCTCCTGATGTAATAAACACGCTGCTGATTGCAGGAACCCGCTGGTGTGATAGGCTAATCCTTTTGTGCTCCAGTGTTTGTTTCACCCTAAAAAGATCCACGCACGGTGAATGAATAAAGAGATATGACTTGTCTGCTTGTACGACCACACGAGGGCACTTCTCTGTGGTTAACCTTTCTGCTGAGTGGATTGCAATTTGAGGGTTTTTACAGTACAGGTTCTAGAGTAAATTGAGTCTGCAATTATGAGTCTTTTTTTAAGTTTATGTAACATCACTTGAAATATTATTGCATAGCAGTATTAGAGCACTTAGCTCATTTAGTCTGCCACTGTGCCTAGTTAAACTGTTTCTCAACCAGTTCAAGGCCTTTTGCCATTTGAATGAAATATGAGTGGATTTTGTGTTTGTAAACATTTTAGATACACGTTACTAACAAAAAACCTAAGGGAAATTGATTTATGTTAAATAAGAAACTCATTTATTCTGCATAACTACTGCACTCTGGCAGTTTATGTTATAGCAGAGATAAATTCCTCATCTCTTTAGCCTGTGTGCTCCAGCTCCTCTAGAGGAAAAAGCACCTTTCCTCCGTAAGCCACTGTGAACATATGGCGAGGGGCGCAGGCAGCAGCACAGGAAGGAAGTGTGGAAATTGCAGGGAATGAGAGTTTGGATTAATGCGTCTGAACTGGGCATACTCAGACAAATTCAGCAGAGCTGAACTGCCAGGACCCTTCAAGGCCCCTCCGAAGTGTCCCAGAGAAACAGAGATAGCAAAACAAACATGAGCCCCTCTGCAGCTTGAACAGAGGGAAATTGCGGTTTCTCCTTCGTGCCTGTTAATGACATGAATTTGAAGAGGCCATCGGTTGTGGGTTGTGTGTGCTCAGCAGGGGGACATTGGGCAAATACTGCAGCTTCACCGGCTCCATACCTCTGCCTACCTAGAGATATTTCTACAAATTAAAATCACTAAGCATAAAACAAATGATGAAATTGATAGTAATTATGGTCTAATTTGATGACATTTGACAATGTTGATATTAGGCTTGGGCGATATACCGTATACTGGGCTATTTCCAAATACTGACGCTATGATTTTCAATATATATATAAAAAATAATTTTTTGGGGGGGGGTCGCGTGGGCTGCCGAAGTGCGTGCTACCCCCCTGCTTATTACTAATTATAAGTTAAATATAACTATAAGAAATCTAACATGTATCAAATAATTTATATCCAGCTCAGGGCTCCAGCTATGCATTTGGTTTGCTAACTTGCTAGCTAAGTGGCTAGATGTCAAGATCAAGCTTCTTGGTTACAGCAGAGACATACAATCCCATCCTAGATCAAGATCCATGTTCCCTAAATGGTTTTGTGCCAGGTGTGTGGGGGGGGGGGGGGGGATTAGCACCCCTTGTGTGCACATTCGATAATACTGTATACCCCGGTATGGAGAAATGGTATGATGGTATGAAAATGTGGATACTACCCAAACCTAGTCGATATCCCATTGAAATGCTTTTTTATAAAAAAAATGTATTTCTCTGCACACAGTCAAACTGTATTTTTTGTCTACTTCCATGTGAGTTGTGAACAGTTTAGGGTACTCCAACACACACACAGCCCCAGTGAGGGGTTGTCCCTCGCAGCGAGCTGAGCCAGTCTCCATGTGACATGAGAGAGTAGCTGTTAGATTGGAAGTGAACAACCGAAAATAGCTCCCTTCTTTGCATACAGTCAAATCAGCTCAAGCTGTGCACGGTGGCAGACTTGGTTGTTTGGTTGCAGGCACTCTTGTTTGATGCGTTTCATTAAAGATACCGTGACGAATTCAAATGTATATCTATCTATCGCTACAGCATGTCTTATTAACCTGCCTGCTGCCTGCCTTACGACTGTTTGCTCGGAGTTGGAGGGGATCCCGAAGGAGAAGCGTCTTGTCATTTGCTTGTCAAGACCTCTGTCTGTGACAGGGCTTTGTGGATGACTGGATCTCAGTGCAGAGAGAGAGTCTGTCTAATGAAGACACTACTGCACTAGCTCTGACAAACCTCTCATTGCTACATATGTATGGGGAAGTCAATTTTTACATTGCACAAATTGGACTTAATTCAATTAACAGGCTGGTGAGCTCTTCAGAGCCTAGGCAGTTGTAGTAGTGGTAGTCTATTATAAATATGAATTGTGAAGGGGTGACTTTTTTGGTCCGATTTTTATAATGGTTACTACTGTATGTGAAATAATCACCGTGTTGTTTACTTATTTTAACAATGAATCAAAAATCCATTACTATACCTGATACCTTCATTACTTTTTGACAAATGTCAGTTGATCATTATTTAAGATTCTGAGAATGTTTAGTTTATTATTTTAACCCCACTGTAGATTCAGTCATGTAAGGTGAAGTATGAGGCTAGCTTGTTTACGTTTTCTTTCTGTATTGATGTTTCACTCCTAGACTATGTCTAAAGGACGCATTTCCTCTCTGAGGAGGCACAGCACAACTGGTAAAGACATGGTAATGCCTTGGCAGCCACAACTGTTTGCCATCATTTACGATGTTGCTTCCCTGTAGGTCCGTATTGATTGCAGCCCGCAGTGATTCCACAAGCGATGCCCGCTTGGTCTGAATGTTTGGTTTCCTAGCAATTTGGCAAAGAAAAACTGTGTTTTCAGTTCTGCCGAATGACTTGGACATCGCTTTGTGATGTCACGTCTGGTGTGCTTGTTGTTTTTTGCAGTGGTCGTTCACAGTTGTGTGAAGTAACAAATGCATTTCTTTTTTCAGTGGGGTTTGCCAGAAAACAGGGTCCGTTTGAACAATCGGTGCGGTGCCCTTTTGACTGTATGTCTGAGGGGATGTGGACCCCTGCTCAACAATTAAACTACAGAGGAGAGCAGACATTGCCAAGATAAATATTTGCCCTCCAATTCAAGGTTGTGTTGACGTGTTTGATTTGAGACGTGGAGGATATCACGTGTTTGTTCCTGACAGTCAGTTGGCAGTGATGGAAGCTCCGGTTCCCCACGCTGAACACCTCTGTTCACTAGATCAGAGTACTCAGAACATAACAGCACTGCTCAGTGGCTGTGGGATATGTGGTTGCATGTGAGGTTACTCATAAGGCTAAACATTAGCTGTTCAGGCTACCTCATTTAAATGATGCTGTAGTTTTTATTTGTATTTTGCACTTTGACACAGTTCCACTGTTTAGTGTGGCTTATTTGGATTAAAGGTTCTCACTAGCTCAATCAGAGTTACAATGAGTTGTTTGTCTGTATTCAGTCTCTATCCATAAATCTGTAAATAAACAATGTTGTAATTTCTTTGATGTACACATTTTTTTCTTCTTCAAGATGTTGGGTTTCCATACAGTTATGTAGCAGTTACGCAGTAAGATAGCAGATGAAATGTAGGAATGTTAGCTACTAGCGTTCAATTGTTGTTTGACATTTTTACTGTTGTGACAATCTCACTTAAAAAAAATAATTCAGTGCCTAGGATGTTGTGAGAAAGGGTGTGATTTTAACGATGCTCCTAAGCTTCTCTTCCGAGCTCCTGTGTAACCGTAAATATATTTGCCACTGATTTCTTTAAATAGTGCAGATAGAGGTGTTGGTATGCATTGAGGAATTGATCACACATATGTAGTTCAGCTAGGTCTAGGCATACATGTAGATCAGCAAGACATTTCCTGTCCTTATTTTTGGGAGATTGTTTTCCTCTGAAGAAACAGTAACCTCTGAAAGGATATTAGCAGAAAACGTCTTTATTTTTATAAACCAAAAAGATTATAGACACTAGAAATGCTTTTAGTTGAACTTGTTTTGTTGATGTTAAAAGCTGGTACAAGATGTTTTTATTCGACTATTCTAAAAAGAAAAGAAGGTTCTGGATCTGACTTTGTTCCTAGGCTGCATCGGCTCGCAGAGACTACAATGACTACAAAGACTACAGAGACTACAAAGACTATAGAGACTACAAAGACTACAGATACGACAACGACTACAGAGACTACAAAGACTATAGAGACTACAAAGACTACAGATACGACAACGACTACAGATACTATAGAGACTACAAAGATGACAACAACTATAGAGACTACAGAGACCACGGATACTTCAGAGACTTCAGAGACTACAACTATTACAAAGTCAACAGAGACTACAACGACTACAGAGACTACAACGACTACAACAACTACAGAGACCACAGATACTACAAAGACTACAGAGACTACAATGACTACAACGACTACAGAGACTACAATGACTACAACGACAACAGAGACTACAACGACTACAACAATTACAGAGACTACAACTACTACAAAGACAACAGAGACTACAACAACTACAGAGACTACAACTACTACAAAGACTACAACTACTACAAAGACAACAGAGACTACAACAACTACAGAGACTACAGGCAAATGAGTACCAGGTTGTGTGTCAGGCTGATTTTGAAATGCACATCACAAGAAGGACAGTGACTGACTGTGATCAGTTATTTTGATTTTGTTTTATTGCTAAGGACTTCCTAAAAGTATGCCAACCTAAGACCTCTCCTAGGAGTTAGTCTCCTATATCCAGAGTGCCCTTCAAATGTTATTTTAATCAATGAACAAAGAATTGCTTTGATTTCTTCCTAAATACTAAACAGAAGAAAAGTTAAAGGAGGATATCTAATGACTGCCAGACTTGAAAACAGGATAGACAAAGATTTGCACACAGAGCAGTGCCGTGCCAAGTTAAATCCATATTTAAATCCTCTACTCGACAGACACTGCATGTAAATGAACATTCTTTGGCATAGGTTTATGCAGTGGGGGCACGCCAGAGAGCAAAATCCCACTCTAGTCAAACTGAAGCATTCATATCTGCATAATGTCTTTGTCTATTTCCTGTTCAATTCTATAATTGAGAACTAGGGTTGTGAAATAATTAGAGAGTCTTTGCCACACACACATGCACGGCTGACAATGCGGCTGTCATGCAGTGCAGTATGATTCCATGTTATGTGCGTGACCAGTGTGTGAACAGTGTGTGACCAGCGTGCTGGGTTGCGGAGTGGAGTGGATATATGATGGAGTTTGTTCCAGAGCAGAGCTGCCACAGATGGGGCTGACAGGACTGCGTGCCATACCTCTGAAGCCTCTCTGTTCCCAGCAGCAGGACATGGGCGCCCTGTTCCATATAACCTGTTACACATGAAACGTGATGAAAGTGATGAATGGTAGGTGAAAATGGACTGTATTAAGAGCAGATGAGACCTGGATGATATTACAGACAGGTGGAATTGATCTTATAATACATTTGTCAGGCTACAGTAATAGTATGCCTCTGTCTTTTATCTGCTTAACTGTTGGTGTGTGTGACCTCAGCTACTGTAGCAGTGTCTCATGACGTTGGTTGTCAGTGATTTGGTGGATGGTTAAATGGAGCGGCTGACTCATAACAGTAGAAACCACAGAGAGACAGTTCCTTCCTTCCAAGCCAAATGGAACCGATCCGAGTCCATGGGCCACTTTCTTTCAAACCTTGCTGTCTGTTAGCTTAGAATTGACATCACAGATGTGCATTTAGATATTTCTTCCAGAGACATTAGTAATGCATTCCACAGTACAAATATAACACAAAAAAACGAATTACTCCTCAGAGAAGGACTTCCCTGTGCCGTAGATATAAAAACCTATGTCCTTTTCCCTAACATTTCACCTATCAATAGCAGCCATATTTACCTTCATCAGATTCGATTGAGTGTTTCGCTAGAGAACAAAAATACTCCTGAAGAAACGGCTTAGCACAGAAGAATCAAAAACGACATCTGTGCAAATACCACTGGTGTTTACATTCATAATATAACCAGCATGTTCACACATTTCTATTTGTTTGTTAACCTCCTGTAGAGAATGCTTAACAAAATGTGTCATGTTGCTATTCCGTAGATGACTATTTTAGTATTATCTCCTTATTTGAAGACAACTCTACCGCTCTATGTTTGTCTCAATCAGTGTGAAGCATAGTGATATTGTGTTGTCCCTGGCTAGTGTAGCTATATCTGTAGTCGTGTGTAGAGAGAGGACCCTGGAGCCCCAGGCAGGAGCTGGCAGTCAGGACAGAGACTAGAGACTGGAGGTGACAACTAGTGCCCTAAAGAGCCAAGCACGGTTGTGCTACAGCTAGTGTGGAGTACAGCGTTTCCCCCTTTTGGAATGTTATATTATTATGTGTAGTGTTAACATGTTATTTCACTTTTGAAAAGTGTGTTACTGTGTATTGCTAGAGTATGCCAATGAAGGTGCCATGAGTTGAGTTGAGTTGAATTGACTGCTGCACTCTGTGCAGTGCTGCCAGCCTCACATTGGCTGGCCTCTACATTGTCTTTGGCACGGGGTCTAGCCCGCACATTGTGATTGTGTGATGTTGGCCAAGCTCTTTTTCACGGTGGAAAAGTCTACTTCTCTCCTCGCTAAAGGGCCTGTTTGTTCTACTCATGCAAATGCAGATAGCTGGTGTTTAGTGTGTGCCCAGCCATGCGGTCAAGTGGCACGGTTCAGGCAACCGAAGACTTATGTTTTTTTGTCACTAACATTTAGAAATTTTAAACAAATGAAAGTGGATTACAGGTCCTCTGAGAGTCTGTGTTATGGTTTAAAGGTTTGTTTACTCCCTGCAATAGCTAGATTTGATTCATTGTATATACAATTCCTTGAAATCTGATCTGTTATATTTGAGGGCAAATCAAATGAATGGTATTGCAGTTTTCTGAAGCAGGGTGAAATGACAAAGGGAACAATCAATAACTTGCAAAATGTTGATGTTACTCCCCCTCCTGCAATTATGTTACCTACAAAACAATATTGGCTCAAACAGCGTGAAGAATCTCAGAATCGTATCTCTTTACTGAGCAGGCCCCATAAATGTAATTTCGAAGGTCAGATATTATATTTGTTCATCACATAGCAGATGTTGAATTCATGCAATTGTGTCAACTTTATTGATTTATTTGTTTATATATTATTTTATTTTGCTGTCTTTGGAAACATGGAGTTTTTTTAAATGAGTTTTATGAAGTTTCAGTGCTCAGCTGTTTTGACAGTGCTGGACTATACATCACTGCCAAATCATCCAGCTCTAGTGCTCTGAAGCACATTTTGAGCATGCACACATGGTAAGGAGTGCACATTTTTTGGTCCGTGATTTATGTAAACCAAAATAAATGACGCCGTGAAAATGTGCCTGGCACTCGTAAAGCAGCACAGCCTTTGAATAGAGGAGGTATAACAGATTAGTCACTTTCTTCTACTCTTGCTCTGTCGTCTGTCCTCCTGCCAAGAGAATGGCAGCATGCTCGCTCGCCCAGGGACAGACACGACTGTAGATGCACTGTTATGTCTTTTGTTAAACCAGGCCCCTGGAGAACTGAGAGGCCGTTGCTATGAAACATTAGACGTGTGAAATATCTCTGCCCTGTTTGATTAACTGCAGCCTTTGCCTTTGATTCAAGAGAGATCATAAAGAAATGTGAAAAACAATCACTTTTGGATAGCAATTCAACTTTGCAATTCATTTGTTATATCACATTTTGAATAGTGTTAATGTCTAATTCAGTTCCTCTAGGGGTACACTGGTTCCTTTCCTGTGCTGTATGGCCCCTCTCTTTCTGTGTTTGTTTATATGTGTAACGTGTCACTCCAGCTCTGTCTAACTGTTAAATGTCTGTGTGTGTTCTTGTGTGTGTGTGTGTGAGATTAGAGAGAGTCTGTTTGTGTGTGTGTGTGTGTGTGTGTGTGTGTGTGTGTGTGTGTGTGTGTGTGTGTGTGTGTGTGTGTGTGTGTGTGTGTGTGTGTGTGTGTGTGTGTGTGTGTGTGTGTGTGTGTGTGTGTGTGTCGGTGTCGGTGTGTGTGTGTCGGTGTGGGTGTGGGTGTGTCGGTATGGGTGTGTCGGTGTGTGTGTGTGTGTGTTGGTAAGGAGTCTGAGGACACGGTGCTGATGGAGTTGTGCATCTCTTCTTCTGACAGGTATGGATGAGAGGCCGAGCCAGGCAGCGTCCTCCTGGGCCCCAGGTGGCCAGTCGTCCAGTCCCTCCTACGAGTCCTCCAGGGTAAGAACACCGGCCCACTCACTCTCCGTGCACTCCCTCACCTCACCCCTCTGTCTCCCTCTGCCTGGCCTTTCTGCACCACATCATTTAACACTCATTATATCAACGTTTTACATTCACAGCTCACTGCAGAGGCAGGGAGGGAGAGAGCACCAGTCATGTTGTGTGACCTGTAATTGGCATAATTTTCTTTTCCAGTATGACCTAATTGCATGGCACCAATATCCTCTTAAGTGATGGGTTTAAATATGTTGTCATTTGCATTGGATTATTTGCGCTAAGCTGAAATATTAAGCATTTGTCAGGGGAAGCTGATTAATGTTGTGTGCTTTGGAACATTATGGCTACATTGTGGAATTTCTGAATTGGGGGAAATTACTCCACCATTTGTAGATCTGTGCCAATATTAGGATTTAAAGTGCAAACTATATTTATGGTAGTGGACATCAATGGAAATATTGTTTGTTTTGGTTGATTGCAATTATAACTGTGACTAATGTTTATATTAGGTTATGAATATTCCTTAGAAATTATTTCAGTACCACCAACGAGTGATTAATTAATTCTTTCCATTAGGATTTCCAGACTCATATGAACTATTTTGGCAGTAATTCAAATGTTATTTCAGATACATCATGATCAGTTGCATTGAATTCATCATGCATCATGCAAAAAGATAAAAAATAGAATGATGCATAACATGAAATCATACCACAACTGGTTCGTATGGCATTTCTGTTCAAAGTGTGAATATATATTCTGTGTCTCTGTATTTGTTGTTTGTCTCCTACATCATGGTGGTTCTGGGTGCCCTGTATGAATTTCATTTAACGTCAATCTCCTGTCACTTTCCATCAGAAATCAGTTAAATGTCAGATCTGCTCGGCCCGCATTACCTTGTTTATTTTCCAATGCCCTTCCCGAATGAACCTCTACAGGCTATGGTTCCATCGGCTGCCTGATCCGAATTATAAGATGGAGACGTTTGAGATATCTTTGCTTTAGGTGCATATAAATCAGCGTTTCTGACATTGCAAGGGACGGGCATCAGTAAGCAGACAGCTGCTTGTGCCTCCATACTGCACATATGCACACAAACATGCAAAAACACACACACACACACACACACACACACACACACACACACACACACACACACACACACACACACACACACACACACACACACACACACACACACACACACACACACACACACACACACACACACACACACACACACACACACACACACACACACACACACACACACACACACACACACACCCACCCATACCTTCACACATACCTTCACACAGATACGCACGGATGCACACACATATATCAGAGAGCCAGAGAGATGGGGTTGTTTGTCCAGGTTTTACAGGTGTTTTATCAATGTGATTACTCATGTAGGCCAGAGAAGAAGACTTGCTCTGAAATAACCACTCTCATAATATGGGATGGTATTTCTTCTAGTTTCTCTGCACAGCAAATTGCAGGGCCCTCTTAACTTACACCTTATACCAAACCATTTCTTTTGTTATTGGCAGCGCATTCTATTTGGGATATTTTGTAGACATAATTGAGAGTGAGTATGGACACCAAATTGATGGTGAAAGGCAACGTACCTACTATACACTGCCTGGTGTCCAGCCTGTCAAAGGTTCATCCGGATGACTTTGACCAAAGAGAATGGAGCCAATCTCTTTAATCCCCAGGCACATTTGATCTCTGCCTGCACCACTACATCTGTCCATTCATCACTCTGTCTGTCCATACAGACCACGGTGTGCTATGTCTTTGTGTCTCTGCTGCCCCACACTCCTGCTCCATATTCACGTTGAAGCAGTGTAGCTAAAATGCAGTTACAATGTTCACTAGCAATGTGCTGAGTGCACAGATAAATAGCCTGCAGCAGCACACATGCACAGATACTCTCTAGGTGTTGAGTACTACTTGGTTGTTATCCAGTGGTATTTATAGCACAATGTTGCTTATTCCCAAATAAGAGGAAGGACGTCCTCTGATTTTGAGATGTGGCTTAGATCTTCATCTGAGATTTGATTTGGATAGACAGGGAGTATTAGGTTAAGCAGTGTGTTTCTAGCCATAGAGCTGAGGCCCAGCCGGAAGACAGGGAGGAGTCTAGGAACAGAACGCTTTAAATCCATTAAACAGTAGATAAGCACTTATCTACAGTTCAGCTTTTGTCTCAAAAGTCGTATTTCCATAATTCTCATTGTAATGTTTCATAAATTGTGCTCAGCAACTCATACAAAGCAAGGTTTCCCAGAATAAATGCTTTTCGGAAAAGCGCGTTTCTGTTATTCAAAGAGTTCAGTGTAGTGTGTCTGTCCGAGCGGGGCCTGCTTGGGTGCTTCAAGGTAGCAGTGTATGATTAGTGGACTGTGAACAGACTCCAACCCTCCGTGCTGACCTTGGCTTCCAGCCAGCCAACGTATCATGGGCAGTTGTGGCTGCAGGCCATCCGCCTGACAGCCGGGGCTGTGCCCACCGTCACCGCAGGAGGCCCCGCAGCCCGCACGCCCCAGCCCTGCCGCGACACTCACCCCGCACACGTCCATCACGCCCGTATCATGCCTCCCCAAGCCGCAGCCACACATTCACCTGGGACGCCACACTCCATCTAGGAGATTACTTTTTAAACGCTGTGGCGAGGGATAGGGGCAAGGCAGGAGCTGTGGCCTGCATGCCTAAGTAGTGATTTGACAGTTATGTAGCCGGCGGTAACTGGCCCCGTTGGTCGCAGTGACAGCATGTGTTAGTGTCTGGGCCGACGTAGCCGAGCAGTGTTTGTAAATGATGAGGGTTCTGTGATTGATGATCTAATGGTCCCAGAGGAGCAGACACAGGGTGGGCTGGGTAGTGTGATCTCACCCTGACCATTATCCCCTCTGCCTTTCTTCTCTCTGGCCTCCCTACCTGCCCCTCCTCGCTGGCCTTTTCCAGCTCTGTGGCAGCTGTCTCCACCAGGGAAGGAAAGACCAGGAGGACTGAGATGGCCAGATTAAGTTGTTCATTACTTACTACTCTTTGTTTTATTTGGTTAAATGTCTGTTGAAACACACCTGGGGAATTTGTTTTATAGTGCAGGAGAGGTTTGTATGGGTTGTTGTTACCTGCCTGTGTGTGTGTGTGTGTGTGTGTGTGTGTGTGTGTGTGTGTGTGTGTGTGTGTGTGTGTGTGTGTGTGTGTTTTGGAGCCTCTCACAGGGGTGGTGTTATTAGTGAGTCCGTTCATGGCGTGATTAACGGGGAGCGCGGCCTGGCAGGAACACAATGGGGAATCTCTGTGGATTCCCTCGACACAGCACAACACTCCACTGCCTTTGAAATTACTCCATCACCGTCTGCTCACAAAAAAGATGGATAACAAGATTTACTTTTTTTACTGTATGTTGAATGCAGAAGGTACGAGTTGGGGGAAAAAAGCTTTATAGAAATTCTCGTCCAGTGCTGCTCGGTCCCTCCGGTGGGAGTTAATGTAGTTTGGAAGGACGCATTTGACTGGAGCGCAGGAGGATTTTCACAGGGCCTGGGATTAGCACTGCTACACAGTATATTTTATTGCAGGGGACCCTGAGTTTTCAAAGACCATACTGTGACCGATATTTAGACCTAAGCTCCTGAAGCTGATAACTGTCATGAAAGGCCGCAGGAGAAAAAGGCAATTTTTTAAGCTGCAGGTACCTTGGTAGGATGGAGAGCGGCAGTTTTTCCCGTCATAGGATATAATACCCTGTTATTAAATGTTTTACATTAAAATCATTATTGTCACAGTATATAGAGGTTTTTAATTATCGTAAGTGAGTAAGATTTGTTTTCATTCATAGACAAAAAAATCCTTCAAAAAATAAAGCTGCATGTGTTGATTTTAGTGTTAGTGTTGCTTGGCAACGTTTTGAGACTTGCTGTCTTTGGCTTAACAAATACACCACCTAGAAGGGTTATGGGGGAAACATTTTAAAACTTATCTTGGAAATGGGTATTGCATTTTATGAGAGGTTTGCTAGAATCTCTTGGACTGCTTCATGACAGCCTCTTGTAGGGCATTTGAAGATGAATCCCTGTAACTAAGCCTTAGAATTGACACAAGTCACTGATGCTGTTATGTATCCATTTGGACTAAGGGTTTTTCCTAATCGTTTTCATCCATATGTGAATGTGCCTGTTTGTGCATCATGCATGTTCTGATCCATGTAATGTATGTACAATTAACATGTCAACATGTCTTCTCTCAAAAAGCCCATTGCCTCTTCAGATCCACAGAACACATGTGCATCATTAACCTTGTATTTTCTAATCCTGAAACATGTGGCATGTGCGTTGACAGGCTGATCAGGGTTCTGTTTTACTGCTTTTACAATCAGTCAGAGATTAAAAAAGTCATTTTTAATGACGGAAAGGAGAAAAATGTACACTTTCAGGGGACAGTTGACCAATTGTGCTCTCCTTCCTCAGTAATTAGTGTACTGTCATAGCACTCAATTAGCCAAGCAGCCTAATAATGTGTTTAATACTCTGATCTCTCCCCCCAGGGTTTGGCAGACAGCCCTCATTATGGTGATCACATGAGTGACAGTCGATTAGTGTCCCATGAAGGATTGTCCCAGACACCTTTTATGAACTCCAGCATAATGGGTAAGTAGGTGCTTCTCAACGCCTCACACCCTCACATGCCCACAGGTCTCACAGATCCATTTTATTAAAAAAACTCCCTTCAGCCCTGTGTGGACAAGGCATGTCACGCATCAGGAAGTGGCAGCCCCCACAGCCTCGCTAGGTCGGGTGTTTTTCCACTTCCTCTCCCCTTCTCTCCTCTCACTCTCTCCTTACTTCACCCTCTCTCTCCTGCTCTCCATCTCCCTCTCTCCTCCTGTGGTGACCGTCTTCAGAAGTTGACCCTCCCCCAGGGTGGAAGTCACGCCATCAGTACAGTTTTCCATCACAAAAGACTGTCTTCTAGCTATCAGAAAAGCCACCGGCAACTTCCAGTGGCAGGGGAGGTGGTGTCTAAGGAAGGGGGGTTAACCAAGCAGATGTGCCAGAGACCATTTCATACAAAAACAGCCCACCATCACCATTGTGGGATATCATTTAGGATTTCTAATAGATGCTTGAATGGCAGGTGATCTGTGATGGTTTATGCAGACTTAGCGTTTGGTTTGTTAAATCATGCGAAACCTGATTGTGCTGCTCTGATGTTGCACCACCACTTCCATTTGTCTGCTACCAGCAGCAGTATGATAATTCCCTTCCAAATAAAAGCCTTTATTTTGAAGCCAGTAGTGACTCCATTCAGATTGGGATGCTTTGGGAGATTTACGAGATTGAATTTACTGTGCTGGTCCTTTGCCATCCCAGTATATAATCACTGTTGAGTATGAACAGATAAGAATGATGATCACTGGTTAAAAAAATCCCCATCATAAAACCATATTATAGATTTATCAAACCTAAATGGTGGGTTAGAATTTCTAAAGGTTATTTATTCCCCCCTGATGTGATAGATACATTCTAACAATTAAAAGCTATATATTACACTGGCCTTTCTCCTGGAGTCATTGTGATGTGTTAGCACATGACAGTTTTATGGGCAACTGAATCCCCGGCTCATTGTAAGATTGCCCTGGAGACTGGTTGCCATGCAAGGTGGATAGTTTACGGATGGGTGCTGGTGCAGGAGACGACTGAAAATGAAATGTTATCTTTGTGGGGATTGATCACAGGATGCGTTTGGGAGGGGGGGCTCCTCTCTGTTCTCCGGCTCTGGCTGTAATTATGCTTATAAGTGGCACAATATGGAAATGATCTGCTGCAATGATGTGTCAGGGCATTAGACAATCTGATTGTGGGCCTAAATAGCTTGTGCTTATCAGAGGCTGGGATTGGAAGATGAGCCTGGTCTTCAATACAATTGAATTTCAGCAGTAATATCTGGGATTTCAATGGAATTACCTAGTTTGGAGCGACCTTATTAAATCAAGCCTGAAAGGTTATTCCTCACCAATGAAAGAGGTGGAACACGCATGCAGGGACATTATACAATTATGCATTACAACTATACACGGGGCATTTCCAAGGGAACCCTCTGGTTGTACAGTACTACGTGACCCATTTCTGTTTGATCTCACCATTGGAGTTTTAAAACCGAGCCATGGTCATCTAAATGGATTATCTTAATCCAAATCTCAATGGTCTGCAGTGTCCTTCGACAAACATTTGGATGATGTAGACCCTTTGTTTAGATTCCTCAGTGTATGTGGTTGCTCAAGACATTTAAAATAAGAGAACATGTTTTGAGGGATTGGAAGCATAGGTTCAATAACTCACTGCCACATTTACTGAGTTGTATTTTTGGTATTCTATTTGGTATTGAATAAGAATGGATATTGTTCTGATTTGAGTGTTTATATTATTTAAGTGTGCCTTGCTTTACTGATAGCTCTGCAGGTGGAAAGGAACAATGGTCTTCCTTACTCACTGCTTTGTGTGTGTTCAGGCCCATACAGTCATTGGCTTCGACAGACCTGACTCACAATGACCAGGAAACCTCATTTGCAATGCTTTTGAACAACATCTAAATCAGCTTTAGTTTAGATAAGAAATCTTACCTCCTAAGACGTACTTAGTCGAAGAAAAGCCAGCAAGCCATTGTCCTGATTGTATTGTGTGTGTGCATGTTTTTTTCTTTGTATTTTATTTCATGGTTTGTAAATGGAACAGAGGAGACGGTTGGCTCAGACCTGACTACATCATTCAACCAAAGAGAAGTATGACATGTTGAAAGCAGCTTGGGGTTATTTGAGGTCAGCTATTGTGTATGATAATGAACATGTTACAGTTGTTAGTGCCCAACAGATGGCTGGCAATGACTGTTTATTTGACATTATATTTTAATGACAGTTACCAGCAGAATATGCTGCATGACTTGAATAATGGAGGCTCATTCTAGAGGTCATCTTTGGTTCATTGGGGCTTTGTGTTTGTACAGCTTGGGAATAGTAGAATAACAAATGAATAGTAAACTGTGTTGTAAATATAAATTCAATGAAGCTATTCGTATGTAGCTACATGTATGGAAACAGGAGTACCCAAAGTCTTTCAGGAATCAGATATGAATCTACATAAATAGATGATGATCAGAATTACCCCCTCTTGCCTCATGTGATGGCCTTATTGTCTGTCCCTCACGAGTAAAGCCTGTGGGTTGGAGGGTGAGGAATGTGGATTAGGATGAGGAGAAGGGCAGGGTGACGTGTGAGCTCCCAGTGATGGCACCAGCAGCCTCTCTTGGGGCTAGCGTAGTCCCTGTGTCAGAGCGGGTCAGGCGGTCAGCCCCCTCCCCCAATCCTCTTACTGCACGACGACACATTCTCCTCAGCACGCTACACTATCCATACATACAGTAGTGCAGTATCAGCTTACTGTCTCACTCAGAAGGCCATGTAGATCCCTCTGACTCAATCACTGATTGTGTAGATGACGAGGTGGTGAGCAACATGGACATGCTGCTCATTGTGTTTCCATGTTTGTATGCAAATGCTGCTCCTTGACAAAATCCAGTAAACAGTAAATAATGGTAAGCGGCAAACAAAGTGGGAAAGGATGGAGTGAGTATTGTAATGGAACGACTTGTTCAATCCCATCCAGTGTTACAAATGCAATATTCTTAGTATTTATAACTCCCACTGAGGATCTAGATGTATTAAATAAGTATATCTGTGCTCCCTTTTCCCTCCTATTCTTCTGTTCACTCTATATTCCATGTAAGGAATCCTAGAACAAGTTCTAGAAGCTCTAAGATGATTATTTACATTTTAGTCATTTAGCAAACGCTCTTATCCAGAGCAACTTACAGTAGTGAATGCATACATTTAATACATTTCCCCCCCCCCGTACTGGTCCCCCGTGGGAATCGAACCCACAACCCTGGCGTTGCAAACACCATGCTCTACCAACTGAGCCACACGGGACCTATTATTGCCTATGTCCAGCCCTCCTTGCCCTGTCTCTCTCCTGGCTGAGGATGTGTCCTGTATACCAGTGTTTCTCTGAGGGAGGAGTGGAGGGTGTTGCATAACGCTGACTGTGAGTAGTTGTTTGAGGCAATATTTAATAAGCACTAATCCAGCTTTAGATTAAATAGAAATATGCATGCAGATAGGGAATCCTGCCTCTTCAGCGGGTGTAGTATTTACTGGTCAAACAGATTATGATCACGAAGAGAAATTGATTTCGTCTTTTGTTGATATTCAAGACACAAACAGTAACAGGTGGCAAGGCAAACACACTTGTTTTGGCTTTGGGTCATATAATATGTATCACTTGAAATATAGTCTCATAATTAAGCAGTTTTAATTGTATTATTGGGATGGGAAAATCTTTCTGCTTTAATATGAAGCAAAATCAGAAGAAAGATCTGTGCTTGTTACTGAGGTTTCTCATTTACAGTGCCTTCAGAAGTAATTTAATTGTTTGGACATGATTTTGAAAGACTGCCTCAAGGCTTAAAAATAATTTTGTAACCTGTCTCCTCCCCTTCATCTACACTGATTGAAGTGGATTTAACAAGTGACATCAATAAGGGATCATAGCTTTCACCTGGATTCACCTGGTCAGTCTATGTAATGGAAAGAGCAGGTGTTCCTAATGTGTTGTGCACTCAGTGTATCAAGGGAAGGGTATAAAACCATTTCTAGAGTGTTGAATGTTTCGAAGAGCACAGTGGTCTCCATCATTGGGAAATTGACAAAATATGGAACTACCCAGACTCTGCCTAGAGCTGGCTGCCCGACCAAGAACCCAATGACCACTCTGACAGAACTACAGAGTTTCTTGGCTTAGATGGGAGAACCTGCCTCAGTCTCTACAGCACTTCACCAATCTGGGCTTTATGGGACAGTGGCCAGACGGAAGCCACTCCTGAGAAAAATGACAGAACACCTGGAGTTTGCAAAAAGGGACGTAAAACACTCTGAGATCATAAGGCAAAGGATTCTGTGGTCTGATGAGACAAACATTTTACTCTTTGGCCTGAATGCAAAGCGCTATGTCTGGGGAAAACCACACGCAGCTCATCACCCGTCTAACATCATCCCTACCTTGAAGCATGGTGGTGGCAGTCCCCACCTGAGACTGGTAAGGATAGAGAGAACAATGAATGGAGGCAAATACAGGCAAATCCTTGATGAGAATCTGCTTCAGAGTGAAAATGACCTTAGACACGGGCGAAGATTTACGTTCCAACACGACAATGACCCCAAGCATACAGCCAGAGCAACGCTAGAATGGCTTCAGAACAAGAATGTGAAAGAACTTGAGTGGCCCAGCTAAAGCCCAGATTTGAATAACCTTGATAATCTGTGAAATGACTTGAAGATTGCTGTTCCCCGCCACTCCCCATCTAACTTAACAGCGCTTGAGAAATTATGCAAGGAAGAATGGGAGAAAATGCCCAAATCCAGATGTGCAAAGCTAATAGAGACATACCCAAGACGACTCATAAAGCTGTAATTGCCGCCAAAGGTGCTTCTACAAAGTATTGACTCAGGGGTGTGAATACTTATGTAAATTAGATATTTATTTATTTCATTTTCAATAAAGTTGCAAAAATGTCCAAAAACCATGTTTTCACATTGACATTATGGGGTATTGTGTGTAGATGGGTGAGAAAGATTATCAATTTAATGCATTTTGAATTCAGGCTGTAACACAACAACATGTGGAATAAGTCCAGGTGTATGAATACTTTCTGAAGGCACTGTAGCCCTGAGATTTCCCTGTAGTGTCACCATGCATTCTGGGTCAGCTTGTGGTCCACATCTCTGCATATTTGTATATACACTGAGAGTACAAAACATTAAGAACACCTGCTCTTTCCATGACATAGACTGACCAGATGAATCCCGGTTAACACTATGATTCCTTATTGATGTCACTTGTTAAATCCACTAAAATCAGTGTAGATGAAGGGGAGGAGACAGGTTACATAATGATTTTTAAGCCTTGACTCAATTGAGACATGGATTGTGTATGTGTGCCATTCAAAGGGTGAATGGGCAAGACAAAAGATTAAAGTGTCTTTGAACAGGGTATGGTAGTAGGTGTCAGGCACACCGGTTTGTATCAAGAACTGCAACTCTGCTGGGTTTTTCACACTCAACAGTTTCCTGTGTGTGTCAAGAATGGTCCACCACCCAAAGGACATCCAGCCAACTTGACACAACTGTGGGAACCATTGGAGTCAACATGGGCCAGCATCCCTGTGGAACGCTTTCGACACTTTGTAGAGTCCATGCCCCGACAAATTGTGGCTGTTCTGAGGGCAAAATGAGGTGGTGCAACTCAATAGTAGGAAGGTGTTCTTAATGTACATATGAGTGGTTCTATATCTTCAATATGTTCATTTAACAACGGCACATGGAGAATTCTCCTGGCCCTGTAATGTTGTTTCATTTTTCAGAGTTGCCAGACCTATGGTGAACGATAGCTATACTTGTATCTGCTCCTGCAGTGAGAGCATGACAGGACTCATTGAGTTGTATTTCCTGAGAGCCCTATGTTGGTTCATTGGGATGACTATATGAGTACCAGACTTGGATCTTCTTTCCTGCTGAGTTTCATCTCTTACTGTAGAATGGAGAGGAAACGTTTAACAATCTGATGCAATTTGAACAATTTGTACAGATGATAACATATAAATAGACTAGCAGCAGTGTGATTACCATTTTTTGTTAAGCCACTTCTGTTGAGTAGAAGCACAGAGCCTATTCACCCACCTAGATGAGGAGAAAAGGTGTTGAGGGTTACTGTACGCTGCTTCAGGTGCCAGTTTAAATAAGTCCTCCACTGATTTCTCACTTCTTTCAAGTCTGTTGGCTTTGAGCTTCTTCATTCACCTTGGGTGAGTTCTATTCAAAACCTTTTTGGCGGTGTTTGGTCTTTTTCTTCAGTTTGGCATAGACAAGGCCTATATGTACCATTAAAGACAGAGGCTAGGAAGAGCTATTGACTTTCAGCCTGGCTCTCAGATGGCACTTGGAAATCACTGCTTAATTTCACAAGACAGGATTTATTCCGTGAGTCACGTTGATGGCTCTGCGTCAAAGAAGAAGAGAAAGAAGGGGAAATGTCCTACAAAGACAGAGTTTGAGTATGAGAGTTAGTGTGTGTGTGTGTATAGAGTACGTATGTATACAGTACCAGTCAAAAGTTTGGACACAGCTACTCATTCAAGGGATTTTCTTTATTTTTACCAATTGTAGAATAAAAGTGAAGATATCAAATAATGAAATAACACATATGGAATCATGTAGAAACGAAAAAATTGTTAAATAAATCAAAATAGATTCTTCAAAGTAGCCACCCTTTGCCTTGATGACAGCTTTGCACACTCTTGGCATTCTCTCGAGCAGCTTCATGAGGAATATTTTTCGAACAGTCTTGAAGGAGTTCCCACATATGCTGAACACTTGTTGGCTGCTTTTCCTTCATTCTGCGGTCCAACTCATCCAAAACCATTTCAATTGGGTTGAGGTCGGGTGATTGTGGAGGCCAGGTGATCTGATGCAGCACTCCATCACTCTCCTTCTTGGTCAAATAGCCCTTACACATCCTGGAGGTGTGTTTCGGGTCTTTGTCCTGTGGATAAACAAATGATAGTCCCACTAAGTGCAAACCAGATGGGATGGCGTGTCGCTGCAGAATGCTGTGGTAGCCATGCTGGGTAAGTGTGCCTTGAATTCTAAATAAATCACAGACAGTGTCACCAGCAAAGCACCCCCCACACCATTACACCTCCTCCTCCATGCTCCACACATGCAGAGATCATCCGTTCACCTACTCTGCGTCTCACAAAGACACGGCAGTTGGAACCAAAAATCTCACATTTGGACTCATCTAATGTCCATTGCTCGTGTTTCTTGGTCCAAGCAAGTCTCTTCTTCTTATTGGTGTCCTTTAGTAATGGTTTCTTTGCAGCAATTCGACCATGAAGGCCTGGTTCACGCACTCTCCTCTGAACAGTTGATGTTGAGATTTGTCATGACGTTGGCCTGTGGGTAAGGTTTAAATACCTTTCTCCCCTTCCCTCTCCCTTCCCTCTCTCTCTTGACTCTACTGAAGGACTCTTGGATAGCCTTTGTTAAACATAGAGAGTCTGGGAACATCAAACGGTGGGGGGAAAGGAACCATATTTCGGTAATCCAACCAGTGGAGAATATGCGTTGGTACTTAATGAATGTGATGTCAGTTCGGTTGTCATCTGAGACATTCTTATTAATGATAGGATGGCGTAAACTGTATCGTGGAAAGTTTACACATTATAGTTATCAGATTCACATGGAATTGTTGTGCAATTTAAATGTTTAATTATGAAACTATTTGTGAAAAGATTAAATGTAATCTTAGCTTCCAAATGAAAGAATTGGGTTTTCATAAGGTTAGAGCTCTGCTCAATCAGTGGCCCGCCCCTGTGAAGAGACATTGGTTATAAACTATGAAACACACCCTTCTCTCCCTCCACTATATAAGCCCTTGACGAAAATGTAACCTTCCGAGTACGCGAGGCCTGCAGCCTCTACGTTATAAGGGCGAATAACTTGCTGTTCCGGGTACATTAGGGCGACGGTCCGATGTCAGAAGGATTCAGGTAATAAGCTGTTCCGAGGTTGTGAGGGCGACGGTTCCACGTTAAAAGGACTAACATGTCAACTACAGAACTAACCCAACCTCAGCGTGAGCTTTGGTTACGAATGGTATGAACTTTGAACTCTTATTCACTACAGAAGTGATACCTCCTAGCTGTTGAGTTAGCAGCGGCCGCTGTAAACGTGGGCTAGGAAAGGACGGACAAAGGATCTCTTCTAACAAATAACATGACACTGCCAAGTATCCAGTTTACCACCAGAGACACTCTTAAAGGGACAAGGAAGATCTCTGATGGGCAACACGGCCAGCATCTACGACCAACCTACCGAAGCGCAGCTCAGAGTAAATATTTATAGCATTTTCCTTTTCCAAATGGGCAGTTATTTAGAATGCATAAGATTCTGTATTTACGATAGCATAGCTTCTCCCTTTGTTCTTCAGTCCTCCCACACTTTCATTCAAGCCCAACCCCCTCTCTTTGTGTAACCAGCCGTCATACAGGTTCCGTCCCCCAGGGACGTTTTCTTGTAGGACATAATTAGTAATCAATGTATGATCCATTCTGTGTATATGTAATTCTGTGTGATTAGTTAGGTATTTAGTAAATAAATAATTTAACCAAAGTTTGTATTGCTGATTCAACTTGTTAGCCAGGGTTCGTGAAGATAACCAAGAATTTACGATGTTCAGATGAGACTGAAATAAGGTGACGATTAATATTGACTGCTATTGATGTAAAATATTACTAGGTCTTTAAGAGTTTATTCGGAAGATAACAGCTCTATAAACACTCTTTCGTGGTGCCCCGACTTTCTAGTTAATTACATTTACATGATTAGCTTAATCAGGTAATATTAATTACAGAGAAAGGATTTTATAGAATAGCATGTCATATCACTTAATCCGGCATAGCCAAAGACACGACAGATGTGTCTGTTACTTGATCTCTGTGAAGCATTTATTTGGGCTGCAATTTCTGAGGCTGGTAACTTATCCTCTGCAGCAGAGGTAACTCTGTGTCTTCCTTTCCTGTGGTGGTCCTCATGAGAGCCAGTTTCATCATAGCGCTTGATGTTTTTTGTGACTGCACTTGAAGAAACATTCACATTTCTTGACATTTTCTGTATTGACTGACCTTCATGTCTTAAAGTAATGATGGACTGTAATTTTTCTTTGTTTATTTGAGCTGTTCTTGCCATAATATGGACTTGGTCTTTTGCCAAATAGGGCTATCTTCTGTATACCACCCATACCTTGTCACAACACAACTGATTGGCTCAAACGCATTCAGAAGATAATAAATTCCACAAATTAACTTTTAACAAAGCGAACCTGTTAATAATTGAAATGCATTCTTGGTGACTACCTCATTAAGGTGGTTGAGAGAATGCCAAGAGTGTGCAAAGCTGTCACCAAGGCAAAGGGTGGCTACTTTGAAGAATCTCAAATATAAAATATATTTTGATTTGTTTAACACTTTTTTGGTTACCACATGATTCCATATGAGTTATTTCATAGTTTTGGTGTCTTCACTATTATTCTACAATGTAGAAAATAGTAAAAATAAAGAATGAGTCGATGTGTTCAAACTTTTGACTGTTACTGTATGTGTGTGTGTTCTGCCACTGTCACGTCCTGACCATATACTTAGGTTTTTTTGTATTATATTTGGTCAGGACGTGGCAGTTATGTTTGGTTATGGTATAGTGGGGTTGTGAGTGTTGGGGTAGGTTCTAGGTTAGGTATTTCTATGTGGAGTTTGGTGAGTGTATGTCTGTTGGGTTAATTGGGGTTGGGACTCTCAGTTGAAGGCAGGTGTTGTCTATCTGCCTTTGATTGAGAGTCCCATATAGTGGGGTGTGTTTGTGTTTGATTTTTGTGGGTAATTGTAATTTTGCACTGTGTTTCGTTTCACCAGTGAAACTGTCACCTTTCTCCTCTGCGTGTTTATTTTGTTTTGTCGTTTCCATCTAAAATAAATATGATGTGGAACAGTCAACCTGCTGCGTATTGGTCATCGAGTGATTTCGACATATCTTCCGATGAGGGAGAATACGAGGAACGTGACAGCCACGTGACTGTGTCTGTATTAATAACTCTGCTGAGCTGCTACGATACACCCTCACGTTCCCCCAGCGCACCTCACATGCTCTGTGTGTGTAGTACCATTAAAACAAATCTGATTAATATAACTAGCTCACCACACACATCCAGGCCTTCTGTCATTAGACTTGATTTGGTGGGCTAATGGTATTTCCAAGTTACATCATGTCTGCAGTGGCATGGGACTGTATTTAGCCTGAGTCACCCATGGTGATCTCAGAGGTGTGTGTTGTGTTGCCTTACAGTTGTTGAACACCATCCTAGCGATTACTGTGAAAATTCCCCTAACTAACCTGTTTAACCACTGCTCATATTTCCAGGCAGATTAAATCTATTAGATGGCAGTTAATGGAGCAGGGGAGGCTGTGGCCTGGGCCCCAGAGACAGACTGGAGGCCCCTAGATGGGGACAGACAGTCTCTGCCCTACTCTGTGGTCTGTGCTCTCACCAGCCCAGAGCCCAGGGCCCGTATCCACAAAGCGTCTCGAAGTAGGAGTGCTGATCTAGGATCAGATTAGCCTTTTAGATCATGATGAATAAGATTATATGAACATATCCTATATCTGCATTCCTACTTTGAGATGCTTTGTTGATACAGGCCCAGCTATTCTCTGCCTGTTCCTCTAGAGACAGTGGTTACTGGGTTTCCATCTGATACCACTGGGACCGTCACCAAATACTTTGGACTCCTAACCCTAATTGATCTGTAACAGATGAAAAACACTTTTTCTTTTCATAGAAAGTGTTTTCTCTATGTCGATTCATTTTTTTTTTCTTCAAATAACTCTCTGGAGGAAAGTGCTTTTTAGTTTTCAGGCCAGAATATGTGGAGACTTGGTTCCACAGTCTCCTTTATTGAAAATGTGAGGCCTTCTCCATAGCTACACAACATAAAAAGCAGCCAGGCCTTGGACCAGTCTTAAAGTCTGTGTATAGGCTCAGGAAAAGTCCACAGACTGACATGCTTTCGCTGTTGATAGATGGACGAGAGGAGAGCAGTGAAGACGGAGTTTAAATCACAATCTGTCCTTGAAGGCCAGCCAACCCCTGTTAGTGTGTCCAAGACCACTGTGACCATGTATCCAAGTGCATCAGTGCTTTTCATACAACAATTTCAATGTGGATGAAAGTACACTTTTTTTTAAAGTAGCATTGCTCAGTATCCTTGGAACAGATGAATATCACACAGTTTAAATTGAACAGTGTCCAAGAATAGTTTGTGCTGCTTGCCTTATCTGGGTAATTAAAGCTGTAATGCTTGCTGTCACCAGGAAATAATTGTGGAGCCCATGCAGCACTAGTTTCTGAGATTTGCATCCTCATTGCCAGCCTGCAGAGTGTTCTGCAGTTAGCCCTCCTCTCTCTCCTCCTCTCTCTCCTCTCTTCTCCCTCTGCTTTCTGCTAAATGAATTCTCCGTGCACAGAAGAATTGTTCTCATCTGTTTTTCATCTCCTTTTTATGAAACGTAATGGGTTTCCAGGAAATGAAATGATGCAGTCGTTTAGTGACAATGCAAAGTGTTCAGAGCATTTTGTTGCCTAGGGTTATGTGCATAAGAGGGGCCATGACAGCGCCAAGATGTATTCTCCCTGCCTTTTGTGCAGTGGGGGGAAAATCAATCTCTCTCAGTGCCTAGGTAGGTTCTCTTTCTCCTTTTTGTTTTTAATTGTTCCTTAAGGCTTATCATGGAGAGCCAAATCCCACATGGCGCTAGCATCCCGAGCGTGTTTAACTGGTGCAGGTGTCGGTGTGCTCGCGTTCTGTCCCGTGAGGGCCCCTCCCCCGACCCAGGCTGTGATTGCGGCCAGGTGCTGCTCAGGTGTTCACCCGGGTACTTCTGCATTGTGGGTCACAGGTGCTGCCAAGGTTGCTCCCTCTCCTCTCCTCCGTCTGTCACTCACTCGCTCCTGCCTGCACCCCCCCTTTTCTCTGATTGCGCACCCCTCCTCTCTCTGTCTCTCTCTCTCTCTCTTCTCTATTTCTCCTGGTTACGCTCAAATTTGCCCACCCTCTGCAGCCTCCGCGGTAGAGGAGGCGGGGGCACTGGTATGCCTTTGGAGTGTGGAGACACACACACACACACACACAGATGGTGGGCTGTACTCACAGGTGTGAGTCACAGTAGATCATTAAGGACTGTGAGTGATTGTGGTGGTTGGTCCTTTAACCATACTCACTGTTAGCTCAACTGAACTAGAGATGGAATAGATGATATTATCCCTTTGTCTGCTCCACTGGTTTGGTACCACATGAGGAGAGAAGCCAGGTTTGGTACCACGTGATGAGAGAAGACTGGTTTGGTACCACATGATGAGAGAAGACTGGTTTGGTACCACATGATGAGAGAAGACTGGTTTGGTACCACGTGATGAGAGAAGACTGGTTTGGTACCACATGAGGAGGAGAAGACTGAGTTTGGTACCACGTGATGAGAGAAGACTGGTTTGGTACCACATGATGAGAGAAGACTGGTTTGGTACCACGTGATGAGAGAAGACTGGTTTGGTACCACATGATGAGAGAAGACTGGTTTGGTACCACATGATGAGAGAAGACTGGTTTGGTACCACATAATGAGAGAAGACTGGTTTGGTACCACATGAGGAGAGAAGACTGGTTTGTAATGAATCTACTCTTGGGTGAAGGCACAAGGCCTTAGCACAGTGAGAGCACATTTCTGCAACCATTTTAAGCATATGTATTGCTACTTGTGATTTGTTTACTGGGTACTAAACAATAGGTGAATAAAAAAAATTTGTGGGTTGTTTTTCTGGGCATCTTTGAATGTGTCTGGTGTTATTCTATGTGTCAGGCCAGCACAGGAGGAGAAAGAAAGAGGGAGGAGAGGGGAGGCGAGGGGAGAGGAGGTGTGGTGCGCTGTAGTCTAGTGGATGTAGCCGGTCATTATGCAGAGCTGCAGGGTGCGCTTATCTGTTACTGTGCTCAGTGGAGCGTGAAGGGCTGAAGACGAGCTGAAAGGGCACAAATCCCTCTCCTCCATCCCGCGCCCCCACATCCCCCCACGCCCCCTCCCCACCCCACTCACCCCCTCCTGGTCCCTGCCCTCCTCAGGCCCTGGGCCCAGTGCTGCCAGTGAGGCGTTGCCCAGCCCAGCTGCAGAGGGGGCTACCTGTCCAAGAAGGAGGGCCAGGGGAGAGGTGAGGTGATGTAACAGGTCCCTGAGGGGCAGCTGCAGCAGCGGAGGGGCGATGACAGTAATTACAGGTCCAGCCAATCAGTCCAGGAACATCTGGATATATCATCCTCTTCCACCTCATGGAATATGGTATCATATTGTACATGATTGTCACCTCACCTCCACTGATTCTGACAGCACAGCATACTGTACATCATAGTGAAATATTTCTGGTGTTGGTTTGACTGTGGATTATAAGCATTCAGTAAAACCAGCTCTTCTTTTCATTCCCGTTTCATGAAATATATGGGCGTTTGATTGTTCAGTAATTCACATCCTGTCTTTTCCACGACTCCTCTACCTTGTGTCTGCTGTTTCCCTTGGTGACAAAGCCAACCCACTCCTGTAAAGCCCACCTAAAGTCAAGCAAGCCTATTTCCATAGAAATCTCTGTAATGCTAAATGACACATCAAAAAGCGTAGCTTGGTGCATTGCTCAAATGTGAGATACCGCATCTACAGCAAGGAAGGATTTTCAGAATAGTGGAGGCAGTGTCTTACTAGGGTTTGACGACTGAATCATGAGCTGCCAGCATTCAGCCAATCCCTTTATACACACATCTAAAGAATCTGCCTACAATCACTATTGGAAAGCATCCATACTTTTAGCAGAGACTAGGCATTCTCTCTCTCTTTCTCTTTCTCTATCTCTCTCTCTCTCTCTCCCTCTCTCTTTCTCTCTCTCTCTTTCTCTCTCTCTTTCTCTCTTTTCTTCATCTCGCTGTACTTTGTCCATGTCACACTCTCTTTTCTCGACCACATCCCTTTCCCTCCCTTCTCCCTCACTTAGCCCCCTTTGTTTGCTCCCCTCCCCCACCACGCCCCTCTTTATCCCTCATATCCTCTCTCCCTTTCTTTCTCCCTCCTTTCCCTTTTTCTCTCTCTGTCCCCTTTCTCTCTCTTGTAGATTTACTCTCCCCTTACACTAGCTGGCAGCTGACGCCAATAACATTTTTAGTGATTGTTAAATGAAAACACAAAGTTGAAGGGCAATGATTCATTAGGAAGGAATGCTGCCAGTGGAACAGCTCAAGTCTCCTGACTCCACTACTGCACTGAATCTCAATCACAGACACACTCTTGGCTACTGTACCTCCATATATCTGTTGGAATGTGTCCGTCCGTCTGCCGGTCTCTGGCATTGTGCTCTATCTTGTTCCCTGATGGAGAGTCTTGCCATGCTTCATGTCCAGCCAGTTCAGTACCAGAGTACTGCACTGAGCTCTCTGTGACTCAGTGTTGCGTGAGTTGAGGTAGTCTGAGGTTTCACATGTCCTTTGATTCCGTGAAAGGGCAAGGCTAGGCAGTTTTACACAAAGCATCAACAATGGCTTTTTTAGGTACAGCTTGTGATGGCTCTTCACTATTCAGGGAGACCAGCCTTGAGAACTTTTTACTGAGGTGATCTTCCTTAAAGGGCCAATCCGGAGATGCTACATACATCATATCCAAAATATTTACTCCAATGTTTGTAAACAAAGTTAATGTAAACAAAAACTGTATTGCTTTAAAACATGGTTAAAACTATCATTTTGATCTCATGGCTAGTCAGTCCTTGCCTACATAGCTCTGTCTATGAATGTGAGAGTGGTTATATTTTACAAGTCTCAGCTTGAACCAATACAAGTGGTGATGTGGCCATTGTTTGAACTCCAGATTGGCCCTTTAAAGTTTGATGAGATGCTATATTTCTACATGAGATACAATGCTGTAAAAAAGTATTTGCAACTTTCTAATGTTCTCAACTTTTGCATATTTTTGGTACTGAATGTTATCAGATCTTCAACAAAAACCTAATATTAGATAAAGGGAACCTGAGTGAACAAATAATACAACAATTACAAACGTATTTCAATTCTTTCTTTTCTGTGTGAAAAATGAATTTCCCCCTTACACTCAATAACTGGTTGTGCCACTTTTAGTTGCAATGACTCCAACCAAACGCTTCCTGTAGTTGTTGATCAGTCTCTCATGTCGCTGTGGAGGAATTTTGGCCCACTCTTACACACAGAACTGCTGTAACTCAGCAACATTTGGGGGTTTTCAAGCATGAACTGCTCGTTTCAAGTCCTGCCACAACATCTCAATTGGGACTAACTTGAAATTGGTTGCTTTTTAGTCATTTTCATATAGACTTGATTGTGTGTTTTGGATCATTGTCTTGCTGCATGACCCAGCTGCGCTTCAGCTTCAGCTCACAGACGGATGGCCTGACATTCTCCTGTAGAATTATCTGATACAGAGCAGAATTCATGGTTCCTTCTATTAAGGCAAGTCGTCCAGGTCCTGAGCAGCAAAGCATCCCAAACCATCACAATACCACCATTTGTAAACTCAGGTTCACTTTATGTAATATTAGGTTTTGGTTGAAGATCTGATAACATTCAGTATCAAAAATATGGAAAAATCGAGAAAATCAGAAACGGGGCAAATACTTTTTCACGGCACTGTATTGCTGGCACTGTCATTGGCACTGTCCTTCTGAGTTTGCAGATGTAGCCTTGAGAGCATACAGGCTGCGCTATAGTTGTTTCTTCAAGGAGTCTAGCAGGAATAATTGACTTTGTCCCCATAACCCAGACTGACAGTGTGATCATACAGCCATTCATAAACCTCTGCGTTTAAGGCCTTGTTGGGATGAGTCAACCCAATTCAATTCATCGGACTTTATGAAATGAGGCGGGCGACTCTGGCAGCTCCGGACAGGCGGGCGACTCTGGCAGCTCCGGACAGGCGGGCGACTCTGGCAGCTCCGGACAGGCGGGCGACTCTGGCAGCTCCGGACAGGCGGGCGACTCTGGCAGCTCCGGACAGGCGGGCGACTCTGGCAGCTCCGGACAGGCGGGGCGACTCTGGCAGTCATGTTTAGAGTGGTGGGGCCAGTTGTGTGTCTGTGCCCTGTACTCTTACAGAGCCATGCAGGTGCACTTCTCCGGCCCTCACACACTCCAGTCCACACACATACTACACACTCCACACATACCATACACATACCACACACATCTGGCCCAGGGACCTCAGGTGGCAAACGCAGCGCCCGCCACAGCCTCCCCTAAAAATATCCACCCCCATTCCCCCATGGATCCAATTCATGGAGAGAAATGAATGTAGCAAATGAATCAATGTAATCGTGTTAGTTTTCAGATGTGCTCGTCCCAGGAGCAGGGTAGCACAATCCCCTCTCCTCCCAGGATACATAGGGAATCCACAGCGTCATTACCCTGCCTGTGTAATATAATCCAACCTGCAGGGTTTGGCAAAGAGCACGCACACACACACACACACACACACACACCTCCACTGAGCACACACACACCAATCCCCCCCACTTTGTCCCTGTTCATCCATATTAAATCTTTCATTACACATATATCTTATTTTATTCATTGTTTCCCATCCTAGCCCGGGGCGCTGTGGCTTAATGAGATATTAATCCTCTGTTTCAGCTGGAACATTTATATTTACCTGGGAACAGATCTGGTTCCATTCTCTTTGTCATTGTGTACTCACCTTTGTTATGTTTCATTAACTGTACATGAAAGGTTGTCTTTTATATAAATTATCATCCACCTACATGAGCTCTAACTTTGCATCTATCTGTTCTCTCTGTAGGTTTCTTTTAGCCACAGAAACAGGGGAACTGGAGCAAACACTAAGTGCATGCTAAAACACTAAAAAGCATGAAATAGCGTGAACTCTGCCACACCTGACCTGTGATTCAATTAGAGCCCTCACAGAGAGCTGGCTGAATGTCTGTCAGAATGTCCCCTGTTTCCCCTGCCTAAGCTCAGCCTCCCCTCCTCCCCTCTCCTTCTATCCCCCTCCCCCCCCTCTCCTTCTATCCCCCTCCTCCCCCTCTCCTTCTATCCCCCTCCCCCCCCCTCTCCTTCTACCCCCCCTCCTCCCCCTCTCCTTCTACCCCCCCTCCTCCCCCTCTCCTTCTATCCCCCTCCTCCCCCTCTCCTTCTATCCACCTCCTCCCCCTCTCCTTCTATCCCCCTCCTCCCCCTCTCCTTCTATCCCCCTCCTCCCCTCTCCTTCTAGCCCCTCCTCCCCTTCTCCTTCTATCCCCCTCCTCTCCTTCTATCCCCTTCTATCCCACTCCTCCCCCTCTCCTTCTATCCACCTCCTCCCCTTCTCCCCCTCTCCTTCTATCCCCCTCCTCTCCTTCTATCCCCTCCTCCCCTTCTATCCCACTCCTCCCCCTCTCCTTCTATCCCCTCCTCCCCCTCTCCTTCTACCCCCCCTCCTCCCCCTCTCCTTCTACCCCCCTCCTCCCCCTCTCCTTCTATCCCTCTCCTCTCCTTCTATCCCCCTCCTCCTTCTCCCCTTCTATCTACCTCCCCCCCTCTCCTTCTATCCCCTCCTCCCCCTCTCCTTCTACCCCCCCTCCCCCTCTCCTTCTATCCCCCTCCTCCCCCTCTCCTTCTATCCCCCTTCTCCCCTCATCCCCCTCTCCTTCTATTTACCTCTCTCAGCCCCTGTTGGAGCCCCCCTGCTGCTGCCAGGGAGATGGAGGTGGGGAATTAAATGCTTAGTCAACTCAGAGAATTTAACTGAGACCTCTTAAATGCCTACCACACACACACACACACACACACACACACACACACACACACACACACACACACACACACACACACCACACACACACAGCTCTGAAACAATTATCAAAGGACTGGTCCCATTTGACCACCCTCTCTATATGGCTGTTTAGTTTTTGGGTTGTTCTGTTGGACCTTGGACATTTGGGTCTCTGGAATTTCTGTGAAAGGGAATATGCCCAAACTGCTTCGTGACTAAGAGCCGGATCAAACTTCCTAACCTGTGTTGTCCTTCCTGGCCCTTCATCTCTGATCCTCTGATGTCTCATTGTTTAACAGTTGCCTGGCATCTAATACCAGCCATCCACACACACACACTTTGATGTGGTACACTGACTGTATTATAATATCCATCCAGGGACATGCAAGAATTCCCCTCCCTCCTTTTCCATGGCTTATTAAATGTATTCTTGTTTTTCCCTCAATGCTCCTGTTGCCCGAACATGGCCGTCTCACATGTGCATGTCTGATAGGGGTGTGACTACGTGTGTGTTAGTGACCCTACTGTGGTGGCCTCCATCACAGCATCAGTGTGAACCACGTGGTGGGAGAGGTTGTTAGGTAGCTCATGGCCCTCCTGCACTGAGAGAATGGATGCGTGATTATGAAGTCATCAGCCATGAACCAGTAGAGCTGGGGAGGCACCCCCCTTCTCGCGGGTCCTCGGGGTGCCATTGATTGGTGGCCATGTGTTTGTGCCCGATAGACTGTGAAATGGTGTGTTGCAGCACGGCTGTGTCGCACCTGCGTCCCACCAAGGTGATTGATTGGTTTGGTCATGTGGAATGTTCCCATCTGGTCTGCAGTAATGCATTTTTTTCCATCCTGTGAATAGCAAGCACTGGCTGGAGGATAGTGAGGCTCCGAAAACGGGAAAGGCCAAACGAAAACATTTCCCCCTCCCCTTTTTGCTTTTTACCAACGCGGAAAAATCAAATAGACCAAGCTTCTTGTCTGATTATCCTGTGTGGTGGGGGTTGGGGGTATTTGGGATAAATACAATCAGGAAATCCACCTCTCCTCTTATACACAGGAACAGACCACCAGTGGAATCAAATCCCTTCTGTCTCTAGGTACCAGAGGGCCAGTAGTACTTCATTTTGAAAGGCATACTTCAAGGCTGAAAGCTGTGTGTTATAATGAAGGTTGTCTTTGATCCAGCTGAATATTTAGAGTCCTTGTCATGATTAAAAACCATTTCATGCTCCTCCCATCCTGAACTTGAGAGAGATGGAGGAAGCTTGTCTTTGCTGTTAAAAGAGAGCCTTTTCATTTTGTCGAGCATGACTCACCTTAACAAGTCTGTTTCATTTTGCTCTACTTAGATTCCTCCTCGTTTGATTCTGATTGTTCTTAATCCCGGTCCCTCTCTTTTAATTGATCTATTCATTCCACCTAATGACTAATTACATATCAGAGCACATCAGCGAAGGCATTCATCATCGTAGAACATAATAATCAATGACATTTCAACAAAGGATAAAATAAATATGCAAAAGAACTCATTAACATTTTGCGTTGGCTGTTTGAATAATGCTGCTGCTGACAAGGCTGTAATTAACAGAAATTGATGCTGAGCTCAGGGTGGGAAGAGAGAGTTGTTTCCCCAGAGCTTTATTGTGCCCCCAGTGTGGGACTCTGCCTTGCTGGTAGCTGGACTGGGCTGGCTGGGCTGTGGGCACTGACTGCGACATCAGAGAGGGAGGAGGGGCTGATGTACTACCCTTACCACCCTGCTGACCTCTCCACAACCCCAGCCCAGCTCACAGCACAGCTTTTATTTACTGTCAAACACAACCTGGCGAATACATCAAAAGCCTGCAACAGGATGGATGTACACAAACACTTGAGAGAAGGAAACAAAAGGCTCCATTTTAAAAGCCGGGGAAGCCAGTGAGTGGGTGTGCTGCTTTGTTCACGGCTGTAATGTCGCGCCTGCCAGTGGATTGTGTTTGGGAGCTACTGAGCATGCCCAATGCAGTGCTTTATGTCAAGGTTTCCAAAGATACCAGAACTTTCCACTACAGGGTTAGTGTAGAATATCAGGGTGGAAATGGAGCTGCTCTGTAGTACGTGGTCTAAAATCAATTTCCTATGTTTTACTTTCCCACTGTAGGTCCCTGAGTACACCCCTTCTTCACCCCCTGTCTCTCTCTTTTCCTGTTGGCTTTCCTGTTTTTGTCATGAATATCAACAGAAAATGCAGCAAACACAATAACACCGTACCCAAACCGGCCGTGCGCCCTTGCTATGTGCACACTTTGATTTTGTCCCCCCACACCAAATGCGATCACAATACGCATGTTGAAATATCAAAACAAACTCTGAACCAATTATATTAATTTGGGGACAGGTCGAAAAGCATTAAACATTTATGGCAATTTAGCTAGCTAGCTTGCAGTTGCTAGCTAATTTGTCCTGGGATATAAACGTTGAGTTGTTATTTTACCTGAAATGCACAAGGTCCTCTACTCCGACAATTAATCCACACATAAAATGGTCAACCAAATCGTTTCTAGTCATCTCTCTTCCTTCCAGGCTTTTTCTTCTTTATACTTTATATGGTAATTGGCATCTAACTTTCATAGTTACCACGACGACCGACTGACCTCAGTTCATATTTCAATTACCCACGTGGGTATAACCAATGAGGAGATGGCACATGAGTATCTGCTTCTATAAACCAATGAGGAGATGGGAGAGGCAGGACTTGCACCGCGTTCTATTTTAGCGCTTGGCAAAACAGACGCTCGTTGGCGCGCACGAGCAGTGTGGGTGCAATAATTGAATAACATGTATGTTTACATTTATTTTTGCAACGCTCGTGCACGTGAAGTGAGCGGTGTGGTCAGCATGTAAATCTGTTAATGTTTGTTTTTTGGACAGCTGAAAGTGCTGATTGTAACAAGTTGAAGGAATTTATTTTATTGCGTGTGTTAGCCCTGCCATATGGCTCAACATGGAACATTAACTTGACAGCGATAATGGATTGCACTGAGGTTCTTGGCTAGCACTCCTAAAGCAGGGACAGGAGCATGGGTTGGGCTACTTCACAGGCACAGCACACACTGGAAAGAAAGAGGGGGGAACAGATGTATGATCTATTCATTTGGCTTTAGCATTACCCTCTATTTCCTCATGTTTACACACTGTTTTACCCACTTTATATGTATATACTGTATTCTAGTCATGGCTCATCCTATATAACTACTGCTGTACACACCTTTTCTATTCATATTCTGTCCATATTGTATATACACACCATTTATATATATACACTATATACAAAAGTATGTGGACACCCCATCAAATTAGTGGATTTGGCTATTTCAGCCACACCCGTTGCTGACAGGTGTATAAAATTGAGCACACAGCCATGGAATCTCCATAGACAAACATTGGCAGTAGAATGGCCTTACTGAAGTGCTCAGTGACTTTCAACGTGACACTGCCATAGGATGCCACCTTTCCAAGTCAGTTCGTCAAATTTCTGCTCTGCTAGAGCTGCCCCGGTCAACTGTAAGTGCTGTTATTTTGAAGTGGAAATGTCTAGGAGCAACAACGGCTAAGCCGCAAAGTGGTAGGCCACACAAGCTCACAGAACGGGACTGCTGAGTGCTGAAGCATGTAGTGCGTTGAAATCGTCTGTCCTCGGTTGCAACAATCAACTACCGAGTTCCAAACTGCCTCTGGAAGCAACGTCAGCACAATAACTGTTCAAGGGGAGCTTCATGAAATGGTTTTCCATTGCAGAGCAGTCACACACAAGCCTAAGATCACCATGCGCAATGCTAAGCGTTGGCTGGAATGGTGTAAAGCTCACCGCCATTGGAATCTGGAGCAGTGGAAACGCATTCTCTGGAGTGATGAATCACGCTTTAGTATCTGGCAGTCCGACAGACGAATGGGTTTACTGGATGCCAGGATAGCTCTACCTGTCAGATGCATATTGCCAACTGTAAAGTTTGGTGGAGGAGGAATAATGGTCTGGGCCTGTTTTTCATGGTTCAGGGTCCTTAGTTCCAGTGAAGGGAAATCTACAGCATACAATGACATTCTAGACGATTCTGTGCTTCCAACTTTGTGGCAACAGTTTGGGGAAGGCCCTTTCCTGTTTCAGCATGACAATGCCGCTGTGCACAAAGCGAGGTCCATACAGAAATGGTTTGTCGAGTTTGGTGTTGAATGAACTTGACTGGCCTGCACAGAGCCAAGACCTCAACCCCATCGAACACCCTTGGGATGATTTGGAATGACAACTGCGTGCCAGGCCTGACCGACCTTACTAATGCTCTTGTGGCTGAATGGAAGCAAGTCCCCACAGAGATGTTCCAACATCTAGTGGAAAGCCTTCCCAGAAGAGTGGAGGCTGTTATAGTAGCAAAGGGGGACCAACTCCATATTAATGCCCATTATTTAGGAATGAGATGTTCGACGAGCAGGTGTCCACATACTTGTGGTCATGTAGTGTATATACACTGAGTGTACAACACAGGAACACCTGCTCTTTCAATGACATAGACTGACCAGGTGATTCCAGGTGAAAGCTATGATCCCTTATTGATGTCATTTGTTAAATCCACTTCAATCAGTGTAGATGAAGGGGAGGAGACAGGTTAAAGAAGGATCTTTAAGCCTTGAGACAATTGAGACATGGATTGTGTATGTGTGCCATTTAGAGGGTGAATGGGCGAGACAAAGATTTAAGTGCCTTTGAACAGGGTATGGTAGTAGGTGCCAGGCACACCTGTTTGAGTGTGTCAAGAACTGCAACGCTGCTGTGTTTTTCAAGCTACACAGTTTCCTGTGTGTATCAAGAATTGTCTACCACCCAAAGGACATCCAGCCAACTTGACACAACTGTGGGAAGTATTGTTGTCAACACAGGCCAGCATTCCTGTGAAACACTTTCGACACCTTGTAGAGTCCATGCCCCGACGAATTGTGGCTGTTCTGAGGGCAAAAGGGGAGCTGCAACTCAATATTAGGAAGGTGTTCCTAATGTTTTATACACTCAGTGTATATATGTTTATATTTATGTTCAGATATAGCTTGTTCTGATATTTACTTTTTGATTATGTATACTGTTTTGTTGCTAGGTATTACTGCACTTTTGGAGCTAGAAACATAAGCATTTCGCTGCACCTGTGATAACATCTGCAAATCTGTGTACACGACCTATAAACTTTGATTTGATTCTGTGTTGTGTGTTTGTTTTATTTGGTCCGTGCCTTCCTTACCAGCGAGGCGAGTCGAGGGGTCTCAGGGTAGAAAAACAAAGAGGCCCTTGGTAGGAATGCATCGGAGATGCTGTAGAGCGGAGCAGAGCAGAGCGGAGCAGAGCTCACTAATTGGCTGTTTTTGTGGCTGGGGTTTTGAATTGATCCCTAGAGATGCTTAGATCACTACCTCCCAGAGTATCAAAACAAGGCGCACTGCACAGCACCGCCATGCTCCAATCAATAGGGAGCCATACTGTGAATGACTCCTCACAACACCTTCATTCTGAGGTCTCTGAGCTGCATCCCAATTTCATTTCAATATTTCATGTTGCAGATGCTGTTTATACCTCACTCACTCATTATACCCTATCTAAGCAAGTCATTCAATTCAGTAAGGTTGAATTGTAGGGTGGAGGGCAAATCAATTTCTCGACTGCTGCACACTAGCATAGACATATCTGTTCTATTTTTGGTATTGATGGTAACTGTTCAACATAATGATTCGCAACTCCTCTATTGCATTGCATTCAATGTCAAAACTGTTTTCAATTTTAGGCGATCATAATCATAATGCCCATTCAAAATGCCAAATGTATATTGTGATACGTATACATTCAGACAGTCGTATGCCAGAATTGAAGGAAGCCTTTTTCCGTTCAAATTGATTTTCATATTGAGCCGGTGTCATCATTGCTATTGATTTGGCTAGGAGCCACAGTATTATCCAAGGTGTCTGACCCAGTGGACTTCATTTATATTTAGATCATCTGCTGTGATGGCTGTTATTAAGCCGGTTTATTCTTGTTGTTTTTGCATCATGTGTCTGGGGGATTGCGTCTGCGCCGGTGTCAACACTGTTCTTGATGGACACCTGGACAACCCGGGCTTCTTCCTCGCTAGCAGAATGATGAATTTACTTACCATCCTATCCATCAACACACCGTAGTCTAGGGAAGTACAAAAATGTATTAAAAAAATACAAAATATAAACTGTCACAGACAAGAATCAAAAAATGAAACAGTTGGAGAGAATATTGCTTTCTGTAGACCGACTGCACCTGCTCAGAACAAATCTTGTAATAATGATATTAGCGCTGCTGTTGTGAATGCCAGGCTGGCTGTGATAGGACAGGCCTGCTTGGGGAGATAATAAACAGCATGGCTAATGCCCTGGAAAGTGTCAGGCCTGCGACTCCTCTGGTGAAATTGGTCCCTTGTTCTCATGGTTTTCGTTCCTCTTTTCGCTCACAACGTTAGTGGGCTTTGATGGATGAGGTCTTGTTTCAGACTTCAGTGCTTCATAAAAGAGAATTAAGATTTAATGGCTCGAGTCATGTTCTGGCTCTGTAAATATAGGTTATTACGGGGACCTATTCTCCTCAGATTGAGTTATGTCTGCTAGAGACAGAGGAGAGCGCTGTGTTGTGATGAGGGTGTATTTGTCGGGCTAATTTGGGTGCTCGCTCGGCTCTAGAAGAAAAACCTAAGTGCCAATCTGTTCCACCTGATTTATCATCACTTGTTCTTCACTGCTTCAGCATCTTGAACACACATCCACCAGACCTGTGATCAACTTCTCCATCACTTCACATGATTAGTGGTTTAACAAACGTTGAGTGATACCCTTGAATGTACCTATTAGCTGTAAATTGCTATTCATTCTGATGTTTTCCTGGATTAACTTTCATCGCAAGACAGCCAGGCCATAGACTTTAGGTGCTCTTTGATGGAACGCTAGCCAGTCTACCTTTTACTTTTCTGTTAGGCGTCTTTTGTTAAAGTATTGTAGAAAGCTTCCTTGGGTTTTTCTTGAGCCAAGTTTCCTTCAACCAAGTTTCTAAATGGCTGAGTTAGCAGTCTCGGCAGCAGCAGCAGCAGCAGCAGCAGTGCCCTCTACAATCAAAGCACAGGGATCCTGCCCTGGCTGTCTGCCTCCCCTCAGCCACTGGCATGTGAGAGTCTCTCTCCCAGGTCTTGTACTGTGTCCTCGACCAACACATCACACTCCACATGCGCTCTGCTCTTAAGTGTGATGATTTGGCTCCATTAATCATCCCAGTCAGAGGGTTTCTATAATGTAGGATGTGTCCTATTACGGAGGGGAACTGCCTGCTGGTGGCTTCCAGGGGGACAGGCAGGGGGAGACAGAGGGGAGTGCTGGGCCAGGCAGGTTATTGATCACAGAGCCCCTCTAGCCTGTCACTCCTCTAGCAGTGCTAAGGAGAGATGGAGGATGTGATTAGATAAAACAAGGGTTAGAGGAGCATCCGCATCAGGCAGGCAGCAAGGCAGGCGAGCCGAGCCCAGAACCCTGTTAATCAGTGACCTCTACACCAGATCCTGAAGTTAATCTCTAGCCACACTCCCACTTGGCCCTTCCCCTCGCCACTGCCCACTGCATCCTTCTCCTCCGGGTGACTCATTTTGCTCATGGAGGAGAGAGTGGGGGGTGTGGAGGGTGAGTGAGTGTTGGGGTGGGTGGGCGACGGGGGTGGGGCAGTGGCCTCACAGCTGCGCTAGCTGGCACCGGTTCCTCAAACATCAGCGTCGCAGCCAGCAGCCTGCTTGGCACAAACACTCGCCAGTAACACTTAAACAAATTGCAATTGCAATAGCTGGGCTGTCTTACATTGTTGATATTTGACATTCCAAGACACTTTTTCTCCCCCATATTCCTTTTTGGAGGCTTTCATCATGTAGATGACTGTATGTTATGAGCGAGCCCCCATTGTTTTCTAATCTTTGTGTTTGTGTGTTGAGCACCTATGGATCTTCTACAGAAGCTTCTCTTTGACACCCTGTTCTTTCTTTCAAACTGGAACATTCTTAAAGGTTTCTACATGATCCACTGAAAGGTTTCTACATTACCCACTGAAAGCATTTTTGCCTATGAGATTGTACAACCTCACCCCAAAATATACCGTGTGGCATTATATTTAAAACAGTCAAAAAAATGTTATATAATGGTTAGCATTTGAATCATCGCTGTTTTTTGGGGTTTTCCTTTTGATGTACAGACTTTAGTATTTTGTCTTGTCCTCCCCCTTAAATATAAAAACACATGCTGTGGATTTCTATACAGTGTAGTAGCACACATCTTATACACATCTAAAATATTAATACATTTTATATAAATATATATACAGTTGAAGTCGGAAGTTTACATACACTTAGGTTGGAGTCATTAAAACTCATTTTTCAACCAGTCCACAAATGTCTTGTTAACAAACTATAGTTTTGGCAAGTCGGTTAGGACATCTACTTTGTGCATGACACAAGTAATTTTTCCAACAATTGTTTAAAGACAGTGGGTCAGAATTTTACATACACTAAGTTGACTGTGCCTTTTAACAACTTGGAAAATTCCAGAAAATGATGTCATGGCTTTAGAAGCTTCTGATAGGCTAATTGACATAATTTGAGTCAATTGGAGGTGTACCTGTGGATGTATTTCAAGGCCTACCTTCAAACTCAGTGCCTCTTTGCTTGACATCATGGGAAAATCAAAAGAAATCAGCTAAGAGACCAGAAATAAAATTGTAGACCTCAACAAGTCTGGTTCATCCTTGGGCGCAATTTCCAAACACCTGAAGGTACCACGTTCATCTGTACAAACAATAGTACGCAAGTATAAACACCATGGGACCACACAGCGGTAATACCGCTCAGGAAGGAGACGCGTTCTGTCTCAACGAGATGAACATACTTTGGTGTGAAAAGTGCAAATCAATCCCAGAACAACAGCAAAGGACCTTGAAGATACTGGAGGAAACAGGTACAAAAGTATCTATATCCACAGTAAAACGAGTCCTATATCGACATAACCTGAAAGGCCGCTCAGCAAGGAAGAAGCCATTGCTCCAAAACCGCCATAAAAAAAGGCAGACTACGGTTTGCAACTGCACATGGGGACAAAGATTGTATTTTTTTGAGAAATGTCCTCTGGTCTGATGAAACAAAATTAGAATTGTTTGGCCATAATGACCATCGTTATGTTTGGAGGGAAAAGGGGGACGTTTGCAAGCTGAAGAACACCATCCCAACTGTGAAGCGCGGGGGTGGCAGCATCATGTTGTGGGGGTGCTTTGCTGCAGGAGAGACTGGTGCACTTCACAAAATAGATGGCATCATGAGGGAGGAGAATTATGTGGATATATTGAAGCAACATCTCAAGACATCAGTCAGGAAGTTGAGCTCAGACTCAAATGATGTCAATTAGCCTATCAGAAGCTTCTAAAGCCATGACATCATTTTCTGGAATTTTCCAAGCTGTTTAAAGGCACAGTCAACTTAGTGTATGTAAACCTCTGACCCACTGGAATTGTGATACAGTGAATTATAAGTTAAATAATGTCTGTAAACAATTGTTGGAAAAATTACTTGTGTCATGCACAAAGTAGATGTCCTAACCGACTTGCCATAACTATAGTTAGTTAACAAGACACTTGTGGAGTGGTTGAAAAACAAGTTTTAAAAATGACTCCAACCTAAGTGTATGTAAACTCCCGACTTCAACTGTGTGTATATATTTAGATATATCTATCTAAAAATAAATGTATCTATATCTCAGTATTGTTATCATCCTCTGTATCTGCACATGTTGCTGTGGTAAACACAGGGGTGTGCTGGTAAGTGCAGTGACATCAGAATGGGAACATCTCTTTGTTTACCAATGCTGCGCTCTTAGATCATGCGTGGCGGCACGCTAAACAGTTAAATGCCTGTTTACCGTTGGGTTCCTCAGGGATGTTTTCCCCTCGGTTTGGGCTGAATTGCAGCGTTGTTGACTGTGCTCAGGTCCCTGGGCATGTTACAACGCTTGGCTTGGCCGGGTTGTGCTCCAGAGGTTCAGGGGAGCTGCCTGCCTGGCCACTAGCTAGCTACCTCTCTCCCTGACAGGTAGGTAGGTATTTAGGTAGGGCCAGACCTGGAGAGAGAGGAAGTTTTCCTGAGAAACAATAACACTCAGCCATCAATTATTCACGGTGGACAGGGTGTGTGACAAAACACATGCTGGGGATGAATATTTCACTGTGGGCACGAGGATCTCCTCACAGGGGAGAGACAGAGGGACTAAGTGATACTGATGGAGACCAAACCACGCTGAGCCTGAGGTGCAGCTCAGGAAATGTAAAAAAAAACAACAGGTATAACCTTTTTAGTCAGCCAAGACAGATGTTCTCTCCCTCTGCGGTGGCTCAGGGTATGTAGTTAACCCACAACTAAATGCTCCTTCCTTTGTGAGAGAGCTAACCTAGAAATGTTATATCATATCAAATGAGTTGTGTTGCTACTGAAAGGGAAGCAGCGTTGTCAGTTAAACCACCTTACCTGATTTCGGCAGCTTCCTCTCAAGCTCTCTGGAGACTGTGTGCAGTTGCAGTACGATTGTACCCCGCAGCAATACTCAGAGATGTGAATCCTCCAACATGTGCCTCTGTTCACCTGGGCATGCCAGTATGATGTTCTGTTCAGTCAGAGCGTAACAAAATCACCTGGCTATGCAAGTTTTAAACTCACTAGAATATCTACCTTTTCCCCAGAGTAAACCCAATGTTGTTCCAGTCCTGCGTCTGGTGCTTGCAATGTTTGAAAGTCTGACAAAAATAATGTACGATGTGGTTAAAGTTGTTTATCATTTTCTTGTAGGAATCTCTTGTTTTTTTCCGCCGGAGTAAAACTGCTGAGTTTAGTATATTGTGAGGAGCATGATTCATGTGCGTTGTGCGTCGTGTGTTTTATTTGTTTTCCTGACGGCTGCCTGGAAGCGTCTCTCTCAGGAGGAGTGCTGCTCACTAAATGTGTGACACTGATGGAGCAACTCTGTCTAGGAGGATCTCTTATAGCTTAAGGAATACGTATTCTAAATAACATTTTGTACAGATCTGCATTATGATATGGAGCAGTGGTTTATGTCCTAATGTGTGGCATCATATGTGACCGGTATAAGTGTGAAAGTGAATTAGGATATTACCTTGTCATTTCAAGACACAATGAATAAGAACGATGATTTCTAGACCATGATGTGGTGTCAATGGTTTTTGTCTAAAATGTTCTGTCTCCACAGGTAAATCAGCAGAGAGGGCTCAATTTCCAGCCTATGGGAGAGAGCCTGGCGTGTCTGGCTGCCAGGTAAGTTTGATATCTGCTATTTACTGCTTAGTGTGGCTCTGTTGGTAGAGCATGGCACTTGTAACACCAGGGTTGTGGGTTCAATTCACACCAGGTACCACTAAGAAAATGTATGCACTCACTACTGTAAGTCGTGCTGGATAAGCGCATCTGCTAAATGACTATACTGTAAATATAGTGTGGTGAACTCTGCTTGTTTAGTTCTCCTTGTTTGGGCATTTTCAATACATTGTTAAAACTAATTGGCATGTCCAGCTCATCAGATAAAATGCCTTTGTTGTTAGTATAATTAGAGTGAAAAGGAATGTTTGCACCGGAGATGGTTTATGAAGCGAACAAGAAAGCTCATGAGAATATTCTGAGTTGTGGAGGCTTAGATAATGAGTGAGTGATTACAGTGGAGTGTCCTCAGGTCTTCGCTGCCTGGGCTGAGGAGTTGCTCCGTGCCCTGTGTAGTCTAGCAGGGGCAGCCCGAAACCACAGAGAAACACCACTTTCAGCACCTCCATTAAGCCAGGGTCAGTGAGCACAGCCAAGCTCAGCCCAGATCCCCTCTCACAGCCACACAGATGTTCAACACAAAGGACTGATTGTGTGCACAAGCCACAGCTCTCTCTCTCTCTCGGTCTGACGTCAGCAAGTCAATGGGGAGAGCTCTCATATTCTCTCTCTTTCCTCCTCTTTCTCTCCCTCATTCATTCTTCTCTCTGTTCTCCTCTTTCGCTCTCACTCACTGTTTTTCGGACTCTGCCCACTCTATCTCGAGTATCTCTGTATTTCCTTTCCCTCTGCCCTGGCTGTGAGACCAGTAGGAGAAGTTCCACGGAAAATGGCTTCCATCAGGGTCTGCTCCACCCTCCACTGTTCCCAGTACTGAGCGTTTATAATCCACATTATGGTCAATGATATTGGGATTAGGGGTTTGTGAGTCTGGACTTTAAGATTAGGTTTAGGGCTACGTCTGAAAGATGTCTTTAAAAGATAGAGACCACCTCTTTTGGCTTAACCCAAAGATCAAGGGAGCCTCTGACCTCATTGACTCACTTGTTAACACACTCGTTTAACCCCAAGCTAATCATGTGTCAGAGTAGTACCCTTCACCTCTCTATCCCCTCACTGTACACACTGTACACATTACTACTAACAACTATGTGGTCATACAGAGGTCTGCGCTTCCAGTCAGACACAGTGAAAATATAGCTGATGTAAGTTGAAAGCTCGTTTACTCATTCATAAAAGAGCTTTTGGAGATGGAATGCCAGTTCAGACATTTTGTGTGGGAACTGGGGAATTGATGCAGGCCTGCAGCTGCTGAGATCTGAGGCTGGCAGAGATTCAGTTTGTCTGGTCCTAGAAAAAAAAAACAGGAAGACCAAAAAAGTAATTTCATTCTTTAGAGAATGTAGGAAGAATGCTGGCTGGAAAAGACGTTATTAATATTGTGTAACCCTTCTAGTGATTATCGACAGGGCTCGACCGCTGAATCTTGCCCAGCCGAATCACGCATGAGCAAAGTCTCTCTGGTGCAAAGATTATCAGGCATTGTTTATCTTTTAATGAGCAGCCTGAATGTTCACAACCCCCATATGCTGGAGATTTCATAATCCATCCACACTAACCTAATAAAAGGTAACATTGTATTTTCTTCTCGGAGGACCAAGAATGGAAATTCGAAACAAACAATCAATCTATTAAGAGGTTGGTTTTTGGAAACTACCGTAATAGCGCCAGATATCTGCCAAACAGACCATCAGTTGTGGGCTTGTCGTCAAGTCTAAGCAAATTGCCTCGCTCAGCAACGGATTATTGCATAATTTGAACGTGATGAAGAAGTCCCCATGTCTTATTGGGTTAGATATTCAGAGTGTTGTAGCCAGCTGTGGCCCCTTATTCCACTGTTCCTTTTTTACACAGAACATGTCGGTCTCACCATAATCAACCCGTGTTTTTAACCTTCTGGCTTCATCTTTTTGGATAGTTGTTATCTGCACACCAGTAAAAGAAAAAGATCCCAATGTATCCACTCATTGTCTTTGTGGTATGGTAAGGTGTTATTCTGCCTTGATCATAATAGCAGGAAATCTGATTTAATTGAAGGCCTTCAGCATATCATCCCTCTCTCACTGGGAGTGCGGGCATACTGTTCTGTGTGCCCATGTTGAGTTGGGCCTATGTCCCCAGTGGGATGAGGTAATGAACAGGGCTGGGGTGTGGGGGGAGAAAGTAGGAGAACAGGGAAGAGAGAGTGGGAGAAAGAGGGAGCGAGAGGGGTTGGCAGGTTGCCGGGTTGCTGTGTTGCCGTGGCGGCAGCAGCGCTCTGTTCCGCAGGTAGCTCCTGTGTGCCTCCTGCGAGACAGATTACCCTGATTAAAGTGACAGGATGCAGTTGACAGACGACTCCCATTATCTCCTCAAATCTGCGTGACATTTCACAGTGGAGATGATCATTGAGATGTGAAGAGGCTTGGGCAGAAAGCCCTGTGATTCAGGAAATTCTTGACATAATAAAGTCTTGTGTCGGGTATTGGGCTTTAACAACATGATTGACTGCAATGTCATTTGATGCAAGTGTGTTATTGGAGGACATTTTCTCCTTCTCCTTAGACAGTCACACATTGACTACAGAACAGAACAAGCCTTGGCTGTTAAACTCAATTTCACTCAATTCTCTTCTCTGTCTGTTTTCTTCTTCGTCTCAATAGTCTCTTTTTTTCTCTCCAGAATATCAAAGATATGGGTTTAGTTTCATGCAAGCATAACATTTTCTGTCATCTTTAAATAGGATTCTGATGATTTGAAGATCTATGTAATCAACAACCAATAAACCCTGGCCTCGCTGGAGTTTCCTATGCTTTACTATGTGTACTGTAGATTACATGGTAATTGGTATTTCATCTGACCTCTTGTGGCTCTTGAATGGTTTTTGTTCCATGCAGTAGTTCCTATAAAAGAAACACCAGCTAATATAGCTGGAAGGATTAAATATCATTGAACAAAGGCAGCAGAAGTGAGTCTGGTCTGGTCTGTTGTGCCATGTCAATGTCAATGCAGTGGCCTCTGTGACAGGTTGTCAGTTTGCAGAGCCTGCTTCTCCCTTCATTTCTACTGCAGTAAAGCAGTGGCAAACTTGATTTTCACAGGACTTGATGGCCTTCATTCCAATCTGTTAAAATCAGAATCTATGGTATTTTTAAAATACCACCTCACTGCCATTTTGCCGTTATTGTGAGGGGTTTTGATTTTGGGGAAATACACTGCTCAAAAAAATAAAGGGAACACTTAAACAACACATCCTAGATCTGAATGAAATAAATAATCTTATTAAATACTTTTTTCTTTACATAGTTGAATGTGCTGACAACAAAATCACACAAAAATAATCAATGGAAATTCAATTTATCAACCCATGGAGGTCTGGATTTGGAGTCACACTCAAAATTAAAGTGGAAAACCACACTACAGGCTGATCCAACTTTGATGTAATGTCCTTAACTTCTCTAGGGCCGGTGGGACAAAATCGTCCCACCTACGTAACAGCCAGTGGAATCCTGTGGCGCGTTATTCAAATACCTTAGAAATGCTATTACTTCAATTTCTCAAACATATGACTATTTTACAGCATTTTAAAGACAAGACTCTCGTTAATCTAACCACACTGTCCGATTTCAAAAAGGCTTTACAACGAAAGCAAAACATTAGATTATGTCAGCAGAGTTCCCAGCCAGAAATAATCAGACACCCATTTTTTCAAGCTAGCATATAATGTCACAAAAACCCAGAAGACAGCTAAATGCAGCACTAACCTTTGATGATCTTCATCAGATGACACACCTAGGACATTATGTTATACAATACATGCATGTTTTGTTCAATCAAGTTCATATTTATATCAAAAACCAGCTTTTTACATTAGCATGTGACGTTCAGAACTAGCATACCCCCCGCAAACTTCCGGTGAATTTACAAAAAATTTACTAAATTACTCACGATAAACGTTCACAAAAAGCATAACAATTATTTTAAGAATTATAGATACAGAACTCCTCTATGCACTCGATATGTCCGATTTTAAAATAGCTTTTCGGTGAAAGCACATTTTGCAATATTCTCAGTAGATAGCCCGGCATCACAGGGCTAGCTATTTAGACACCCAGCAAGTTTAGCACTCACCAAAGTCAGATTTACTATAAGAAAAATTTTATTACCTTTGGTGTTCTTCGTCAGAATGCACTCCCAGGACTTCTACTTCAATAACAAATGTTGGTTTGGTCCCAAATAATCCATTGTTATATCCAAATAGCGGCGTTTTGTTCGTGCGTTCAAGACACTATCCGAAAGGGTAAATAAGGGTGGCGAGCATGGCGCATTTCGTGACCAAAAAATTCTAAATATTACATTACCGTACTTCGAAGCATGTCAACCGCTGTTTAAAATAAATTTTATGCCATTTTTCTCGTAAAAAAGCGATAATATTCCGACCGGGAATCTGCGTTTAGGTAAAAAGAGGAAAGAAAATAAAGCACGGGGTCGACTCGTGCACGCGCCTAAGCCCATTGTCCTCTGATTGGCCACTTGCCAAAAGCGTAAATGTGTTTCAGCCTGGGGCTGCCTCGATATCATTCAGCTTTTTCCCGGGCTCTGAGAGCCTATGGGAGCCGTAGGAAGTGTCACGTTACAGCAAAGATCCTCAGTCTTCAATAAACAGAGACAAGAAGAACAAGATCTTGTCAGAGAGGGCACTTCCTGTTCAGAATCTTCTCAGGTTTTTGCCTGCCATATGAGTTCTGTTATACTCACAGACACCATTCAAACAGTTTTAGAAACTTTAGGGTGTTTTCTATCCAAAGCCAATAATTATATGCATATTCTAGTTACTGGGCAGGAGTAGTAACCAGATTAAATCGGGTACGTTTTTTATCCGGCCGTGTCAATAGGTTAAAACAAGTCAAAATGAGGCTCAGTAGTGTGTGTGGCCTCCACGTGCCTGTATGACCTCCCTACAACGCCTGGGCATGCTCCTGATGAGGTGGCGGATGGTCTCCTGAGGGATCTCCGCCCAGACCTGGACTAAAGCATCCGCCAACTCCTGGACAATCTGTGGTGCAACGTGGCGTTGGTGGATGGAGCGAGACATGGTGTCCCAGATGTGCTCAATTGGATTCAGGTCTGGGGAACGGGCGGGCCAGTCCATAGCATCAATGCCTTCCTCTTGCAGGAACTGCTGACACACTCCAGCCACATGAGGTCTAGCATTGTCTTGCATTAGGAGGAACCCAGGGCCAACCGCACCAGCATATGGTCTCACAAGGGGTCTGAGGATCTCATCTCGGTACCTAATGGCAGTCAGGCTACCTCTGGCGAGCACATGGAGGGCTGTGCGGCCCCCCAAAGAAATGCCACCCCACACCATGACTGACCCACCGCCAAACCAGTCATGCTGGAGGATGTTGCAGGCAGCAGAACGTTATCCACGGCGTCTCCAGACTCTGTCACGTCTGTCACATGTGCTCAGTGTGAACCTGCTTTCATCTGTGAAGAGCACAGGGCGCCAGTGGCGAATTTGCCAATCTTGGTGTTCTCTGGCAAATGCCAAACGTCCTGCACGGTGTTGGGCTGTAAGCACAACCCCCACCTGTGGATGTCGGGCCCTCATACCACCCTCATGGAGTCTGTTTCTGACCGTTTGAGCAGACACATGCACATTTGTGGCCTGCTGGAGGTCATTTTGCAGGGCTCTGGCAGTGCTCCTCCTGCTCCTCCTTGCACAAAGGCGGAGGTAGCGGTCCTGCTGCTGGGTTGTTGCCCTCCTACGGCCTCCTCCACATCTCCTGATGTACTTGCCTGTCTCCTGGTATCGCCTCCATGCTCTGGACACTACGCTGACAGACACAGCAAACCTTCTTGCCACAGCTCGCATTGATGTGCCATCCTGGATGAGCTGCACTACCTGAGCCACTTGTGTGGGTTGTAGACTCCGTCTCATGCTACCACTAGAGTGAAAGCACTGCCAGCATTCAAAAGTGACCAAAACATCAGCCAGGAAGGATAGGAACTGAGAAGTGGTCTGTGGTCTCCACCTGCAGAACCACTCTTTTATTGGGGGTGTCTTGCTTATTGCCTATAATTTCCACCTGTTGTCTATTCCATTTGCACAACAGCATGTGAAATGTATTGTCAATCAGTGTTGCTTCTTAAGTGGACAGTTTGATTTCACAGAAGTGTGATTGACTTGGAGTTACATTGTGTTGTTTAAGTGTTCCCTTTATTTTTTTGAGCAGTATATTTTGTATTTATAGTAGGTGAAATACCCAGGGAATCCAGATAATAATAATGATGATGAACATTTTTGGGGCCATTGACCTAGGTCATAGCCCTCCCTCTGACCTACAGTTGAAGTCGGAAGTTTACATACACCTTAGCCAAATACATTTAAACTCAGTTTTTCACAATTCCTGACATTTATTCCCAATCAAAAATTCCCTGTTTTAGGTCAGTTAGGATCACCATATTATTTTAAGAATGTGAAATGTCAGAATTATAGTAGAGAGAATGATATATTTCAGCTTTTATTTCTTTCATCACATTCCCAGTGGGTCAGAAGTTTACATACACTCAATTAGTATTTGGTAGCGTTGCCTTTAAATTGTTTAACTTGGGTCAAACATTTCAAGTAGCCTTCCACAAGCTTCCCACAATAAGTTTGGTGAATTTTTGGCCCATTCCTCCTGACCGAGCTGGTGTAACTGAGTCAGGTTTGTAGGCCTCCTTGCTCGCGCACGCTCTTTTTCAGTTCTGCCCAAACATTTTCTATCGGATTGAGGTCAGGGCTTTGTGATGGCCACTCCAATACCTTGCCTTTGTTGTCCTTAAGCCATTTGTCCACAACTTTGGAAGTATACTTGGGGTCAATGTCCATCTATTTTGTGAAGTGCACCAGTCCCTCCTGCAGCAAAGCACCCCCACAACATGATACTGCCACCCGGTGCTTCATGGTTGGGATGGTGTGCTTATCGGTTTGGATGGTGTTCTTCGGCTTGCAAGCCTCCCCCTTTTTCCTCCAAACATAACGATGGTCATTATGGCCAAACAATTCTATTTTTGTTTCATCAGACCAGAGGACATTTCTCCAAAAAGTACGATCTTTGTCCCCATGTGCAGTTGCAAACCGTAGTCTGGCTTTTTTATGGCGGTTTTGGAGCAGTGGCTTCTTCCTAGCTGAGCGGCCCTTCAGGTTATGTCGATATAGTACTCGTTTTACTGTGGATGTAGATACTTTTGTACCTGTTTCCTCCAGCATCTTCACAAGGTCCTTTGCTGTTCTGGGATTGCTCTGCACTTTTCACACCAAAGTACGTTCATCTCTAAGAGACAGAACGCGTTTCCTTCCTGAGCGGTATGACGGCTGCGTGGTCCCATGGTGTTTATACTTGCATACTATTGTTTGTACAGATGAACGTGGTACCTTCAGTTGTTTGTAAATTGCTCCCAAGGATGAACCAGACTTGTGGAGGTCTACAATTTTATTTCTGAGGTCTTGGCTGGTTTCTTTTGATTTTCCCATGATGTCAAGCAAAGAGGCACTGAGTTTGAAGGTAGCCCTTGAAATACATCCACAGGTACTCCTCAAATTGACTCAAATGATGTCAATTAGCCTATCAGAAGCTTCTAGCCATGACATCATTTTCTGGAATTTTCCAAGTTGTTTAAAGGCACAGTCAACTTAGTGTATGTAAACTTCTGACCCACTGGAATTGTGATACAGTGAATTATAAGTGAAATAATCTGTCTGTAAACAATTGTTGGAAAGATGACTTGTGTCATGCACAAAGTAGATGTCCTAACCGACTTGCCAGAACTATAGTTTGTTGACAAGAAATTTGTGGAGTGGTTGAATTTTTTTTTTAATGACTCCAACTTAAGTGCATGTAAACTTCCGACTTTATTTATAAAGCCCTTCTTACATCAGCTGATGACACAAAGTGCTGTACAGAAACCCAGCCTAAAACCCCAAACAGCAAGCAATGCAGGTGTAGAAGCACGGTGGCTAGGAACTACTGTAGTGTTTCCTGGGAGCACACGAGGGTTCCAGTCTCCAGAGCAGCTCTCTCTGAGGAATCCTCACTCACCTCGACCCTCCTTCCTTCTCCACTTACGGTCCGCAGCAAATTAGACTAATTGGTCCACGCCCATAATTGGTCTGTTTGCTGGGGACACAGTGGTCACTGGAGTGGAGTGGATACTGGCGGAGCCTGGAGGCTGCTGGAACCTTCCAGAGGCTGCCTCAACTCAGTCACATGACACAGTAAACATGAGAGGAGGGTGCTGAGGACTCAGGACTCCAGCCCACTAATCTGGGCCTGTCAGATCAGAGACAGGTTTTGGGACAGCTCTGTGTCATCTCGGCTCTCCTCCACTAATTGGATACGTGTCCCTGAGATCAGACACAGGTCCAGCAGGCTGGTGGCCTGGTGACTCCCAGGTCTCTGGGACGGACGTTTTGTCCAGTTAAGCCAGCGTGGTTTTCGGGGGAGCCCACAGATCCTGGGATCAGACAGATGGTTTAATGAGCCTTGAGCTGCCCTCCTCTCACCCCCTGCACCTCCTCTCACCCCCTGCACCTCCCTGCGCCCTCTCCCTTCAAAGAGCTGCTCCTGCAAGTCAGGACATGTCCCTGGTTGTATCTGAAGATGCCCTCAGGCCGTGATCGCTGCTGATCAATACCGTTCCACTGCAGGCTGGAGGAGAGGGAAATCACTAGGTCAGACTGATTGGATGGATTTCTCATTGGAGTTCAGTAGAGCTGCTAACAGTGGTGCACACAGGAGTACAAAAATGACTGTGTATAAAAAATAGTAACTGAAATGTGTGTCTTGTGATTAGATTTCTTATGCTGATGCTCCATAACAAAGCACCATTTACCAGCATTATAGAACAGTACCATTTTTTCAGAATGTTTTCAAAAGAACATTATACCTTTTGTCAGTTCCACAGGAAGCATTCATTAACATATCTATGACATTTTGAAAAATAACTATTTTACTACTAAGTGGACATGCATTAATTGAGGTGTCTGCGCTCATCTGCTGCTGTGAAAATAGGTATTTACTGTCTTCACCGTTAAAGAGAAATGTATTTTGTCTGAGGGCAGGTTGTTAGTGAATTATGGTAGCGTAACACACAGTGGCCCCTTATTCCCACTGGAGCACATCTCCATAAAGCTGTTCAATGGATTGATTCATGCTATTTAATAGATCATTAGGGGAATGGCTGATTCATGGCCAAGTGTCTCCCTGATATTATTTGACAGTACATAAGATCACCCCCTGACTGTATGAGTACCCCGTCCCTCATCTCTCTCACACACACACACACACACACACACACACACACACACACACACACACACACACACACACACACACACACACACACACACACACACTAGTTTCACACTGCTGTTCTCCACTTATCTGTTGTTTCACTGTTGTCTCCTCCAGGCCAATCTGCGGCCGGACATTGGTCTGGTAAGTCCTGGGCCTGTGACTACATCAGGGAAAACGGCCCCTCCCTTCTACCCTCCCTTCACCGGGGCCAACCCCAGAAGACGCCCCCTACCGGAACCTACTCCCATTGGTCAGTGCCAATTAACCCATACCTATAGAGATACAGAGCAGGGCAAGTTATCAAGTCCCTGACAATGGCATTATAGTCTAGTATCATGTTTAGAGCAGTATGTGCTGACACACTTCTAAACCTCAAGCTGACCAAACGATGTAGCAAAGACGAAGCCAGAGTACTTGTTTTACTGGATGTGACATTGTTTGTAAGAGACCATTGATCTGTTTTCACTAACTCCATGAACAAGCCTGCAAGAGTCCCTGTGTTTTTAATGGATTAAGGACTTTTGCTTAGCCATTTAAACTCCTATTTTAACACTAATAATGATTATCCTGATGATTACAATCGATTGCACAACACTCACAAATTGTTTTGACATACATGACAAATTGTTTTTGATTTGACTTGATTGTGTGCAAGAAAGAATGTTAGGCCAGGGATGGCATCTTCTTCGTTCCTCTCTTTATGCCAGTGAGTGTTGTGTTGTTTACATCCAACAAAGGCCCATTCTATTGCCTCAAACCTGTTTTATCTTTTCACAGATCCTCTACAAACAAAGAAAGTTCGCAAGGTCCCTCCTGGTCTGCCTTCATCTGTGAGTGGAAGATCATTTCATCTGCCTGCCATGCCTCTCATATATAAATAGATCTCTCAGTGAGCTTAACCAAACACACACAAACAAACACACACATACACACACAATGACAGACAAAGAGCTGTTGACATCAATGTCACACAAACCTTTCTGGGATTTTACTTGTTTTCCTTGACTATTCAAAGACGTCCTCTGCAGTGGCACCGGTGGTACCTGGTTGATGTGTAAGGGAGCCCATAGCCCTGCCTTGGTGTGTGTGTGTGTGTGTGTGTGTGTGTGTGTGTGTGTGTGTGTGTGTGTGTGTGTGTGTGTGTGTGTGTGTGTGTGTGTGTGTGTGTGTGTGTGTGTGTGTGTGTGTGTGTGTGTGTGTGTGTGTGTGTGTGTGTGTGTGTGTGTGTGTGTGTGTGTGTGTGTGTGTGTGTGTGTACATTGGGGTGATTGATTTTGGGGTCTGTCCTGTCACAGCGTGGTCTCCTCAGCTCCTCTCCTGGGACGCGGGGCTATGCGGGGCGCGGGGTACAGAGCTGTCAGAGCGGATCCCCGGCGCTGCTCTTTTGATGTTTAATTAGTCATTATGTAGGCAAACAGGAGGACAGACAGCGATTAATAGTGCAGAATCAGAGACATTTCCATGGGTAATAATCCCGGTGGAGCAGAAGACATTAGAATGCAGAGGAAGTGTGGAGCTCAGCTTGCCTCCTCCTGGGCCGGGCCTCATTAATATGCATAAATCACTAAGTCAGATGTTCATTGTGAAAATCCTGGTGGATTCTCAAAGCGGGCGATTAAGCCTTGCCTTAACTTCCCAGCCACTGGTACCGGCCGATGCTTTTATTTAAAAAAAAGCAACTGGTTTTAGCAGAGATCCCTCTTTACTTTTGTGCTGAATGCTTCATCCCCAGAGAACAAGAAGGGGTGCTTTGATGAGGGTGGCTCAGAGACTGGATTTGCTTTTGGGAGTTGTGATAATCGCGAGCTCCACCGCTGTTCCTCTGAAATCAAATATGGAACAAGACACAGGACATAAAAGAGATGTGTTTTTTTCTCTGAATTTGTGTTTGAATACTAGTTTGTCAGGAACAGAGAGAGGAAAGCAGCGGAGTGGGAAACGCACGCTGCCTCTCCCCTCCTGAAGTAGGTGAAGGGGATATGGGGGGGTGGTGCCAGGAGACAGGGAGGGAGGCAGAGAAAGATTGGTTGCCTTGCGGGGTACATCTCTTTGTTGTGTAAATGGGCGCAGGGCTTCTATTTGTCACTGCTTAACACATGGACGCAGGTGCACTATGTGACTCATAACAGTAGAATCAAAGCAGTACAATCCTGAGTGGAATAAGCAGAGGAGCTAATGCAGCTTCTTCTTCTGTCACTCTGTTTGGAGAAGACGACGCCTGGATCTTGGAGGAGTTAGTCTCTGATCCCAAAACAGAGCCAAGACTTTAACATGGAAAAAGGGGCTGTTTTTCTCTTACTTCCTCTGGTTGCAGGGAAAGGTAAAGAGAGAGAGCCTGTGGTATGGGTGTTGTGTGGGGATGGAGGTTGAGTAGGTGGTGATGGAGGGCTGGTCTGGAGGCTTTTAGGAGGTGTTGTATGGGCCTGGTGGGAGTTGTTGGGCAAGGAGGTGGCGGGGACATGAGCTGCCATAGCTTGTCTTGCAACTGGTTATAGGTGTTTAGAGGTTATATACTGGCTGGTAGGAGGTGTGTGTGTGTGTGTGTGTGTGTGTGTGTGTGTGTGTGTGTGTGTGTGTGTGTGTGTGTGTGTGTGTGTGTGTGTGTGTGTGTGTGTGTGTGTGTGTGTGTGTGTGTGTGTGTGTGTGTGTACAGGGGTTATCTGCAGGGACCTAGGCTGGTGTGGGCGGCAGACAGAGGTGGTGGAGTTTAGGGGTGTCGAGGGCACAGGCGCACCTGGAGCAGGGTTGCCAGGGGCAGCTGTGCTGTGCCGTGGCGGGTGAGGAGCCTGCAGTGTACCTGTAATGCAGAAATGCAGCTGGCTGCAGATGCTGCTGAAAGGCTTTTGCTTGTGTAAGCACCCAGGCTTCACCAGAGGCCTGAAGAGCTGCTTGATAAACAAAGTGAACACAATGCTTCATATCATTATTTCCCCTACTGGGAATTCTCTTTTATTTCAAACAATTTTCTTTTTTCATCCTCACCTAAAAATGGTTGAGGGGGTTTAGATTTGAAGAGTGGTGTGTTTTTAATGAGCGGCTGATGTGTGTATATATGATGTGTGTGTGTATATGTAGGATTTATATTGCAATCATAATATTTATGGGAGCACATCCTCTGTGCATTTAGGTTGTTCCCCTGCAGTATATACCAGGATGTGGAGGCCATCAGGGAGAGCCAGCCAGCTGCTGATTGCAAACATTCACATGTTTATACCCCAATCTCATCTCATATATACACTTTTTCCTTAACCCACTTTTCCAGTTCGTTTTACGTACATGCTCCTTTTAGGGGACAGGAGCTACTGTACAGATGTAGGATCTACATTTGCTTACTCTTTTGTTACTGAGAATTTTCCTGCACAGCAGGAAATGAAAACTTGTAGTGTTTAAAGTCAATGTTTAAGAAGTCTAAAGTTTGTAAATTCCACTTTAAAAAGTCAGACTTGATTTGCCCTAATGAAAAATGTAACAACCCCTACAAAACAGTTTCATACATTTTTATCCACATAATAATTCACATTTTCTGTTGCTGCAGGATTATTATTGTATTATTCTGGCTCAAAGGAAGATCCTACATATGTAGGTGTGTCACCAACTTTATCAGCCTGATAAGCACCATTTCCCTCTGAACAGTAGATCAATAGATAAACTGTGTACATAGTAAAATACAAATAAAGTGAGCAATGTGGCACAAACATGATGTAGTACAGGGATCATCAACTAGATTCAGCCGTTGGTCAGGGGGCCGGAACTTAATTACAAATAATATGTGGACTGTAAATGGACCACAAGAAGCCCAAACAGATATTTGACTAAAACATAATCATTTCAAAGCATGTTGTATATTGAGGAACCCTCATATAGTGTATATGTGCACTGTAGTCCACTAGTCCCAATTCAAACACATTATTTATTGCTTCTGATATTTATATTAAATGTAGAACACAAATTCAGTACAATGAACACAAACACAAGGTCGTTAGCCATTGCAGATGATCAGAGGATGACTGTATCAGTCTTCAGTCTTGGAAGGCTTACTTCATGATACAGTGGGCTGTCTGTGGTCATAGCTAGATGTATCACTTTGTAAACTGAGCATCGCTCTGAGTGACGACATAACGGGTTATCATTGGATGGACAGCATGCTGCGGAGCAGGGTTGCTGACGGGCAGCTGTACAGGCACCTGCATTAAGGGTTCGTCTGACAGGGGGACAGAGGAGAGGCGCCGCGGCGGCAGCTCTGTGGCTCGTGGGGAAAAGCTGTATCTTGTAGGATATTCATGTGTAGCTGGGAGGGCATTGCTGGTGTGTGTGTAAATAGCCAGGCTTTTTTTACGCGCCCTTGTCACTGGCACAACGGCTTGATGTGACACTTCCTCCTTGGCTGTGGTGATGCTAGTCTGGAGGAGGGAAAGAAAGAAAGTGGCGGGAGAGGGAGGAGGTGGGAGGCAGAATCAACTCCCTTCAGGGACTTTTGCTAGCGAGAACCCTGGCTGTGAATGACAAAAAAGATTGTCATTTACTTTTGACATATCACTCAGACACCCTTGTTTCTGAGAGACTTTCACTTAACAGGGAAACAGGGACTAGAAGAGAGGAAGTCTGCTCTGCTCCGGGCTCTGAGACTAAGACCCAGGATTTTGCCTCGCAGTGTTTGGGTGAATGACACACAGAGGTTATCTCATTTGTGTGTGTGTTTAGCTGAACTCCGAGAGACTACAGCCCCCTTTCATCGATGCAGCTACATGGATTTTGACTAGACAGCCATCTGCAGGCGGAGCAGGATGGTGCAGGAAGCAGAGCTCATTTTGGGTTCTCTTTGAACCAGGGCAGGTCAGGACATGGCAGAGGGCAGCTCTTGTGAGTAGACGTGCCTTTGGATGAAACGCGTCAGCAAAGCCTTCTGCAAATACAGCCAAACAATCATTGTTTGATGTGGCACTTTCATGTAGACACAGTTGTATCGTCTCAAGTGATCTGGATTTCCTTGTTGTCTTGCTGTTTCACAGCATCAGATGACTTACCAGACAACATTCGTCATGCACTGTACCTCGACATTCTTGTATAATTTTTTTGGGGGGGATTAAGCATTTATTTTAATTTCTGTCTTTTTTAATTCAAGAAAGATTTTAAGAGTATGGTCATTGTGACATGGCTGACAAGTCTTTCTATGGTGCATGGAATGTGGGTTGACATGGTCCATTTCATTTTCTAAAATCAATTCTAGAATATGTATAGTACTAAACAGAACAGGACTGTCTTTCTGTCTACCTCTGCCTCCTGGCTACAGAGCAGCTCCCATCCATCTCTGGGTTGGCATGATGCCCATTATCTCAACACCCTGCCCCTGTCCTGTCAGGTCAACAGGTCAGAATCAGACCACCAGGGGGCAGTGTGCCAGGCTCTGCTGCTCTGCTCTGACCCCAGTCTGAAGACCCTATGGAGATGAGCTTATCAGATGGCTGATTAGATAGATGCCCCTCGTTTGCCTGGGGTGATCCTGAACAGAGATCCTCACCCCGTCCCTCCCCGGGACCTTGCCTTGGTGTGTTTATCCGTCTTTGGGTTGCTCAGATTTACCAATGACATGAGAGGCGGAGATAAAGGAGAAGGCCAACAACTCCAGAGGTCCCGGCTGCTTTCATCTACAAGGAGAGAAACAGAGTTAAAAGAACATGAAGCAGAAATGAATGCACACATTAAAGTCATTACTCACATTTCGGCCTGTAGTAAATGATTAATATAGGGCCTGGCTGCACCACGTTAATGCAGACCTTGATTTTAGACTGCTGCCTGGCAGGCTTGGCACGGTGCTCTGTCAACAATCACTAGTGATTAGGTTAATAGAGTGTGTTAGTTGGAGGTTTAACTCTAAACCACACCAGAGTGGCCAGTGGGGTATACTACAAAGCAGGATCAATGAGTTAGCAAGCTAAGTTGTCTTTTTTTGTTGTTGAAAGATAAGCTTGAATTGAGCATGGTCTAATTGGCTCAACAACCAAAAACGCATATCTAAGTTTAGCCTTCTTAATGAACCAGAAAATCAATAGTTATTCCTAGTTGTTTATCAAAGTTAGCTAACTCATTGATCCTGCTTTGTAGTATACCCTCTGGTGTAAGAGAGCATCAGCAGTGGAGGGTTTCCTCAGTGTGTAAGTCAGAGCCATGTCAGGGCGCTTTGATTGGATTGGTCCTTCTTGGGTGACTGGTTGTGCATTGGACCAGTGAAAGACTAGAGGACACTGGCAAGAACACTGACCTACTGTACTAGGCTGAACTGGATAGAGAGGCTCAGTCTTAATGTCGTGGCTCAGAGATAGCCTCCTTCCATCCAGCAGCTTTATTCATGCGTATTGGATCTCTGTGTTTGTGTAGTACACATTGTCGTTGTCGTGACACCCTTTATATTAGTACAATTCATTGGTTCCAGAATCATTTTTGATGACTTAGAACAAACAAAGAGACAAGGAAGGAATTCAATGTGATGTTGCTATGGAGCTAGAGCAGTGTCCTATCACTAAATAACTTTATGAACAGTTGTATGGGGGACGGAGGTTTGTATGTCGGAGGATTTAGATGACAAAGGGCAGAGTTGATGAAAGGGAGTTGGGTGGAGTGTTATTTTGTGGTTCGTAGGGAATGTGGTTCAGATCATATTTGGATGGGAGAGAGCGAGGGTCTGTGTTGAATGAACTCACAGAAGTATAGGGTTGTACTGAAAAAGATCATATGAGGCATGTCTATGGGCTGGAGATCCATGTTAACTCTGGGGAGGGTAGGGTGTGTGTGTGTGTGTGTGTGTGTGTGTGTGTGTGTGTGTGTGTGTGTGTGTGTGTGTGTGTGTGTGTGTGTGTGTGTGTGTGTGTGTGTGTGTGTGTGCGCGCGTGCGGGGGGGGGGGGGGGGGGGGGGGGGGGGGGGCCTATATCAGGTCAATCAGTCAGCCAGGCCAGGAGTGGCTCAGCCAGGATTACCATAGTTACATGTACGTATGTCTGGCAGAAGCAGCACTAGAGGAAGTGTATGTTGACTCAGTCACACAGAATGAGTGCTTTATAAATAACCGTAAAGCACCTTTCTGCTTCATACACACATGCAAAGCGCTAGGGAAATATGGTCAGTGGGGAAATGGAAGAGGAGGAAACGTGTCTGTCGTTTAGAGCAGTTAGAGATACTCTAACATCTCAAACTGAAGCAGAGCCAGTAGCACTGCACTGTATGCCTGCTCTGGAACAGCCGACAGATGAGAAAATGCCTGTTCTGTGCTGGTTTATGCAGTCGTAAATCATTGGAGTTAACGTGTAATGAATGTGTAATTAAGTCAAGGCAAAGCTTTTCGTTATAAACTTCTTGTGGGGTTTTGGGCAGATTAAGAACCCCCCTCAGCACCCCCGCCCCCCCCAAATAAAAACCAGAGCTTCTTACAGGAAACAATCCCCCCCCATCCAGTCTTATGACATCATGGCTAAATCCATGCGTGAGATGGAGGTGACCTCAGTGGGTGGATTTGCAGTGGATCTTTTTTAACACCCAAACAAATCCCAGGGGAAAAAGCATGGCCAGTGGCTCAAATGTGATTAGAGGGGGGAGTTGTGTGGACAGGTGCATGGCTGGGTGGCTGCCAGTGAGGTAACACTTGGCCCACTTTGACACAGATGCAGACTGGTCCTGTTTCTTGGTGCCTGATGGGTCAGGGGCTGGGCCGGGCCCGGGCCCAGGTTCAATGTTGAAGTGATAGAGGGTGGTGGTCCTGGCTCTGTCTTAAGAAGATTAGGGTTTAGGATGAGATCTGACATGGTTCAGAAGCTCAGGAAATGAAGTATGACAACATGGGGCGTCTTCTCAGTAATACAGCTAATATCTGTTTGTCTGTTAGACAAATGTAAATGATCCCAAAGTGTCCCTGTGTCACAGATCCCTCTGGAACATTCATTGCGCACACCTGGCCCCTATTCCCACTGCTTGTATTTGTATATATGTGCCCTTTGTTCACCATGGTGCTGTCCATTATTGTTACAATGTCCGTTGGTGCGTGTGAGTACCTGTGCTGTGTGTTTCGGGCTTTCGTGCCCTTGTGGATTGCTCAGATGATTACGGGTCTCGTCCCGTGTGTTAATCATTGTCCGTGTGTGTATTTATTCGAGGTACTCCTCGCTCTTTTGTTTGGGTCTCAACCCTGTGTTTTGTTACGTGTTTGTTTGGTCTTCGTCCCCGTGCCTTTACACTGCACGCCATAATTTGGGCTGAATAAAAAAAACTATTACGCATTCCTGCGCCTGTCTCCCGAATCTCTTCATGCCAGCGTGACACCCTGTGTTTGCAGCTACATGTTGTATGCTGTGTTTGTGAGTAGTAGTAAGACGCCTGCTTTTATCAATGTTGAGTCCATCTCTCTTTACTCATTCTCTTTGAGCTTTCATGTGTTTTTTTCTCAGCATGGCCTTCTGTGTCTGGACCCGTTTTTGGACCCTTCAAACGCACATTTTCCTTAAAGCATCAACTTGAAACGGGTCCAGATATAAAGTGGTACCAGCATGTAGACCCCAGTGCCTTGGAAGAGTTTAAAAGAATCTCAGAGAAGAAAGAGGAATACATAATAATAGTACTGAAGGAAAAACATAATAAAGCCTCGTTTTCTTTGGGAAAGGAGTCTTTCATCTTTCTATAACAATAATGCTCTCAATGAGTGCACAGGACTGTGTTTAGTCCAGGAAGCTTCCAGTGGCAGACATGAAAGGCTCCAGGGAGGCTGGATGGAGTGGGCTTTAAAGGCTCTGTATGGCACACGGGTCAGTCCTCTCCTCTCCTCTCGCCTCGCTCTTCCTCCTCTTCCCTTTCTCCACCTCTCCTCTTTCTCCTCCTTCAATGGAGGCTGACATGGAACAGCAGAGCGGTCTGAGAGTGGCAGACAGTGAAATGAAGTGGCTGTTTTGGTTGTACCCCTCTGCTTCCCCCTGGCCTGTGGTGTACGTCTGAGTTTGAGGCCCCCGGGGGTTTAGGAAATGGAGCATCACAGTTCTGTTGCCTGTCTGACGTCATGGCCCGCCCCCTCTGCAGCTGTGGTGTGTGTTTAACAACTCTCTCTGTTTACAGTCACCGTCGTGACAAGGGGGTTCATTCTGACAATAGGGAAAGTGTAATTGTTATGGAAGCACACAGTATACATGAACATTCTCACTAAGATGTTCTAGAACATTCTAAACGTTTCTTTCTCCTTCTCCCTGTCTGTTTTTATGACTCTGGGTATTCTACCTAAGAAATAGAATCCAAATTTAATTTGAGGTCTTATTTTCCCTTCCTATTTTCCTTTCCTTGTTAAGAGTCCACTTTCCCATATTGGTTGTTAATTGGTATAACGTTGAGTGTGGGAACAGGTTCAGCTCCTGTCCAGATGGTTGTGTAGAAACCCTATCCCTTCATTTTACCTTACCGCTAGCGGACTCATTCAGTTATTACAAAAACAACAGATTAGCCTGTTTAGGATTAAAACCTGTGTGGGAGAGCATGTTTATTGCAGTTATTTACTCAGTAATTTGTTTGCTTTTGAATAATGTAAATTAATGATATCGTGCCCAAAGCTAAATAGTTTTAGTTCAATCTCCCCTGCAGAAAATCGAAATGTTTATTTTTGGGAGTTATAATTTTTTTCTCCTCGTTCTAAATCAACTCACACATTTGTTTTCTGTCCCACCTCCTCGCTTTAACTTTTTTAACCCCCCTCCCCGTTCGCCTACCCTCCCCCGATCTGCTTTCCTCTTTGCCTCAGCACTTATGAGGCTTAGGGGGAAGAACCATATCAGCCCCTCCCCTTCTCTCTACCACCCCCCTAACGCTGTGGCGAATGGTTCAGCCCTGTTTTGCATAAGTTTCCTCTGAGTAGATCCATGTGTGAAGGGCCAGCCCAGGACTGAAAGAATTAGTCCCTTTTTAACGGGTTCGATGTATGTCTAGGGAGAAGGCTTGTGTGCTGCTGCTGCCGTGCTCTGAAACAGTACACTTGCTCCAGTCATCAGTATAATAGCCAAAGCTATCATGTATTGCGCCTACCCTGTCCCTGGAATGGGCAGCAACTCCTTAATGTATTACTACAACGGGAAATCGGTGAGTTCTGTCTGTGGGAGAAAGAGAGAGAGAGAGTGTGTGTGTGTGTGTGTCCACGTTTGTAATTGGCCCTCGGGTATGGAGTTGCAGAATATTGGGTTGTCCGGCTGCACAGCATGTTTCTCGGCTCTAGAGTATATCACTCCTCTCTGCTTTACTCTCTCTCGCCTTTTCTCCCTGCCCCTCTCTCTCTCTGTGTCTCTCTGTGTCTCTCTGTGTGTCTCTCTGTGTGTCTCTCTGTGTGTCTCTCTGTGTGTCTCTCTGTGTGTCTCTCTCTGTGTCTCTCTCTGTGTCTCTCTCTGTCTCTCTCTGTCCTTTTCCCTCTCTCTCTCTCATTTTCCCTCTCTCCTCTGTGGACTGATTTTTCCGTTGCCTCAGTTACAGCTGTGTGACAGTACCATTTGTTTATCTTTGCAGTTCAAATAGAGGACATACTTCATTTCTTTCTCAATATGTTCCAGAAATGTTATAGTCTGAATCTGTTAGATGGTTCACTTCTTTTTTTAAAAATTTTTTTAGCTAACCATGTATGTCAAAACTTAAACTTAATTTCAGCACAGACTTCTCTATTAGAGATGAAGCAGAATATAAGCAAGGCACACCAATTGTATATAAGTAGGAACAAAACTCTATGTGGATGTGTGTGGTTGAAAGCAGTAAAACACCATGTTTTTTTCTCTCACCTCTGTTCGTAGACAGACTGAAAATAGTTTTTTTTTGCTGTGAATTTATTTTTACTGGCTGGTTAGTTCAGCACTGAGGCTGGGTTGAAATAATAACATGTGGAAGTCTGGGAATGATTAAGGAAAAGAGGCTGCCTGTTAAGGTTAGACTTTCCTGTTTGTAGATTGAGCTCCTAGCACCCGCGTTGCTGTTATTCCATCTGTTTTTAATCACATCGGCATTCTGGACTCTACAGGGAACATAATGTGATTCCTGGATTGCTCAGTAAAAAACTCTTTGATTTCTGTGTTCCTGCAAAAACTTTATTTTATGTGTGTGTATGTGGGAGAGTGTGTAGTTTGCGTGTGTGTGTTTGTGTGCGTTTGTGTTTCGGTTTACCTGCCTCTGAGCTAAATTGAGTTTCCTCAGATGCTTGCAGTAATTGTGTCACAGGTGTAAAAGTCTCACTGGCACTGCTGCTGAATAAGAGATGAGCAGAGAAAAGTCTCTTCCTGTTTCCCAGCTTCTCTCCAGAGAGCAAAAACACTGAAACGCCCACTCAGCTCCATCCAGAAAGATAACTCCACCTTTCAGAGTCAAGGCCTCATTGGACCTCATTCTCTGATTTAAAGAAACCAGGAAGTTGAACATTTCTATACCATTGTGAGATTCACTTTTATGAGGTCAACATGTTCGGGCATGTGTTTTAGCCCTCCTCATACCCCATTAGGACAATGCCCTTTGTTCCTACAGCACCACAGATCGCTTTGATCTTTTTATATGAAGTATTACCAGGAATGTCTTACAGGCCCGGCAGAGGGAGAAAATTGGGAACGTGTGGGCAGCATGGGTCAACTTTATGATCCAAAGCAGTCGATAAATAACCAACCAATACCAAGCTCTTTATCTTCTCTTCTTCTTCGGAGAGATAAATAGTGTTTATTGTGAGCATCAAGAGAACTCACATTTACTTGTTGGAGTTTTGAGAGTGATTATTGTTTTTATGGCAAGAGCCTTAAAGTCTTTGATTTCTGTGTTTTTTGGCGTATTGTTTTCTATTTCCGTTGTTTCCTCCAGTTCCATAGAAAATGAGTAGCCCAAGCTTTAGAGAATTCAGATATTTGGGAGGATTTGGTGGGGGGAGTGTGTTTATCTAAGGTGTGGCCTTTCCTGTCTAATATCCCTCAAGTGCACTGAGGACTGGACCAAGGAGGGATCCAGTAAATGACTGTTTTTCTTCCAATCTCAGGAAATATGGAATAACTGTTTACAGCACAAGATAACATCAGGAGTATGAGTTTTGCCTCAGAGTTTAAAATTAATGTTGACAGCTTCCCACATATATAACACCTGATATCACCTCATTTATCAGAGTGCAGTTGGTCTTTGAAAATGGTGTTTCTTGAGACCTAAATCTTGGAGTTTTTAAGCATCAACAGCTTGAGGCTTGAGATGTCTCTGTTAAAGGGTTGACTGGTAGAGGCTGCAGCACTCAACATGCCCCATCAGGAAGGTGGTTCTGGGGCTGTGTAGCAGGGGACCATTGTGTTGGAGCTGCGTGCGTGCCTTTTAGCCTCTATAAGTGTGTTAGATTTAGACTTGAAAAGAAAGGCCCTCGGGCATGGTTTGATTCCACATAGTGACGTGCAGAGACAGGATACTGTGTTGACACCAGCAGCCCACTGCTCTCAGCTGTTCTCTTTTGTGAGTTTTTGCTGCGGTGATCATTTATTTTTAAGTGGTTATTTTCGCCGTTGTCATTTGGTGTATCCATATGTTGACAGTTTAATGTTTTTTTTCCATGTGCTGTTTTGATTGGTGTGGTGTTGAGATCAAAGGCGGGTGCTGCAGGCTGGTGATGTGTGGAGGGACTCATCAGCCCTCTCAGATGAGAGACGAGAGAGTTGCAGAACGAAGCTCTGCCAAGAATCTACTGTCCCCATTCTCTCCAATCTGACAGTGAAATCTCATGCTTGTTGATATTAAGTCAAACATGAGTAAGCTCAGTGTATGAGCAACAAACCCTGAATTAATGATTGCTTATGGATTATGGTGGCTACAGATATTCTTAAATTAAACGTGATGCGGAAAATATACAGAAACTAAACACCCAAACTCCAACAACTGTGCTGGTCCTGCTGGCCCGCGCTCTGAGTGATGTCTCTTTAATTCATGTGGTAGTAAAAGGAAACCCAGGCGGGCCCTCTCCTCCAGAGGCTAGGGGAATGAGGCCCCCGGTGTTTGGGTGTTTTATTAATGCCTTGACTGGCTAGCCCAGTGTAAAGAGGACAATTAGCATCATCCACCGCCATATGCTGCCCATTGAGGCTCAGACTGGGACAAAGCCAGGGCTCCTGTGTGAGGCTAACCTGGAATCACCACGGGAGTCCCCACACCCTGGGTCACATGTGGGAGCCAGAGGAGCCAAGAGATCCCCTCCCTGCTAAACGACATGTACACAGGGTGCTGGAGTTACACACACAGCTAATCACATGCTCACACTCACACTGCTTGCTCAGCAAGACCCCATGGCCCTGAGTGTTGGCTAAGCTGACTGACTGATATGTCATTCACGTGTGTGAGTGAGTATGTGTGTGTCTTTCTCTTGACATACGTAGTAAAGTGATGACGAATGAAGTTTGTTGGGGTTGTGTCTCGTAAATAAGATGATTATACTTCAGTAGGACAACAAAACATTCTCTCCAAGCCCACTGACACATCTTGTTGCATTAGGAAGCAACCTTTGAAGTTCTTGAAGGGCTCTGTTCACACAAACAGATGAGTATGCCATTAGGTCATTAAAAAATGAATTTATGTTGCTGGTGACTAGAGGATAGGGGGGGGGGGGGCTGGGTGGCAGGTCTGGTAGTGATTTGTGCTGCATGGTGATAGTGTTAGGGTTGAGGGACCGGCCCTCTTTGTGGCGTGGTGAGTTCACTAGCTCTCTCTCCCTTGCTCTCTCTCCCTCCATCTGGAGTGGATGAAGTCAGAGACCACATCACTAATGTTTGGCCTCACGACCCTTTGATCCTCCCACCCAACCTGGCACAGCCACAGCTGCACAACAGCCCTCTGTGCCTCACCGCTCATCCCCTCCCTCGATCCCTCGCCAGCTCACAGCCAGGTAGCAAAATAAAGAAAAGCATAGGCTCCATATTTGATTTTCTGATTTGATTTCTGTTTCTTTGGCGAGCTGCAATTTGCAGTGTTTTTATGAACGCTTGTGTGTGCTGGTGTCATTATAGTTCCATTAAGAGCTGAGACAATCTGAAATGGAAACACCCCCTGATAATCCGGTCCTCCCTCCACGAGCCTTCCAAATGAGCCCAGCTGCCACACCACTGGCTTCTTAAACTGGCACAGCTCAGTTTGTTCACTACATTCATTAAAGTAGACATGATTCCGGCTTCAACATACAGCGCTACTTTACAAATGACAGTCGTGTAAGGAATAGGGACACATTTAGGCGAAGATACTCGTTTGCGTCTAATGATGGTTAATGAAGCCGTCCTTAATGCACTGGCTTTAGATTGTGATCAACCCACCAGGCAGGGTGGTGGGGCATTAGAATTGTTCCTCTTCAACATCATCCTAATAACTCAACCAAATCATCATCATAATGCTCCTGCCACATACAGAGAACAGTCACAAGCTACGTCTTAGAGGTTAATGACTTGGGCAAAATGCTAGGCTGCCCTGTGCACCTGCTGTTGTTATTCATGTTAATAATGTCTGTTTTCTTTTGGCAGGTGTATGCCCCGTCTCCCAACACAGAAGACTTCAACAGAGATTCTCCCTCCTACTCATCTCCCAAACCCCCCAGCAGTATGTTTGCAAGCACTTTCTTTGGTAAGTGATTCTGACTTAAGACAGTCTCTGTCATGGAGTCTAAAGATGCCAGTATTATCGGTTTTGTTCAATCTGAGGCACTGTCAATGTCTTCCCCTGCCTGTTGATAGACAGTGGACCCATGAGAAAATTTTTCTGGACAAACATCCTAACATCACACGTAGTTACTCTCTCTGTAGTCACTCTCTGATGTTGCTAAACAGTTTCAAATGTTCAGCTCGATTTAGCAATTTCTTTCTTCTGGTAGACAGTATTTCACTGAGCCTGGTCAGAGTCGCTGGTCTTTGAAGGGATCGGGTTGGTTTCTGTTAGCCAAGGGAGGCTTAGTGTTATCTCAGCTGTGTCCAGGACAGGGCTTGTGTTTCAGTCCTAAAACCAGACTGGGAGAGTGAACAACCCCCTTGTGTGATCCAGCAACTCAGCAGAGAGGAGGGGGACTGCCCTCTGTGGAAAGGTCTCTCTGGGCTCTCATAATCAAGCTGTGTGTTGTGGTTTGCTTCATGGCAGTTCAGGCATATTGCATTTTATGTAAACTTGACTTTGGTTATTAAACTAAAGCCATTAAAACGTCATTGTTCCCTCCTGGAATCAAATCCAGGATGTCTCTTCAATTGGTTGATCCTTTTGTTACATGAGTCATTATACTGTAAAGAATAGGGATGAAACTCAAGACGGATTTCAACTCAACTCTGTTTGTTGTCATTAGATGGGACCCACAACTCTTCTGATCCGTGGAATTCCTCCAATGGGATCAACCAGCCTAGTTATGGAGGAATGCTGGGAGGATCTTCATCTCACATGCCGCAGTCAGGAAATTACGTCAACATGCACTCACATGACCGCCTGGTAAGCAGCCCAGCTAGTGATTTCTCAATGTTTCCCCTACCTATTCTTAGACAGTCTCCGTTAAGCTCTATTGCCCCATGGTCATAAAACATTTGGCTTGCATTGGTTTCAATTGAATATTTGTGGTGTGCAATATTGCAGCCCATAATATTGCCCACCCTGCCTACAGAAAAAGTCTAGCTAGGGGAAACACTGTGACTGATGTGTATTCAGCCTCCATGTCCTGTTCTGCCCCATCAGAGCACATCCCCTCCTCTCTGCTGAGCCCGTAGTGAGAGTGGTTGGTGTGAGCTGTGGCCTGGCTATCTCTCTATCTGATGTTGCTGTCTGGGCAGTATCTGTGTAAGACACGGCTGACCCCCTCTATCAGTGTTTCATCTGCTTTGTCTGCCCACTGTGTCTCAGTGGGACTCACAGGGAGCCTGCAGCTGCTGCCCAACCAAAGCCCTCTGTCTGTCTGGGCTCCACATTCATATAACCTCTCTTTTATCAAGTGATATTTTTTCACCATGCACAATGCTATTCTTACCACTGAACAAGTGTATGCTCACACAATATTGCTTTGTCCTGATGAACATGTGTTTTGTCTCTTTCAGAATTACCCTCCACACTCTGTGTCGCCAACAGACATCCATGCCAGTCTTCCTCCAATGTCCAGCTTCCACCGCAGCAACGCCAGCACTTCACCATTCGTTAACCCAACACACACCCCGCCTGTCAACACCACCGACGGGGTCATGGGTACGGCAAATATTTGGTTGATCTACTCTTAAATATCAATAGGCGAGATAAATTCCTATAATGATGTTCTCTTCTTTAATCTAAGCTCTGTGTTATAAATGTCCTCTCCTTGTTTCTGTAGTTGCTGCAAATCGGGGGAACGCCACTGGAAGCCAGCAGACTGGAGATGCACTTGGCAAAGCATTGGCTTCGGTGAGTACAGCACACCCCTGTTCTCCTCCGGGGAAATGGGAAAGCCTCAAAAGAGATTTAGATAGAAACCATGTTACAAATCCACAGAGGTTGTTGGGAGTAAGCCCTATTGGTTTACTTGTAAATGGAGGCACAATCCATGCAGCACTTAAAATTGCACTCTCTCCCTCTGAATGCCAGTTTGATTGAGGCGTTAGGCTTACATGGATGGTTAGGAATCCTCTGCGGATATCCCCTCTAGGTTGGTCCCCTCTCTGGGTGTGAATCCTGTGTTCTTGACTACAGTACCTTCTCCACTCACTTTAATATCAAATATATTTTTTATTCTTGTGTTAAATTGAGATGGTGCATTATATTAATGGCCCTCTTCAGTCTGTAAAGGAAGTGACCTCGGTGGTCACGATGGGTATTAAGTGCTATAGTGAATGCTGATTAAATAAGCCCAGAGGGATGTGTTTGCAGTTGTTTCTGGGCCTAAGCCTGGATAATTGTAGACTTAATCTCTGAGTATACAAGAAAGGAAATTGTAAAAAAAATATTACGCACCAGTTTGAATAATCCAGCCTTGGTATTTGTTCCATTTTCGATCATGTCTCCCTGCACGTTTGACACACAGTAACTCATAAACCTTTGTGCTACTGAGGATGAATATGTCCTCCTTCCAGTTAGAGCCCTCTTGGTTTCAACAGCCACAGAACCTCACAGAGAGCTCTTCTGTCCCTCCTCTTACTGATTATTTCTCATTTTAATAACTCCCGGAACTCATCTGTAACCCGGCCTAATATACACTACATGACCAAAAGTATGTGGACACCTGCTTGTTGAACATCTCATTCCAAAATCATGGGCATTAATATGGAGTTGGTCCCCCCTTTGCTGCTATAACAGCCTCCACTCTTCTGGGAAAGCTTTCCGCTAGATGTTGGAACATTGCTGTGGGGATTTGCTTCCATTCAGCCACAAGAGCATTAGTGAGGTTGGGTGTTCCAATTCATCCCAAAGGTGTTCGATGGGGTTGAGGTCAGGGCTCTGTGTAGGCCAGTTAAGTTCTTCCACACCAATCTCGACAAACCATTTCTGTATGGACCTCGCTTTCTGCATGGGGGTGTTGTCATGCTGAAACAGGAAAGGGCCTTCCCCAAACTGTTGCCACAAAGTTGGAAGCACAGAATTGTCAAGTATGTCATTGTATGCTGTAGCATTAAGATTTCCCTTCACTGGAACTAAGGGGCCTAGCCCAAACCATGAAAAACAGACACAGACCATTATTCCACCTCCACCAAACTATGCAGTTGGCACTATGCATTGGGGCAGGTAGCATTTTCATAGCATCTGCCAAACCCAGATTAGTCTGTTGGACTGCCAGATAGTGAAGCGTGATTCATCACTCCAGAGAACGTGTTTCCCTGCTCCAGAGTCCAATGGCAGTGAGCTTAACACCACTCCAGCCGACACTTGGCATTGCGCATGGTGATCTTAGGCTTGTGTGCTGCTGCTCGTCCATGGGAACCCATTTCATGAAGCTCCCGACGAACAGTTATTGTGTTGACGTTGCTTCCAGAGACAATTTGGAACTCGGTAGTGAGTGTTGCAGCCAAGGACAGACTATTTTTACATGCTTCGCGCTTCGGCACTGTGAGCTTCCCGTTCTGTGAGCTTGTGTGGCCTAGCATTTCGCGGCTGAGTCGTTGTTGCTTCTAGACGTTTTCACTTCACAATAACAGCACTTACAGTTGACTGGGGCAGTTCTTGCAGGGCAGACATTTTACAAACTGACTTGTTGGAAAGGTGGCATCCTATGACTGTGCCACTATTTTATTTCTTTTACCTTTATTTAACTAGGCAAGTCAGTTAAAAACAAATTCTTATTTACAATGACGGCCTAGGAATAGTGGGTTAACTGCCTTGTTCAGGAAGCAGATTTTTACCTTGTCGGCTCGGGGATTCGATCTAGCAGCCTTTCGGTTACTGGCCCAACACTCTAACCACTAGGCTACCTGCCGCCCCAAGGGCATTCTACTGCCAATGTTTGACTTTGGAAATTGCATGGCTGTGTGCTCGATTTTATACACCTGTCAGCAATGGGTGTGGCTGAAATAGCCAAAACCACTAATTTGAAGGGGAGTCCATATAATTTTGACTATAAAGTGTATCTCACCTCAGAGAAATGAAACTGACCCTAGCTTTTATTCCTAGTAAAAAGTGAGAGAAGTAAGATGTGTAAAAGCGTAATGGGTTTACATTGGGAAGTGCTATGGCTCAGTGGTGCACACCCGAAAGAGAAAAGTGTGTGTGAAGGTGTATGATAATCACAAATTAAGTATTTTTGTATTCGCAGACTCAATTCTATTAACATGACAAAGCTGCAGTGAAATGGACACAGTTGAGCTGGGGTGAGACAAGGGGGGTGGGGAGGCCAGGGGGAGCGATGGGGGTTCCTAACTGCTGTGGCTCAACTCTGCGGGCCACCCTTTGTGGGCCTTTTGTTCTCCGGCCTTTTAAACGGGCCATGCTTATTGGCCCCCCGCTGCCCAGGGGAGCGTGACCGATGAGGAGGCGGAGCCTCATTTGTTGTTGGTAAAATGAGTCGTGTTGCAGTTTGAATACAGCAGAAGTAGCCCGGGACCAGAAGAATGGCCCGTTGTATATTGCAGGGTCAGGAGTCACGGCTATAGACGGCCCGCTTTGGAAAGAGAAGAGATATTGGCTAATTCGTTTTGAGTCCCATTGATTTGAGACATACACTTGTGATCACAGTTGATGGTCATTACTTCTCAACAGGATTGAGTGTCTCAGGGTAAAGATACTGAACAGTGACAAATGCTTTTGACTGAGAAATGTGATTTTAAAAGAATAGAGAAGAAGCGTGTATAAATCCCCACAGGGAAAAACATCTCTTTTGGTACACAGAGTGACATGCAATAGCCAAACCATTTGGATTTTCAAAAGTTGATTGAAACACAAAAGCTTGGTGATCAAGCTTAAAAGAGAAGATTATTAATAACGGCATTCCATTGTGTTTACTGAAGTTAAACGGTTTCCTATGAGTAGGATGTGATGTTTACTTGGAGGGAAATCCTTCTGGATCTACTGCCTCTGCTAATTAGTGGGAATCAAACCTCTAATACCCTGGTTTACTGGGACACTTTCCATTATGGCACAAACTATCCTTTTAAAGGGAACAAATCAGGGATGTGTTGTCTGCTTTAATCCAGCATTTCTCTAAACAAATGAAATCCCTGTGAAAGTTTTAAAGATTTAATCTGTGTGCTTCAGAATCACATCATCCTCTCTCTTTCTCGCTCTCTCTTTCTCGCTCTCTCTTTCTCGCTCTCTCTTTCTCGCTCTCTCTTTCTCGCTCTCTCTTTCTCGCTCTCTCTCATGATAGTCATGTCGCCCTAAAACCTCACTGACCTAAGCTTTACATTCCCCACAAACACAGTGGAAGGTCTGTACATGCTACGGTATGGTAACAGAGCTCTTCTGCCATTGAGGAGACATTGTTTTTTATAGTCCATACAAGACACCTCAACTGGTCCGATCTGAGTGTATACTACTCTTCCAGTTTCACTGGGGCTCAGTTCAGGGCATGGTCTAGCATGGAGAGGTGCGGTGGTGCAGCTCATTCAGGATAACCCCCTCCGCTCATTCACTATTGGGGGATTAATGCTGGCCTTTGTATATCTCCCTGTCTATGGCTGGGCATTCCCTCTCTCGTCACCTCCCTTATCTAGCACTCCACCCTGGGTTTATACTGGAGTTATATAGCACCATGTTAGAAAGATATTAATGGGATTTAGGGCAGATGTTAGTACACTTTAGCTTTAAAGGATTTCAACCGCTTTGTTCCTGTTTAAAGACGTTGACTTTCTCCTCTAATAGTGTATCAGCCATATATGACTCTAGATACAGTATTTGTATGATATTATCTATGTTGTGGCTAGTGGGGGAGATCTAAATAAAACAACACTAATCAGAGTTGGGGGGGCACTAGACTGGTCAGAGCCTTCAGGTGTCGCAGTGAATATGGTTTGAGGTACCCTTTTATTTTGCTTTCACTGAAGCCACTGCTCACCGTTAAAGGCCCATATGTATGCTCTGAACAGTTTTATGGGCTCCCCGGTTGGAAAATCCCCAGAATTGATGAGCCAATTTCGGCCGTGCGCCGGCGGAAGGATGGTGACACAGGCTATAAAAAGTATGGGGAAACGATAGGTTGTGATTTTAAAGAGCTGCATGTTCTGCCTTACTGACGGATCTCTCTCTTTCTCCCTCCTGTCGTCATCCTCTCCTTCTTCCCCTCTCTCTCTCCCCTCTCTCCACAGATTTACTCACCTGACCACACCAGCAGTAGTTTTCCATCCAACCCCTCCACCCCTGTAGGATCTCCATCGCCCCTGACTGGCACAGCAGGTGCTGCCGCCTCAGCAGGTACAGTGGTGACCACCGGCGCCCCCTCTGGAAGGGCAGGTAGAACATCAGTCTGCACTCTGATCTACTGCACTTTAGCAATATACCAGCCTAAACTAGTCCCAATGCCATGGAGAGATGGTGGTTATTGTTTCCTCAGAGCATTCACACTGCTTCCTTGATACGGCTCTGTCTTAGTACTGTAGGTGAACACTGCAAGTGATGTTTATCTCACGATGGTTTTCAGAGTCTCTGTGACTTTGACGACATTGCCTCATGGCGACAGCTGTTGCAGTTTACCCCCAGACAACGCCTAGCTACATAGTGATAAGGAGTCAGCTCTCTTCAGTTGCTGAAGGGGGCCAAGAGACTATCTTAGAGTTTGACATCCTCTCCTCTCAGTCACTGCATTCATTCTACCAGATAACCAACCAGATAATTCAGATAATCAGTTTCCCTGAAACTGGGTCCATAAGTAGCAGAGCAATGTGCAAGGGACATTTAATAATTGTGAGAGACACTCTGGCAGAGGAGAGAGAGAGAGAGAGGGAAAGCCCAGCGTGTTGTTTTAGTGGGCAGTTGTGCCGTGTGTGGTGATGTAGTGGCGACAGCTGTCTCCACGTATGCCCCCCTCGTCCTCAGCTGTTGCCCTGGTCTGTGGACAGCTGTTCCCCCCATGGACCGACCGGCCTGCAAAGGGCCTCATTTTTCTGCCCGAGGAGCGACAGTGACTCAGCTGATGAGGAGGATTATATCGGCTTCACAAAGAGGGATGCCGACCCCTCACGCACCCTCTTTACACCTCAGCCAGCCAGGCCTCAGGGCAGCATGCCCTACTTGGGAGGACAGAGATAGAATGCCAACACCCATTTAGATTATATCAGTGAAGTTCCTGTCACCTGGAGATTGAGAGCACCAGTTATTTGGGTGTGGATTGTTTTGTTATATAAATAATGAGACAACATGATACCAAGGGCACCAGCTTTTGTTACAATGTGAAACAGAGTTTCTCTTTACAATCATAATCCTCAGTGAATCTACAGTTTCTGTTCAATTTACAAATGCAAAACAAATACTCCACATCCATGACTTTCCATATGAATAAACATCTGCCTTTGTCCAAAACCCTTCCCAAAAGTACATTTCCAAATCTGTTGCCATTAGTTGAATAGAACGCCTCCATAAAAATGAAATTGAATGTAGCTTAAAAGGGCAACTGGGATGATTGAAAATGTATTTCATGTTTTGCGATTTAATATCCATTTATTTCTTTGAAGTTTGTTAATTAGAATAGGGGGCATTACTTAGAGGTCAGTTGGGGCATGATTTGGCAAGATGTTCAGATTAACCACAAATTGTTCCATCTGTTCATTAGGATTAGCTACTTTCATAACCCAACCAGGCAGGAACAGATATACACCCTGGTGCTGCTCAATTCAACTCTGGCTGGTGTGTTCAATTAGCCCTCTCCTCCTCCTCCTCCTCTCCTCCACGTGGGGACCAGAGGCCCAGGGAGGCTTAGTTATGAGTACTTCCTGTTTGGTTCATGCCAGGGAAACGCTGAGGCTGAGCAGAGAGGCTCCCTCATTTCCTGTTCCAAAGTTACTTTTAATAGCCTTTTAATTAAAGCCTGGCTTTTCCAGGACCTTTGTGTGAAGAGACTTTCTCTCAGAAGAGGACTAATGCTTAGTTTACACTGCTGACGATGAATTGATGGAAACAGTTCCCCCAGGTCAAGTGGATATGTAATCCTAGTGTTTTTCAGAAACAAACTGACATTAGCTAGCGATCTCCCAGTTCCCGATCTTTCTCTCTCAAATACTGAAATACCATTTTAGAGGAGAACAGGGAGAAAATGGGGCCTGCTGTTGATTTTGACAAACAGCCTAAATGAGAGAATGAGAGGTAAGCTAAACAATGTATCCATCTGTAGAGTATGCTACAGTATGTGGGCTGGGTGTTGGCCTCCTGCCACAGTAATGGAGACCAGGCGGTATAGTGAGGGCCCATAGCTGGGGCTGGCTCACTAACACAGCCCAGTATAAATAACCTGGGAGGTTTCCTCATTGTCACAATCGATTAAGGAGACTTGAACTGTTCTCATGTGCACACAACAGGCTTGGTGTAATGCATTACCTCCTGGTGCACTGTTTGTTAGTTGGAATATTTCAGACATTGGCTAAGATAAAGAGACAAATAAAAATATATTTTGTTGCATTGGATACCTCAATTTGATAAGAAGATTATTTTATTTTCACACTAATCAAATTGAGTTTATTTGTTTTGTATGTGCCATTGCACATTTCATGTACTGATAACCAGGATAACCATTCCCACACATTGTGATCCCCTCTGCTTTATGTAAAATTCAAATGTGCTCTAGAGATTACCCAGTCTGGGACAGAATGGAATTCCTTAATTAGATGTTTCCACCATTTGTTTGGACTATTGCCGTCTCTTGGTTGTCTCTAGAATCTCAGAATGGAAAGTTAATTCAGGTCATGTCTCTGAGTCTGTCTTGGCCTGCGTGTTTTGGCACGGAGCTGTTGGACTGTTACACTATACCTCAGCTTGGCATGTGATTGGTCAGAGGATATTTGTGTCGTGACCCCTGGAAGCTTGTCAGCCAATCACATCAGGCTTAGATCAGCGGACAAGAGGAGCACCCACGAGTGCAGCCTTGCTAGAGCCTTCTGGAACTTTCTGGCTCATTGGATGGAGTAAGGGACTCCTTTTGTCGTGGAAGAATCACTCTGTCAGTGTCAGTGGAAGACAGCCTCTGTCCCAGCCGGGCCTCTTATCACTGTTCACTTTGTTCCCTGGGCTATTAGCTCATTAATGAGCGGATGTACATGTAGGCCATGTCCCAGTGTGTCCCAGTGTGCTGGTGTATGTTGAGGCCTTCCACCCACGGCCCTGGCTCATGTTTCAGGATGCAGCCCAGTCACCAGGAAATGATGCAGCTGAACCCCAATGCTGAAAATACCTCTCACAGCATAACAACAAGAGACCAGACAGGATGTGGATGTGCTGTGTGTCAGTCAGCCCCTGTAGAGTGGAGCAGGATGCAGGATGCAGGTCTCTTATCATTGGCCATGTTGGGATGTCTGAATCAGCCATGTCAGGTGGATAACTGTGGTTCTCCCTCTGTCTCTCTCAGGTACCAACCAATGGTCGCGTGGTGCAGCCGGACAGAGCCCCTCCTCCCCCAACTATGAGAACTCCCTGCACTCACTGGTAAGTCTCCCTGCCCCCCCTCTCTTCCCTTCCCCCACACCCTGAGCACTTTTTAATGGACACGCACACAGTAGATGGGTTCTCTCGCGTCGGGCAGGGTAGCATTACATGAAGATTCTTGGCTGACAAATGTCGGCGTTGGGGGTGCTGCTGAACAATACCCGTCCCTTGGGGCGTGTCTCCTGCCATCTGTCCCCTACTCCGTGGGCCAGGGTGGGCTTGGGGGGGCTGGGGAGCCTGGCAGCTGTTGCGTTGACTGAACCACCACTGCTCCAGGATTCCTGCGCTAGTTGCCTGTCCGTCTGCGGACCAGAAACACGGCTTGGGATCAGTTTTCACCCCACGCGGCCTGACGCCCACATCACACATTCACACCATCGGCTGTGGGGATAAATATTTACCCACTATATTTGAATGCCACCTACAATGGGATTTTTGTGAAGTGACCAAATCTATGACCAGTGTGAACGGCGAATATGTGGGAGGGATGGGACCTCATGGTGGGAGGAGAGGACGAGGGGTCAGGAGTTATTATCTACACAGGACCACAGTTTTGAGGCTGCCTGACACAGTGATTAGTTACCATATGTCTGTCTCTGTCTGACTCTCCTCTTTCTCTGTCCTTCTATCTCAGTCTACACTATCTCTGTCCTTCTATCTCAGTCGACACTATCTCTGTCCTTCTATCTCAGTCTACACTATTTCCTGTCCTTCTATCTCAGTCGACACTATCTCTGTCCTTCTATCTCAGTCTACACTATTTCCTGTCCTTCTATCTCAGTCTACACTATCTCCTGTCCTTCTATCTCAGTCGACACTATCTCCGTCCTTCTATCTCAGTCGACACTATTTCCTGTCCTTCTATCTCAGTCTACACTATCTCCTGTCCTTCTATCTCAGTCGACACTATCTCCGTCCTTCTATCTCAGTCGACACTGTCTCCGTCCTTCTATCTCAGTCGACACTATCTCCGTCCTTCTATCTCAGTCGACACTATCTCCGTCCTTCTATCTCAGTCGACACTATCGCCGTCCTTCTATCTCAGTCGACACTATCTCCGTCCTTCTATCTCAGTCGACACTATCTCCGTCCTTCTATCTCAGTCGACACTATCTCCGTCCTTCTATCTCAGTCGACACTATCTCCGTCCTTCTATCTCAGTCTACACTATCTCTGGCTCTTCCACTAATGTTTATTTGTGCTCACATGCTTTCCTGTTCTATCTGATTTTGGCAGAAAACTCGAGTCCATCAGCAGCTTCATGAGCATCTCCAGGATGCCATGTCATTCTTAAAGGATGTATGCGAGGTACTCCTGTCCTTTAGATGGAGACTTTACCCATCAGTGTTTGACACCTTTTCACATCCTTAGTTGTTTTTCTTTCTTTCACCAGCTTGGCCACTGTTCCGTTCCATTTAATTGGAGTTTCAAATGTTTTGTTGCCATGCTTTGTATTGTTGTTTATTATTTCTATTTTGACATTTCAGCTTGCAGTAATCAGCTTAGGAGCATAAGATGCTTTAATACCAAATGAATAGTCATGGTGCTCCAAATGAGTGGTGTGCCAGCCCGTTTATCAGTTTCTATAGATACAAATGAGGATGCTTGTCTGTTATGAACACATGCATCCCTTGTGTCCCTATCTTCATCTGTTTTTGAGTGTCTTTCTTTTATGCTTTTATTATCCCTGTGGTGTTTTTTTCAAACCAAGATCACGCCATAAAATCACAATGTCCTCCATTTTTTTGGTCCTAATGTGCTTATAGTAAACTGCTCTGTCCTCTCTCCTGTTCTTCGCCCCCCTCTCCCCTCCCCTCTTCTCTCTCGGTCCTCCCAGTCTCGGATGGAGGATCGACTGGATAGACTGGATGATGCCATCCTCGTCCTGCGGAACCATGCCGTGGGCTCCACCACCAGTCTGCCCAGCGACATACACAGCCTGCTGGGACAGAACGGGCCAATTGCAACCCTCGGAGCAAACTTCCCTGCCGCCGGATTGGTTGCTAGTCGGACAGCAGCTATGGTATGAATTAACTTTGCAGAAGAAAAATATCTTGAGTGTTTTAGATGTTAAGGATATTATGTTTCATGTGTTTTGCAACTTAAGAATTGACTTTGAATACTTAAAAGAAAGTCTGTTTTTTCGACTGAGGAGAGGCATATGTGCTTTTGCGTTGCGTTTCTCCAAATAGGCTAATAAACAAGCCTTGGCCACCTGTTCAGAATGAGTCCACAGCCATGTGCAAAAACGCTGCCTTTTTCCACAGAGAGCAGTTTAATTTAAACTCACATACTTTCCATATGTGTAATGGTTGGCCTGAAGGCTTACTCTCCTTAAGAAAGACCTCATATACAGGGTTGAATGAGAAAACCAGGCAAAATGGAGTGAAGTTCTGCTTTGGTCTGGAAAGTGTTTGTCAGTTGCACTCCTATGAGGCGGCTCCTGGGGAACGAGGGGATGCAGGTCTCGGTGCAGAGCATAATGTGTTTGCCCATCCTCCATCTGAACTATTTCATATCGGAGAGGAGAGGGATTTGAGCATATCTGTAGTGGAAGTTTCAACAGAGGGAGACAGTTCTACACTAATCCCTAGGTGATGGGAAATAATTTAGGCCATATTTTTCCTGAATTTTCTGAATCAGTCCTGGCGTACGTGGGTGGAGGGTTGGATTAAGATCCTCTTGGATTAAACTCCCTTTTCTAAGAAAATGGATGGAGGCATTGAGGGGAGGATGCCGAGGACTGAAACATGCTCAGCGTTTCCTTACCTCATCATTTACTGTCCAGACCTCAGCCTCAGTCCCAGCTCCTCACAGGAACCTGTCCCCCTACCACTGGCTGATTAGTAAACATTCTTGCTGAAGAGTAGCATCTGTGAGACTAGTCCTTGCATTACTCACATGGTAATCGGGCCAACAAACCCACAAGAAAATTAGGAGGCATTTGATCCCTGGCCTATGGTAACAATCATATCCAATTTTCAAGTGGACAAGGTTTGGATGTGTTCTGTATTTCTGCCGTACTACTTCTCCCCTGACTGTTCATTTATTGGAGTTGGTGCTCCTGTATCTGTACTGCCAAAACTAAAACCAGTGCCATTTTACAGACAAGTTTACAACATTTGACAGCCTTCGCAGCAGCTTGGAGCCTGTGTCCCTTTTGCCCAGAATAATTTAAATACAGGGACTAGTATTTCTGGTTTGTTTCTGTCTGTAGAAGGAAGAAAATGTCCCAGCGCACCATGTGTTTTCAGTCATGGCCATTTTGATATTGGTGTTGTGGTCCTTGGAACTCTCAGGATAGTATTTACTGGTCTGTGACTAAAAATGCTTTTTTAGTGGTTCTCCCATGGTGCAGTTCAGTTTGGTGTGCTCATTAGTGTTGAGGGACTATAGTGATGATGTTGGTGAGCTGTGAGACTAAAAGAGGACTGGCTGTGTCTGCATGAACACAGAGCTTCCTCTGTGGTAGAGAGAGAGAGGGTCCCCTCAGACTGCTGCTCGCTCAGACAGAGCTCAGCCACCTCAGCATGGCACTCAACTCAACAAATCTGAATGGTAGGAAGCGCACGCCTGAGGCCACAGTCTCCACCCAAATAGAGGTCCTCAGCTGTATGGTAATCAGGCCCAGCCAGGAAAATGGCAGCGTTCTTCCCTCGCCAGCACCCCCGCGCCCCTCCTCCTCCTCAAGACAAAGACTTGTTTGGACACCTGTTGAGAGCGATGCAGAGATTAGCGTAGTGGGGAGGAGGGGAAGGGTTTGAGGGCAGTGGGTTAACAGAGGCCAACAGTGACTTGGGATCACATTCCATAAGAAAAATGGAAGATACACCCCCCCGTACTGGTTTCCTCTCCTCCTCCCCTAGTTCCCAGAAGAGAACCAGATAGCTGAGTGGGGAACATGTGGTAAACCCCTGCGAGCACAGCGATGGTGATGCAGCATGGTGGGAGGACCCTGTTTCACAACCAATATGGAGGGGAAAATAAAGAAATGGTCTGTTTTTGGAGTGGGTTTTGCCTTATATTGCTTCCAAATAGATCAGTGATAGATGTATCTACAAGAGGAAGAAGAACCCTCAGAACATAATGACCGTGGCTAACCCAAGAGAGAAAAGCAATAGAAATGAAAACAGAAAGAAAAGAGACGGGGATAGGTTTACCATCACATACTGCATTCGTTATTATGAATAGATTATACAGCAATACAAATGTGTGTTTGTGTTTCCCTTATCCTGAATATGAATTATACATTTTGTTATGGTGAATTACAGCACCAAAGCACCCCCCAGTGTCAGAACTGAGGGACTTGGGAACCATCATTAGTTCTCAGAAACAGACTCCTGTACTGCAGCTCCACCTGTAGATCCTGCTTTTAATATGAGGAAATATGATTGTTTAGCTCACCAGAAAGGTCAGGCATTGTGTTCAATTTGTCATGACAAGTGTTTAGAAAAACCTGTTGTGAAATCCAAGCCAAACATGCATTTTTACAAGTGTTTTCAATGGACAGTTTTCCACCAAGGTTCTCATCATCGGCTTGTAGACTACAAAATCTCCTTCAAAGCTCTGAGCCATGCTCTGTAAGGTTATTATTTCTTTTTTGAACAGACAGCAACAGCATTCCATTTGTGAAGGTCAGTCTAAAGTGAAGTTGAACAACAAAGTTCTCTTTCTATCTCTCTCTGCTTTTCAAGTGTGAGATATCTGAGTCATAAAAGCATTCTCTCTGGTTGAATAGAAATCGTTCCTTTCCTGAGTGTACCAGGCTCATTCAGACCCTTCCCTACAGCTGAACGTGTACTGTCTCTGTCTCTGTCTCTGTCTCTTGCTCTCTCTCTCTCTCTCTCTCTCTCTCTCTCTCTCTCTGTGTTCTGACAGGGTGGTTCTCACCGGGATGAGGCTGGCAGTTTGATCAACAGTCACGGAGGGCCGCCCAGCGTGGGCTCCATGTCCAACATGTCCAGCATGTCCACCGCTGAACTCAACCACCAAGTGGAAACATTCAGAGGTATGATATGACACACTCCCAGCTTCACCCATGACCATCCCATCTCTGCACTACACACCTAAATAACTACATGTGAAATGTCTGTTGACTGTAAATGATCTCAGATTCCATTTGAACTGATTCTCTACCTTTGTCTGCATGTTGCAGGTCTGGCTGCAGGTCTGGCTGGTCAGGTGGCTGCAGCCCTGGAGCTGAAGGTAGAGAACCAGGACAGAGACGACATGCATGATGGCCACTCCTCCGACGACCTCGGCTCCGGAGACGAAAGCGACAAGAGAGACATCAAGACTCCCAGAGGAGGCACACGGACAAGGTAAATAAACCTAATAACCACAAACATGAATCTTTCTGACCTGTCTAAAACATTCAGTGCCCTTAGAATGTCCCTAAATCTCCCTGGAGTCCAATCATGTGAATAGCCAAAAACAATCAGCCTCAGTCTTACTGTTGCGCCTCTGGGCCTCTCTCCCTCTGCAGCAGCATCAATGAGGATGATGACAACCTGAACCCAGAGCAGAAGGCTGAGCGGGAGCGCGAGAGGAGGATGGCCAACAACGCCCGCGAACGCCTGAGAGTGCGAGACATCAATGAGGCTTTCAAGGAGCTGGGCCGCATGGTTCAGCTGCACCTGAAGAGCGAGAAGCCCCAGACCAAGCTGCTCATCCTGCACCAGGCCGTGGCAGTCATACTGAGCCTGGAGCAACAAGTCAGAGGTCAGCATTCCTACACTCTCACATGTAACACACAAGCGTTATAACACCTCTTATGAAGAGTTATAACACCGCTTATGAAGAGTAATGACACAAGTTCATCTGTTTCTATACACGCAGAGCGGAATCTGAACCCCAAAGCAGCCTGCCTTAAGAGGAGGGAGGAGGAGAAGGTGTCTGGCCATGGGATCTCTGGGGACCAGCAGGCCCACCATGGGGTCCACCCCGGCCTCACCGATACATCCAACTCCATGGGCCGACTCTGAGGAGCACACAGGTACAGTACAGTGGTACATCTCCATGGAGCACCATCCACACACTCTCACTCTGTCAGTAATAGCTGTGATGAGATACTATATTACTTACTTTGTGAAACATCAGATTTTGTGACTGAGTTATTCCTGTTTTTGCCCCTTCAGATCAAAATGATCCAGATCAGTTCTGTATGATAGAGATGGTGCCCTTGCTTCCCAATGGCAGACAGGACTCACAGTTTGTGACACAAATTGGAGGCGACAGACCACTTGAAGCTAAACCCCAGACTAACGCAATCCTTAGCTTGAAGAAAAGCCCAGTGTCCAGGTCCCTGTGATGACATCCAACACATTTCTGCCCACGAGAAAACTTCAGCACATATCACTGTCTGCAAGCAGCGTGTCGCATCTGAACAATCAGAGACTGTCGCGATCTCCTCCACCCTCCCATGTGGAAGTTTGCCTTGTGCCTAAACTGAATTGACGAATGCATTGTAACAGCAATTATGTTTATTTGTTTTGTATTATTTTTTCTATTTATTATGTTACTGAGCTGTAAAGTCTGTCTAAAGGGAAAGTTATGAATATGCTTTAAGAAGCCTGTGGCTTTTCAGTTGATCTACAGTTTGCCAGTGTCACTAGTATGGCCCAGCCCTTCTCCCTAGCCAGTCTCGGACTAGCCTTAGCTAAGATTCTCAGGCTCCTGGGAAAGATACAAATGAATATATTCGGCAATTTAAAGGGATCTTTAGGGCCCAACTAAAAATCCATTGGCGGTATTGAGTACTAAAAGACTTAAGCATCCCATTTAAAAAAATAACATATATTATTTAGATTTTATTCATGCCGCAATGAACAGCATGTTTAAACCAAAACGCCCTGCTCATGTGTCCGTTTGGTATAGCTCAGTCTTCATGTCACTGACATAATTAGAGGGAGAGGACTAAACATGAGTGGTGGGTATGAGCCCAGCTAAACAGTGTTCCATACATACACTAGCCTGAACACTATAAAGTCTGTCACAGGTGACAGAAGAATGGCAAACTCTAGTTTTCCTGATAGGTCAACTACAGACTTATAAGGTGTTTATTCTCAGTAGTGAGCAGTTCAAATACAGAAAGCAAACCATTTACAAACCTTAGCATTCCCTGCATATTTCTTAGTGTCTTAACTAAAGGAAAAGGTTCTTCACTGCCTTTTCATTCCTTTGCCATATAGTGTTAAATGTAAACAATGACATATTTCTGATATTGCAGTTTGTTTTCTATGTTACGGTATGGTCTCTGGTTAGTTGAACAGCCGTGGTCATGCTCTTTGTATCGCCTAGCGCTGTCTTATCAAAGATTGCTTAGTGAAAAAGTAGAATCAAAACGACGACCACAAAATCACCTGGCCTGAATTACATTTTCACCTAATTTTTTTTCTGATAAAAATAACTAAAGAAAAAAAGTAAAAAAAAACATTATTCAAAGTTATCAAAAGTTATGTTTATTTGTAATTGTATACAAATCATTTCTCTAGGCTTCATAGTAAAGCATATGATGTCAAGCGTGAAATAGCAGAGAGGAGTTCTAAGTTATTTAGAATGGCTTTGTTTTGATCCAAGCAGTGAAGTTACTGGTGAAGGGATGGGAAGGGGGAGCTTTAAGAGTTCACATGCTGTTAAACATCAGAAACAGTTGGTCCTTCAGATAGGTATAGTACAATGATGAACAAACGCAGTTTTGAGCAGATTTTTTTTATGTTTCAGGATGAAGAACAATGGTCACCACTTACATTTTTTTATCTGTGTGCATGCTTTACTTTCTTTAAAAAAAGTATTTTGGTCTTAACTCCTGGTTTTTATTCCATTTGTTTCCTTGTATACTGTCTTCCATTATTATCCACTTTTAAAACAAGGCTGCCACATCCAGAGACAGGTAGCCTATTCTGTGAAAATAAAGTAATAGAAGGATGTCATTGAAAACCACTCCAAGGAGTTTATCAATTTTTTGGGGGGTTTTACAATCATAATTTTTTTTTGTGTGTGATAAATTTGGAAACGTATTGTCGTGTTTTCTCTGACTGTATGTGGCCTTGTTCATTTCAGTATTCATGAGCTTGTATTCATGTTGCTGGCAGACTCTGATTTGAGGTTAAAATGTATGTCACTGCCTGCTCTCTCATTTCCCCCGTAATTTTCTAATGTTCTGCTGTCTGTCTCTTTGCTCCTATGTTAGACTTTTCTGTATTCCCAGCTGATTTTCCTCGTATAATATATGAAAAAATAAGATAAAAAGACATTTGGCTTATTTTTCACTGTAGTTATTAGTCTTTTATACAATAATATTGTAAGAACATTTCTCGAATTCTAAATATTACTCTTTCTAGATTTTTTAAATCGAAAGTTTTGAGTAAAAAGTTTCTTACTTTATTTTACTATATTAGATAGTAAAATGTACGGTTATTTACCATAACCTGACCATTATTATCCGAAACGTACAAATAGCATCCTAAAACATAGTAGGATTGTAGCTGGCAGTCTAGTACATTGAGGTATTGTACAAGCTCAAATTTTATGAAGGTGTGCGCTCCATCTTGATCTTCACTCTCCATTGTTGGTGGATAAAAGATATGTACTTGTGTCCAAAAATTCTAGGTATTGTTGATTCACATCAAAAACTAGCAGCAAGAAATTGAACTATCCGTCTCTGTAACAGAAAACACAGCATGTAAATAACATTTATGTAGCAATAAATGTGCCATCTTTTTTAACACAATTGTATGTGGATATAATTCCTTCTTTGGACGTCATCTTTATTTTCTGTTTCTCCACCTTTAATGTTTCAGTAATTTCCATTCAATTTTGAATTTTGTGATTGTTTTATGAAATGACGTGCTGGTGGTGCATTTGGTTTAGCTCAATACAAGTACAGTACCATGATGTGTTCACTCAAGTGAGCTACTGACGCAACAACCCTTCCCAGGTTCTCCCCCTCAGAAGACTTTTCTACAGTGGATCTTGGCCAAATGAGGAACTCTGTGCAAGAGTGTGTTTTATAGTATGTTACTAATTTTTAAAACAATATCAGTGGACCATTGTAGTCTGTATGGAATATATGTTTCTATTTTTAATAAAGTGTGATAGCAGCAAACATTAGTCTCGTTTTTCTAAAGGCTGTTTTCTTTTTGAATTTCATTTTATGCTCACTTACAGAATAACTTTGAGAGGGTATTACTTTCGTATTGAGTATTAAGGCATCACAAAAGAATAGACAACACATTTTGTCAAATTCAGCTGCTGTGTACGTTGTTTACAAGTATGAAATACAATAAAATGCCACACTTGTCATTCACAAATAAGAACTTAAAAGGTGCCCATTGCATTTAAACAAAATGTCAACAGGCATGCAGGTCAGTGGTACACATGCAAACATGAGGATATTTGCATGGACATTTGCAGAAGCATAGTGTTGGCTGTCCACTCCTAAGAACTCATCTGCACATATTTGTGCTGTGACATCAGTCAGCCCTCCTTGTCCAATTATAAGACAGATTTAAATCCCAGAAGTTGTCTCAGTGACCCACCACATCTGCAGAGCATTATCCTTTTGTATGTGAGATTGTGAGACAATTCCTCACAGTATCCTGACAGGCCAGATCCAAGTTCAGAGCACTGACAGAGGTGACAGACGACAGAAGATGCTGACTGCTGTAAAGTCTGTGGCTAGCTTAAGTTATGCGCTGTAAATTATGACTGTCATCTTTTAAAACACAGCATTTAATCTGGAATCAAAAGTTACGTATATCCCCACTTCCCCTGTAGTGTGTGTGTGTGCGTGTGTGTGTGCGCGTGATTGTGTGTTTCTGCCTGTGTGCGTGGGTGTATTTATTCCTTCCTGCTTTTATCATGCCTGGGGGTGTTTATTTGCGGTCACCTAGAGTCATGGGCATGTTTTAGATAAGAGTGGGACCACCTTGTTTGAAGGCTGACTTCCTGTGGCTCTGGCTGCCTGTGAGTGAGCCATGGTGGGCCTGCTGACAGATGAGTCTTGGCTCATGTCTCTGGAGCCAAACGAAAGGGCCTACTGCCACGCAGTGGATCCCAAGTCTATCTCTGTCTGTAGGTCTGTCTGTCTTTCTGTTGGTCTGTCTATTTGTTGATTGTTCCTTCCCACCGAATGATCTGTCTCCACTCCTCTTTTATTATTAAGTATCTCTTCCTCTGTACATTTTCTTTTCTAAACCCAACGGACAATTTCCCCTCTTATGTAGAAAGATGTTACATAAAAACATCAGCCACACCATCACAAGAGTCAAACTTGACCGTGACCTGACTGTATAGTCACTGTGTTCCATTTCCATTCTAGAACGCCTCCAGTGTCCCTCAGCCAGGGTCAGACAGCGCACTCTACTGAGCATGCTTGGAGGTCCCAGCTGCTGAACCTCGGAGGAGAACAGAGCCCCTATTGTGCACCACTGTAACTAACACAACATAGCGCCAGAGAGTTGAGATTAAAGACACATTTACAGTCCACCCACTCTCAGTCCTCTCACAGACACAGAAATGAAAAACACAGTGGGCCACAACAAAGGTAGGGGGCAGCTGAGGCCACAAATAAAATGTGGCTGATGCCCTTTGCTGTCCTCTAAACGAAAGAACTGCGATTTTAACGTTTATTAAAGTCCTTGTGTGAGCCATTGAAATGCCTACTCTGTGCCACAACAAGGACTAAGGGCAATTGTTGTTGTTTTTTCTCTCTCAAGGTTCAGAGCAGCTAAAGAATGATAATGATTTTTTTTAGCATCACGCTTGGGAACTAGGTGTAAAAAATGACGGGAAGTATTTTAATAGAAATATAAAAATAGCTGTTATTATACTGTAATAACTCTGTAATGTGTTCTTTTATAGCACTGTAATGTTCACAACAATCAAAGTCAACACTGCACATTTTTTTTGCATTTCGAATTCAACACCTTTGGGAGGTTTCTCGAAAATCGGACTTCATCCTGTATAAAAGTGCTGTATAACAGTGTATAACTGCAGCATTTACCCAGAGTAATCTCTTGGCAAATTGCATAGAGGTAAGTAATTATCCACTAGATGACGCTATTGGTCTTAAAAATAGATTAGCAAATGGGAGTGGTCCACACGGTGCAGTGAATCCATATGTTTCAGTACACAAACATTATCTGCGTACAAACAATAAACCACAACAACCAAAAAAACAAGTTCAACTATTAATTGCGGACTTTTTAGTTATATTTTCTTTGGTAGCTTTATTATAACCACAAATTCCTAGTAAGGCTAATGGAAAATCCATTAACTGGGCCTGAAGGATTTTGTAAAATAGCTCACCAACATTTTCATTTATGATTAATGATGATATAGAACGTGATGGGCCCTGCCATATGACGTGTTCCATACAGTGTACATTTTCATTTTGATTCACAAATTGCAATCAACATCAATATGGGCTATTCATATTCATATCAGCCACGATTAACTTTAGTAGGGCCTAACTGTTGCAACTGTGGCTCGCAACAGAGTATCTTTGAAACTGATAAAGGCACACTTTGTCAAACAGGTTGACTGACAAAAAATTGGGAGTGTTCAGGATGACATTGTCAATCCGGTCCTAGGTCAGTGTTATGAGGTTTAGTGTTTGGTAGTAGGGTTTGAGATGGGCGGGTTTACAGAGTTCTTAGCAGGGGGCGGGGGATTGCAGAGCTTCAGGCGTCTCTAAACTGAACTGATTCAGAAAACATGACCTGCAACAAATAGATATTGAACAATTCCGTGGAATATGCCACTTAAACGTTTGGCCATTATTGAACAACTAATACGCGATTATTGTTCGTAGCGCAGCTGGTAAGTGACAAGTTTCTCTTGCACTTTTTGTTACAGTAGTCATTGAATGCGTCATAGCGTGGGAACTTTAGGTTACTGACTGGGCAGTGGCCGCGATAAACACATATGCAGATCAATTGTTTACTTGTTTAAAATAATCATCATAGAGAAAACTACATTCAAAATCGAGTTATTTCATGTTAATGTAAATAAGAAGTTAAACCACCTGTTGTACCCTAAACTAAAGCATCAGTATAAACTTTTGAAAAGTTTGCTCATCTTTCCCTTTTCCAATTAAAATATCAGTGCAATTTTTTTTTTACGCAGTACTTCTATTAAGTCAATAGATATTAAAGAGGAATATGTATATGTATACTAAATGGAATATGTATACTAAATTAATATATTCAGCATTCAAAAACAATTTTTCATCAAACATATTACACATTCTTTAATATCATATACCACATTCTGTAATATGAATAGATTAATTCATGTATTTAGTATGCAACAATTATTAAAACCATGCATGGCTAACTTTACCCAAAAGCAAATTCCTTGGAATAAAATGTCCACCTCTTTTCTCCTGGTTTTCCATTACTTGCTGTTATTTACTTGGAATGAATGCATGAGATCTACATGTCATAACATGCTATAAGTAACTGATATTCTTCAATAAATAATCTGTTTTAGGGATTTTTAATTATGAATTGCATAATATTTCTAAGGTTTAATAGCTCTCCCTGGAATATGAATAAACTCAATCTGTCATGAGTAGAGTAATAATATCAAATCTGCCATGAATGTAACTCTTTTGTATTCAGTTTTTCATCTGGAATCAAGGCAGTGTCCTAATGTGCTCTCCTATAGTTGTCTTTTACAGGCCTGAATGGTGTATTGTGATAACAACACACTCCCAGGATGTAGAGAACCAGTCAGTGCACTGCACATGTAGATTATTCTCCTTTTTTCTGTTCTCAATCTTTCCCTGGAAAGATCAAAGGCAGGGCCTTGACATCCTAACCCACTCTCACCACTGACCTTTGGTCTGAGGTGTAGGGGCACCGTGGCGAGGGAATTGGTCTAGTTATGGATCGCAGGGGAGCAGGGGGGAGAAATTGGCTCAGCAAGTGTTTCCTCCCTTGCAGAGAGTAACACAATGAGAGGAAAAGAGCTGCACTCACACCTCACAGCCCTTGTGTTGTTGGATACATGTGATACTTGGTGTGAGAGAGGCTATTGTGTTGTCTTCTGCTGTTTTCTGCCTTCACAGTGCCTTTCCTTTTGGATACGGGGCTAACTTGGCCTCATTGTTCTCCCTTCCCTTCAATGGCTGGAAAGTATGATGTTCTGTCCTCTGAGTATTAATATAATCAGGAAGAGCCTGCTGCATCGCTTCTATATCAACATGCTGGTTCAATTCTGTAGAGCAGAAAGCAACACTCGTTTTCAGTTTGAAAGAGTGATTTATTGAGATTTCCTCAAAGGCCTTGTGGGCATGTCTGTGCATTTCATTACAAAGTGACATTATCTGCTGTTACCTTTGTTTCCTTATCATAGCCCTCCCATCCCTATCACCATTTGTCCTGCTATTGTAACACCAGGCCATTCATGACATTCATCTATGTATTTGTTTGTTTGGGGGTGAAATAGGACCTTATCAGCTGAGCCTACAGGATTCTGATAAGAGCCCATTGTCTATACAAGCACATGGTGCCCACTGATGTCTGTGATGCTGTGTGTCTCTGCTGGCCTTCCTGTTAGCTGATACAGACCTGTTTCTTAGGGTCAAATGGCCCTATGCTGTGTCCTCAGCTTCAGACTACACACTACTTGTACATTATTCACAAATATTATATTTCTTTACTCAGAAGACACTCAGATACTCGAGTCAAAGAACTTGATCTCTACTTTATCCGTGTGTTATAATGTGAATACCCAATAGTATCAAGGTGGTCTAAATATTCAGTTACAGGTTCCTGCCGTCAGTGGTGTATTGCCTCTCTTAATGCTGTGGTGTTAAGTGGGGTTGATGACAATGGCCCTGCTGTAGGTCTATTACCCTGCTCCTCCCATGGTACACTGTTACACCGACCAGGTCCCTCTACAGGGACTGCAAATCACAGTGCATTTTACAAGGATTGGCAGAGGTTGGTTCAATAGATTCACAGATAGACAGACAGACACACACACACACACACACACACACACACACACACACACACACACACACACACACACACACACACACATTCACTAGCAAAGACATTCAAGAAGGTTACTGTATAGGTGTCACGCCTTGACCATAGAGAGCCCTTGGTTCTCTATGGTGTTTAGGTCAGAGCGTGACTAGTGGGGTGTTCTAGTCATTTTATTTCTATGTTGGTGAGTTGTATGGTTCCCAGTTAGAGGCAGCTGGTAATCGTTGCCTCTAATTGGGGATCATATTTAGGAAGCCCTTTCTCCCACCTGCTTTGTGGGATATTGTTTTGTTGAGTGCTGACGTGTGCACTGTTTGTGCACTGTTTGTTGTAGTTTCACTTTGGATTAAAAGTATGTGGAACTCAAATCATGCTGCACCTTGGTCCGTCTTTCCTCACGATCGTGACAATAGGCTACAGCTACGCATAGTCATGGGATTTCCAGGTGTAGTGTGACATATCGTTGGAGTCTGTCACTATGCTGTAATACCAGTTTTTTTATTGTCAGGCCATAAGACCTGCTTACACCTTTATGTGCAGTAAATATTCATTCACACCATGTATATAATTATTCACTTATGCCTGTTAGTAACAGCCAATTACAGCGCATTAAGGTGCCAGTTAGTAGCTTGCTTGTTATGGTTTCGTATACAGTACCTGGTCATATTTGCCCTTCAAAAGAGTGTAGCAAATGTTGATTCACTGTTTTTCAAGTTCAGTGTGTTGATAAAGACTGGGCTCTCTTATGTTATTTTAGGGCAGTGCAGTGTCTCACTCCTTCATTTGGCAGGAAAAGGGAGTACCTAGTCAGTTGCACAACTGAATGCATTGAACCGCATTTAACCCAGCCCCTCTGAATCAGAGAGGTGCAGGGGGCTGCCTTATTTGGCGTCATTGGTGCCCGGGGAGCAGTTGTTGTTGGGGGTTAACTGCCTTGCTCAAGGGCAGAATGGCAGATTTTGACACCTTGCCGGCTCGGGGATTCAAACCATCAACCTTTCGGTTACTGGCCCAGAGCTCTTAACTGCTAGGCAACCTGTGGTGGAGCTGAACAGTTAGGTTTCTCTCTGTGGAACCACTCTCTAGAAACAGAGACCATTAAGTACAGGAAAAAGGAACATTAGACCAGATGACATAATCAAATGTTGTGAGGCTTTAACTCTCATTTGCAGGCCATGGAGCAGTGAAACATTTGCTGATGTTATTAAATCTGATGGCATCTCATTTCTGACTAAACCAGATTATGTCCTTTTTTGCAGAGGTGGGCCTGATCCAGGGAGAGGGATTTATTATCTTGCTGCATTCCTGATGGAGTCGTACAGAGTCAATCAGCCGGCCCGTTCTTCCAGGCCTCACAATGGAGCTGGCTCCTATGGCCTCAGCATTAGGGTCCAGGGGATTGATGGACACCCGTATGTGGTGCTGAACAACCAGGACCGTGGGTCCAACTCCTGTACAGATCCTAATAGTAACGGCTACAATGACACACAGGGCTCCTTTATTGACAACTACCATGAGTATAACTTCAAAGGAAGCAGGGAGGCTGTTTCTGACAGCCCCTTTGTTGAGTACAGATCCCAGAAACAGATGCAGTTTGGGGGCTCTCACAATGGAGTCACAGAGCAGGGGAAGAAGCCAGCGTCCACCCTGCTGAACTTCCAGAGGCACCCAGAGATCCTCAAGCCTTATGACCCGGAGAACAACACCTTGAACCTGGACGGTAACCACAGCCTGCCTCCCCAGCCGATGTCCCTGGCGGAGACTGGGAGCACCTACCAGGGCTCTTCTCCCAGATCCACCTCCCCAGTAGTCGCCCATGCTAGGTCATCCAGCCTGGATCATAGGAGGAGTCCTGCCCTGCAGAAGAGAACACAGCCTCAGCCCAAGCCCAAGCCCCAGCCAGCCCCCTCTAAGCCTCAAACTAAACTAGTCCAGTCTCAATCCAAGCCTCAAGCCCAGCTGGCTCAGCCACACTCTAAGCCTCAGACCCAGGTGGCCCAGCCCCAGTCCAAACCCAAGTCTCAGCACCTGTCCAAACCCCAGCCCCAGTCTCTGCCACAATCCAAACCCCAGTCTCCACTCCAGTCTCAGTCTCCACCCCAACCCCAGCTGCCCCAACGTGTCCCCATACCCCAGCCCTATGCTGTGTCCATCCCTCCCAGTGAGCAGACCAAGGCTTCCTGCCGGTCCGCCAGCTCCATTAGCAGTGCAAACTCTAGCCTGGAGCACAGCCAACATGAGCCAGACGTCCTCCCCCTGCGCAGAGTTGACTCCAGCGGCCCCGTGCTGCAGTCCTCGTCCCGCTCCCGCCACTCCTCTACTTCCTCTACCGACCAGCTGGAGGCGCTGTACGCAGATACCATCAACCGCCACCAGAACCGACGCTACATCCCCTTCCAACCCGGCACGGGCCGAGACATCGACACAGGCTCCATCCCCGGCGTGGACGAGCTCATCGGCAAATTTGACGGTAAGGATGGTGGTCACCAGCGACGGGGCAGGGCGGGCCGCAGGAACAGGATCAACCCAGAGGACAGGAAGCGCTCTAGGAGTGTGGACAGCGCCCTTCCCTTTAGCCTCCAGGGAGAGTCGGAATACATGGATGAGTTTAGCAAGAACCAGGGGAGGTCCATGGAGCATGTCCTCCGCCCCTCACAGCTGTATCTGCAGAAGGTGTCTGGAAGAAAAGACTCATGGGTGACAGCGGTGGAGGGTAAGCCAAGTGCCAAAGCTACGGCCTGTGGTAGCAGTGCTCCAGGCTCCCCTCAGAGCATGACCTCTAAAGCAGCAGGCTCCATCCAAGGATATAAGGTGGCGCTAAATCGCTCCTCTACGTTACCCCTGGACAGTACAAATGCTGAGGATGGTCAATCTTCACCAAGCACAAAGATTTTAACAAGTGTGGCTACAACCTCTCTATCCATGCCTTCCTCTAACTTGGGCAAGAAGCCTAGTGCAGAGATGGATGTGCAGGTAAACAATACATTATTTATGATTACAGTTAGGTTAGTTGTTAAACAAATCATTCTCTATTACTACGTAACTGCATGTGAAAGTATCTGTCAGAACTCTGATGGCTCTCTGTTTATTTCCTCTTGCATCCAGGTGACACCTGATCTTTTGAAAGGTCAGCAGGAGCTTTCACAACAAACACATGAAGAGACGGCAAAACAGATTTTGTTTAATTACCTCAAGGATGGGTGAGTTTTTACCTCACTGATGTAATGTTCCTGGTTCACTTTTTATTGCAGAACATTTTCCAGTTTTACAGAAATGTCTATTATATTCAAAGGGTATTAATGGACGATTTTTTTGTGTGAATTGCTAATATATTAATACACTAGTAGGCAACATGATGACGCCATGAGTACCACTTTCACTATGCAGCGGACAGTAAACTGCACAGTCTAAACATAACATGTGCCAAGTTACACTCTTAAAGCTGCAATATGTAACTTTTTGGGCTACCCCACCAAATTTACATAGAAATTCACATAGAAATATGTGTTATAACGCTGTCATTCTCATTGAAAGAAAGTCTATGAAACAGTAGATCTGTTCTATGTGCGCTATTTCTATGCTTCCCATTCTTAAGTTTTGTTTTTGCCTTTTTTACTTTTGGTTTTGTACACCAGCTTCAAACAGCTGAAAATACAATATTTTTGGTTATGAAAAAACATCCCAGTGGTTTAGATGGTACAATGATTCTATACAGTATACTTGCTTCTTTTGCCACATAAACTGAAATTAAGCAAACTATTAAACATTTTGCAAACAGGAAATGGAGGAACGATTTCTGCATAGTGCATCTTTGAGTAAAGCATCATTTGAAAAAGAAAATGCCCCATGGGAGCACTTAAATGTTTTTTATCTGAGTCTGACTGTTTGTGATAAAAGTGAATGAATTTATACTCACATTCAGTCTCCACCTCCATATCTAAGCTGTGGTCGATGCAGCTGCTTAGTGGTGTTTGTTCCTCTTCCCATTTCTCTTTCTCCCTCTCTCTCTCTCCCTCTCTACTGAGGAATGTAGGGTATCTACCCTGCTCTGCTTATCACCTGATTCTTAATGTTCACCTTTCACCCCCCGCTATAAATCCCATCACTTACAGTAGGGGGAAATGGAGGAGTTATCGGTGGGAAGCATCTCAGATTAGTATCTCTATGGTGTACTTCCTGGTTTAAGATAGATGAACTGGAAAGGGTGATACATGATGGTTTATATTATTAAATAGTAAGATGAGGTGCTAGACAGTTTTGTTGTTGTTCAGTACCAAGCTACACCAGCTAAAGCTTGCTATAGCGTAGCTGGTTTCACTCTCTGAAAGTTTTATAGCTAGACTAGGTTGTAAGGCTTTGGGGGGGTTACAAAGCTTAAACCAAGTATGTTCGTCAAGAAGCGAAGTCTGAAAGTCCAGTGCATATATCCAATAGGATAACATGTCAATCACAGCATCAGTAAAGCTGGGTCTTGGAGTTCCTATCCAATCCCAGGTCAAGTTCTGTGTCTCTCACAGAGCATTGTGTCATGTTTCGACTGTACATTTGTGTCCATAGTTTTAGAAGATTTGCATTATAAATCCTAAACTTCTAAACTTCTAAAGTGCCTTAGTTCCTAAGTGTCTACATTCCATGTGTGCTCCAGGCTTGGTCGATGCCCAGCAAGTTCAGGAAACTGCTTTGGGTGTGTCAGGTCACAGGTCAGGGGTCAGAAGTCAATGGAAAGGAACACAGATGGAAGTGGTGTGCTGAGTCATCAAAGAAAGGACAAACATTCACCAGCTGAAGTTATTCAACTTTAATGAAGGAGGGGGGTTAGAACTCCCCTGTCAGGTAGTAGAATGGAATGGAACCTTCCCCGGGTTGTGGCAACCCAATGTTCTGTTCATTTTCTGTCCAATATAGGAAGAGAGAAGGTGCACCCTGTATACAGCCCAGTTCTTTAGCAGGGCCAGGGATGGAGGGAGACACATTCCCCTGAATGTGCCTCCTAATGGATGGCTGTAATGAGGTTGAGCAGGTCGCGAGGTGACACATCAAAGCAGTTGGCCCCCGGCAGAGCAGGAACCAGAACAGTCTGGGATTAGACCCTGATCTGATCCACTTACCACACACAGAGACCCCTCTTTACCCTCAGATCAGCCGAGTGTGGGAGTGCACCTGTGTTCTGACTGTGTGTGTGTGTGTGTCCGCAGGAGCACTGATAACGAGGACACCACCAAGAGGAAGGTCAACCTGGTGTTTGAGAAGATCCAGACATTAAAGTCACGGGCAGCGGGGAGCGACAACAAAGTGAGGCATTGTTGTGGAGTTGTTGTAATTAAACTCAACAAACAGCGAAACAAACAGCCTCTTATCTTAGCCTTAGGCCAGAAGCTTTCGCTTAGTGAGCAGCATACAAGCCACAAGGCTGTGTTGACCTAGCATTGACAACAGCCACTGTGGTTACCACCTCCAACAGTGGAGGCTGATAGGAGGAGCTATAGGAGGACGGGCTCATTGTAATGGCTGGAATGGAAAAAATGGAATGGTATCACACACATGTTTAACTCCATTCCATATATTCCATTCCAGCCATTACAATGAGCCATTCCTCCAATAGCTCCTCCCACCAGCCTCCACTGACTGCCATGTGTAAACCAGTGCAGTATGGAGAGAAACTAGTCACCACCCTTCCTTTTGTTCATTGAGATCTGCCATGAACCAAAGCAACCGACATGTTTTTGTATTGTACGAAAATGCTATCAGGCAAATATATTGTGAGTGATTTGAAAAGGGAAATGAAGTCAAATATAACTCCTGTCTCTGTTCCCCCTCCCAGTCTCCTGACATGGCTACCCAAACCAAAGCCCTACAGGAACAGAGGGTGGCGCTGGAGAAGGATGTTGTTGAACTGAAAAAGCAGCTGGAGGAGCAAACCAAGGTAATACTATGGCGCCATGTCATACATGTTGAATCTAGCTGCTATCTTAAATGTCTGTGCAGGACATGAGAATCCCTGGCTCCCGCCTCTTAATAAGACACAATAATCCTATTGGTGCTAATAGCTAACTTAAGCAGACCAGTAGACATCACAGCCACAGAGTTTGTTGGTTAGATAGTTCGTTGTCAAAACTGTAATTCAGATACTATACTATGAAAGCCATGCATTTCATATGTATTTGGTGTGGTGAGAGGAATGGTGTTTTATTAAAGTGTGTGTGTGTTAAAGAAGCAGATGGTTCTGACTGAGGCTCATGAAAAGGCCAGAGCGGGGGTGAAGGACCTGCAGACGGAGCTGGAGAGGAGCCAGGAGGAATGCTCCCGACTGAGGGACAAACTGGCCAAAACAGAGGCTGAGCTCCGCACCACACTGGAGGAGTAAGTGACTGACCACCAGACCAGGGCACATACACTGTGAGGCAAGGAGTGACAGGTCGACAAAGCCCGGCTTAAGAAACCAGCCCAATGGGGATAATCCTTAGATTTACAACTCTTATTGGGAGAAAGCTGTTTTATCTATACCTTTTATTGTTTTTGTGGAGGAGAACGTTGTAGTTTGTTTTCTGTGGTCACAGGGGGATTATATGTTCTAATGTGTTCCTTGGGCTTGCGGTCTCTTTTTCGGCCATTAGAGTTTCTGTCTCTGTCTGAACATAATGGCCTCCTATAGTTCTCCTTCCCCTCTGACATTTTGTGTTAATGTACACTGCAGAGTCCCACACCAAAGCCCCACAAAGTGATGAGTGTATATCATCATGGCTTAAATGTCTGATGTTGGACTAATCTGTTAAACCTGGGGATGGATTTGTTGATCCTGATCATTGACAATCACAATAGAGACTGGCCATCCTGGCGGATGGCAGCTGACAGTGGAGGCTCTGTGGAGGCAGACTCCCCTGTAATCTAATGACATAGAGACGTCTATGTCATGGACTCCATAGAAATAAGAGACAGAGACAGAGAGGGGCCTGCCTTATAAAGAAAGAATCACTCAACTACTCTCAGCCATTGTATAATTGATTCCATTTTTCAAGAATGGATTCTCTCATTTGAAGAAGGTTCATGTCAGTATGTGGGAATAAGTACACTGAGCTGGGGAATAAGTAGTGTTCAATCTACTTACTCTACATTGGCATGCAGGACCCCCTGTCACTAAACAGACACTCTCTGTGTTGGAGTGGGCAGGTGGTGTGACTGTGATGTGATTGGTAGATCAGTGCCCGGGTGCTCATCATAGCCCAAGTTAGCCTGGAGAATAGGCGTTTCTGACAGAGCGCAGGTGGTATCATTCCATTGTGTGAAGCAGGGTGCAAGTGTTCAGGTGATGGTGTGTGTGTTGTGACTGTATGCTGCTCTGTGTGGTCTGGCAGGCTGTTCCAGGTGAAGATGGAGAGGGAGCAGTACCAGACGGAGATCAGGGACCTGCAGGACCAGCTGTCAGAGATGCACGACGAGCTGGATGGCGCCAAGACGGTGGTGGCCGACAGAGAGAAGGATGCCATGATGGAGGTAAAACACAGGCCAGGTCCCACAGCTCTCAGAGGAGAGAGCGTTGCCATATAGGAGCTTAGCGGCTTGCATGGAAAGGGCTTTGCGGTCCCATAATAACCACCATGTCAATACCATTGTAGTGCCAGTGTTGGTAATGTGTAAACATGTTACTCTTCCTGGCACATTTACTGAAGCAGAATTTCTCAGGCAATAATGTCAGTGCTGGAGATTTATGTGCACGTCACCTGTTGAGGTAGCAGTTAATCTCAGGGTGAGATTTTAGTGAGACACTGTCACCAGTTCCTCCTCTCCTGCTGTGTAGGACCTGATGCAAATGAAGCTGGACTTACAGGAGGTGCTACTGGCCAAGGAGGAGCAGGAGGAGGTGCTGAGGAGGAGGGAGAGGGAGCTGACTGCCCTGAAGGGAGCACTGAAGGCAGAGGTGGCCACACACGACCAGGAGGTGGATAAACTGAGGGAGCAGTATGAGAAGGAGATCCGCAAGCTGCAGACGTCTGTGGAGAAGGCCAAACAGGTAACTGATGTTCCCCAGCCACCCATGGCCTAAAGTTGTCAGAACGTTGTATCATGGTCCCCTGGAGGTTTTGTCTAGTTCCTAGTTGGTCCCGGTGATGTCCCCGAGGACGTTTTTAGGACATTCTTGGGACATTGTGTCATGGTGCCTTGGTCGCAAAGAAACATTCCCCCTCACCCCCCAAAAAAAAAAACATTTTACCCAGGGCACACGCACACTACTTAAATTACACATTGCTCCTTGTTACTGTTGCCAAGCCCATCAAGGCCCTGATTGGTTGACCACTGATCCAGTCACAACGCTTTGTCTTTTCTTTTTAATACTTTTTTTAGGGGGTGCGTGTCTTTGTCTTTTGGCAGTGCTTGGGACACCCACACCACAAACAGAGCTTTTAACATACAGTGTTACATATTTGACATACATGATTACATTGTGTATGTTTATTCATACAGTAATTATTGCTTAACATGTCCTCACCTGGGATTTGAACTCACAACATCTTAGTTCATGGAATTCCAATCTTCCTGCTACGCCACCATGTCTATATCAGTAACTGATTTCACCTGTAGCAGGCCTATTCCTACACTTTGCACTTCAAAGTAAATCTCAGCTCTATTAAAAACACATAGTGATTCAGGAGTAACATTAAAACAGAATAATATGCCCCACCAACATTAGACAAATATAATGCAAACCCAAACTCAAATTGCTGAAATGAGTAAATGAAATCAATGAGAGAATGGTCAGAGGAACTGATAACTAAAAGAGCAGTGTAGATGGCACTCTTTTGCTAAGTGCAGAGATGTATTATAGGTAATGAATGTGTCGGGGACTTTTAAATTCTACAGACTTTGTGGCGCAGCAGAAAGATCAGCATACCCAAATTCTGAGGTCAAATTCCATGTGGGGTCATTTTAAAAAGTGATCATGTCAAGTGTGATCATATTGTCATTCATTAAATATTTGTACACTATTAGCTGAACAGCATACCACTTACCTTAAAACCCCAATACCATTTCATTACTTTACTTATAATGGTATGGGACATGTGGGACCATCACGTGACAAAACTCTCCAGGGGACCATGATACAATATCCCAAGAACCTTCAGGGTACCATGACACAACGTCACAAGAATGCCGTAAAAACGTCCCCGTTACAAACCGGGAACTAGACAAAACCTCCAGGGGACCATGACCCAACATCCCAAGAATGTTCAGGAAACCTTCAGTGGACCATGACACAATGTCCCAAGAACATCCTAAAAACGTCCCTGGGACAAACCTTCAGCGGATCATGACACAACGTCACAAGTATGCTCGAAAGACATCCCTGTTACAAACTGGGAACTAGACAAAACCTCCAGGGGACCATGACACAACGTCCCAAGAATGTTCAGCGGACCTTCAGAGGACCATGACACAACGTCCGAAGAACATCCTAAAAACATCCCCGGGACAAACCGGGAACTATAAAAAGGTCCCTGAGAGAACGTTCCCTTGGGTACATCACGCAACATTTTTAGAACATTCTTAGACCGTCAGTGGGATAACGTTATGTCGAAACACCTTCGGGACTTAATGGGCACGTCGCCAAATGTCCTCAGGACATCACCTGTTTGCTGGGTGTATTGATGTTAATGGGAGATTTGGGCACACCCTAGAGTATGGCATCATGTGTATTTTGGGTAGTAAAGTGTTTGTTTAGGAGGTTCTTTAGAACATTTTAGAACATTCTTAGACCGTCAGTGGGATAACGTTATGTCGAAACACCTTCGGGACTTAATGGGCACGTCGCCAAATGTCCTCAGGACGTCACCTGTTTGCTGGGTGTATTGATGTTAATGGGAGATTTGGGCACACCCTAGAGTATGGCATCATGTGTATTTTGGGTAGTAAAGTGTTTGTTTAGGAGGTTTGTTTGGGGTTGTATTTGTTGCCATATGTTCGGCATCAGTAGATAGTCGATAGCTTTGAAGTGAAATTACCAGGAACTTTCGACCAGCTTCAAAGTTGTGCCTCAAAATTAAGCTCAATTTTAGTAACTAACACAATACGACCGTTTTACCTCGAACAAAAACTCTTTAAGTTGTTTTTGTTATGACTACTGTGTATTGGAATTGGAAAAAATAAGATATCGCCCCATCATTGCCTACCAGCTGTTAAGATATTTCATTTGTTTGGCACAAGTAAATAATGAATGCTATCCAAAGGCCATTGAATTTGTATAACTTTAGTGTTCCATTGTTTATTTACTGAGGAAATGAAACCCTCATTATGTGTTATTATAAGGAAATCAGGCCTTTGTGTTTATTGAGATTAAAATGTTACATACAGTATGCATACTTGAATGAATGTCTGGAAAGTCCTCTAGGAGAGTGAATCATTGACTGCATGGTGCCAGTGTTAGAGAATGTCATAGTTCTATACATGAACTGCTCTTCTCCACTCTCTTCTTGCACTGGCCTAACTGCATTTCACTGCACAGACTTTAATAACAACCACAGCTGACGGCTGAAAAACAAGTCTGAAAACGGTTAAACAGTGCTGGGCAAAAACACTTCCTTCTCTGTAGTTCAGCTGAACCAACCAAGATAAAAAGACTCAGCTATCTGACAGTTAAACCAACTTGTCATCACTTTTCATGGGAACATATTGGACTCTGTTTACCCTAGATGACATATAGTGTCATTAAGAAGCTTTAGGAAGTATTTAATGATGTTGGGTTGTTGTTTTGCTGTAAACATATTTTACTGGGTGGCTCAACAGGAAGAAAAATAGGACCAAACAAAGCCTTTTAAAGACTATGGGGGAGGGGATGGGGAGAGGGAAATGAACTAGTAAAGAGAAGACAGGGTAGGGAAGTGGTAGAGAGGACAGTGAGGTAAGAGCATAAATAGGTCTAATGGAGGAGAGAGGCATAAGAGAACAACACTGACAAGGCTAGAGGAGCATTGTGTTGACTAGGTGTTGCCTGGCTCACATGCTTCCTGTTTGTGTCAGGGCCTGGAAGTCCTCTCCTTGTCCCGAGCTTCCGCCTGCTGTGGTGGGGGTCTACACAGCAGCCAGCCCCTTCTGAGATAATTTTCTTGCTTGAAAAGAGGTACTTCCATTTCTGGGGAAGATTTTGTCGACAAGATTGTGAGATTCAAGATTCTGACCTTATTGTTACTCAGTATTCAGACAGTTTGGCTGCTATCAGTTTATCTTCAGTAATTTGGGACTTTCCCTTAAAATACCAATCCATTGTTAGGTTGTCACACACAAAAACTATTTATAGCGGTTACAGCCTACTGTACTTTTATCCACCAGGCGTTGGCAGGATTGATAGTAATAATCATTTCTGCATGTGTGAGTGAGCGACCGCACAGCCTACTGAATTGCTTAGAATAAAGTGTGCGGTCAAGCATTCATCTGTCCTGTCTCCCATCGAAACGCTGCTCCTCTCTCCTTCGCCCATGAAATGTGCATTGATAGGGCTGCCCCATGCAGAGAATAATGCTGGAAACTGGAGCGCTAAATCGTTCCCGTTGCCCGTTAATTGCAGTGGCAAGCCGTCACTAATCTAATGAGCTGTAGTTCATGAGTTGTGCAGTGTTCCTCACTGTTCCTCCTCTCTCTCTGTTCATCAATTGAAAGGGCAGGGGTAATTGTGGACCTCAGTAGATGAATGATGAGTTTGTTTCACACAATAATAGCAGCAGGGGTTTGGGATATGGTTGGGATATGCTGAATAAAGTGGGTCAGAGGAGTTATGGAGTGGACATCTCCCTGAAAATATGTGTTTGTTTTGTGTCATTGCATTTTAGGTTCAATTGTATTTTTATTTAGTTGTAGCATCAGCCATTTTTTAGATGTTAATCTATAGAGGTAGAAACTATAGAGCTCAAACAACAATATTCATAGAGAATCTATAATCAGACTGTAGTCTACTTACTGTAAGTTACTTATTGTAGATCAGTTCTGTGGAAGTCAGGTTTTTCACAACAGTGATACTTGAGGGAATGTGAAAAATGTGAACAGATAAGGTGCAGGGAGAAGGGTGTGTCAGAGAATGTTCCTGGCTGGTTAGAGAATGTGCACCCAGCAGACCCCCTCCCTCCTGCATATTCTACTACAATGCTCCAGCTCTGACCAGTGGGTGGGGTCGAGAGGGGTGGGACTTGACCATGCCTCTTCAGGGGGCTGCTGTTATACCCCCTCTCAGGGACATTCCTGATTCTCAACGGTCTCTCAGAGGGCCACAGACAGCCCCAACCTGTAGTCCCAGCCTCTAGTACCAACCCTAGCCCCTAGTTCCATTTCCAGGCTCAACCCCATTCCCAGCTCCAGCCCACTCTCATCCCTCAGCCTTGATCCCCTCCACCCTACCCATATAGTCCCTGTTGTATTTTCATTCCTAAATGAATTAGCCCCAGTCCCAAGCCTCAGCCCTTATAGCCCTATCCCATACATCCCCTGACACACTGGCAGCCCCATCCCCCAGCTTCTAGCCCTCCACTTGAGTGATCCCTGCCTGTCTTTATTTTATCTGTGACTGACTTCTTTTTGTGTGTAATCATTGAAGCCATGTGGCCTGGTGAGCACCTCCTCAGGGCTGTTTGAAGGTAAAGAGTTCCACAGGAGGCAGTGTGTTTCCTCAGTTGATGATAGCCCTCTGCTGTGTTCCCGTCCTGGCACAGCTGGAAGGTGAGGATTTACTGGGTAGGGAGGGAGGGAGAAATATAGGGATTGATAGAGGGAAGGGATTTCTCTGGAAATCTACCAGCAAAAGAGAGGAATGGGTGTCATAGCCAAAGTTCAGCGCTTTTTGTGTCCATCTGTTTGCTATCATGTTCTTCCCTGTTTGAAGAATTTGTCTTCAGAAAGACTTGGGAGTTAGGACGGCTTCTCAGAATTGTTTAGATGAACTGTGATATGCTGCTGCCTGTAATGTTCTGCCCAGAAATAGTTTTTCACTGGCTCATTGGTTGCACGCCCATTTTGGTTGCATCTCCTTGTACAGAGCTGGTTGTTTGTGTATGTGTAGTGAGAGAAGTTGTTCCCCTGCCATGTGAGGGTCGTGCCTGTGTGAAAGGAGGCTGTGGCCTGAATTCATGGGCCTATTGTTCATCTGCTGCGTCACTGCCTGGCAGAGCTGAGCTGGTGGGGAGGGAGCCTACTGTGCCAAAATGCATGCAAGGCTTTGGGGATTCCAACAAATACCCCCAGGAGTGTGGAGTAGAGGGTCAGTGTGCTCAAGACTGTGATGTACCGCAGCTTTAAGACCAGAGGTAGAAAGCTAACTCGCTCACACCGAGACTTAGGAAATATGTGGTTTCTCCACTCAATAGGCCGTTTTGTGTTGGTACATTGCTTTTAAACATCCAACAGAGTAGGGAGTACTGGCAAGTACAGGCAAAGTATTTAGCATGGACTTACTGTCCAGTGGCGTAGTCTGCTCAGGTTGCAAGTGGCACTGGTCACTCTCCCTCCAGCAGGATCTGACCTCAGCTCTGACATTCAAAGCCCAGTCATTTGACTGTGATTTTACTCCAGCCCGACCAGGCAGCGTGATTCCCCAAGGTCTGGCTTTCATCCAAGAGTTAAAAGAAGTACTATGCTCAATGTCAGTGTTTTGTCCTACTATAATGACTTTCTGAAGGCTCTTTTGATATTATAATCACTCTGGGTTGGCCCTCATATCAACCATTTAAGATCAGAATAGAGTACTGTGTGTGTGGACTTTGACATTGTGTCATCCCACTTCCTTCTTTTGAAGCCACTGGCCTTCTGGCGATGTGCTACACAATAATAATGCCACATTCTGGGGAGGCTTGGAGTTTTGTGACAGTAAATGTTAATTCTCTGGTTTCATTTTTTGGACACAAAAGGGCCAGTTTCCTGCAAAGCTCTACTGTGACTGCCTTCTCACTGCACTGGCCTATTTCATTCTCTATTAAACCCAAACACCCCTGAAATCCTATCATTTGGCCCGGTAATAGAGCCTCCATTTAAAAAGGTTTCTGTTTTCATGTCCCAAAGGACAAGACAAGATTTGATGGCTGGCATCTTATTGTGACTGGAAAGATGCCAGTGCTCCTCAAGCAGCAAGTTTTAATTTCCACTGCAAGCTTTTCTCCCAAGCCATCACAAACCTGTCTTTACTAGGCAGACCGTAGTCTATGTGCCTTTTGTTGGAGAGCGTCTCTATTGTAATGCATACCTTCTGCTGGTGAAACAAACTAAGGCTTATTCATTGCCAGAGAAGAGCTTGAGTGATCTGTGGTGCTATTTATTTTCCTTGAAGACAGAATACATGGTGTTGAATACCGTTAACTTGATATCACACAGGATATGACCCGTTCCTGGAAGGACCTTGGTCATCTTTGTGCTTCTATTTAGTCACGATTGCCTATCTCGATTTCCCCTCTTATCCCATGTTTACTTTCCATTGGGGAGAGCACATGAATGGAAGTAATTTGAAAACGGGACCATAATGCTATGTGGCTGCATCAACCTTGACTCACGGTACCCTCTAACTAAGGTAGACTGAAGTAAACAATTATAAATGATGTGATGTTGATTTTATTCACTTGTGATTGTGGCCAGTATGTGTCTGTTTGAACGATGTCACCACCAGTGTGTTGTTGCAGCTGGGGTAGAGGGATATCCTGTGTTTCTCTGCATCCTGGCCTAGGTCCTGGGTTAGGTAGGGGGGACACTCTGCCCCTCAGCTCCTAACTAAAGCCTTTCTGTCAGGGATGCTGCTGGGACATTATAGGAACTTGACAATGTGTCAGCTCAATCAAAGAAGTGTTGCTTTGTACCTTTCCCAAGGCCATGGTAGAGCAGAGGGAGCAGAACACTGTGCTCCACTATAGTTACTTATTTGTGATATACTGCAATCTTACACTGTGAGTGTTACTGTCTAAAATAGGTATTATTTCTAAAACCTTGTGAATGCTGTATGCCCACAACAGTACACTGATATAAAAGGTTGTGTTCACTATTGTGAATGCATGTGATAGTAAACACATAAAATGTGTTTAGGTGTGTGCCAGAACTTGTACATGAATCTCTGTAGTATAGATGACACCAGTAGGTCTGTGACAACCAATCAGAGGGTATGCTACTCACTGACAAGGGCATGAGTACACCACAATCTTTATTTTCAGGATTTGTTTAAAGATAAACATTTTGATTCAGTTATGAGTCAGATTATATTATATATTTTTTTGATGCATTGTGGATTTAGAGTGGATTAACTGTCTTGTCATTTTAAAAAGTGATATTTATGTGCCTATAAATGTGAATAGAGTGGGGCTCTGCTGGGTGTGGGATTACCCTGACAGGTTTCTTGTGGACCGTAATTGGTGCAGGAATATCAGCAAACTCCATTGTTTGTTCCCTGGGCTCCAAAGCTGATTCAGCAGGGGTTTGTGTGTGTTCCCAGTGACATGAGAGCACCCTGAAAAAGCTGATTGATTTGAATCTGAGCTCACACACTGGGCCATGCATACTTCACTGCATTGTTAGTGCCACTCTTTTTACTGGCCGCACAATGGCAGTTAATGCCTGACTATAGACAAACAGTTTAAGAGTGCACAAGACAGCCCTTGAAATCAAACTCCCCAATTGTTAATTTTGAGGCTTTGTAACAGTCTGAGTGAGTACAAAATGGCAAACACAAGGAACAATGATCACCAGGGCACCCTGTGAATTTCCACCACCCATGGGTCTTTCTCCCCCACGCCCTCTGAGTGGTAGTGCCCAGACTGGACTCTCCCTAGAACCCAGGGTGGGAAATGGGACAGTGAAAGAGGGGGTGAGGGGATGTTTGTATGAGAAAAAACTGAGAACTCAACTGTTCCCCTCCCCCTCAACCTGACCTCTACCCACTGCCCCAGTTGATTACATTTTGAATACAGAGATGATACTACAATCTTCACATATTCCAGCTAAGTAGGCTAAGTGACCTGTAAAACAGTGATGTTTTTCACAAGCTTCTACCCCCTGCTGTCCTTGGATTCTGTACAGTCCTAGACAGGTGAAAGATGCCTAATGTTTTGAAAGAGATAAGACTGCCTTCGTTGACACATTTTAAGGATGTTTTTTTGTGTGACCTTAACGCCTCGCCTCCCACCCTCCGCTCAAACACTGGAACACTAAGCCTCAGTGACCAATGAGGGTCCTCCATCTCACCCAGTGGTGAGTGGATGTGTGAGGGGGCGAGGTGGTCGGACTTTGGACTCTTTCAGCTCCGTGGACAGATAATGAGTCACTACAGAGACCATAGTACAGTGGTTCTAATGACAGATGAGGGGATTCAAACACATTCCCAAGCACTAAGTCAGATAGCTTCCTTTTAAGACACCCATTTAGTAAGACATCTGTATCTAACTAAACCTATGACTGCTAATCACAGGTCTTGTAATTGAAGTAGTTTCATGTCATTAGCTGTCTGCTATTTATCATGCTGTTTCATTAGTGAATGGTTTTTCACTCTCCACTGAGTGAGTCAGTGTTGGTGCTCACCTGGAGCACAGTGTTTGTGTGTGTGTGTGTGCGTGTGTGTGTGTGAAACAGATGCGTCTGTGTGCGTGTGTCAGTTGTGAGCAGAGTATGTGACTGGTACGTGCGTCAGGTGTGTGTATACACAGGCTTCTCTTGGACCTGTCCAGTGAGAGGTGCCTGTCTGCCTGCCTGCTTGTCCAGGCGAGGCTAAGGGGAATTGAACCACAGTGTGTTAATCTGCACCGTTTTCCACTAATCCCCCTGGGAGCAGACATTCCTCCTCATAATGAACCTGCTAAGTCCCTCCCTGCCTGCATACTGTATAACATGAATGGGGAGAAAACTGATAGCCTATATTATAAACTGGGTGGTTCGAGCTCTGAATGCTGATTGGCTGTATACCACGGGTATGACAAAACTTGTATCTTTAATGTTCTAATTACGTTGGTAACCAGTTTATAATAGCAATAAGGCACATCAGGGGTTTGTGATATATGGCCAATATACCACAGCTAAGGGCTGAATCCAGGCACTCCGCGTTGAATCGCGCATAAGAACAGCCCTTAGCCGTAGTATATTGGCCATATACCACACTCCCTCGTGCATTATTGCTTAAATATCACCTGTATTTACAGAATCATATTTAGTCAATTAAATATAGGCCCAGTACTGTAACGGGAAAGGCCAGGAGCCACGTGATCTGACTAGGAAAAACTCTGGGCCGTGGGTAGAACTTTTATCTAGGGCTTCCAGTTTTTCCTGGTTTGGGAAAATCCTGGCCCTTTGTATCAGTAATGAACCCCCTATGGACGTCAGTACCTGGTTGTTTCTGTGGAGGCGTGCTGCATTGGCATTCCTCACTGTAGTAAACGGAACAAGAAACTGTCAAACCTGTTGTCTGGCATTCTGTCAAGCATAGGCTCATTTCCAGATATTCTCGTTTCTGAACAAATATGTGGGAGCCTGGCTGCTACAATATCTTCTTAAACTGTCACTTTCAGGATATAAAGTAAATCCCTCTCTCACAGCATCATCACAGAAACACCTGCTATCTGTTTTTCTATGCAAAACTTAATGCGGCCCTAGATAGAGTGCTGTGTGTTTTTGTCAGCTGAGAGGTTACATGAAGTCAGAATCCAGGTTTCCCAGAGTGCATTGACTGCTCTCCCTTAGGACAGCAGCAGCCCAGACAGGCTAGCCAGGGCAGGCTCTCCATTGATAAAACTGGGTAGAGGCAAAGCACACACCTTCTTTCACACTGTCCTGCCACAGCAGCCAAGTTCATACAAAGACAGGCTGCCACCAACAGTGGGTCGTCTAATTATGGAATTTGATCATGTTTAGTGACAAGCGGTGAACAAGTGAGAGCCATAAGGCTTAAGCAGCAGCTCCACAACTGTACAACTCTGGCAGGTAAAGTCATTGAGACATTGGTGTTGGTCATGCTCAGGGGACTCAGAATGAAGTGGGCAGATTTACTGGACTGGACCATTCACCTCAATCTTCCCAGCCTTTTGCGGGTGACATGCTGTCTTTGTTTGGGCCAAACTACATCAGTAGAGGCAGTTCAATGGGAGGTGAATAGAGGCTTAGATTTATTGTCATGCATCCACCTCTTAAATCCCCTTGTGCTTGTTATGAAGGAATTGTTTTGGGAGTCTCTTTGCGGAGGAGTTGTGAAGGAATTTGAGTTGCCTTGTAAATAAGACCGTAGACTTTTGTTTTTAACCAGTTGTCAAGCCAGTATTGCGTCCTTTTCTGTGCAACGTTGCATCTTTCGACCCTGTATTTACTTTGCACTGACCCTTCTGTCTGCTCTCCAGAGCAGTGCTGCAGTGAGCAAGGAGAAGGCTGAAGTGGAGGCAGCCAAGGGGGCAGTGGAGGGCCAGGCGGGACGTCTTAGCCAGGAAGCCGAGAAGCTGAGAAAGCGGGCACAGGAGCTGGAGAACGAAGTGGCCAAACTCAACCGCATCATCGATGATGCCAAGCTACAGGAGAGCAAGCTGGGGGACAGAGTCGGCCGGCTTGAGGTGAGGATTAGAGAAACCTAATTTACTGTAACTATTGTAGCAACGGTCATAGAAATTGTTCGAAACTTTTTTTTAACAATTTGCATAAATGCAACTGTTGGTCAATGGATGAAGATACTCCAAACTTTTAGAATTTGTATAATCCATCAGGTGTTGACTGAATTATAGTGCATAAAACATTTACTGGCATGGACAAATAATGAATGGAGTTCAGAGATTTTGGTGGGAATTCAGGTATAAAATGTATTGCCAAACACTTGCTCTGTCTACCCTATGCCCTTGGATTAAAAATCAACACGCATGGCTCTAGATTACACCTATCTAAACATACTTTACATTGTTTGCGAGATCAGACATAATATCACTATAATCCAAGTGTTCATTTTCAGAAGTTGCTTTCATTTCAGCGCATGTAATTTGTTAACATTTCAACTGTATTAAATTCTTTCTTTCTTAGCTTTAGTGTTCTTATAGATGCAACGGAAAGACAATGTATTCCATTCAGCCCATTTCAGACGTTACCGGAGTGTGTTTGACAGGTCATTACAAACATTTCTGCGGTCGTAACGTCAACCAATAAAACAAATAGGCACAAGCAAAGTATGAAAGAATCGTAGGAGTAAAACGAAAGCAATCAATCCAGCAAGATTTAAGTGGAAAGTGGATTTTACGTCCCTCAAACACAGGAAATAGATGGCTGAAAAAGACAGATCCTCAGGTGTAACATGAGCTGCTAGTTATATAAAGGAGAGCCACTGTAAACTGCACAGGAGTGTCAATCAGATTGACAGTAATAAAACTTTTCACATTGAAGATCAGATCTGTTACCTATTGTCTTATGCTGGTGTGTGCATATGTGTATGTGTGAGCTCACAGAGAGAGAAGAGGCAGCTGGAAGAGTCTTTGGAAGAAATCAAGGAGCAGGAGGAGGAGATGTCATGTGCCAACCGTGCTCTGACCACACGGTTAGAGGATGTACAGGTAAGACTGACCAGGCTTTGACTACAAGCTCGGGAGAATTTACTGGTGAGAATAATAAAGCATAAGTGCTGGTCCTCCTTATCATTCTGACCCATCTTTCTAAACTCTTTCTGTTACAGAGGAACTTGACCAAGCTGAATCATGACCACAGAGAGCTGGAGGAGAGGCTGAAGGAGGAGAGGAGTCAAAAAGAACAGTTCAAGAACACAAAGAATGAGATAGAGGATGAGAGGAGTCTGCTGGACCGCACAGTGGATAAACTACAGAGGGAGGTGAGTGGACCAACTAAAGGCCTTCGGACATCCTTGCTTTAGTCAATCAAATATCACACCACAGGCATGTGTCAGTGTGTGCATGCATGTCTGTTTATTTGTTAGCAAGGCTAACTCTACCTTCTCCCTCTCTCCCTGTAGATGAGTGAGATCGTGGAGGCCTCTCAGTCGTCCACCCAGGAGCTGCAGCAGCAGATAAATGTGTACAAGGAGAAGAACCGTCGGGAGCTGGCTGAGCTTCAGAGGCAGTTGAGGGAACGGGGTGTGGAGCTGGACAAGTCCTGTCTGGCTGCTAAGTCCCTGCAGGAGGAGGTGGGTTGGCTAGTGCTCCCCATGGCAATGGAGGATGAGCCATTGTCCTGACTCAGTGTGTTGTAAACCCCCACTCAGGGTTTGTACAGTGAGGTCATGGCTTTGGAATATGTGTCCTATCCTCTCTTATACTTCTCCTTTGCCCTGAACTGGACCAGAAGGTCACAGCTGTAGAGATGCCTGGTGGCCTGGTGATATTACAGGGTTAAAGAGGTTAGATAATGTATATTTTCATAGAAATCTGTGGTTTAGCATGAAGAGTTGGAGCTCTGGAGGGTGGGAAGAGAAATCTGAATCATTGTTTTTCTATTGTTGAAGCATCCACATGTTTCAGCATTCTAGAACTTCAGACACTAGGATTTATTTATGAACCTCTTTTTAATTGAACAAAATATTAAAGTATTAGCTGTGACTTTATCTTACATTACATCCATTGTTCTCATACATTAAGGGAGTTGTAGCTAGGTTTGCTTATGTAATTTGGAGTGAGCCTCTAAAGTTCTTCATGGCATTTTGCCTCAATTGAGGAATTCTCCAGCTAATGTTTTTATAATTACTATGGTTCATTTTCACAATCTAGCTATAACCTTAGTAGTTGTGGTCTGTCCCACATAATGTTGTTAGAACCCAGGGCCACTGCTCATTGGGTATGGTTTGACCTACTAAACACTTTGGAATGTTTTTGTTGAATATGGGATAAGCATTGCTTATTTGATCTAATAATGTTCTCCCTCATTGTGTGCCTGGGTTACTAACCCCTGCAGAATGTCATTAAAGAAAATCTATTTCCTACAGTAGGTTAAAGACAGGTGGCCAGACTCAGTCCAACACAGTCCAAACTCCATTGGAATTGTGCTCACTTTTTCCATGGAAATGTGTCAGTTTTACAGAAGAGAGAGGCCTTGCTGCTAAGGGTTCATCTTTGTGTTGTAGTCTACCCAGTGTAATGTATATGCACAGATGGGATATGCTGATGTATCTTTGTCCAGCTGGTCTACAGGAAGAGGGGGATGTAGTGCCATTGTTGTGAGAGGTGGAATGACTGACCACACATCCTCCTCTCCTCCCCGCTGATCCACTCCTCTAAGGCCTGGTGATGAGGTCACTGTTTCATCTGCTTCAGATCTCCAGTCTGTCCCAACCCCCACATCTATCTTATAAGCATGCCCATTAAGACCTGCTAAAGACAAATGTATTTTTTTCTTTCATCTTCTTCACTCGCCAGGCTAGTGTTTGTGAAAGCTTCTCTTAAGTCACTATTGTTAAAGGAACAGATGGCATATTGTGACCACTGCTGAAATTGCATTGCTAAAGCAGACATGACAGGTATGGATGTTACTGTAACAGTATGACACGTGTGGTTTATTTGTTCGCTGTGGCGTACTGGTAAATGAGTAGGAGGCATTCACAAAACCTGTTGTTTATTCCCATTCTGTTTTAAAAGTATGTGTGGTGTGTGTCCTGCAGCTGAGCCATGTGGAAGAAGACCTGAGGGAGTGTAAGAGGGAGAGGGATGATGCAGTGCTCAAGGAGAAGGCCCTGGAGCAGAAAGTCTACCACCTGGAGGTGGAGGCAGAGACCAAAGCCCACTCCAAGGATGACAAAATCCGACAGGTCAAACTCATGGAGGTATGGAGGAATATCTTAATTATTCATTTCCCATTGTCTCTAAATTATACACTTTATACATGTGTTCATGGAGACTTTCTTCTGCCATTTAAAGTGTCAGACTTTTCGTGCTGTATTAATTGGTTATCTTTGAGTCTTCAGTCTATGCTAGTCCTTCCATTTCGTCTCTGTTTGTACTCCAGTCCTGAGGAAGGAACAGTTCCCAGCTAGCACATAATGTTCTGAGAACCATGTTTCTCAGAGCTTGGTGAGAGCAGGGTTGTCCTATGGTTATTTTGCATACAACCTTCCCACAACTTTCTGGGAATGGTGCAGGATAGTTGCTTGGTTTTAGAACATTCTTAGCACATTTAAGGAACTTGACAAGATAACATCATTTTCTTGGTATTTCATTACTTTAACAGAATGTTTCCTAAAAGTTCAAACATGGTTACATTTAGTAAAAATGCTCGTAATGTTCTAGGAACGTTCTCCAACTGGTTTGACATTGGGCATGTTCTCAAATAGTTCAGAGAATGTTAAGAAACAATGTTGTTCTGTGGGTATTTCAGTACTTGCTGAGTGGACTAATTCCATTGATAGAGAACAGAAGATTATTGACGTTTTTGAGAGATAAGCAGCATGTTATTATGCACATCTGGTTAAAATAGTATGCATGTGTTCAGTGCATGATATTGGAAATATGGATCTGATTGGATGCGCATAGCTTAATTGGCAGGCCCTCATTGGTTGTTGGCCAGGGTATTCAAGTGTGCTACCTTTGAGCGGATGCAGATGGACTCAGCTTGGAACCGGCTATGTTGTATCCTCTGTCATGTTGCAAATAACCGTCTTCGTGATGATAATGCTTTATACTGTCGAGTTTCTCTTTGCAATATCTAAAAAGAACTTGCTTCCTTTAACCGGGGATGCAACATGTTGGCGACAAGGTACCAGAGTTTTTGTCTGTAGGGGAACAGAGCGGAGCTCTGTCGAGACAGCCTGTGTAGAAAAGCTAGCACCGAAGATGGTGTCCGGCAAGGCCGAGGATTTTCACTTTGAGGAAAGTTTCAAAGCCTATTTGGAAAGGTCGGAACAATATTTTGAAGCTAATGGGCTCAAGTACGAGGATGATAAGTCAAAAGCCATTTTTCTTACAATTGTTGGCAGAAAGTCTCACAATTTGTTAATGGACGTATGTGCTCCACAGAAACCAAGTGAAAAAATGTTGACAGAGTTGGTCGTGCTGTTGAAAGGTCACTACGTCACTATGAAAGATACAAATTTAATTCAAGGAGTCAACTTGAGGGAGAGTCGATTAGTGAGTACTTGGCTAGTTTAATAAAAGCATTAGCCACATGTACATTTGGTCAGTTTCTTGAGTCATTACGTGATAGATTTGTGTGTGGTGTTTAAAGTGCAGAGCTGAGAGACTGTTTACTAAACGTAGCTCACACAAAATACTTATTAACATTAGCACTTGCTGTGGATATGGGATTTCCTTTTGAAGTAACAAAGAAAGTACACAGCAGTTTTCACAAAATACTTTTAAAGCAAATGCAGTTGAGAAGAAAAGCGTTGCCAAGAAAACGGAGGCAACAGGTAAACCATGTTACCATTGCGCGGGAAAAGAGCACAAGCCAGAATGGGTGCCGATACAAGGATTTTGAGTGTCGGAATGCAAGAAGAAAGGATGCATAGCCAGGGCATGCCGCTCACATCAAGTGGTAAAAAATGACACGAAGCAAACGAAATGGAACAAGCAACTGGATGCTACTGAGGGAGAGGCCTCCTTACTGCAACTGCAGGAAGACGAGAGGAGCAATGATGATCAGCACCAGGGCAACGAGCACCAGCGAGAGAGAGGCAAGAACGTCATTGCAACAGAGATGAACATTGCGTCACATTCCAGCGCCAGAGTGATGATGAGCATTACATCTCACATGAGAGTGAGACATCTGATAAAGGGACAGCAGCTGTTTTCACCACTGACTATGAGTTGGGTAACGTAAAAGCAATTGAACTGTTTACATTAGATACAGGTAAAGACATTACTAAACCGTACTATGTGTATTGAAGGGTAGATGATGTGAGACTCAAAATGGAAGTTGATACAGGTGCAGCAGTTTCTGTGTTATCAGAGAGGTTGTATAACTGCAGGTTCAAAAAAGGTGAAGTTGTGTTAATAACGTACAGTAAAGAGTCACTAGATCTAAGTGGGAAAATCTCAGTCAAGGTCAAGTGTAATGGGAGCACTAGTCCTGCAAGCCTCGCCCAGTGCCATATGCACTTAGAGAAGCTGTTGAAAAACAGCTAGTCGTGTTGGAGTCAGTAGGGGTCCAAACTCCAGTTAATTACTGTGAATGGGCTGCTCCAATTGTGTGTATACCGAAAACAGACAATACTGTAAGAATATGTGGAGATTACAAGGTAACTATCAATCCGTGGCTGGAAGTAGATCAGTATCCGTTATCAAAAACGCAGGTTGTTCACCAAGCTGACGGGTTGAGAAGTTCACAAAGCTGGATTTGTCACAGGCATACCAGCCAGTACAGTTAGAGGAGAGGTCTAAGCACTATCTCACCATTAATACACATAAGAGGTTGTTTAGGGTCAACAGGCTTCCTTATGGTGTTGCCTGTGCTCCAGCTATTTTTCAGAAAATAATGGATCAGATCCTACAAGGTAAAGATGGGGTAATCTGCTATCTTGATGATTTACTTATCACAGGGTGTGACACAGAAGAGCACATGAGAAATCTTGAAGTGCTAAAAAGACTGAAAGTCTGCAATCTGAAGGTTAATAGCTCTCTATCTGTTATTTCTTCCAGAACAGCATAGCCTATCTAGGTCATGTAGTAGATACACCCCATGAAACAGAAAACTGAAGCTATTGAGAAGGCTCCCATTCCTAGAAACACCACTGAGCTCAGGTATTTTCTTTTGTTACTTAAACTATTATGGCAAATTAATTCAAAATCTGTCTACCATAGTTAAGTCTATGACCGCTCTACTGCAGAAAGGTGTAAAATGGGAATGGTCACAGAAAAGCCAAAGTACTTTTGAGGAAGCTAAGAGACACCTACTTACTAGCCAGGTGTTAGTTCACTACAACCCAGAGCTACCACTCATACTACTGTAGGCTGTGATGCTTCACCGGTAAGTGTGGGTGCAGTGATTTCTCACAAAATGGTTCTGAGAAACCTATAGCATTTGCCTCTAGGATGCTTACGAAAACAGAAAGGAACTATTCTCAAATAGTGAAAGAAGTACTAAGACTGGTGTTTGGAGTATCTGTATGGTAGAAAATGTACCTTGCTGACAGACCATAAGCCTCTTAAGATTCTTGGTCCTAAGACAGGTGTCCCAACACTTGCAGCAGCTAGAATGCAGTGATGGTCTTTGAATTTAGCAACTTACACATATGAGATACAGTACAAACCGTCAGAGCAGCATGGCAATGCAGATGCATTGTCCAGACTCCCACTTAGTGATTGTAGGGGTCCTACACCAAATCCAGTGTATAGAGTGTAATTTATAGATGACTTGCCAATCATTGCTAAAGATATACAAATCAAATGAAATCAAATTTATTTATATAGCCCTTCTTACATCAGCTGATATCTCAAAGTGCTGTACAGAAACCCAGCCTAAAACCCCAAACAGCAAGCAATGCAGGTGTAGAAGCACGGTGGCTAGGAAAAACTCCCTAGAAAGGCCAGAACCTAGGAAGAAACCTAGAGAGGAACCAGGCTATGGGGGGTGGCCAGTCCTCTTCCGGCTGTGCCGGGTGGAGATTACAACAGCACATGGCCAAGATGTTCAAATGTTCATAAATGACCAGCATGGTCAAATAATAATAATCATAGTAGTTGTCGAGGGTGCAACAAGTCAGCAACACAAGAGTAAGTGTCAGTTGGCTTTTTCATAGCCGATCTTTGAGAGTATCACTACCGCTCCTGCTGTCTCTAGAGAGTTGAAAACAGCAGGTCTGGGACAGGTAGCACATCCAGTGAACAGGTCAGGGTTCCAGCAGGTCTGGGACAGCAGGTCTGGGACAGGCACCACGTCCGGTGAACAGGTTAGGGTTCCATAGCCGCAGGCAGAACAGTTGGAACTGGAGCAGCAGCACAGCCAGGTGGACTGGGGACAGCAAGGAGTCATCATGCCAGGTATGAGGCATGGTCCTAGGGCTCAGATCCTCCGAGAGAGAGAGAGAGAGAGAAAGAGAGAATTAGAGAGCATATTTAAATTCACACAGGACACCAGATAAGACAAGAGAAATACTCCAGATGTGACAGACTGACCCTAGACCCCCGACACAAACTACTGCAGCATAAATACTGGAGGCTGAGACAGGAGGGCTCAGGAGACACTGTGGCCCCATCCGATGAAACCCCCGGACAGGGCCAAACAGGTAGGATATAACCCCACCCACTTTGCCAAAGCACAGCCCCCACACCACTGGAGGGATATCTCCAACCACCAACTTACCATCCCGAGACAAGGCCGAGTATAGCCCACAAAGATCTCCACCATGGCACAACCCAAGGGGGGGCACCAACCCAGACAGGAAGATCACGTCAGTGACTCAACCCACTCAAGTGACGCAACCCTCCCAGGGACGGCATGGAAGAACACCAGTAAGCCAGTGACTCAGCCCCTGTAATAGGGTTAGAGGCAGAGAATCCCAGTGGAGAGAGGGGAACCGGCCAGGCAGAGACAGCAAGGGCGGTTCGTTGCTCCAGCCTTTCCGTTCACCTTCACACCCCTGGGCCAGACTACACTTAATCATAGGACCTACTGAAGAGATGAGTCTTCAGTAAAGACTTAAAGGTTGAGACTGAGTCTGCGTCTCTCACATGGGTCGGCAGACCATTCCATAAAAATGGAGCTCTATAGGAGAATGCCCTGCCTCCAGCTGTTTGCTTAGAAATTCTAGGGACAATTAGGAGGCCCGCGTCTTGTGACCATAGCGTACGTGTAGGTATGTACGGCAGGACCAAATCGGAAAGATAGGTAGGAGCAAGCCCATGTAATGCTTTGTAGGTTAGCAGTAAAACCTTGAAATCAGCCCTTGCCTTAACAGGAAGCCAGTGTAGGGAGGCTAGCACTGGAGTAATATGATCACATTTTTTGGTTCTAGTCAGGATTCTAGCAGCTGTATTTAGCACTAACTGAAGTTTATTTAGTGCTTTATCCGGGTAGCCGGAAAGTAGAGCATTGCAGTAGTCCAACCTAGAAGTAACAAAGGCATGGATTAATTTTTCTGTGTCATTTTTGGACAGAAAGTTTCAGATTTTTGCAATGTTACATAGAAGGAAAAAAGCTGAACTTGAAGCAGTCTTGATATGTTCTTCAAAAGAGAGATCAGGGTCCAGAGTAACGCCGAGGTCCTTCACAGTTTTATTTGAGACGACTGTATAACCATCCAGATTAATTGTCAGATTCAACAGAAGATCTCTTTGTTTCTTGGGACCTAGAACAAGCATCTCTGTTTTGGAGGCTTTGAAACTGAGAAAGATCCTGTATTGAAAATGGTTAAGCAGTATGTAATGTCAGTTTGGCCAAAAGATGCACCAGACGAAGTCTTTAAACCTTATTTCAAAAGGAAGTTTGAACTTTCCATTGAATTCTTTGGTGTTTTGGGATGGTGATTCCACAAAACCTGCAAAGCAGACTATTGGCAGAACTACATGAGTGATTGGGGTGTAGTTAAGATGAAATCCTTAGCTAGAAGTCTTCTCTGGTGGCCTACTTTTGATGAAAATATTGAAACTGAATGAAGTCTCTGTGACATATGCAAGCAGAAGTGTAGCATGCCTGCAAAATGACCAGTACATGGAAATGGGCATCAGGTCAATGGGCGGGAATTCACTTAGACTTTGCAGAAGCCCACAAGCAATTATTTTTGGTTGTTATGGATACTTATGCTAGATGGACAGAAATTGTACACATGCAGAGTACTACTTCAGCTAAAACTGTTGAGGTGCTCAGAAATCTGTTCGCTTCCAATGGTCTGCCCCAGGAAGTAGTCACAGATAATGGCCCACACTTCACTTCCTGTGAAATTAAAATATACTTAAAATTGAACAGTATCAAGCATACCACGCCACCTGCATATCATCCAGCTTCAAATGGTTTAGCTGAAAGGCTAGTGCAAAATCTTAAGAAGTCGCTAGCTAAGAACAGAGCAATAGGTGGTATGACGTTACAGTATTGTTTTGCTAACTCCCTATATGGCTACCGCAACACACCACATACTAGTACACGCAAAACGCCAGCAGAGCTGTTCTTAAAGAGACAGGTTCGTACACGATTGTCCCTGGTTAAACCACAGTTCTCGCCGAGTGAACCGACTAAGGGGTCACAAGTCAACAGTGACAAACCACAGAATGTCAGATCCTTCTCTGTTGTTCAAGAGGTCTTGGTAAAGAATTACAGGGGAGGAGAAAAATGGTTGAATGGTGTGATAAATAAGATTCTGTGTCCTGCCACATACATGGTTAATGTTGAGGGTGACTGTGTGAAAAGACGTGAATCAGATGTTGAACATCAAGCCAAGGAGACAAGGTGATGCTCTTGCACAGGGAGATGGTTCTCTTTATGTAGGAGGATCTATGAACTATGATGTTAATGACATTGATATGGACTTTGAGATGGACAATGTGATCAATGTGCCTCAGAGCACAGCTGCTGAAGCAGTTGAGATGCCTCTACCACAGCCTCAGAATGTTGTTCTGAGACCCCGTCCTGTCCGTAACAAACGCCCACCACAAAGGCTGAACTTGTAAAAGGACTACTGGGAATCTTCTTCCTTTTTTTTTTTTTTACAAACAAATGTGTATCAACTTGTTTTGAAGAATCCTGTTACCTGTACAAGGAAATGTTAATTATGCAGTAAATGGGTTATGTACTCAGGAGCTATTTGTTTGTTTAGAATGGACATTGTTGAAGTTAAAATAAGAGAGTAAGGTTCTCAACTAGTTGAAGTTTCCGGGGAGGATCTGTAGTGTTTGAGAGATATGTGCATAATAACATGCTGCTTCTGGTTAAAATGGTATGCATGTGTTCAGGGTGTGATATTGGAAGTATGTATCTGATTCGATGCGCATAGCTTAATTGGCAGGCCCTCATTGGTTGTTGGCCAGGTTATTCAAGTGTTCTACCTTTAAGCGGGTGCAGATGGACTCAGCTTGGAACTGGCTATGTTGTATCCGCTGTCATGTTGGAAATAAACCGTTTCCATTATGTTAATGCTTTATACTCTCTAGTTTCTCTTTGCAATATCTAAAAAATAACCTCTTTCCTTTAACCAGGGATGCAACAATTTATAGGTTCGAATCTCACTGATGCCGTGTCACAATAAAAGATTAATACCTAAGGAAATGAATTTCTATGTGTCCTATCTGTGCTTGGAGATAAAGGGTTAAAGCAAAATAAGATAGCAGTGTTATTAAAAGTCTTATTAAACGATTCAGTGAACATTTTAATGAAATGATTGAAAAACATCCTAAAAACCTATAAATTCCTTTCAAAGACCGTTAATAAAACCTCCTAGGAAAGCATTCAAGGAACCAGAGTAAAACATTCTCAGGACCTCCCTGCAACCAAAAAAATGCACGTTCCCAGAACAGGCAACATTTTTACTTCTGTTCTCAGAACGTTTAAAAAAAAGGTTTAGTTTTACCGGTCAGGAAACGTATGGCATTGTTCCCATAACCAATGTGAAATCAAAAACATACAATCCCACAACTTCAAAGGAACCAAATGTGCTAGCTGGGTTCTTTCCTGAGTTTGTTATAGACAGAAGTCATGTGTACTGCAGGCCTATGCTGTTGATGGTGGTGTGATGGCAAAACACTGCAGAAGGAAATCTAAAGCTGTCATTCAGAAAAGCAACCCCATGTTTACAGCAAGGTCAAATAATAATGTCATTGTTATTACCATGTTGATGCTGTGTACTGCAGGACCGGATCAATCAGCTGGAGCTGGATCTGGATGAGGAAAAGCAAAGTGGAGACCTGCTGATTGTCAGGATAGACCGAGGCAGAGAACAGGTGAGTCCCTTACCACTATCCCTGACTGACCACTCTAACTGACCTCCAGTCAGTGGGGCATTCCAACATTCATTAACCATGGTTCACCAAGGTCATTCACCAATTTCTCTCTGACTCTCCTGTGACCGGGAGTCGCACTCCTAAACTCCATTAACTTCATTATCATCTGCAAAAGACAGAAAGCATTTCAAGTACAGTCATTCCAGAGCAGCTTGGCATAATGTGACTTCTAAGCTTACACCCTGTATCAGTTCTTTGTGCTTGTCTGCCATCTCCTCCCGCCATTGACAGCTCAAATACCCACACACACAGACCTACACACCGAGCCATTCTTCATTGAGTGTGTGGGCCCCCCCATATGGAACAGCTGCCCAAAAATCCCACTATCCCAGTTAATTTGTGTTCTAGAGAGAGCAGAGGGGCTATTGCCATGTAAAAGGATCTTGCATAATCGTTCAGTTTGGCAGGCTGCCTGCTCGGTGTAAAAGCTCCAATCCAATTTTCATGCATCAGTCACAAAAGACCCCTTTTAATGCACCACCTCAGCCAAAATATGCACACTGCCAAATGTATCGAGTTTATGGCTATGGAGTTCACTTAGCTGTGACTGCGTCTCAGGGACAAATCCATTTCTTGTGGCTGATCATAGTTCTCACATCTCTAGGGAGTCAGACCTAAACACTGCAGCTTTCCTTCCCCTCTGATAAACCTGCTGATGTAGCCATTATAAACTCAGATTGAGATAAGAGTACATGCTTCCAGAAGAAAGGGTTGTTGTCAGAAAGGGTTGCTAACTCAAATCAGGAGACTGTTGGTCCGGTGCTTTGCCATGAGGAAGTGACATTATTCCAGATACAATTCATGTACAGGACAAGCTTTTTCCTCTAGGATGTGTTTTGTATTATTCAACATGTGCTAAGGGCATTTACCTCCAAGGATCTGCCCTGATGCTGTTGCTGTGTTGTTGCTGTCACTGTGCTCTCATTGATTTACATGCTGCCAGTGCAATCATGATGCATTCTTCATGTCTAACAAAGATAGGACTAGTTATTTTACGGTCAGGTTCATTGTCCCGCAATGGTAAGATTAAAGGGCTAAGTCTGCACAGTCCTCCAACCTTGAAATGGATGGAAATGTAAAGACCTGAACAAAAGTATGAGAGGCCTAAAAGGAGTGAACAAGTACTTACATTTCCTTAAAGGCAAGAAACTCCTGGCACAGAGAAAAGAGTAGCACTAGACAAAGTGGCATTACCGCAACACTGGGCCAAGGTGAGTTGCCAAGGCAACAGTGGAGTGGTGTACAGTCATAGTGAAGTGGATGGGGTTAGGATTGGAGGATATGGTGGTCGGGGGGAGAGGGGGATGGAGAGAGTGGGGTCTGCATGGCCATGATGGCTGGAAGTGAAGGGGGGCGGGGGCGGCAGGAAGAACACCTGCGTCTCTCCTAGCACCAGGTGCTCTTCTCCTGTCTAAATGAGAGTAATCTCTCCTCTCTCCTCCCGCCGTCTCTCACAAAGCAGATTAGTTTCTGCTGTATGTTCCAGTCTGCTGAATCAGCTCCCTCAAGCACTGCACCGGCACACCAGTTATGTGGCCCATCGTTCATCAGAGCAGCCCACTGTCACACACTAATTGGCATAAAATATCACCCATACTAAGCTCCCCTTGCAAAAAAATGTGTCGATTAGTTGTCTTTTTTCCATACCCTTCTGTATTCCCTTCTCTTGAACTAGTCTCTCTCTCTCTATCTCTCTCTCATCATAACTGATTTACCACTCTGAGTCTATCTGAATGTACATTACTGAGAGCTGACGTGAGATCAATTCAGGGGAATGCAACCAAATAAGAATATCCAAACCACCAATTAGCTACAGGAAGGCTCCTTCCACCTTGAGTAAGACACTGCAACAACTGCACACCTACAAATACAGGAAGGGTTCTTCATACCGACACACAAGCAGCCTCTCATAATAATTGTGTTCTCAGAGTGTGTAACCATTGCGATGACAGTCCTCTCCGCTCTGGTTGACAGGTAGAGCAGATGAGGAATGAACTCCTGCAGGAGAGGGCTGGCAGACAGGACCTGGAGTGTGACAAGATGACTCTGGAGAGACAGGTACACACTGCCCTGGTCTGCCCACTCCTTCCTCCCTTCCTATCTGGGGGGAAACAACAGCAGTCTATCTGTGAAAAGTCCATTAGGCTCATACCAAAACATGCACTCATCTAATCCATCTCTGTCTTTTATCTTTCCTTCTCTGTCTCCATCTCTATACTCCTGCTCTGAAAATGGTCTTGTTGACCAAAACATTAGGTAAATAAAGTAGAATTAAGACTGTGTATCAAAGTTGTTTCTCACACTGTTTCTAACAGAACAAGGACCTGAAGAGCAGAATTGCCCATCTGGAGGGATCCCAGAAGTCTAACAAGGAGGGCCTGGTGAGCCAGCTGGAGAGCCGGATCCTGGAGCTGGAGGAGAGGCTGGAGGGAGAGGAGCGGTACGGTTAGGGTTGGGTTGGGTTCCTAGCGAGAGATGGGGTTGGGGTAGGGATGGGTTCCTAGGGAGAGGTGGGGTTGGGGTAGGGGTTGGAGGGAGAAGAGAGGTCCTGCAATAGAGACCAGTGCTGCCTACATACTCATTACAGAAGCTGTCTGGCTCTCAGAGTAATTAGGTCACATTGCACTTAACCTTGGTTCATTGGGTTGGTTAGTTTAGTTTTACATTCTTAGGTCATACTGCATACTATGTGTAGATGTATGCAGTATGTGGCATATGGCCAGTTACCTTGTGGTTTCCAGAGCGTTCTATGTACTGCTACAGTATGTGACATGTAGCAGATCGGTAGTCTTACCCATGATGCTGTGTTTTCTAGGGACCGTGCCAACCTGCAGCTGGTGAACCGGAGGCTGGACAGGAAGGTGAAGGAGATGATGATGCAAGTTGATGAAGAGCACCACTCACTGCAGGATCAGAAGGACCAGGTCAGGATGCAACATGCACATATATATATATATATATATATATACACACACACAGTCGTGTTTAACTAACACACACACACTCACACCCACACCCACACCCACACACACACACACACACACACACAGCTGTTTTAACCCTCAGTGTTCCTCTTGCAGCTGAACCTGCGTCTGAAGGCCCTGAAGAGGCAGATGGACGAGGCGGAGGAGGAGATTGACCGGCTGGAACACGGTAAGAAGAAGCTGCAGAGAGACCTGGATGAACAGCAGGAGGCCAACGACCAGCTCCAGAGGCAGCTCAAATCCCTGCGCAGCGAGATGAGGTAAAAATGCTAAATACACATGGCTAACAGAAGACACTAAGAACATGCTCATTCTGCTCTGGTATTTGTTCACCTAGTTAATTGTAATGCAGCTCTAGCCAGCTGAAGCTAACAGCATGCACCAAGAGATTCCACAGTGTAAAACACATGCTTATGAAGTTTCACAGGGGCACACACATTATGTGAACCCACTGTAAAACATCTGGACATATTCCCTACCACTGCTCTTGGGTATTACTCACACCTTCCTGAACAATGTAGTCTAACACGAACATATTAAAATGCAATGTGTGTAGGCTTTAGCTCACTTTCTCTCAAACTGTAACTGTAACTCTTTCATACTGTGTAAACTACCTCACCCAGCCCTCCACCCAGAATAACACTAGTTTCCCTCCCTGAAGGCGTAAGACCAACTCTGCTCCTCTGGACGATGATGATGATGAGGATGACATCAGCACGGACGGAGAGACCTACTTCCACTCTTCATCTAGCTATAAACGCTCCTCTAGCCAAGACAACATCATATCAACATTCTCTTTGTGAACCAACACAATGAAGACAATGTTACTAAAACTACAGAAGGACCAAGTGGACTGACTCCTATTCAGAGAGACCACTTTCAGGTCACGATGTGCTTTTGGAAAATTGGTCAAATAGCATAGTGATGTGTGTTTGCTCTTCCTTTCACAGTTCATAGATTGACAGGGAATGGTTAGATAGTTATTGATTAATTACAATGTCTTGTAAATGATTGATTATAATTTAGCAATAGTTGAATTATCAGCACAATTTCTAAGTTCTTAGTTGATCATTGCACGTGTCTTCTTACATCTTATGAATGATCCAGCAATGAGATGTAAAGGGAATCAAATTATTCACCTTGTAATGCACTGTAAAGGACAGCATTCTGTAACCTCTTATGCCTTTTTGAAATGTATTAATCCCTCACTAGATGTTATATCCTTAATCAAATATGTTAAGCCGCTTATCAAGTCTGATAGCAACAAATGTAATTTGAAACATTTTTGTATTGTGCATTAGAATATCAATTCAATTTTGTAATGAAGTCAGGCAGAGTGTAAGGTCTTAAATTGATTTGAGTGAAATATTTGCTATTTATTTACTGTTGAATATATGAACAAATGGCTGAATGAAGGGCAATATGTTTTTAGGGAAATTTGTATGAGGGATTCTTCTTTATACAGATGCTTTTTGGTATATATATTTTTTACCTGAATAAGGAATAGTAATCCATCCATGATGTTAGCGTGGTCTACAGAAAACATCTCTGTTTTATCACTTCTGTTTTCAGGTTTATGACTCCTGACTTATTGCAGTATTCAACCCTGCCTTAATTAAAATAAGATACAGTAGAACTTTTATAAAGACTGGTTAGATCACCGTTCTGAAATCAAGGTTCTACTGTGTATTTTTAGTTGGGCTTTTCTACTAACTACCGGGACTGCTCTGTTACTCCTGAGATTATTGTTTCAATCGTCAATAGTCCATTTTTTGCATTATAGTAACAAACACATTCCTTACTTTTGCTTAAAAGTGATTCATCTCTGTATTTCATAGAAATATGACTTTTACCAGAAACATGTTACAATGTGAGAAGAAGCTATTTATGTTTATGGTATATCCTCCAAGAACAAAACAGTGTTAATATTGGACATACGAGTCAATCTACTGTAAAATGAACAATCATTTTTGTTGTTGAATACCTGTGTTTGTATTTGCTATGTGGCTCAGTGGGAGCATATTAATATGCTATATGACCATACAGTCAGTACCTGTTATAAGCATCTGTTGTGCCTATATATTATCTGTTATGCAAGTTTATATGACGAGGGAATTTCTACAGATGAGCTGTATTGACAATCGATCTGTTTAGCTACACTGTGATGATTTGCACTGTCTGAGGGATTATTTCTGAAGGCGTCCAAGGCTGTTGCCGTATGAAATGAAGAAGAGGCCTTTGGCTGTGTGCCTCCTCCAGTCGTTTTGGAGTGGGGGGGGTTGAGAAGAAATACTGCCGCTACCTCTCTGTATGTACACATCTGTACTTTGCTGAGACTAAAAACCCTGCTAAAATGAAATAAAGTTATCCTTAGTTAATCTCACATGCTTATTGTCTCTGTAAATTATACAGATGATCACATCTGTCTCTTCTAATCTATTTAGGTACACAAAATAAGCAACTTTGGAGAGTGTTTAGTTGTATGAGGAAGATGAAAGGAGTGACCTCAGGGGTGCGTGAATGCTTTATGATCCTCTCAGTGTGACCTCATTCATCCTACTTATTTTATTGTCTGGCCAAAGCAGCTGTGTCAATATCAGCCCCTCCATATTTAATATGTTGCTCAGTGGGCCAGTATTTTCCTGCTGAAGCCTATTGATTCTGTGTCCAGCACCTGACACCAAAGTACAGCAGGGCAGGTCCTCCGAGGTCTCAGGGGTAAAGGACATGATTGATCCCTTGTGTTAAAGAGATATGCACCCTCCCACCATATGTGGGAGGGTGCAAATCAGGCTGCATTAGGAGATATGACTTCATTATTTTTAAATGTGTTTTACAGTTGACTACAGAGGAAGAAAGGGAGTAGAGACAAGGCTTTCTTATCCTCTCAGCAAGGCTGGCAGGTCATTGTTCCCAGGTCGTGACCTGCATTTGTCGCCATTCTGTGGAGAACAAACAAATCAACCTTTTAAATGCGTGGGGATCGTCTCTGGCCCCTCTGTCAGCCCAAGCAGTATACACACACACTGGGAGTGCACTGCTCGGGGTGGGGCTTTTGTGAGGGCTTTAAAGAATGACCATTCTTGAAAGTCTTGTCCCGTGCTTGGTTGAACTCATGCAGTAATTGGTGAAAGAGGGAAGTGGGGAGCGGGAAACTGTCATGAGGTAGTAACTTCACAATTGCAAAATATTAAGCTCTCGTGGTTGGTGGCTGTGGTGATTTTCTGTAAAGTTAAAAGTATTGGACCATGATCTCAGACACTATTTTTTTTTAGCTCATGTCTCAATTGTATAACTTTTAGAATGTTTTAGTTGAGATTGAAGAATATCTTGTTCTTTCAGATAATATTGAACAATGAAAAGAAGTGGTCCGACCAACTATTTATAACTTTCTCAAAACTGTACATGGTACTCTGCTGACCTCTAGCTGAAATAATGCTAAAGGCACACGCTAGAAGGTACAACATCCGGAATATTGGCTTTGTTTTGTCTGCTGTAAATTGTGTAAATTGATATTCTTCTCTAAACTGGTAAAATGCATGCTTGCCTGTTGGTGAGATGGGAAGGAAGCATGACATGGTAAAGATGAAGAGGTGCCATTATTATCCACCCATTAGTTTAGAAGGGGCAAGAAGTACATGAGTGTGGAGGGAGGGAGGTCCAGATTTCAGAGAATGTTGCATTTTTCAAACGCCTGAAACAGCTTTTTCCTGCAGTCTTTTCATTTTAATAATGCACATTGATTCTTTAAGAACTTTTATGCCTTAGGAGTTTAGTACAACTACCACTGGGATGTAGTACCATAACCCAATAATTAAAGCAATTTTAGTGTCTTCTAAAGTCTAGAAACCTTGTCAGCAGGCATGCCAGGTAAAATAGTTAGACAAGCTACTGTAACGTGATTGATAGCCTGATGGCTTGGTAGCGAGTTATGAAGTTGGGAGATTGGGAACCTATCTAGCTGGCTAGCTAAAGCCAACTTCATAAAATTGCTAGGTGGCTAGTATTAAAGAGAAACTTATTTATTGATTTATTCATCAAGAAATAATCAATAGGCTACATAGCTTGATCAAACTCATTTACAGACATACAGTACCAGTCAAAAGTTTGAACACACCTACTCATTCCAGAGTTTTTCTTTAGTTTTACTATTTCTACATTGTAGAATAATAGTGAAGACATCAAAACTATGAAATAACACATATGGAATCATGTAGTAACCAAAAAAAGTGTTAAATGACAGCCTTGATGACAGCTTTGCATACTCTTGGTATTCTCTCAACCAGAACGGACGCAACAATGTTATTGATACTGTATTACTGGAAACTCAAATATTGCAATATCAAGTACACTAAATCTGATAACCTCATGCAATATCCAAGATGAGAATACATGAGAATATCCAAGATGACGTAGCAGTCAGACATCTTTTTGTCCTCGTCCTGCCGTGTCCCGTGTATATATCTTTTTAGATATTTTTCTTCGCATATCTTTTTAATATTTTTCCTAAACCTCAGCTTCAATATACTCTCCTGCAACCCGCCTCACCCAATGTGGTATAGATCTGCTATTTTCTAAAGTATTTTTCTTTCCTTTGAACCGGAATCCCCCAAAAGAAGCTAGCCAGCTAACTAGCTAGTAGTGAGCTAACCACTGCTAGCGGTCATCAGCTAACCTCTAGCTCCGAAATCTCTCCCCAGTTTGCACAATGCGATTCAAACCAGAGCATACTGGACTTATTTTCTCTCCATATCCCTGGATTCTTACCACAAGCTCTGAACCTTTTCACCTGGATCATCGCATCTAGCTAGCTGGAATCCGAGTGGCTACTCCTGGCTAATGTCTCTGTCCCGAAGCAAGCACCAATTAGCCTGGAGCTAGCCTATGCTAGTCCCATCTACTGGCTAGCTGAAGAGGTCCATCAGCCACTCCTTGGGCTACAATACCTATTTTGCCAATTGGCCTGGACCCCTTTTACTACACGAAGCCCTGCTAATCCATCACAACTGGACTACCGACGTAATCTGCCCGAGGGTTCTTTTTTCCAACAGGCCCCTCTGTTGCGACGTCCCCTGAATGCCCATCTGCTAGCCTGCTAGCCACGGCCCGCTAGCTGTCTAGAGCATATCGGACTGTTAGCTGAATAGGTCCATCGGCCATTTTCTTGGGCCACTATACCTATTTTGCCAATTGGACTGGGGCACCTTTACTACACGGAACCCTACTAATCGATCACGGCTGGTCTGCCGACAGAACCGCACGAGGAGGCTACAACAGACTACTTCCGTCGCGTAGTCCCTCTAAGGCCCTTCTGCTAGCTTCCTATCCCCGGCCCGCTAGCTGTCTGTCTCCAGCCAGTTTAGCTACTCACTGGACCCCTATGATCACTCGGCTACGCATGCCTCTCCCTAATGTCAATATGCCTTGTCCATTGCTGTTCTGTTTTGTGATTATTGTCTTATTTCACTGCAAAGCCTCTAGCCCTGCTCAATATGCCTTAGCTAACCCTTCAGTTCCACCTCCCACACATGCGGTGACATCACCTGGTTTAAATTATGTTTCTAGAGACAATATCTCTCTCATCGTCACTCTATGCCTAGGTTTACCGCCACTGTGTTCACATCCTACCATACCTTTGTCTGTACATTATGCCTTGAATCTATTCTATCGCGCCCAGAAACCTGCTCCTTTTACTCTCTGTTCTGAACGTAATAGACGACCAGTTCTTATAGCCTTTAGCCTTACCCTTATCCTACTCCTCCTCTGTTCCTCTGGTGATGTAGAGGTTAATCCAGGCCCAGCAGTGCCTAGCTCCACTCCCATTCCCCAGGCGCTCTCATTTGTTGACTTCTGTAACCGTAAAATCCTTGGTTTCATGCATGTTAACATTAGAAGCCTACTCCCCAAGTTTGTTTTATTCACTGCTTTAGCACACTCTGCCAACCCGGATGTCCTAGCCGTGTCTGAATCCTGGCTTAGGAAGACCACCAAAAACCCTGAAATGTCCATTCCTAACTATAACATTTTCCATCAAGATAGAACTGCCAAAGGGGGCAGAGTGGCAATCTACTGCAGAGATAGCCTACAGAGTTCTGTCATACTATCCAGGTCTGTGCCCAAACAATTCGAGCTTCTACTTCTAAAAATCCACCTTTCCAGAAACAAGTCTCTCACTGTTGCCGCTTGCTTTAGACCACCCTCTGTCCCCAGCTGTGCCCTGGACACCATGTGTGAATTGATTGCCCCCCATCTATCTTCAGAGCTCGTGCTGCTAGGTGACCTAAACTCAGACATGCTTAACACCCCAGCCATCCTACAATCTAAGACAGATGCCCTCAATCTCACACAAATTATCAATGAACCTACCAGGTCCAACCCCAAATCCATAAATATGGGCACCCTCATTGATATCATCCTAACCAACTTGCCCACCAAATACACCTCTGCGGTCAACCAAGATCTCAGCGATCACTGCCTCATTGTCTACATCCGTAAAGGGTCTGCGGTCAAACGACTACCCTTCATCACTGTCAAACACTCCCTAAAACACTTCAGCGAGCAGGTCTTTCTAATCGACCTGGCCTGGGTATCCTGGAAGGTTATTGACCTCATCCCGTCAATAGAGGATGCCTGGTTGTTCTTTAAAAGTGCCTTCCTCACCATCTTAATTAAGCATGCCCCATTCAAAAAATTTAGAACCAGGAACAGATATAGCCCTTGGTTCACTCCAAACCTGACTGCCCTTCACCAGCACAAAAACATCCTGTGGCGTACTGCATTAACATCAAATAGCGCCCGTGATATGCAACTTTTCAGGGAAGTCAATAACCAATATAGACAAGCAGTTAGGAAAGCTTAGGCTAGCTTTTTCAAACAGAAATTTGCATCCTGTAGTAGAAACTCAAAAAAATTCTGGGACACTGTAAAGTCCATGGAGAATAAGAGCACCTCCTCCCAACTGCCCACTGCACTGAGGCTAGGAAATACTGTCACCACCGATAAATCCACGATAATTGAGAATTTCCATAAGCATTTTTCTACAGCTGGCCATGCTTTCCACCTGGCTACCCCTACCCGGGTCAACTGCCCTGCACCCCCCACAGCAACTTGCCCAAGCCTCCCCCGCTTCTCCTTCACCCAAGTCCAGATAGCTGATGTTCTGAAAGAGCTGCAAAATCTGGACCCCTACAAAACAGACGGGCTAGACAATCTGGACCCTCTCTTTCTAAAATGATCAGCCGAAATTGTTGCAACCCCTATTACTAGCCTGCTCAACCTCTCTTTGTATCGTCTGAGATCCCCAAAGATTGGAAAGCTGCCGCGGTCATCCCCCTCTTCAAATGGGGAGACACTCTAGACCCAAACTGCTACAGACCTATATCTATCCTACCCTGCCTTTCTAAGGTCTTCGAAAGCCAAGTTAACAAACAGATCACTGACCATTTCGAATCTCACCGTACCTTCTCCGCTATGCAATCTGGCTTCCGAGCTGGTCATGGGTGCACCTCAGCCACGCTCAAGGTCCTAAACGATATCATAACTGCCATCGATAAGAGACAATACTGTGCAGCCATATTCATCAACCTGGCCAAGGCTTTCAACTCTGTTCATCACCACATTCTTATCGGCAGACTCAACAGCCTTGGTTTCTCAAATGACTGCCTCGCCTGGTTCACCAACTACTTCTCTGATAGAGTTCATTGTGTCAAATCATAGGGCCTGTTGTCCGGACCTCTAGCAGTCTCTATGGGGGTGCCACAGGGTTCAATTCTCGGGCCGACTCTCTTCTCTGTATACATCAATGATGTCACTCTTGCTGCGGGTGATTCTCTGATCCACCTCTACGCAGACAACACCATTCTGTATACTTTTGGCCCTTCTTTGGACACTGTGCTAACTAACCTCCAGATGAGCTTCAATGCCATACAACTCTCCTTCCGTGGCCTCCAACTGCATTTAAATGCAAGTAAAACTCAATGCATGCTCTTCATCCACCATCACTACTCTGGACGTTTCTGACCTAGAATATGTGGACAACTACAAATACCTAGGTGTCTGGTTAGACTGTAAACTCTCCTTCCAGACCCACATTAAGCATCTCCAATCAAAAATTTAATCTAGAATCGCAACAAAGCATCCTTCACTCATGCTGCCAAACATATCCTCGTAAAACGGACTATCCTACTGAACCTTGACTTTGGCGATGTCATTTACAGAATAGCCCCCAACACTCTACTCATCAAATTGGATGCAATCTATCACAGTGCCATCCGTTTTGTCACTAAAGCCCCATATACTACCCACCACTGCGACCTGTACGTTCTCGTTGGCTGGCCCTCGCTTCATACTCGTCGCCAAACCCACTGGCTCCAGGTCATCTATAAGTCTTTGCTAGGTAAAGCCCCGCCTTATCTCAGTTCACTGGTCACCATAGCAGCACCCACCCGCAGCACGCGCTCCAGCAGGTATATTTCACTGGTCACCCTCAAAGCCAATTCCTCCTTTGGCTGCCTTTCCTTCCAGTTCTCTGCTGCCAATGACTGGAATGAACTGCAAAAATCACTAAAGCTGGAGAGACTCTTATCTCCCTCACTAACTTCAAGAACCAGCTGTCAGAGCAGCTCAGAGATCATTGCACCTGTACATAGCCCATCTGTAAATAGCCCATCCAACTACCTCATCCCCATACTGTATTTATTTATTTATTTTGCTCCTCTGCACCCCACTATCTCTGTGTAACTCTGTGTTGTTGAATGTGTCGAACTGCTTTGCTTTATATTGGCCAGGTCGCAGTTGTAAATGAGAACTTGTTCTCAGCTAGCCTACCTGGTTAAATAAAGGTGAAATATAAAATACATTTAAAAAACTGTCTTGAAGGAGTTCCCACATATGCTGAGCACTTGTTGGCTGCTTTTCCTTCATTCTGCTGTCCAACTCATCCCAAACCTTCTCAATTCCAACTCATCCCAAACCTTCCGGGGCGGCAGGTAGCCTAGTGGTTAGAGCATTGACTAGTAAACAAAAGGTTGCAAGATCTAATCCCTGAGCTGACAAGGTAAAAATCTGTTGTTCTACCTCTGAACAAGGCAGTTAACCCACTGTTCCTTGGCCATCATCTTAACTGACTTGCCTAGTTAAATAAAGGTAAAATAATAATTGGATTGATGTTGGGTGATTGTGAAGGCCAGGTCATCTGATGCAGCACTTCATCACTCTCCTTCTTGGTCAAAAAGCCCTGGAGGTGTGTTTTGGGTCATTGTCCTGTTGAAAAACAAATGATGGTCCCACTAAGCACAAACCAGATGGAATGGCGTACCGCTGCAGAATGCTGTGGTAACCATGCTGGTTAAGTGTGCCTTGAATTGTAAATAAATCACAGACAGTGTCACCAGCACAGCCCCCCAACACTGTCACACCTCCTCCACCATGCTTCACTGCATCTCACAAAGAAAAGGTGGTTGAAACCAAAAATCGCAAATTTGGTCTCATCAAACCAAAGGACAGATTTCAACCGGTCTAATGTCCATTGCTTGTGTTTCTTGGCCCAAGCATGTCTCTTCTTATTATTGGTATCCTTTAGTAGTGGTTTCTTTGCAGCAATGTGACCATGAAGTCTCCTCTGAACAGTTGATGTTGAGATGTGTCTGTTGCTTGAACTCTGTGAAGCATTTATTTGGCTGCAATTTCTGAGGCATGGAGGAGGAGATATGATGGCGCTTTGCTGGGGACACTGTCAGTGATTTATATTGAAATCAAGGCACGCTTAACCAGCATGGCTACCACAGCATTCTGCAGCAATACGCCATCCCATATGGTTTGCGCTTAGTGGGACTATCATTTGTTTTTCAACAGGACAATGACCCAAAACACACCCCAAAACACTCCTTGCCTGGTCCAGTCAGTGTGCCCCCTCTTAAGTTTAGTAATTAATTTAACAAAACAAAAACGTTATTTATTTTATATTATTTAAGATGACAAATCTGAGGGGGCAAGTGCCCATGTGACCCCTATGGGCATGACACCTCTGAAGAAGTTTCATAACAAACCTCAACTCCTTATTCATGAGGGGAGAGAAAGAACATTTTACAGAATACATATCGAGAGACTGACACTGCTGGAAAATTAATTGTAGAAAATGATAATGGACAGGCATGCTGATTGATGTATGATCTCTGGGTGAAAGCGTTAATGATGAGGTAGCTAATGAATCTCAATAGGGGGCTGTGGCCCCTGGAAGATGGCTTTTATCACCCAGCCTGACTGTCAGGAGCCGCAATAGATCCAGAGGGAGAGAGAGGATGGCTGCCTTCCACTCCCACTGGCTCCCATTCACACCCCAAAACCACCATTCACTGCAAGGATGGCTAAATCTTAAAGATGCCTCAGTTCTTCAGGAGTCAGATTTCCCCATCTCTCTTTTGCCGTGTGAGTCAGTGTTACCCTATAAGATGAAACTGAAATGTTAGTAAAAACTTCCTCGTCTTCAGTCCTTTTAACGTTATTTGCGTTACCAGATGCTTCAGTCTGGTTTTAGACCCCATCATAGCACTGATACTGCACTTGTAAAGGTGGTAAATTACCTTTTAATGGCATCAGACCGAGGCTCTGCATCTGTCCTCGTGCTCCTAGACCTTAGTGCTGCTTTTGATACCATCGATCACCACATTCTTTTGGAGAGATTGGAAACCCAAATTGGTCTACACGGACAAGTTCTGGCCTGGTTTAGATCTTATCTGTCGGAAAGATATCAGTTTGTCTCTGTGGATGGTTTGTCCTCTGACAAATCAACTGTACATTTTGGTGTTCCTCAAGGCTCTGTTTTAGGACCACTATTGTTTTCACTATATATTTTACCTCTTGGTGATGTCATTCGGAAACATAGTGTTAACTTTCACTGCTATGCGGACGACACATAGCTGTACATTTTGATGAAACATGGTGAAGCCCCAAAATTGCCCTACCTGGAAGCCTGTGTTTCAGACATAAGTAAGTGGATGGCGGCAAATGTTTTACTTTTAAACTCGGAGAACAGAGATGCTAGTTCTAGGTCCCAAGAAACAAAGAGATCTTCTTTTGAATCTGACAATTAATTTTGATGGTTGTACAGTCGTGTCAAATAAAACTTTGAAGGACCTCGGCGTTACTCTGGACCCTGATCTCTCTTTTGAAGAACATATCAAGACTGTTTCAAGGACAGCTTTTTTCATCTACGTAACATTGCAAAAAGAAACATTCTGTCCAAAAATGATTACTGCAATGGTCTACTTTCCGGCTACCCGGATAAAGCAATAAATAAACTTCAGTTAGTGCTAAACACAGCTGCTAGAATCTTGACTAGAACCAAAAAAATTGATCATATTACTCCAGTGCTAGCCTCTCTACACTGGCTTCCTGTTAAGGCAAGGACTGATTTCAAGGTTTTACTTCTAACCTACAAAGCATTACATGGGCTTGCTCCTACCTATCTTTCCGATTTGGTCCTGCCGTATATACCTACACGTACGCTAAGGTCACAAGACGCAGGCCTCCTTATTGTCCCTAGAATTTCTAAGCAAACAGCTGGAGGCAGGGCTTTCTCCTATAGAGCTAAATTTTTATGGAATGGTCTGCCTATCCATGTGAGAGACGCAGACTCGGTCTCAACCTTTAAGTCTTTATTGAAGACTCATCTCTTCAGTAGGTCCTATGATTGAGTGTAGTCTGGCCCAGGAGTGTGAAGGTGAACAGAAAGGCACTGGAGCAACGAACTGCCCTTGCTGTCTCTGCCTGGCCGGTTCCCCTCTCTCCACTGGGATTCTCTGACCTTAATACAGGGGCTGAGTCACTGGCTTACTGGTGCTCCTCCATGCCATCCCTAGGAGGGGTGCGTCACTTGAGTGGGTTGAGTCACTGACGTGATCTTCTTGTCCGGGTTGGCACCCCCCCTTGGGTTGTGCTGTGGGGGAGATCTTTGTGGGCTATACTCGGCCTTGTCTCAGGATGGTAAGTTGGTGATTGGAGATATCCCTCTAGTGGTGTGGGGGCTGTGCTTTGGCAAAGTGGGTGAGGATATATCCTGCCTGTTTGGCTCTGTCCGGGGGTATTGTCGGGTGGGTTCACAGTGTCTCCCGACCCCTCCTGTCTCAGCCTCCAGTATTTATGCTGCAATAGTTTAAGTGTCGTGGGGTTAGGGTCAGTCTGTTATATCTGGAGTATTTCTTCTGTCTTATCTGGTGTCCTGTGTGAATTTAAGTATGCTCTCTCTAATTCTTTCTTTCTTTCTTTCTTTCTTTCTTTCTTTCTTTCTTTCTTTCTTTCTTTCTTTCTTTCTTTTGGAGGACCTGAGCCCTAGGGCCATGCATCAGGACTACCTGGCCTGATGACTACTTGCAGCACGACCACCTGGTCGTGCTGCTGCTCCAGTTTCAACTGTTCTGCCTGCTGCTATGCAACCCTGACCTATTCACTGGACGTGCTACCTGTCCCAGACCTGCTGTTTTCAACTCTCTAGAGACAGCACAGAGCGGTAGAGATACTCTGAATGATCGGCTCTGGAAAGCCAACTGACATTTATCCCTGAGGTGCTGATCTATGCTGCCTTTTCAACCACTGTGATTAATATTATTTGACCCTGCTGGTCATCTATGAACATTTGAGCATCTTGGCCATGTTCTGTTATAATCTCCACCTGGCACAGCCAGAAGAGGACTGGCCACCCCTCATAGCCTGGTTCCTCTCTAGGTTTCTTCCTAGGTTCTGGCCTGTCTAGGGAGTTTTTCCTAGCCACCATGCATCTACACCAGCATTGCTTGCTGTTTGGGGTTTTAGGCTGGGTTTCTGTACAGCAATTTGTGAAATCAGCTGATGTAAGAAGGGCTTTATAAATACGATTGTGATTGATTTTAGTTTGCACCTCATCATCACTGAGTCACTCTGAACTCTATAAAACTGCTTGTTTCAGACATATTTTCAATAATATGAAGGACACTTTAAGCCCTTAAAAAAAGCTTCCAACACAAGATCATGCCTCAAGGTTTACAATAACATCCCTCTGGGCACAGACATCAGACAGAATCATTGTAAAATTGGGACAGACAATCTGTGATATAAGACTGTCTGTCAGTAGGTGACGATTGGCTCTTATGTGAGGTAGTTGCCAAAACAAAAGTCAACTTCTACGGCTGTAGTGATGCAGGACAGACAAGAGCTTTTGTTGTTGGTTGCAACAACAACAGCCACTTCACCACGTTAGTAAGTACCCTCATAGAAGTGTTGTGACAGTCATTTGAGGGTCTAATGCAGCCAGTGATTGATAGGAGAGGCCAATTCACTGCCTCTCTCTTACAAAACAAACAGAAAGCATCAGAAAGGAATAGGCAACCTACAGCCAGCCATCAAACAATCAAATCAATGGAATAGACACATGTTCTGTATGTTGCCTTGTTATATTTAACCTTTACTTAACTAGGCAAGTCAGTTAAGAACAAATTTTTATTTTCAATGACGGCTTAGGAACCGTGGGTTAACCGCTTTGTTCAGGGGAAGAACAACAGATTTTTACCTTGTCAGCTCAGGGATTCAATCTTTCAACCTTTCAGTTACTAGTCCAACACTCTAACCACTAGGCTATTCTGCCACCCCAATTATTATTGAAAGGACATGAACTTGTCATCCGTGTCTGAGTTGTCTGGGAGCTTTAGGGTCGTGTGGTTGTCATTGTATGCAGTTTGATATGCTGAGGATGCCAGGTCATGAGTGAATTAAATATTTTGGGCTTGAAATGTTTCTCCCTGGAGGCTTGCTGAGGTCTGAGCTCAACTATCAGATCGGCTCCAATATGAATCTGGTCATTTTTGAAAGAACAGCCAGGTGGAAACAAGAGTAACACCGTTGATTCATCCAATGGCATTGAGGAGTACACCACCTCAGTCATCAGCTTCATAAATAAGTGCATCGATGAAGTCGTCCCCATAGTGACTGTACGTACATATCCCAACCAGAAGCCATGGATTACAGGCAACATCCGCATCTAGCTAAAAGCTAGAGCTGCTGCTTTCAAGGAGTGTGAGACTAATCCGGACGCTTATAAGAAATCCCGCTATACCCTCAGGTGAACCATCAAACAAGCAAAGCGTCAATACAGGATTAAGATTGAATCCTACAAAACCGGCTCTGACGCTCGTCGGATTTGGCAGGGCTTGAAAACTATTACGGACTACAAAGGGAAACCCAGACACGACCTGCCCAGTGACGCGAGCTTACCAGAAGAGCTAAATTCATTTTATGCTCACCTTGAGGCAAGCAACACCGAAGCATGCACGAAAGCACCAGCTGTTCTGGATGACCGTGTGATAACGCTCTCGGTAGCCGATGTGAACAAAACCTTTAAACAGGTCAACATTCACAAAGCCGCTGGGCCAGACGGATTACCAGGAAGTGTACTCAAAGCATGCGCGGACCAACTGTCAAGTGTCTTCACTGACATTTTCAACCTCTCCCTGACCGAGTCTGTAATACCTACATGTTTCAAGCAGACCACCATAGTCCCTGTGCCCAAGGAGGTGAAGGTAACCTGCCAAAATTATTACCGCCCTGTGGCACTCAGGTAGCCATGAAATGCTTTGAAAGGCTGGTCATGGCTCACATCAACAGCATCCTCCCAGACACCCTAGACCCACTCCAATTTGCATACCGCCCCATCTGATCCACAGATTTCGCAATCTCAATCACACTCCTTACTGCCCTTTCTCACCTGGACAAAAGGAACACCTATGTGAGAATGCTGTTCATTGACTACAGCTCAGTGTTCAACACCATAGTGCCCACGAAGCTCATCACCAAGCTAAGGACTCTGGGACTAAACACCTCCCTCTGAAACTGGATCCTGGACTTCCTGATGGGCCAACCCCAGGTGGTAAGAGTAGGCAACAACACGTCTGCCACGCTGATCCTTAACACTGGGGCCCCTCAGGGGTATGTACAGTCGTGGCCAAAAGTTTTGAGAATGACACAAATATACATTTTCACAAAGTCTGCTGCCTCAGTTTGTATGATGGCAATTTGCATATAATCCAGAATGTTATGAAGAGTGATCAGATGAATTGCAATTAATTGCAAAGTCCCTCTTTGCCATGCAAACGAACTGAATCCCCCAAAAACATTTCCACTGCATTTCAGCCCTGCCACAAAAGGACCAGCTGACATCATGACAGTGATTATCTCGTTAATACAAGTGTGAGGGTTGATGAGGACAAGGCTGGAGATCACTCTGTCATGCTGATTGAGTTCGAATAACAGACTGGAAGCTTCAAAAGGAGGGTGGTGCTTGGAATCATTGTTCTTCTTCTGCCAACCATGGTTACCTGCAAGGAAACACATGCTGTCATCATTGCTTTGCACAAAAATGGCATCACAGGCAAGGATATTGCTGCCAGTAAGATTGCACCTAAATTAACCATTTATCGGATCATCAAGAACTTCAAGGAGAGTGGTTCAATTGTTGTGAAGAAGGCTTCAGAGCGCCCAAGAAAGTCCAGCAAGCGCCAGGACCGTCTCCTAAAGTTGATTCAGCTACGGGATCGGGGCACCACCAGTACAGAGCTTGCTCAGGAATGGCAGCAGGCAGGTGTGAGTGCATCTTCACTGACAGTGAGGCGAAGGCTTTTGGAGGATGGCCTAGTGTCAAAAATGTCAGCAAAGAAGCCACTTCTCTCCAGGAAAAACATCAGGGACAGACTGATATTCTGTAAAAGGGACAGGGATTGGACTGCTGAGGACTGGGGTAAAGTCATTTTCTCTGATGAATCCCCTTTCCGATTGTTTGGGGCATCCGGAAAAAGCTTTTCCGGAGAAGACAAGGTGAGCGCTACCATCAGTCCTGTGTCATGCCAACAGTAAAGCATCCTGAGACCATTCATGTGTGGGGTTGTTTCTCAGCCAAGGGAGTGGGCTCACTCACAATTTTGCCTAAGATCACAGCCATGAATAAAGAATGGAACCAACACATCCTCCAAGAGCAACTTCTCCCAACCATCTAGAAACAGTTTGGTGACGAACAACGCCTTTTCCAGCATGATGGAGCACCTTGCCATAAGACAAAAGTGATAACTAAGTGACTCGGGGAACAAAACATAGATATTTTGGGTCCATGGCCAGGAAACTCCCCAGACCTTAATCTCATTGAGAACTTGTGGTCAATTCTCAAGAGGCGGGTGGACAAACAAAAACCCACAAATTCTGACAAACTCTAAGCATTGATTATGCAAGAATGGGTTGCCATCAGTCAGGATGTGGCCCAGAAGTTAATTGACAGCATGCCAGGGCGGATTGCAGAGGTCTTGAAAAAGAAGGGTCAACACTGCAAATATTGACTCTTTGCATCAACTTTATGTAATTGTCAATAAAAGCCTTTGACACTTATGAAATGCTTATAATTATACTTCAATATTCCATAGTAACATCTGACAAAATTATCTAAAGACACTGAGGCAGCAGATTTTGTGAAAATGAATATTTGTATCATTCTCAAAACTTTTGGCCACGACTGTACTTAGTCCCCTCCAATATTCCCTGTCCACCCACGACTGCGTGGCCAAACACGACTCCAACACCATCATTAAGTTTGCTGACGACACAACAGTGGTAGGCCTGATCACCAACAACAATGAGACGACCTATAGGGAGGAGGTCAGAGAACTGTGCCAGGACAACATCCTCTCCCTCAATCTGAGCAAGACAAAGGAGCTGATCATGGACTACAGGAAAAGGCGGGCCGAACAGGCCCCCATTAACATCGACGGGCTGTAGTGGAGCGGGTCGAGAGTTTCAATTGGTGTCCACATCACCACAAACTATCATGGTCCAAACATACCAAGACAGTTGTGAAGAGGGCACAACAAAACCGTTTCCCCCTCAAGATTTGGCATGGGTCCCCAGATCCTCAAAAGGTTCTACAGCTGCACCATCGAGAGCATCCTGACCGGTTGCATCACAGCCTGGTATGGCAACTGCATGGCATCTGACCACATGGCGCTACAGAGGGTAGTCCGAACGGCCCAGTACATCACAGGGGACAAGCTTCCTGCCATTCAGGACCTATACAATCGGTGGTGTCAGAGGAAAGCCCATAAAATTGACTCCAGTCACCCAAGTTATAGACTGTTTTCTCTGCTACCGCACAGCAAGCGGTACCGAAGCGCCAAGTCTAGGACCAAAAGGCTCCTCAACAGCTTCTACCCCAAGCCATAAGACTGCTGAACAATTAATAAAATCGCCACCGGACAATTTACATTGACCCCCCCCCCCCTCCCATGTGTAATTATCTATACATAGTCACTTCACCCCCACCTACAAATTACCTCAACTAACCTGTACCCCCGCACACTGACTCGGTACCGGTGCCCCCTGTACAGTGCCTTGCAAAAGTATTCATCCCCCTTGGCGTTTTTCCTGTTTTGTTGGATTACAACCTGTAATTTAAACAGATTTTTATTTGGATTACATGTGATGGAAATGAAAGTGAAGTGAAATGAAAAAAATAACTTGTTTCCAAAAATTCTACAAAATAAAAACTGAAAAGTGGTGCGTGCATATGTATTCACCATCTTTGCTATGAAGCCCCTTAATAAGATCTGTTGCAACCAATTGCCTTCAGAAGTCACATAATTAGTGAAATAAAGTCCACCTGTGTGCAATCTATGTGTCATATGATCTGTCACATGATCTCAGTATATTAAACACCTGTTCTGAAAGGCCCCAGAGTCTGCAACACCACTAAGCAAGGGGTACCACCAAGCAAGCGGCACCATGAAGACCAAGGAGCTCTCCAAACAAGTCAGGGACAAAGCTGTGGAGAAGTACAGATCTGAAACTTTGAACATCCCACAGAGCACCGTTAAATCCATTATTAAAAAATGGAAAGAATATGGCACCACAACAAACCTGTCAAGAGAGGGCTGCCCACCAAAACTCACAGACCAGGCAAGGAGGGAATTAATCAGAGAGGCAACAAAGAGACCAAAGATAACCCTGAAGGAGCTGTAAAGGTCCACAGCGGAGATTGGAGTATCTGTCCACAGGACCACTTTAAGCCATACACTCCACAGAGCTGGACTTTACGGAAGAGTGGCCAGAAAAAAGCCATTGCTTAAAGAAAAAATAAGCAAACACATTTGGTGTTCGCCAAAAGGCATGTGGGAGACTCCCCAAACATATGAAAGAAGGTACTCTGGTCAGATGAGACTAAAATTGAGCTTTTTGGCCATCAAGGAAGATGCTATGTCTGGCGCAAACCCAACACCTTTCATCACCCCGAGAACATCATCCCCACAGTGAAGCATGGTGGTGGCAGCATCATGCTGTGGGGATGTTTTTCATTGGCAGGGACTGGGAAACTGGTCAGAATTGAAGGAATGATGGATGGCGCTAAATACAGGGAAATTCTTCACGGAAACCTGTTTCAGTCTTCCAGAGATTTGAGACTGGGGCGGAGGTTCACCTTCCAGCAGGACAATGACCCTAAGCATACTACTAAAGCAACACTCAAGTGGTTTAAGGGGAAACATTTAAATGTCTTGGAATGGCCTTGTCAAAGCCCAGACCAATTGAGAATCTGTGGTATGACTTAAAGATTGCTGTACACCAGCGGAACCTATCCAACTTCAAGGAGCTGGAGCAGTTTGCCTTGAAGATTGGGCAAAAATCCCAGTGGCTAGATGTGCCAAGCTTATAGAGACTTACCCCAAGAGACTTGGAGCTGTAATTGCTGCAAAAGGTGGCTCCACAAAGTATTGACATTGGGGGGTGAATAGTTATGCACACTTAAGTTTTCAGTTTTTTTGTCTTATTTCTTGTTTGTTTCACAATAAAAAATATTTTGTATCTTCGAAGTGGTAGGCATGTTGTGTAAATCAAATGATACAAACCCCCAAAAAATCTATTTTAATTCCAGGTTGTAAGTCAACAAAATATGAAAAATGCCAAGGGGGTGAATACTTTCGCAAGACACTACATAGCCTCGTTATTGTTATTCTAATTGTATTACTTTTTATTATTACTTTTTATTTTAGTCTACTTGGTAAATATCTTCTTAACTCTTCATTCCTCATTATTGTTATTGTAATTGTGTTACTTTTTATTATTACTTTGTATTTTAGTCTACTTGGTAAATATTTTCTTAACTCTTCTTGAACTGCACTGTTGGTTAAGGGCTTGTAAGTAAGCACTTCACGGTAAAGTCTACACTTGTATTCGGTGTATGCGACAAATAAAGTTGGATTTGATTTGAATCAAGTGCCTCCCAGAAGCAAGACACTAAGATTACAATCAACACACCTTACCTGACATATAGTACTCATGGGATAGTGAAATATGGCATCTGAGTTTGATACATGACTGTGTTACTTTAAGAAGTGATCTGTATAGCATGAAAGGGTGGTCATACTAGGCGGCTGGTTGACTGATTGCAGAAGTAAACAAAACCATTTGTTTGTTGTGTGGTTAATGGTTAACCTAAACATGTGGAAATAACACTGATACTATTCAGAGAATTTACTTACTTTACATATTGGCGCATCTTTGTTGAAACATATGATATATTTCAGTTGAACTTTTCTATGCCTCCACTCACTGCCTTTGTATAACATGACCTGTTACGCAATTGGTTTTACTATGAGACCAAAGAAAATACCCTGAACTTTAGTTTAGTTTCTGTGTCTGTTTCTGCTGAGGGAGGACATAGAGTTGTGACCATATCAATGCCAGGAATGTGATCCCCCATTGTGACATAGATAAATGTGTTAACTACTTTATGCATTTTTCTCAAGGAAGGTACAGTAGTATATTTATCTGTATTTTCACATTCACTGCAAACTCTGGAAGGATCAGCAACCCCTCTTTGTCAAAAGCTCCTCCCATAATGATCAAATATCAACTATCACATTTTAAATGAGCAGCCTGCCATATCATCAACACATTTCACCCCAAGCCTTAAAACACGATAGAAACCTGAATATATGCAAACAGATACCTGTCCATACAACCTTACTGTAATTCAACTCACACATGATTACCCACAAACCATTCAATGTCTTTACTGCAGGCACTCAATACTGCTACAATACCAGAAGCAGTCCTGCCTAGCCTGGCTACCTACAGTATCGACCTGCCATGAGAGAGGATATAAAGTGTCTCTCTAGCCCAGTTTACACCTTGTGCTAACATGCATCCTTTGTCCTGATCTTGTCCACATTCTGATTGTGCACACATTTCTTAAGACAGTTGTAGACGATTAAAGAACACATTGTGATCTGAATGCGATCAGATCTTTCTGACCGCCTCTGGAGGTAGTCAGGGACCCATTGTATCTGGATATCAATCAAGTGTAAACAGATCTGGATGGTCAAACCATTTACCACTAGAAAGAGCCTGGCCTCGAGGGACCCCCCTTCGAGCAAGTGATGAGTCTTTTGGACGTGAACATTCTAACAGTCTAATAAATACGTTTCATATATGCTATTGCAAAAATAATCATTGGTTGTGTTTATAAAGGTCTTAGGTAACATTAGAATATGAAAGAAAATGTATTTCATATAAAACAGTTTAATGTAACTGCATACAGTAAGTACAAACGAAAAACCACTTAAACACCACAATTCAAGTGTTAAAATACACAAAAAAAACACCATCACAAAGATCATGAATTAATTATTAATTTGTTAAGGGCAGGTCTTCAACAACATTTTGAAACGTTTTTTATTTTCTTTTGAAGAACAGAATGGCATATTTTGAATTTAAATATATTACAGTACTTTGAGTGTTTTGCATACAGGGAGGCCCCAAGAAATCTGATCACAATGCGGACACATTGGATGGATAAGAGACACATTTTAAAACCATGTGTAGATCTGACAAACCTTGATCAGACAGTGATTTGATCATATTGATCAGATCACAAAACCCACAGGTTTGGGCATGGTGTAAACGGGGCTTTGTAAACGGGGCTATGTGCCATAGAGCTCCACCTGTCCATGATTGGGAGAGCCCACCCTGTGACAGCCCAACCCAGGTGGGAGGCGCAGAGCAAGAGAGTGGGTGAAATGTGGCCCGACAGGTCTGATGGGAGGCTCAGGGAAAGAGAGAGAGAGAGAGAGACGCAGTCAGCCAGGTAGAGTCAGGTGCTGTCTACAGTCTGGGCTGGGACAGTGTCATAGTTCTATACAGTAGCAGAGCAGTAGGGATTGTGTGGAGCTGGGCTGTAGTCTAGCCCCTGACTGACTGACTGGCACTCAACAGGAATACCAGGCCGTGTTCATCAACTGGAAAATTAATTCTACATAACACTGAAGAGAGAAACTTGTCAGAGTAGATCTTTCTTCCCCTCCCCTCTTGTTCATTCACTCTCTAGTCTTTCTCGCATTGGCTGGAGCTGGGGGCTGTGTGAGTTTGTACAGTAGTCTAGAAAGAGAGTGAGAGGAAGAGAGGGAGGGAGAGAGGAAAAGAGATAACAGGGGAGTGGACAGAGGCCAGGGGAGACATGCTACGCTACAGCTCACCAGGATCGGTCACCACCACCGAGGACAGTCCAGAGCAGCCCAGTGAGGTAAGGAGCCCCAGAGGGCCACTCTGTTCCAGGATAGAACCCAAACATCACTCATTCGCCTGTCAGATGAGTAGCATGGCGTGTTGGTTTGTGTAAGTCAGTGTGTTTGTAGACTATCTGGTGTTTGTTTGCTTTTGTCTCCGCTCCCCCCACTCCCCGTTCACTTTTCTCTCTCAATCTGTTTTCCTCACGTCTGGCTGCTCAAGGCTAGTTTTCGTAGCATGTCTACATCACAACTAATCATTCTCACTCTTTGAGTGTTGCCGGTATGTTGAAATTTTGCATGTGGCTCAGGGATATGTGTATCTGTTTGAGCTTGTAATGAGAGCAGAGTATCTGGGAGGCAGGGCTGTCATGTTTATTTGATCAGCCCAGAGCGCCTAGCAGACAGCGTCTTTAAACTGCCAATAAAAGCCATTCTCACAGCTAATGAAGTGACACCAAAGGATTTATAGCCAACATAAAAGCCAACATGGAGTTGGATTAATCCTTATGATGATTACAGTGTCATGTTTCACTCTCAACCAAGAGATTACTTTAGCAATTACAGTATGTTAATCAGCTCCTAGGGCACCTTGGTTCTAAAGGGATGTGTTGTACTTGTAAACAAGATAGTGCTAGCTTGAAGTGGTATAAGGCATATTGATGCTGTTACCTCATTGCAGTTAAATTTGCATCATTTTTGTTTGTGGTTTCACAGTCTATAATTATAAATACTGATGGTGACCTGTTGTATTTGGACCCCATCAGAAACATTCCACTGCTTATTGTAACAGAACAATCAGGCTCATTAGAACACAAATGTTGTGTCTCACATGCTAGATCACATTATATATGAACCAATCCATTTTTATGTCATAAAGAGTGACACTGGGGAACACAACACATTTTAGTTTTCATCCAACTATGACATTGATTACTGATGCATGAGCTTGAACTGAGTGACGTTGACATTTTCTTTTTATGTCGGTGTGTGTTTCTGTCTGTTTTTGAATCCCCCAGAGGAGGATCCGGCGACTCAGACTAACTCTTCATACAGGAGACAATGGACAGAATGAGACCAAGAAACCAACCTCAGACATAGTGAGTCTCAAAACGCACACCCAGTCAGCCACACAGCCAGTCAGCCTCACACACCCAGTCAGCGTCACATGTCTTCATCTTCACCACCCTATGGAGCCTGGATTTATCTTTTCTCTCTCTCCCCTTCCTTCATCGTCGCTTCCTCAACCTGTAGTCTGTGTGCTCTGCCTCTCTCCCTTTCCTATTCACAGCCCTCTCTATCCCTCAAACACACTCAAGTCAGGTGGGAATTGTGAAGTAGGAACCAGCTTTGATGCAGTTCTAGAAACATTCCATGGACTGTAGCGTTCGGGGCGGCAGGTAGCCTAGTGGTTAGAGTGTTGGACTAGTAACCGGAAGGTTGCAAGATTGAATCCCTGAGCTGACAAGGTAAAAATCTATTGTTCTGCCCCTGAACAAGGCAGTTAACCCACTGTTCCTAGGCCGTCATTGAAAATAAGAATGTTCTTAACTGACTTGCCTAGTGAAATAAAGGTTAAAAAGAAATGTCTACACAATACAGAGACGGGGGAAAGGTGGAACCACTGAGATTTACTGCTGCTATATTATCTGGGCTGTTGGTTATGCAATTGTATTCACACAGGGATGTGTACAGTACATACTGTAACGAGTGCACTGAGAGTCGGGAAGCAAGTTCAGGGAGTGAGTGTTTTAACAACGCACAGACATGAAAACAGAGTCAATAACACCTGAGGAAAGAACCAAGGGGAGTGACAGATATAGGGAAGATAATCAAGGAGGTGATGGAGTCCAGGTGAGTGTCATGGGGCGCAGGGGCGCAAGACGATGGTGACAGGTGTGCGGGATAATCAGCAGCCTGATGACCTAGAGGCCGGAGAGGGAGTATACGTGACACATACACAGCTGTGTCTGGTTTTCACAGTACTCTGCACAAAGTTAGGAGCTGCGTGTCCCTTTTCATCTACAGTAGAACTCTCTTCAGCATGCACAAGTCTAGCTGACAACAGGATTACACAGAACCCGCATACTGTTGTCTGTTTTCAGATGCCGTATATCATATATAATGTACACGACACATGATGGCATCATACTGTAACATTTTATTGGTCGTCTTATACAAATGTTTAGCCAATAAACTATCACTAAACAATCACGGAACTCTTTTTAATTACATGGTACCTACTTAGTACACATGGGTAGCCTACGTCATAATAAAGGCAGACATGTTGTTTGCCAGAGGTGGTTTGCCGTTTTGCTCTGTTTGTGTTGAGAAGCTGTGGTCTGGCAAAGTTACATCAGCTAGTTTGTAATGTAAGTGTTTGACAGCACACAGTGTGCTGCTTAGAATCACATTGAGGTTAGGGGAAGTATGATTCGGTCGCTCCTCCACAGAGACTGAGATAGTGACAGAAAGCAAAGAGATAGGTCCATGCTGTTCTTTGTACCTTGTACACTGTTTCTCTAACCTGCCTCACCCCTTTACCATCACAGTTCAGCTGATAGCAGCGTGACTAATGGTGTAATCTGAAGGTGTTTCCCTTCAGGAACCTGTGCATGTTTACAGCATTACTACTGATGAAAGACGACAGCCAGGTCAGGGTTGAACAATGAGCAGCACAGAGAAGAACAACGTTGGGCCCTAGTTAATTAGGACCCTGAGTTTTTCCTGGTCTAGTTATGTGGTCTGGAAATACTCAGGGCCCTGCTGATGACACTTCACATCTGTGCCAGTCGTATGAGGGCCATGCCACTCTGCCACGGCCAGCTGTGCGCTTCAGTCTGCAATGTGGTATCAGTCTGTGCTGAAGCTAGGCCTACTTAACGAGCCACCCAGCGCTAACAAGAGCAGCGCTCTGGAGCGGCCAGGACATATCGCACATTACATTAATAGTTATCCCAGCCCATTAACTTCAGAGGCCTTTACAGATTGAACATAAACAGAGGATTAGTATGTAAGGAGGCACAGTGGGAAAGGAGAGAAGGATGTTCAAAGTTTCAATGCCCTGGCTGAGGGAAGGAGCTTCTCACCCAAGATTTGACGGTACACGGCCCCATCCATCGTCCCTTTGATGCGGTGAAGTTGTCCTGTCCCCTTAGCAGAAAAACATCCCCAAAGCATAATGTTTCCACCTCCATGTTTGACGGTGGGGATGGTGTTCTTGGGGTCATAGGCAGCATTCCTCCTCCTCCAAACACGGCGAGTTAAGTTGATGCCAAAGAGCTCCATTTTGGTCTCATCTGACCACAACACTTTCACCAGTTGTCCTCTGAGTCATTCAGATGTTCATTGGCAAACTTCAGACGGGCATGTATATGTGCTTTCTTGAGCAGGGGGACCTTGCTGGCGCTGCAGGATTTCAGTCCTTCATGGCGTAGTGTGTTACCAATTGTTTTCTTGGTGACTATGGTCCCAGCTGCCTTGAGATCATTGACAAGATCCTCCCGTGTAGTTCTGGGCTGATTCTTCACCGTTCTCATGATCATTGCAACTCCACGAGGTGAGATCTTGCATGGAACCCCAGGCCAAGGGAGATTGACAGTTCTTTGTGTTTCTTCCATTTGCGAATAATCGCACCAACTGTTGTCACCTTCTCACCAAGCTGCTTGGCGATGGTCTTGTAGCCCATTCCAGCCTTGTGTAGGTCTACAAGCTTGTCACTGACATCCTTGGAGAGCTCTTTGGTCTTGGCCATGGTGGAGAGTTTGGAATCTGATTGATTGCTTCTGTGGACAGGTGTCTTTTATACAGGTAACGAGCTGAGATTAGGAGCACTCCCTTTAAGAGTGTGGTCCTAATCTCAGCTCGTTACCTGTATAAAAGACACCTGGGAGCCAGAAATCTTTCTGATTGAGAGGGGGTCAAATACTTATTTCCCTCATTAAAATGCAAATCAATTTATAACATTTTTGACATGCGGTTTTCTGGATTTTTTGTTTGTTTTTTCTGTCTCTCACTGTTCAAATAAACCTACCATTAAAAATATAAAGTAATCATTTCTTTGTCAGTGGGCAAACGTACAAAATCAGCAGGGGATCAAATACTTTTTCCCCTCACTGTAGATGTTATCTTCAGAGGAATTGAAAATATAGGTAATTATAGGTAACACTCCCATATTGTGCACATATTCTTGGTTTGTTAGTCATTTGGAAGTGAAACCTGGGTAGCAAGAGACAAAAAGACAGTGGTGTCACAAAGAGATGGCGAGAACGAAGAAAGAAAACACATATGACAAGATAGTTAAGTGAAGGAGGGAGGAAACATCTTACGTTTAAGTCAGAGATATTATGTTTCGGAAAAGGACAATGAAGAAAGTGGTGATCTACCATGAAATTAAAAAGGGCGTGTCCTGTAACCCGACACTCCGTGGGAGACAGGCTTATCAGTGACTCTGACCTGGATGTGGTGTAATGCATCTGCTCCATGTGAACTGCATGGAACTGTGGCACCGAGGTGCTAGACTGAAAGTTTACATGCCTGCAATGTAAGACCCCCACTGACACAATGGGCTTGAGTCAATGGATGGTGTTTTTGAAGTTAAGGCATTTTAATCAAATGGGTTACATTAGTAAATCTTTTAAATTCTACATGACATGTACTGTAAGTTCCACATACAGTTGAAGTCTGAAGTTTACATACACCTTAGCCAAATACATTTAAACTCAATTTTTCACAATTCATGACATTTAATCTTAATAAAAATTCCCTGTCTTAGGTCAGTTAGGATCACCACTTTATTTTAAGAATGTGAAATATCAGAACAATAGATTTATTTCAGCTTTTATTTCTTTCATCACATTCCCAGTGGGTCAGAAGTTTACATGCACTCAATGCGTATTTGGCAGCATTGCCTTGAAATTGTTTAACTTGGGTCAAATGTTTTGGGTAGCCTTCCACAAGCTTCCCACAATAAGTTGGGTGAATTTTGGCCCTTTCCTCCTGACAGAGCTGCTGTAACTGAGTCAGGCTTGTAGGCCTCCTTGCTTGCACACCAGGGGCGGAAATCCCGGGGGGGACGGGGGGGACACGACCCCCCCATCCTGGAAAAAATATGATTTGTCCCCCCAATATATCACTGAAACATAACTATGTAATTGATATAATATTAATAATACGCAATGAAAGCAATTGTGCTGATTATAGACACTTAATAGCGCGTTTTTAAGTTTCAAAAGATTGCGACCCCCCCACCCTTTGCCTCACAATGGTTTGATCCACTGCCAGTTCCTTAGCTTGCTAGGTAACAGAGAGGTCGTATCTACTGTCTGAAAGGCACTCAATGTACGTAACTGACGTGAAGTTAATCCAGTCAATCGCGCACACACACTAGCTGAATATGCAGAGCTAGCGCGCAAATATTAACTATTAAGCTAGCTAGTACCTATTCCATTTATGTGGCGTCGTCAAAGATGGAATCTTTGCTATCGTCAATTTATTCCAAGATCAGCATGCAGATGATGTAAGTTAGTGCTTCAAAGTCCCTGTGATAAGGTTAGCGATAAACTGAAATCCAAACTGAACAGAACTACACTCTCTTCTACCATTGTCTTAAATATATTTAATGGTCTCGTTGCAAAAGCTAAATTGTCGCAAGGGAACTTTTATTTATTTATTTTATTTCACCTTTATTTAACCCGGGTAGCAAAGATTATAGCAAACACCACTGAAACTGAATTGGTGCTCGCTAGCTTTGCAAATTCAGCTATTGTTGGAAGTCAGCCAATATGAAACAAACTATTAAAATTACAAAAGGTTGCAGCATATGTTGTGTAAATGGTGAACTCATACAGCTGTCAACTCTTGTCATTTTAATCCGTTTCACATTTGCTAGCTACCTTTTAGATCGAAGCCCAAATAGAATGATTGAAGATGATAGAAGCCCATCTCCTACTGTAAATAACCTACACACTGTGTGTGTAGCCAGCCAGCCAGCCAGCCAGGTAGAAAAATAAAAGACGGACATCAGAGTATTTTTCAATACACCAAAATGCATATTAAGAACCCTAGTAGCCTAATATCTCAAAGACTAGTTGATAAAATGTTCATAAGAAAGAAATGAAATTCTAATGGAAATGTTTCACAATGATGTCATTAGGCAGAGCAGGCAACAGATGGCACACAGACAGCAGAGTTGGGGACAGATATGCAGGGACAGACTGGCAGAGACAGGGAGTCTCAGGTAAGTTTGTTGAGTCTTTGTTTGGCAACATTATGAAAGGTTCTAAATTTTTTGGACTTGTAAAATAGGAACATAATTGGAAAATGCCATGGATACCCCCACTCTCAACTTAAACTGGTGACTGAACTAAGATTTGTTAAAGGCAATGGTATTGCTGTTGTGATTAGTTGTGTAGTTTTGGGTACCGGTAGTTAGGAGTACGGCAAACACCTTATTTCTTTGGTTCCTCAATATACATTTACCATATTACAATGTAGGCTATGTGTTACAGCACTACTTTTGGTGTCCCCCTCAGGAATTGCTCTTGAGAAAATGTCATGTAATTGTCCCCTCCAAAGTTGATATCAGATTTTCGCCCCTGTCGCACCGCTTTTTCAGTTCTTCCCACAAATTTTCTATGGGATTGAGGTCAAGCCTTTGTGATGGCCACTCCAATACCTTGACTTCGTTGTCCTTAAGCCATTTTACCACAACTTTGGAAGTATGCTTGTATCATTGTCCATTTGGAAGACCCATTTGCAACCAAGATTTAACTTCCTGACCTATGTCTTGAGATGTTGCTTCAATATAGCTACATAATTGTCCTGCCTCATGATGCCATCTATTTTGTGAAGTGCACCAGTCCCTCCTGCAGCAAAGCACCTCCCCCAACATGATGCCGCCACCCACATGCTTCACAGTTGGGATGGTGTTCTTCGGCTTGCAAGCATCCCCTTTTTTCCTCCAAACATAATGATGGTCATTATGGCCAAACAGTTCTATTTTTGTTTCATCAGACCAGAGGACATTTCTCCAAAAAGTATGATCTTTGTCCCCATGTGCAGTTGCAAACCGTAGTCTGGCTTTTTTATGGCGGTTTTGGAGCAGTGACTTCTTCCTTGCTGAGCGGCCTTCAGGTTATGTCGATATAGGACTCGTTTTACTGTGGATATAGATACTTTTGTACCTGTTTCCTCCAGCATCTTCACAAGGTCCTTTGCTGTTGTTCTGGGATTGATTTGCACTTTTCGCACCAAAGTACGTTCATCTCTAGGAAACAGAAGGCTTCTCTTTCATGAGCGGTATGACGCTTTTCCCATGATGTCAAGCAAAGAGGCACTGAGTTTGAAGGCAGACCTTGAAATACATCCACAGGTACACCTCCAATTGACTCAAAGGACGTCAATTAGCCTATCAGAAGCTTCTAAAGCCATGACATCATTTTCTGGAATTTTCCAAGCTGTTTAAAGGCACAGTCAACTTAGTGTATGTAAACTTCTGACCCACTGGAATTGTGATACAGTGAATTATAAGTGAAATAAATCTGTCTGTAAACGATTGTTGGAAAAACGACTTATGTCATGCACAAAGTAGATGTCCTAACCGACTTGCCAGAACTACAGTTTTTTAACAAGAAATTTGTGGAGTGGTTGAAAAACAGTTCTAATGACTCCAACCTAAGTGTATGTAAACTTCCAACTTCAACTGTACATGTCCTAAGGAAAGGAAAAAAGCTCAGGGCACAAAGCAGTGTTACAGAGGTATATAGCACAGTGGAGTCTTTCATTATTCAAGCAATTTTGATACACAGCCAAGCTTAGATAGCGTTATGTCAATTAAAGTAGTGAATAGTACACTCTTTGAAAAAAAGGTGCTATCTAGAACGTTAAATTATTATTTAGCTGTCCCAATAGGAGAACCCTTTGAAGAACCCTTTTTGGTTCCAGGTAGAATCCTTTTGGTTCCTGGTAGAACCCTTTTGGGTTCCATGTAAAACCCTTTCCACAGAGGGTTCTGTATGGAACCCAAGAGTTCTACCTGGAAACAAAAAGGGTTCATCCTGTGGGGACAGCCGAAGAACCCTTTTGGAACAATTTTTTTCTAAGAGTGTAGAAGCAAATATTGCCCATTGCTTTCGATTTTGAGTTCTTCAGACTAGGCCTCTCTCATCTGGTTTTCCATTAATACATAACACTGTCAGTTCAGTAAGGGTCAAATTCCTTTGGCAGGACATTAAAACAATTTTCACAGCCCCTTATCTGACTGGATAGAAGAAGAAAAATCTGTTTCTGTTGCAGCTTCAGCTTCAAAGAATCCAGGACAAAACTGGAATAAATGCTCCCTGGAATACATGCTGAAACACCTATATTGTAATATTTAAAACGCAATAGAGGCTGACATATTGAGTTCTTTCAGAGGGTGTGTACAGCACTGGCCATAAAACATAATGCCGGCCATTCTTCTCTCCCATCTGTTGGAATTCACATTGCCTATTTGGAGCCCCTCATAATTTCTCGTCAGCCTGCTCTCTCTGTGGATTATCTGGTGTGGAAATGTGAAGCAACGTCCAGCTCAGGAGGCCATGAAACAACAGTGGCGTCATTGTTCCCCATCTCTTATCTCTGCTGGATGTGCGAAGGACACATTCTCTCTCTGGCTTGATGGGCTGCAGAGTAGATGTCTTGGCTGAAGTTCCTCTGAGCTAATATTTATTTGGGATGGAAGCTCCTATTTTCTCTTCTTAGAAACAGGAGCTTTTTATACAGTACCAGTAAAAAGTTTGGACACACCTACTCATTCCAGGGTTTTTCTTTATTTGTACTATTTTCTACATTGTAATAACACCTATGGAATCATGTAGTAACCAAAAAAGTGTTAAACGAATCAAAATATATTTGAGATTTGAGATTCTTCAAAGTAGCCAACCGTTTCCTTGATGACAGCTTTGCACACTCTTGGCATTCTCTCAACCAGCTTCATGAGGTAGTCAACTGCATTTCAATTAACAGGTGTGCCTTCTTAAAAGTTAATTTGTGGAATTTCTTTCCTTCTTAATGCATTTGAGCCAATCAGTTGTGTTGTGACAAGGTAGGGGTGGTATACAGAAGATAGCCCTATTTGGTAAAAGACCAAGTCCATATTATGGCAAGAACAGCTCAAATAAGCAAAGAGAAACGAAAGTCTGTCATTACTTTAAGACATGAAGGTCAGTCAATCCGGAACATTTCAAGAACTTTGAACGTTTCTTCAAGTGCAGTGGCAAAAACAATCAAGCGCTATGATGAAACTGGCTCTCATGAGGACCGCCAAAGGAAATGAAGACCCAGAGTTACCGCTGCTGCAGATGTTAAGTTCATTAGAGTTAACTGAACCTCAGATTGCAACCCAAATAAATGCTTCACAGAGTTTAAGTAACAGACACATCTCAACATCAACTGTTCAGACGAGACTGCGTGAATCAGGCCTTCATGGTTGAATTGCTGCAAAGAAACCATTACTAAAGGTGAACGGATGATCTCCGCATGTGTGGTTCCCACCGTGAAGCATGGAGGAGGAGGTGTGATGGTGTGGGGCTGCTTTGCTGGTGACACTGACAGTGATTTATTTAGAATTCAAGGCTCACTTAACTTTTGAGGCTAGTAGGATGCTAGCGTCCCACCCACCGTGCACACTATTCAACAGCCAGTGAAAAATCAGAGCGCCAATTTCGAAAACAACAAAATGTCATAATTCAAATTTCTCAAACATACAACTATTTTACACCATTTTATAGATAAACATCTCCTTAATCCAACCATGTTGTCCGATTTCAAAAAGGCTTTATGGCGAAAGCATAAAGTTAGATTATGTTAGGACAGTACATAGACAAAAAATTACACACAGCCATTTTCAATGCAAGGACAAGTGTCACCAAAAGCAGAAAACCAGCTACAATTATGCACTAACCTTTGACAATCTTCATCAGATGACACTCCTAGGACATTATGTTAGACAATACATGCGTTCATATTTATATCCAAAAACAGCATTTTACATTGGCGCGTGACGTTAAGAAAATGTATTTCCCCCAAAACTGCAGGTGAATCAGCAAAACAATTTACAAAAATACTCATTATAAACGTTGATAAAATATTAAACTGTTATTCAAAGAATTATAGATTAACATCTCCTGAATGCAACTGCATTGACAGATTTCAAAATAACTATACTGGGAAAGCACACTTTGCAATAATCTGAGTACAGCGCTCAGAAAAATACATCAGGCAATTACAGATACCCGCCATTTTGGAGTCATCTAAATGCATAAATAGCATTAGAAATATTCCCTTACCTTTAATAATCTTCATCAGAAGGCACTTCCAGGAATCCCAGGTCCAAAATAAATGTTGTTTTGTTCGATAGAGTTCATAATTTATGTCCAAATAACTCCATGTTGTTTGCCCGTTCAGTAAGCTACTCAAAATGTAGGACGCGCGATGAAAATGTCACGACGAAAAGTTAAAAAAATATATATTTACGTTTGTTCAAACATGTCAAACGTTGTATAGCATCTATCTTTAGGGCCATTTTAATGTGAAACTTCAGTAATATTCCAACCTGACCATTCCAGTGTCTTGAAAAACGTTTTGGAACACAGCTACCTCTCACGTGAAGGCGCACCAATGAACTGATGTCCTTCCCTCGGTCACCAAATTCCCAGCCTTCTTGTTCAGTCTCTGTTCATCATAGACACCTCAAACAACTTTCTAAAAACTGTTTGACATCTAGTGGAATCCTTAGGAAGTGCAAAATCAACCCTAACTCACTGTGTGTTCGATTGGCAATGACTTGAAAAAACTACAGGCACCAGATTTTCATTTCCTGGTTGTATTTTTCTCAGGTTTTTGCCTGCCATATGAGTTCTGTTATACTCAGTTTTAGAAACTTCAGAGTGTTTTCTATCCAAATCTACTAATAATATGCATATTCTAGTTTCTGGGCCAGAGTAGTAACCTGTTTAAATTGGGTATGTTTTTCTTCCGGCTGTGAAAATACTGCCCCCTAGCCCAGACAGGTTAACCAGCGATATGCCATCCCATCTGGTTTGCGCTTAGTGGGACTATCATTTGTTTTTCAACAGGACAATGACCCCAAACACACCTCCAGGCTGTATAAGGGCTATTTGACCAAGAAGGAGAGTGATGGAGTGCTGCATCAGATGACCTGTCCTTCACAATCACCCGACCTCAACCCAATTGAGATGGTTTGGGATGAGTTGGACCGCAGAGTGAAGGAAAAGCAGCCAACAAGTGCTCAGCATATGTGGGAACTCCTTCAAGACTGTTCGAAAAATATTCCTCATGAAGCTGGTTGAGAGAATACCAAGAGTGTGCAAAGCTGTCATCAAGGCAAAGGGTGGATACTTTGAAAATCAAAAATATATTGTTTAACACTTTTTTGGTTACTACATGATTCCATATGTGTTATTTCATAGTTTTGATATCTTCACTATTATTTTACAATGTAGAAAATTGTAAAAATAAAGAAAAACCCTTGAATGAGTAAGCGTGTCCAAACTTTTGATTGGTACTGTATATCAATTACCATCCTGTGTTGTTGATGTCTGTCAGTAAGTGCAGAAACTAGGCTTCTCCTAGCTCTTTCCCCACAAAGCATTGCGGTAGTCCAAACCATTCTTTAAAAAAAAATGTATGGGTTAAGACTAAGATGTGGTTTAGAAATGAGTATAATGACTATTCCCAGTGATCAAAACTACAGTAGACTATGTTCAACGAAGATGGTAATCTGTCATCAACAGTTTGATGAGAACAGGTACATGATCCATGCATTTAATCTCTACCCTTAGCCCATATCATTATCTGAAAGAGGGGAATGCATTGTGTACATTGAAGCATATCATTTGCAAACAGAATATTACAAGCATTCAGTAATAATCAGATTACGGGGTTGTGAAATATCTCCAGACATTGTGAACACACAGTTCATTTGTTTCTTTTGTCTTCTCAGCAAGAGGAGAGGGTTGTCAACGGAACATGGAAGAAGAAGAACACACTCATCCAGCGAGAGAGGCCAGCTGGCAGTGAGTTACCTGTACAGGTAAACTACCACAACCACAACATAAAAAGCTATCATGGTTTCCTACATAGAGGCTTTTGAAAGGGAAAGTTACAGAATGTTATGGTGAGAATATGGGAAGTAACTTCCTGAATTTGTGGTCAACTCTGCTATTGGCGTGTGAAACACAAATATGCAAGCTATGCACTGTATATAAACAAGAACATTTAGAACCTTTTGTACTATCCTTGATATAACCTATCCTCAGATAATTCCAAGTATTGATTTCTGTGTATGTTAAACAAATGTTGTCGATGTGTAGTATTGGGTACAACCCTCTGCCTCTGGTAGAAACAGAGGTCATATGGACCTGTGTGCACAACCTGGTCTCAGAGCATTTTGTATTATTCTGTACGTGAATTTCAGTCTCTCAATTTTTGTATGATATGTTGTGTTTCGTATGGTATGTATTAATTTGGGGATATCCATCACCCACTTCAAATTACAATTTATATTATATGTTACGAATTTTCAAAACCTACAATATGTTAGGAATTTACTAAATGTATGATATGTTACGAATTCTAGCTAGGTGGCTAACGTTACCTAGCTAGCTAATGTTAGTTAGGCTGGGGTTAGGGTTGGGGTTAGGGTTAAGTTTAGGAGTTAGGTTAAAGGGTTAAGGTTAGGGTTATAGGAATGATTAGCTGAAAGGGTTAAGGTTAAGGTTAGGGTTAGTGGAAGGGTTAGCTAAAAGAGCTAAAGGGAAGGGTTAGCCAACATGCTAAGTAGTTGCAAAGTAGCTAAAAAGTAGTAAGTAGTTGAAAGGTTGCTAATTAGCTAAAATGCTAAAGTTGTCCGTAATGAGATTTGAACTCGCAATCTTTGGATTGCTCGACATTCGCGTTAGACGCCCACCCACAATACTTTTGTTTTTGCCTTAAGTAACTATCTGACTTATGTAACCATACCAAACGTAACATATCATACGACTTTGAGTGTCCCGAATTTATCGTCAAAGGCAAACAGAATCACCTTCCATGGTTTATACTGGAGTCTGTGGCATAGTAGGGCAGGCCATTGTTTTGGCTCCACTATTGTTGAATAATGTAGGGTAGATAACGGACTCAAATGTGGGCTGGCTGCCTGTCTGATCATAACAATGGAAACATATTGCTTCTTCACACAGTAAGACTTATTTATTGTGAAATTGATAAGATACTGTATCTGTGTCACCCCGTGGATTCCTCTCATACTGTATGTTACTGTAAGATAACATAAAGGTGCTAGAGCCACTTCCTGATACTGCTGAGCTACAAAGGACCTGTGTCAGTGTGCACCTGTGCTCCTTGAGAGCCCTGTTGGAGAGGAACAATAGCAGGGAGACAGCAGGAGCTCATGTACTGGGTTGCAGAAACATGACACCCTCACTACACCCTGTTTCCATCCCTGCTTCCCAACCTCCAGATTCAAGTGCTCAGCAGCAATGCTCGAAATACCTGGGCATGCGCACATATGCAAAAGTACAAACACTCAGATAGAGGCGAACACACACACATCTACAGGCTGGTAGAAAGTCTGCCTAGATAGAAACCTGACCGGGTTGATCCTGTCTCCCTCAGCACCTCAGAGCAGCGACCAATGGGGAGCTAGAGACGTCGCTGCAGCGGCAGCACGGGCCCAAGGTGTACGGTGTGTTGCAGGGGACAGGCTCGGATAGACAGCAGGAGGTGATGGCGTGCGAGTTGTCTGTCAATCAGCTGAGGGATGAGATGAGGTACATCAAGGAGGTGAGTGGAGATTGAGAAGATAACGATGAAGCTGATCCAAGTTAAGGAGTGTAAACAGAGCAGAGACCTATAGTACAGTACACCTGACAGGCCTGCAGGGTATCCAAGAGCTAACACCAGGATTCTGTAACATGGACAATATTATAGATTTGCTAATTAAGCAATAAGGATGGATTACTTCAATCGTGTGTTATCTCTGTGCTGCACAGGTGCGAGATTCCCTGGAGAAGGTCAGAGAGCGGATGTACGGCCAGTTTGGAGGAATGCAACATTCGATGCAGAAACTATCACAAGACATCAGGGTAAGACAATACACCAAGACACACATGACTAATAAGACAGCTAACAGCTTCTTATAAACACAAAATGGATACAAAATCTGAGAATTGGGTGTGCCATGTGTGTCTCTCCAGACTGCCAACTCCCAGAGGAAGACTCTGGAGAAAGAGGTGAGGGTTCGGACTGCAGCCATGGACAGCTTCGACCAGATGAACAGCTCCCTCATATCTTCCAACATCGACCTCCAGGTACAGGATCAACAACACTGTCAAACAGGCCTGTCACTGTCTCGTCACGGCCATCCCACTGGGCACCTACGTCAGTTCAATGTCTAGTTTTGATTTACATTTGTGAATTCAATGTGAAATCAACCAAAAATGTCACCCTGTGATTGGATTTAAGTTAAAAGTTGGGTGAAAAAAAGATGAAATTCCCGTACGTTGATGGCTTTTTGCAAATCCAATCAGTTTTCCACTTTGATTCAACATCATCACATATAATTTTTGGGTTGAAATCACGTGGAAACAACATTGATTGAACCAGTTTTTGCCCAGTGGGATGTCTCATAACCCCCCCATGGAAAGTCTTAATCCTCTTAAACAGAGATGTGCAGCACTATACTTCTTTCTTCTACTGATCTGTGGAGAGTGAAGGATATCCTGTCTGGTTCATTATACATGTTTGTTTTATAAAGTAGCTCGAAGCTGTTAATCTTAGTTTCAGTGTATGAGTCAATCTTTCTGCTCATGATTGCTGCATGCAATAATGCCCATGGTTGGTATGAGGAATTAAAGAACTAGCTTCCTTTGCAGAAATCTCTACTAGAGAGCTGTCACAATCGTGTGGACTCCCGGGATGAGATGAAGAGCCTGAGAAGCTCCTTTCAGCAGGCCGAGGAGAGGCTGAAGGAGAGGGAGAAGCAGCTGGAACTTGCCCAAGCTGAGAACCACACACTCAAACTGAAGGTAGAGTACTACTATAAACACAGCACACCAGCACCACACAGTGGATGGCACAGTCCTGCTAAGCGTTTGCTTTTTGTTTGTGGGGCACAGTTTACTCTAGTCATTAGTGATCACAGGATACATCATCCTCACCCTGAACGAATGCCATGAAGTAGCAACGGTCATCACAATTGTTAAAAGGTTATAAAAACAATTCCAATAAATGCAAAAGTTGGACACTGGATGAAGATACTCAAAACTTTTTGAATTTTTAAAATCAATTCGATGGATGGTTTAGTCTAGTGGTTAGGATTCAGTGCTCTTACCGCAACAGCCTGGGTTCAATTCCTGGTCAGGGAACACACTATTTGGCTCCTGAGTGGCACAGCGGTCTAAGGCACTGCATCTCAGTGCAGGAGGCGTCACTACAGTCCCTGGTTTGATTCCAGGCTGTATCTCATCTGGCCGTGATTGGGAGTCCCATAGGGCGGCGCACAATTGGTCCAGCGTCGTCCGAGTAGGCCGTCATTGTAAATGAGAATTTGTTCTTAACTGACTTGCCTAGTTAAATAAAAAATTAAATAAAAAAAAAACACAAATAATGAATGTTCAGGGATTTTGGTGGGAATTCAGGTATTACATTTGTCAGATTTGCAGTTATATATATACATTTTCTAATGGTATCAGTTTTTTGTGTGTGCTAAATAAAGACAATTATATGGGCTTCATTTGTGTAAATACACTGTGTGTATTTGCATATATAAATGTACTTATTAACTGGGTGGTTCGAGCCCTGAATGGTGATTGGCTGACAGCCGTGGTATATCAGACCATATATGATATATATATATATATATATATATATATCCCACCATAACAAAATAAACATATTAATAAAAGCAATCCCATTAAACTACATAGAGGTCCTCAATCAATAATTTAAACTGCCTGAGTGGCACCAGCACATGTAACTGCAGTGAACTCTGCAGACTGTTCCACAAATTAGGGGCAAAAAAACAAAATGCAGATTTTACCAAATCTGTGGAGACTGAAGAAATCTCTACTGTTATCCATTCCTGAGAACGGGTTTGGTAAGTTATGATACTTAACTTAATTAATGAAGTTACATATGAAGGGAGTTTCTGTAATATTGCTTTGTAAATAAATACGAGAATGCAGCTCTCTTCTTACAGACGGAGAGGTCCATCCCACATTTTTATAGACTACAATGATGACTCCTAAAATTGTCTCCTGTGATAAAATCTATTGCGGAATGGTAGACTGCATCCAAGGGTTTCAAAACAGAGGTTGCTGCATGCGAGCAATTTTATTTTACCTTTATTTAACTAGGCAAGTCAGTTAAGAACAAATTCTTATTTTCAATGATGGCCTAGGAACATGGGTTAACTGCCTTGTTCAGGGGCAGAATGACAGATTTGTACCTTGTCAGCTCGGGGATTCGAACTTGCAACCTTGCAACCACTAGGCTATGCTGCTATGCTGCCACCCTCAATACTGAGGCATGATTTATTTCAATGTAAAAAAACTATCTTGGATCTTAGCTTCTTAGTCAGATTTTCTATATGCGTTACGAAGGACAACTTGTCATCAATCCAGACACCCAGGTACTTATATTGAGAAACAAGCTCAATTTGGGCCTCATTTGTAGCGCAAATATGCAAGTCCTCAGGGTCAACATTTTGTGACCTAGAGAACAGCATGAGCTTGGTTTTACTTGTATTTAACACTAATTTAAGATCTGTAAGTGATTTCTGAATTGAATCATTGCCATGCTGAAGTTCACGAATGGCTTGCTGCACCGAGGTGGCACAGGAATACAAAACTGTGTCATCTGCATAGAGATGAATGTTACAAGTATTAACAGTGTGTCATTAATATACAAGGTGAACAATAATGGACCCAAAATCAAACCCTGAGGAACACCTTTTTGAATCTCAAGAAATTCAGAATTAACCCCATCTGTCAAGCTGGCCTGAGTTCTGTCGCTAAGATAATTCTGAAACCATAAACAGGCTGTATATCCCAGGCCTATTCTTGATAACTTCTTCCGCAAAACAGAATGACCAACAGTGTTGAATGCCTTTGACAGGTCAATAAACAAGGCAGCACAGCTATTTTTAGCATCCAAGGCATTGACAAGATCATTAACAACTAGTGTGGCTGCTGTGGTAGTACCATGCCAGCCCTAAACCCTGATTGGTTTATATTAAAAATACAATTATCACATAAAAAGGAACGAAGTTGTACATTAACCAAGGATTCAAGAATCTTTGCTAAACAAGGCAGTTTTGAATCCCCACCCTTATGGAGTGGCAGCACATATGCGGATTTCCATGCTTTTGGAATACTTCCTGATAACAATGTTAAATAAAACATGTGGGCTACTGAGCCAGAAATAAAGGGAGATGCACACTTAAGCAGACCAGGCTCCAAATGATTAGCCACTGTGGATTTTTGTTGTTGTATAATGTTAGCATAGCATCCAGGACTTCTTTATCAGTGAATTTCTGAAAAGAAAACTCCTGACCAGCATTTTCTGTATCAGTCAATAGATTTTCCCCATCAACATCCAAACTACTCTTTTCAAGAGCTGGTTTTGAAATGCATTTAAATATATAGTCTGCAGAGATAAATGGTGATTAAATGCATTAATGATATAAATGTTGTCAGTAATAGGGCCAGAATCTAAATTAATTTATTGGAGGACTTATTAGCTTTCCAAAATGTAGCTGGGTTCCCTGTGCATTCAGATACTGTATTAACATAATAATCAGCTTTGGTTTTTTTTTAAACTAGTTTTACACACAATTTCTCAATCCGCTGAAAGACTGCCAGTCTGGGCCGAGTCTGTGAATCTAGTTTTGGCCCAGGCAGCGTCTCTGTTGTGTATGACTTCAGATAGCTCTGGACTGAACCAGGGGCAAGACCAATTTTTAATTCTCCGTTTTTTAAAGGAAGCATGTTTCTCTACAATTCGATTGAAAACATTTCAGAAGTGGCGTTGTTGAATACTCGTATATGATTGGCTTGAAGGGCATTATAGAACGTGCATTATATTCGGATAACGCATAGTATATCACCGTGGTAAAATTCAATGGCTATAGTTCATTCTTACATGTTCTATGTTTGAGCTGGTTTTGATGGTTTGGTTAGCTAAACCAAAGATTTGTATAACGTATCTTATTGTTATATCTGGGTCTAAACGAACACGTTTGTTTTGTTTGATTACCAAGGCAACTACTGTAGCTATCGAGTAAACGTGCTAGCTACAGTGGATGTTGAACACATTTCTAGCGGCAAATGAGTTACGTATACAAGGGATAATCAATTTGGGGCTCTATGCATTCTCTGGAAAATAATGCATAATGCAACATTAAAATGAATGAAATGAAAATCAAATGTATGAAATGTATGTATTCACTACTGTAAGTCGCTCTGGATAAGAGCGTCTGCTAAATGACTAAAATGTAAATGTAAAAATGTAACTCTGTGGGAGGTCCTAGAGTGGTGGAACACACCTTCCACTTCTTTCATTATTTTCCATAGAACACATCGCCCCTTGTTGATTATTCCCTTGCATAGGGGGATGGAACAGGGCTGCAACCACCAAAAACTTGCTCTGTCTAGGTCTACCTGCAGTTACCTGCGCTGTCTAGACTGCCTAATTAATGACTGTTATTGTCACGTTCTGCTGCATAATTCAACAAGTGTGTCAATAGCCTCGAATTAAAAATCCATACGCGTTCCTTGTTTGCGATATCAGACATATCACTATAATCCGAGTGTTCATTTAAAAAAATTGCTTTCATTTCAGCGCATCTAACTGTATTAAATTAATACTTTTTCCAATTCCACAAAAAATGAACAGCCATCAAAATAAAGTTATCTTTCTTCTCTTTCTTTTGATGTAAAGTACAGAGGATGCGTTAAAATCCACGACAAAGCTTGAATGCAGCTGCATGGTCATCCTGTCGTCTGCATTGGCCATGTAGCATTTAGGGTGATACGGATTCTGCAGCAGTCAGGCCATTCATACTTCTTGCGCTTCACAGAGCAGCGCAGAGCTGTTGTGAAGGAAGTTGTCAAGGAAGTGAGTTTGTGTTTATACAGGACCTCCCGCCCTCACCTACCGTCAACCAATCATGTCAATGCGGACTCCGAGCCATAGACCCCTTTCTGTTTTTGCGAACATTGCCGCACGAGGACGATGCGCGCAACTTGAACAAGAGGGAGTTCTTATAGAACGCCAACAAAAAAAGCCTATATTTACATGTTGCTAATGAGTGCATTTCACACTACCTTTGGATTATAATTGGATTTTAAAGCTCGTATGTATGTCCTGCTTAATGTAATGTTTGTGTCATCATCGCAAATCAACTGCATTATACTTAAAACACTTTTTGGCTAGCTCTTTGGCTAGCTTTTGCTACAGCATATAAAGTATTGTAATGACCGTTACAGTATCATTCCAGCTAACAACTGCCGCATCCAAAATAGTTATTTTGAAAAGATCAAAACCAAATATAATCTTAGCGTCTGCTCAAGTAAGAATCAAAACATAACTGTAAGCGTATGAAAACCCCCAACAGTTATTTTGTTTAGAATTAATACATATCTAAATCTAGGCTATGTTGAATGGGCGCAGATGGTGATGGCTTTCTTACTGCCGCCAAGAGTCGCGTGACGTCCGTGTGTAGTATCCTGGCCAAACCCTCCCCTAACCCAGACGACTCCGACCTTGGGACTCCCAATCACGACAGGTTGTGATACAGCCCAGGGTTGAACCAGGGTCTGTAGTTACACCTCTAGCACTGCGATGCAGTGCCTTAGACTGCTGTGCCACTCGGGAGCATTGCGTCTATAAGGAGCCCTCGGCATTCTATGGAAACATGTGTAGAACTGCATTATATTTGTTGTAAAATTGCAAAATCTCTCCGACCCTATAGCAAAATGTGAAAAACTGCAGTAAACTTGCTTAAAAACGGCAACATTTTCTGTACGCCCCATTGCAAAATGTGTAGAATTGCATGAAATTAACTCTAAAACGTAAAAATGTTCTCTCCACTGTCAAGAGGGGGGCTGCTAAAATGTTTTGCTTGCAATGTGGTGGGAGGCAGTGTATGCACATGTGGGTATGCGGCCCCTTATAATGAGTTTAGATTTTTTGTGGCCACACCCCCATCAAAGGTGACCATCCCTGCATTATATGATTGATATCTCTCTGTGGCTTACTCCGTTCTTTTCATTTACCTCTCTACTTCAGTCTCAGAATGCTCTGCTTGATTTCACACACTTCAGGTTCTGGTTATTTCATTCAATGTTCGATTGTGACTCCCCTGATCCTTTGACTGATTGGCCTTCTCTGACCTGCTTTGTCCTCTCTGACCACTGAACTTCAATTCTGTGATGATGAATGACAGGTCATTGACATACAGTTCAAGCTCAAAGAACCAGTCCTCCAGATTTGAACTATTAACATTCATGCTGGACTCACTAGAAAAATACAGAAACAACAGACATTTCTACATGAATTTTCTTTAGCAGGTTTTTGAATCGTCACATTGTTGTATGAAATTGACCGATAGATGTGTGCTTGTATTGTCCAGGTGGAGTCGTCTCAGGAGGCCAACAGCCATGCAGTGCAGGAGGTGACAGCGAGGCTACAGAGACAGTATGAGGAGAGGCTTCAGGAGGAGCAGAGGAAACACAGAGAGGAGATAGAGAAGCTACAGGTACTGCTGAGTCTCCTTCTGATATCACTTCGCGCAAGCCACTGCCTGAAGAGAAAGGGCGGTGATCGATTAATCATGCGAAAACCAAGGCCGGTGATGTTTTCACCATCTTACATATTAATGAAAAGTGTATATGTAAACCACAGAAGGCTGCTGATGGGGGAACAGCTCATAATTATGTCCTTAATGGAGCAAATGGAAGGGAAACCATGTGTTTGATACCATTCCACTGATTCCGCTCCAGCCATTACCATGATCCCGTTCTCTCCAATTAAGGTGCCACCAACCTCATGTGATGTAAACAGTATGAAAGGTTTCAGTTTCACTCTGCTCATACAAGTGGTAGGAGTCTCCCTCTAGTGGTACAAGTAACTCACTATGGTACTGTTAAATGTAGAGTAGCCTAATTTCCAAGTGTTGATATGATAATGAGCCCAGATTAAATTGTATGTTCTCTGCCTTAAAGCTTTTAATATATTTTGTTTAACATCAATGTTTTTCAACTAGGCCCAAATTGACGAGTATATTAGGCGATTAGAGGAGGCAGAGAAGAATGCTAAGATTGCGGAGGCCAAGATCGCTGAAAGGGACCAGAGGATCAGTGAGGTGGAGCGCCTGCTGGACTGTATGGGACAGGTAAGACCCAGAATAACGCATGCAATAATGCATGCAACATTATCTTTATATCTATAGAATTTAGGTGTAATATGTCAAGTCCTTTGGGCAAGAATACTATAATAATATGTCTTTTTTTCAGGAAAAGGGCCATCTTCAGAAGAAACTGCAGGAATGTGAACAGCGTCTACGCTTGATGGAGGTGACATACAAAACAGATGCAACTGTAGCAAAGAGGTACAAATGCCAAAACAAAAATGGCATTTTATATGTTCCATCCCATTGAAATTATATCCTGAAGTGATAACACTATAATTCATTATTACAGTTCTCAAAAGTTGGAAGAGGAGGCAGGGGAGCTCCGTGAGAGAATCAAACACCTGAATGACATGGTGTTCTGTCAGCAGAGGAAGGTCAAAGGCATGATAGAGGAGGTGAATGACTAAGAAATGTCTCACTCTCTCTTACTCTCTCTCTCTCTCTCTCTGTCTCACTGTCAATGGAAACATGAGTACACTGACATATGAATGTTATACTGATATGCAAAGTTTGTTTCTTTTTTTCATCTTCAAAATGTAAAGGTTGAATCATTACGAGCTAAAGTGGCACAGAAGGACATGTTCATCTCAGAGCTTCTGGACAGAATTGCTATTGTGGAGTGTGAGGTAAGACTGGACTGCGACCACACTATGTACTGTCCACTTCCCGAACATTATGAATGTTGGTGTGGTTTTCAAAACTTTAACTTTATGGATGCATTCATGTCCAGCGTTCTCCTACGTTTTGGATCGTCAATCTGTGTGTTGTGCTTTGACATTACTCTACCTCTAAATTCAGTGTTGCACCTTTTGTGACATCATCTGTCTCTGTCTGGTCCACTTGAATTACATCACTTCCACCTCATTTGCATGATCTGACTTTGTTCCTTCCTCCTAGAATAATGAGTTAGAAGACAAGCTGAAGTATTTTATGTCTGTACAGAGTGCGCCAAGGGAAGTTGTGCAAACCAGAGAGATAGGAGTGGGCTGTGATCTGCTCCCCAGGTATGAACCACTGGTTCTACTATACACGTGGCTTCATTTCCTGTAGTTGGATTTCTCTTTTAAGTTTTTCATTCTGTTTTCTCATTTTACTTCCACAGACCTGAAATACAAGGGTATGAGATTGAAACTAATGTCCAACCTCCAGCAGCACATTACCAACCCAGACAAACCCCAATCCATCCCTCTTCTACAGAATACCTAGGACAGTCTAGGACATTCAGATCAGGTCTACCGCCACCCAGCAGACTGGAGTCTAGTTTACTGAGGTACACTCCTCCTGAGTACAGCAGGTATCTGTCAACCAACTCCTCAAGATCCTTTGGAACACTAACCAGTCCAACGCTGTCTACGTCTGGCCCTCTAAGCCCTGATCAGTCCAGTACAGAAGAGTCTGCCTCAGTTCCAATCACAGATAAAGCCTCAAGTCCAGAGACGGACATTTCAGCCCCATCCTGTTCTCGAGCAAGATCAAGCCCATCCAAAATCTACACACCTTTCATGAAACTTATGGAGATAACAGCAAAGATTAACATTGAGTAATCACATGAAGAAATACTTTTTATGAAAGCTATTCAGTATACTGTATAAGGGAATATGTTGCATATTGTGTAAATAGTCTACTGTTCTGTAAATAATACTTTAAAGTATTCAATTATGTTTGGTTTGGTTTACAGTGAATGTTCTTGTATGGTTTATGGAATTCTGAATTCACTATCATGTATAAAGGTTTATATTTATACTGTATCTTTTTCTAACATTTTTAGTTTGCTCTCTATAAATGAGATGCAATATTATTTTATTATTAGTCAAATTATGTACAAATATGTACAATTTAGATACGTTGTGCCTTTATTAACAGCTTAATCACTGATACTCCACAACGGTGATGATAATCGTTTGTTTTTTTATCTATTGGATAATATTTAACTATATCTGAAAAAACTGAAGAACTGTATTTCTACTGACTGCCATCCCTGAGCCACTAGTATAAGTAATTTGTCTACACTGCCAGGACTGTGTATATGAGAAGTTATGATAAGCATGATGTGCCTTTCTTGAATGATACACATCCAGTGCATACTAATGAAATCAGTGTATGTTTTATTATTATTATTATTTGACCCTGCTGGTCATCTATGAACATTTGAACATCATGACCATGTTCTGTTATAATCTCCACCCGGCACAGCCAGAAGAGGACTGGCCACCCCTCATAGCCTGGTTCCTCTCTAGGTTTCTTCCTAGGTTCTGGCCTTTCTAGGGAGCTTTTCCTAGCCACCGTGCTTCTACACCTGCATTGCTTGCTGTTTGGGGTTCTAGGCTGGGTTTCTGTACAGAACTTTGTGACATCAGCTGATGTGAGAAGGGCTTTATAAATACATTTGATTGGTTTGATTTTGAAAATGTGACATTGTGGTGTTTTTATAATCAGTCATGAAAATGGTCACAGTCCAGTGGCTGAAATTTTTCATTTTGTGAAGCTTTCAGGGAGGTTATGTGTAGCATCCAATTGTTTATATATATACACTAGATGACAATAGGGGACACTGTGTTGAAGCCACCATGACTCCATCTTGGCACTACGTTTAAAATAATATTTTTGGAACCTATAGAAATTCATTTATTAATGTTTACATTCGTTTTTGCCACAATTATTCTATTAGCGACACCGTAATGCATACTTTTAAATTATATTTTGTGAGCTAAACGTAAAACGTTCATCAATAATTTAATGTAGTTAGGCCGTGAATGGCCTCACACACCAGTACAGCAGGTGGCGGTGTATGCACCTAGAAGTTGGATGCGATCCGCCAACCAAATCTTAAAGCAGAAGAAGAAGAATATTGACGGCATCGTACTTCCGTACTACTTCCGGTGACAATGACAGCGCGCGAGCTACGTAGCTACCAAAATACAAGTTCTAGCTAACAGACAGCTGAATATGAAAGTATATTTTATTGAACAACAGAATCCCGTTAAGTGTAACGCTAATGGACTAACAAAGTAATGTTTTTATAGGGTAATTTGAGCTATTCGGTAAGCTTATTTGGCCTGGTTTTAGAGTAGTAGCTACTAGCTTGCTAACAATGTCCTCGTCATCGTGGGCAGCTCCATCAGAACGCCAGGGGCAAGTGGGGGATCTTAAAACCAAGAGCAAAGAAGAACTTGGTGAATTACTGTCACGCCAAGATAAATTATTATCTAACAAGTAAGTAACTCCATATCATTCATCTGACAGAAGTTAACTCAAATGGTTAGTCTCTACAACAACATTACATTCTTCTAGAAACTTCCAGCTGTTGTCTAGACAGTGGTGCCAGTTTTGGCGCTTGTGTGTATATTGCTATCCACCTGAATGTAGGCTAGCTAGCTGATGTTACTTGAACTAGGGAAATGCGTTTTACCCTGAACCTGACATTCCTTTGTTTTACTATCACTGCCAACTATATTTTCTTAAAGTTGAGCTGAAAGCAGCAGTAGTTAATTTTTCGTTATCTCTTGTTGACAGACTGATTTGATATGTTGTTATCAACAGGAGGTTCATACAGACCCTTCCAGACAAAGGGAAGAAGATCTCAGACTTTGCAGAGAGAATATGCCTTGCTCTTGCCCACAATGAAGAAGAGGAGAGGAAGCAGGATATGCTGTCATCTGTCAGGACAGAGCTGCAGTCTAAATACCAGCAGGCTTTGACACAAAGACAACGTGGTAGCCAGAATAAACCAGGAACTTCCCAACATAAGAGACAAGCTGGGGACACAGCTCCTGGAAATGTCCAAGAATTGGACGTCTCACCTCTGTCACCTAATGTTCAGGAGAGCAAAACAGTTGACACGCTGCAAGAAGACAGTGTGTCCAAAGTATCTGCTGCTGAAACCATGGAGATGGCCCAGGCTGGTGATGATGCAGGGGTCTCTCTTGACTCTGACAGGACAAAAGAGAGCGACCTAGCGGAGGCCTTGCAGAGGGTCACTCTGTCTGACCACTCAACTGGCTTGAGTGGATCCCTTAAAGACACATTCAACAGACCTGCTACTGGCAACCCCTTCCTTGGAAGGCAGCCACAGAAGAAACCACACTACATAGAAGTCCTGGAGAGGACTGAGAAGGACCCGGTTACGAGGAGACAGAAGTACAAGCCTAATCAGTAAGTCCACATTGTATGAAAGTATGAGAATACTGTATAGTTCAGTGATGCTGCCTTTAGTTATGGAGATGCACTAGTATTCTCACCTACTAACTCTTATATTAACTCTTCCTGTAATGTTTGCAGGTTTGCCCACAACACAGATGGCTCCCCGTCAGGGTCTCTGTCACCTAGCCAATCCCATGGAGGCTTATTACCATCACCGGTGCTCTCCGTTGAGGCCAGGAGGGAGCGAGACAGGAAGCACATTGATGACATCACTGCGGCCAGGCTCCCACTGCTCCACTACAGCCCTGCCCAGCTGCTGACACTGGAGCAGTCAGCTGACCTGCTACGCGAACAGACCAGGAAACACCAGGTGAGTGGCCCCTGGGTCTGTCTGACACATCACACCACAGAGCAACATTTTAAGGTCTGTCCAACAACACCAAAATGCTCACTGCTCAAGGTAACAGTTACCCCTCAGATTACATGAGGGAATGAAATGGGTTATAAGTGTTGAGGCAACGTCGACCTACCTATTCCATTATCACCACAAAAACACTGCTCATCTGAAGATGAACACTCCTATGCTACTTCCATTCATGGTATAGCATAGCAGCCTAATGCTTACTGCTACGCACTTGCTCATTTTTCAGGTTAATTACCCTTTCAATGTAAGCATCTCTCCTGTATTGTGTGTTTCCCTCAGGAGTTGCAGGCCAAGCTGGCAGCCCAGAAGCTGTCTGAGGGGCTGAGGTTCAGCACAGGGAGCTATGTTGTGGAAGGGGGCCTGCTGGGCGCCTACAGGGAGGTTCATGACGACGGAGCCCAGCTCTCCTCAGAGGAAGACTAATCCAGGGGGCCGCAGCAAGGAAACTCTGGTGACCCCTGACCTCTGAGACAACAGTCTCTGTGCCCTGCATCAGGACCTATGGAAGGAAGGGGATTGGCAAATCAAAGACGAGAGCCCTGCCTGAGGAGATGGAAAGGGTCATGGGCATCGGGTGGTTTTGAAGGCACAGTGGGTGTCCCTGTCTTGTCTATCCTGGGAGGTGAATTGTGTGGGTCTTGGTTCACCATCAATGATTCACTGAGTTGTCACCCAGTCAGCATCCTGTCCAGTTTATCAGAGCTGCCACAGAACCTTAGGCCTCCTGTTGGGTGAGGATGTTTTAGCCTCTTGCAGGGAGCATTAGGTATGCTATCTCACCATGTTGTCAGAGAGTAAAAGATCAGTTGTGTGATGAGGCTGCAACAGTATTGTTGACTCACTTGGTGGTTGCATTTCCAAAACACTGCAAAGTAATGACCGGTCTGCATGTGAGAAATATAAATAAATTATTTTTTGTATGATCTTTTTCTACAGTGTTTCTTATTGAAAATAAAACTCTGTTCTTACCATATTTTGGTTGATCTTAATCTAGAAATGGGAACAAATCAAGTTCTGCGAGCTCTGAAAATAAAGGTGGAAGCGGTTAATTGCAATGGAGCAGTGTGCTGACATTTTCCAGCAGAATGTTTTCTTAACCCCACCACGGTTTGATGAGAGCTATGACTCAGCCATCATTTAAACCCTGTGATGTTATCAGTGGAGAAATCTGTGACACGCTTTAGAAGATTAATATACGGTCTAGTGAAATATTGCAGCTTGATGGAATCAGGCCCAATGGCTGAAATACATCTGGCTTGCATTTGGCTCATGTTACTTCCCGGAGTGGCAGGGTATGATGGGATGGCAGCAGACTGACATGCCATTTTTCAGCTTATTTTTTTTTTTACTAATGCTGATAACAACATTAAAAACGATTCCCAAACATCTATTCCCATCACCTCCAGTCCAATCCTCCCTAATTGTTATACAGACCTGTTTTAACTTTAGTACGATTCAGGAATTTTAATGAGGAGAAAGAGAGAAGTGATTGAGGCGAGCACAGTGGGGAAATGAGGGAGAATTCATGTCGGTCTGTCTGAGCTCCATGGTTGATGCTCCTTGATAACCCCTGGTAATTGCTGTTGAGCCATTGGTGGGAGCTGCTATAGAAAAAACCACCATCTGGCTGCTGTGTGTTTAGACACAGGTCTGATGGACTCCAGAAAGCTCTGCTCCGACGTCCAATAATAAATATGTCAGCGAGCTCAGGAGAGGATCTTCCTCGTACTGGTATTAATTAGGCCTACCTTGCGTCCATAAATGTGGAGACTGTTACCAATTACAGGGTTGCATTTATCCTACAGCTTTGCTCCATGCTTTCCTGCCTGCGCTATCACTCACAAGTACATTGATATGTCTGAGCTGGAACCAAGGTTCTATGGCCAGAGCCTTTAAGTTGTTCATTTGGGAGGTTGTTTATAGTTGTGGTGAATCCCACACCCCTTACCTCAGATTAATAAACTGCTCAGCTAGTCTGCAAGTGATTTGCTCCAACTGTGTGTCCGAAATCACACATCTCTGGGGAGCTAGAATAATTTGGACTTTGGAAGGCAAAATGGCATATGATTTTAAAACTGCCTGTTCAAAGAGCAGCCGGCTCGGCCGTACAGTGAACAGTGATGTATAGACTGGCATTAAGCTCAATTTGGATTCTCAGCTAAATGATTGCATTATCCTACGTTTGCCAGGTTACAAAGTCTGAGGTCATACAATTTTTTCCATTCTCTTTCCTCTTATGTTATTTTTTTCTCAGAGCACAAAAGGATTTGAATAATGCAGCAGTCAGCAGCTTTGTGATGGTAGTTTATCTCTCCCATTCCAATTACAACCAGCTCTGCCTCCTCTTACTGGGACCAGATTGAGTTATGTGTTCCAGGTTTTTTCGTTTCATTCATTGGTGTTTTGATATGTGGATTGTTGATCAATTGTACATTTCAGTCTATTTTCTATTTATGATGTAGAGCTTTTTCAATCAATGGTATTCACCGGAAATCTGTTTTCATAATAAATCCTCATGGTGGAAGACATGCGTCAAAGCAGGTCAGAAAATGGCAGTGTTACTGATAACAGAGAAAATTGTTTTCAGGGAGTGAGTGCTATTGAACTGGTATCCTGCTGTGTTTTATCATGGTTGTACATGTAAGTGCAGATATTCAGTATTATTTTACCCTATTCCGCTGCTGTTCATTAGTCTAGTCTGCCCTGTACAATGAGACCAGGTAACTCATAACTTTAACAAGACAACAGTTTGTTTCTCAAGCCTATGTCTCCGTTTTTTTTATGTGAGAAAGTTCTGAGACAGACGGCAGTAAGGAAAAGGGTTGTTTATGTCATGCCTGATGTTTTCCAGAAGAGACATCGCACGTGGCCTCAACAGTCCTGAAAGTGTGTGCAGCTGCCCAATCATCAACACCATATGCAGATAAGATCTCTGAATTCCCTGGCTGGTGTTACTCCTATTAAAACACTGCATTAGAGATGCACTACAGCTGTCTGGAACGGGGTCTCATCATGCATGAAGTAAACATCCCCTTCAAAATGCTGCTATCTGGTATTTTTAGATGAACACCATCCTTTACTTTTCCATGAGTTGAAGTTGATTTTAATGTCTGGTTTGTGGGAAGACAATGAAAGGCTTGGTAGTATACATTTTCTTTGTCATATTGTGATTCAGTGCCTTCAGAAAGTGTTCATACCCTTTGACTTATTCCACATTTTGTTGTTACAGCCTGAATTGAAAAAGCATTAAATAGATTTTCGCTCACCCATCTACACACAATACTCCATAATGCCAAAGTGAAAACATGTTTTAGAAATGTTTGCAAATTGATTGAAAATGAAATACAGAAATATCAAAATTACATAAGTATTCACACCCCCGACAAAGTACATCACCTTTGGCAGTCTTTCTGGGTAAGTCTCTGAGAGCTTTGCACACCTGGATTGTACAATGTTCAATATTCCAGCGTATATTTGGTCTTGTATTTTAGGTTATTGTCCTGCTGAAATGTGAATTAATCTCCCAGTGTCTGTTGGAAAGCAGACTGAACCAGGTTTTCCTCTAGGATTTTGCCTGTGCTTAGCTCTATTATTTTATATTTGTATTCTGTACAGGTTTCCTTCTTTTCACTCTGTCTTTTAGGTTAGTATTGTGGAGTAACTACAAGGTTGCTGATCCATTCTCAGTTTTCTCATATCTCTGTAACTGTTTTAATGTCACCATTAGCCTCATGGTGACATCCCTGAGCGGTTACCTCCTCTTCTGCAACTGAGTTAGGAAGGACGCCTGTATCTTTGTAGTGACTGGGTGTGTTAATACACCATCCAAAGTGTAGTTAATAACACCATGCTCAAAGAGATAGTCAGTGTTTTTTTTACCCATCTACCAATAGGTGCCCTTCTTTGCGAGGCATTGAAAACCTCCCTGGTCTTTGTGGTTGAATCTGTGTCTGAAATTCACTGCTCGACTGAGGGACTGTATGTGTGGGGTAGTCATTCAAAAATCATGTTAAACACTATTATTGCACATTGAGTGATGCCATGAAACTTTTATGTGTCTTGTTAAGCACATGTTTACTCCTGAACTTATTTAGGCTTGGCATAACAAAGGGGTTGAATACTTATGGACTCAAGACATTTCAGCTTTTCATGTTTAATTAATTTGTAAACATTTCCAAAAACATAATTCCGCTTTGACATTATGGGGTAGTGTGTTTAGGCCAGTGACACAACATCTCAGTTTAATCCATTTGAAATGTAGGCTGTAACACAACAAATGTGAAAAAAGTCAAGGGGTGAGAATATTTTCTGAAGGCACTGTATGTTAGTAGATTCATTAGAGAAGGCCCTTGCACAGGCAGGGATAAATAGAAAAGCTGTTATGTGTTATGCAAAAATAACACTTAACCATATAAACATTATTTAGATAGAAGCTGATCATTACATGGAAAAGTTATGGCCATGAGTAGCATTTGATATCTTTAATATAGTGCTTTGTCAGAATAGTATTCTGAGTGATATACGTCAAGATTTAGGCTACTGTATGTCCAGGTCACACATTGCATGCAGAACTGTATCCTACCGAGGTTCTATGTGGAATACAGTATGCCAGGCTCTGCACTCCTGTGGCCTACAAGAATAAGCCACGTTAGTTTCCCTAACAAAAATATTTATCTTACAGTAGCTGTATCCCTGACCACATATGGGGGGAAAAAATCCATTACATGGCTGTAATTAATTACCATGACGTTTTCAAGCTACCTCCAGCAGATGGACTACAGACTTGTTACCTACAGTATGTAGCTTCCACTGTCTAACACAAGATGGCAGTAGCACCACTTTGTTTGTGCCCTTTTTTACGGTACCTGGAACCTGTTGTCTCGCACTTTTTTTATACTGGACAGACCACCAACATACAGTAAACTTTGGATAAACATAGGAAGGTTTTTATTGGCCAGTTGACGATAATGATATGCACACAGAAAATAACTAGGTTCTGTTTTCATGCAACTGCTCTCATGAGGATACAGTCAGTGTTGTTTGTAGGATTTGGAATGCAAGCACACCAGCAAGGCCTCGGCTATGATGACACCTCATCATAACTGAAAGTAAGCAACAAATGTCACCATTTCTGAATGGATCCGACTGAACAGCTGTCAGCTGTCACTTGCAGTCCTGAGCTGACATAATTGTGTTTAATTCCAGAACCTGCTGTTCTGAGGTGTGGTGGATGTCCCTCATGTGTGGCCCAATGGGCCACAGCCCAGCATCTGCTTAGTCCAGATAACACCAACAATCAGCCCAGATCTACGTCTACAAATCTACTAAGAGGGGAAACAGTCTGAAATCCCTGTCTACATCTGTGGCTAAGCGGACTCCAACAACTGTTGCTTGGAGAACTTTGCATAACAATCATGAGGCTGCAGAAAGAAAAGCAGAGAAAAGAGGGTCTAGATGGGCCGAAGCCCATGGTGCGCGGAGAGGGCCAAGAACCTGCCAGCGTCCCAGCCGCCCCATGTCTGGGCTGGCACCACATTAAGCGGGCCGTTTCGAGGCCTGTCAAAAGCTCATCACGGCGAGGAAGCCGTCTCCGTGGGGATGCTGCGGGAGTGCCAGGGCACGGTAGGGGAGAGAAACCAGAGTCTTGCCCAGCAGCTTGGCCATAATGAGGAGGAAAATTCCCATTCTTGTATCCAGATTAATGTAACAATAACAATCCGCTTTTGTCCAACTTTTATTTTTTTTACTCAATACCCTTTCCCCCCCCCTTAATTTCTGCTCATCAGCTATACCAAGTCCATTAATGATGATGGCTTATATTTTTTTGTCTCTCACCTATTTATATTTAGTGGAGTTATATTACGTGGTAACCTCCCAACACATTACACAAGTCCAGCCGCCTGGCTTATTAGAGGAGTTCTACTGTATCCTGGTGCATGAGACTGCTAACTCTGACGTTGTGTAACATCGTTACTTAATTCATGTGGTGTCTTATAGTGGTACAAAGTGAGCATGTTTCCATTCAAAGTGACAGAACATTGGTTGTCTCTGTATATTTGCTAGTAGCCTGGTAGATGGCATTAGAGAGGTTGTCATGAGCCTCTGATGACTGTGGATGATGTCAGTTATGGCATTCAAGATGCAGAATACCAGTTTTAAGCAATAACTTCTTGGCTGGGGCATTTATATGTGACGTCAATCTAAAGCTGTCAGCAAAAGAGGCGTGATGAATACAATGTAATTCTGTTTTTCATTATTTTCATTATTTTTAACTGAAATCATGCCTCTTGATTTGTGAACGCACCAATTGACAAGCACCAGGAGTGTAATTTAGCAGCAAATCAGGGAATGGTGCCAGACATTACACATTGAGAGCACTAACTTCATTTAAAGGGTCATGAAATACAACCTCTGAAATGTCAAATATCATTATTGCCCACATTCTTTTTAATGTTGCAGGTGTGAAAGTTGGATGTGGGCAGGGAGATGAAAGGGGTTTTAGATCAAATCTGTAGGACAGTTCCTCTCTCATAAGCTGCAGTCATGGAGTAGGCTACAGATGAGGGGGTGTTGCTGGTGAAGGTGGAGGGAGGGTTCTGTACTGTATGCATTTTGGTGAGAATGTCTTGTATTCTATGAAGTCTGCATTGTGTAATAAAGTTCTGATCTGGGCACTGTGTCTTACAACAGTAGTAAAACCCTGCAGTAAAAAAGAGGCAATCCTCCTTAGCCCAGCTCATAACAATCACAGGGCCTCTATATGGAACTGCAGGCTTGTTTATATGCTGTAATGTTGTGTCCATGCCAAGCTCGCTCTGAGCCCTGGGGCCTGGTGGTTTTGATTGCAGCAGGGAGTGTGTTGGAGTGCCGAGTCTGCAGCATGGTTCTGGCTCCGCGGGGCGGCTGCAGAAGGGTGTGATCCATCAGAGGAGACAGGGTGGGAGTGGGAGTCTTTTCCCTGTTTTCTTGTTTATTTGTTTGTTAGTTTGATACGAACGGCATCTGTCAGGGAAAACAGGAAGCCCCGCTCTCTTTTTTATCACTCAAGTCCCATCTCTCCGTCCCCCCCAAAAAACATCTTTGTTCAATGAGGAGGAAGACATTGTCCAATTCCAAACTTTAATTATCTTAATCTGCTCCAGGCTGTCAGCGTTAATATTATTCACAAATGATGCTTAGTCAGCACTTTTCTGATCAAGTTTCTGAACGACTGAGTGTTACATCTCTGTCTGATATCTCCTTTTGTAGTCTCTCACGGTCCTCTTAATGGTCCTGTGTGCCTCATATGACTGCCACACAAGATCTACAAGTTGTTGGGGCTGAGGAAAGACATAATGTGCCTGGGTGTAATGTCAGGAAGCCTCCCACTGGCCGTGGCAGGAGAGAGCAGTACTGTAGTGTGTGGCCCTGCTCTCACTGCGCTGCACTGGGACTGCTTCATATCCATTTACAGCCTGGGCTGCTGCTATTGTCATTAGGATTGGGTTCTATTATTAGTCAAAATCTCATGAAATCCAATCCCTTTTTAATGGTGAGAGAGTCTGGATTGGCCACCTTAATCATGTTCAGGAACATGGGCCATGTGACTGTGCAGTGTGAGAGTGTGTTACAGGATAGTATAGACTCCTGTATCCATGGCCCAGTCAGAGGGATCAGTCTCCTGTTACTGTATTAGATATTTTACAGCAGACAGGATGAGGCAGGGATTATCTTAAATTAACCTTACACACTCATCCTCCTCTAGTGTTACATGCAAACATATACTGAACAAAAATATAACCGCAACATGCAACAATTTCAAAGATTTGACTAAGTTACAGTTCATAGAAGGAAATCAGTCAGTTGAAATAAATAAATAAGGCTCTAATCTATGGGTTTCACATGACTGGGCAGGGAAGCAGCCATGGGTGGGCCTGGGCTTTATTACAGACAGAAATACTCCTCAGCACCCCCCTCTCCCTCCTCAGACGATCCCGCAGGTGAAGAAGCTGGATGTGGAGGTCCTGGGCTTTCATGGTTACACGTGGTCTGTGGTTGTGAGGCCGGTCGGATGGTATGCCAAATTCTCTAAAACGATGTTGTAGGCGGCTTATGGTAGAGAAATGAACATTCAATTCTCTGGCAACAGCTCTGTAGGACATTCCTGCAGTCAGTATGCCAATTGCATGCTCCCTCAAAACTTGAGACATCTGTGGCATTGTGTTGTGGGACAAACTGCACATTTTAGAGTGGCCTTTTATTGTTCCCAGCACAAGGTGCACCTGTGTAATGATCATGCTGTTTAATCAGCTTCTTGATATCCCACACCTGTCAGGTGGATGGATTATCTTGGCAAAGGACAAATGCTCACTAACAGGGATGTAAACAAACTTGTGCACAACATTTGAGAGAAATAAGCTTTTTGTGCATATGGAACATTTCGGGGATCTTTTAATTCAGCTCACGAAACATGGGACCAACACTTTACATGTTGTATTTTTATTTTTATTCAGTATACACTACCGTTCAAAAGTTTGGGATCACTTAGACATTTCCTTGTTTTTGAAAGAAAAGCTACTTTTTTGTCCATTAAAATAACATCAGATTGATCAGAAATACAGTGTAGACATTGTTAATGTTGTAAATGACTATTGTAGCTAGAAACGGCAGATTTTATTTATGGAATATCTAAATAGGCGTACAGAGGCCCATTATCAGCAACCATCACTCCTGTGTTCCAATGGCACGTTGTGTTAGCTAATCCAAGTTTATCATTTTAAAAGGCTAATTGATCATTAGAAAACCCTTTTGCAATTATGTTAGCACAGCTGAAAACTGTTGTTCTGATTAAAGAAGCAATAAAACGGTCCTTCTTTAGGCTAGTTGAGTATCTGGGCATCAGCATTTGTGGGTTCGATTACAGGCTCAAAATGGGCAGAAACAAAGGAATTTCTTCTGAAACTTGTCAGTCTATTCTTGTTCTGAAAAATGATGGCAATTCCATGCGAGAAATTGCCAAGAATCTGAAGATCTCATACAACGCTGTGTACTAATCCCTTCACAGAACAGTGCAAACTGGCTCTAACTAGAATAGAATACAGAGTGGGAGGCCCCGGTGCACAACTGAGCAAGAAGACAAGTACATGCTGTCATCTTGTGGACACCATCGGAATTACAACCAGAGTGATGGTTAGATGTGGGACCTTTCAGTTGCATTTCAAAGATGGTGGTAGAAAAAAAATATGGTTGTTTTTTTTCTTTGTATTTTCTTTTTGTATTGTCATTTTAGGCAAAAATTGAAAAAAAGGCGGCTATCCCTAAGAAGTTACAACATTAACAATGCCTACACTGTAGTTCTGATCAATTTGATGTTATTTTAATGGACAAAAAAAAACAGATTTTCTTTCTTAAACACGGACATTTCTAAGTGACCCCAAACTTTTGAACGGTAGTGTACATACATACATACGTACACTACATGACCACCTGCTCGTCGAACATCTCATTCTAAAATCATGAGCATTCATATGGAGTTGGCCCCCCCTTTGCTGCTATAACAGCCTCCACTCTACTGGGGAGGCTTTCCAGTAGATATTGGAACATTGCTTCCATTCAGCCACAAGAGCACTAGTGAGGTCGGGCACTGATGTTGGGCGATTAGGCCTGGCTCGCAGTCGGCCTTCCAATTCATCCCAAAGGTGTTCGATGGTGTTGCGGTCAGGGCTCTGTGCATGTTCTACTGACAATGTTTGTCTATGAAGATTGCATGGCTGTGTGCTAGATTTTATACACCTGACAACAATGGGTGTGACTGAAATAGCCGAATCCACTAATTTGAAGGGGTGTCCACATACCTTTGTATATGTAGTGTACATACAGTGCAACTGTGAGTAAAACTCTCCTGCTGTTGTTATTGGATTCATTGTTTATTGGTGGGTTTCGAGATGTATGTTATATATATGTCTAGAAATGGCTCACAAACAAAATCCTATGGGAAATGATTACATGGAATTCTCCACCCATAAACATATGGTTAAAATCAAGAATAACTAGCCCTTTATCTATAAACAATCTCTGCTGACATAATCACAGTACGAAATTGAAAGGTAAAGGGGGCAGAAAGAAAGTGCTGTCTTCCTGTTATGGAGGGCGGCCCTATGATTCAATCGTATGAAGGGTGGCGTGTCATCCACCCATCCACTTAACTAAATTCATAAAGGCTGTTTGTCTTCCTGTTCCTCTTTGTTCTTCGCCAGCACAAAACAAAGCAGAATTACACAGAGGACCGTGACCAATGGAGAATGTATCACACTCTGGCAAACGCTCACAGAGCTGCAGATGGTTGTGTCTGTACCTCTCTGCCTGAGCCCCTACAGGTGCCACAGTGCTGTCTAATACAAAGCAGAGTGTGTGGAAGAGGAGCAGATCAGAGCGAGGGATGATGGAAGGAAAGAGATGAGAGGGGAGGGCAGGGCTCCACTCCTCTCTGACATGTTTTACATGCTGCATGGGGTGCCTCCGCAGGCAGGTACTGTCAGTCACCCCATGGCTGCAGTATCCACCCTCTCATATCTTTTTCACTTCTCGCAGATATACAGTGGGCTCCCAGAGAAATAGAGCCCTCGTAAGACACAGACAGGCCATCCACCCACCAACTGATCTCCCGTCTCTGTGTGTGAAGAGACAGTGTGTGTTTCAGATGTTGCACAGGAACAACAGTCTCAGATGGTGTTACACTGTGAGGTCTCAAGGGTGGAGTGTTTGTTTTATCTTCCGGAGAGATGTCTCTTCCTCTTCCTCCTTTCAACAAAATAAATATGTCAACTCTGACAATTATTGAAATACCTTTAACGACACAACATAATCTTCAAACCCTTCTGGATTAATATTTCTACTGGGAACAATCCACCCTTACATCTGCTGCTGAGCAGCGGCTCGCTCCATTCAACCTGAGTGGGTCTCCCCTTCCCGTCTGGCAGTGGATGGGGACTGGTGGACATCCTTTGGCAGGAGCTACACACATCTCTTATGGCTTTCGGCTCGCGCAGGCCCCTGACAACGCTCTCGAGAGTTCTTATGTTTCTCTGACAGCGTCTATCAATCCGCTCCCAACAGAACGGTCATTATCAAATCAGCCACATGAGAGCCTTCTTCTTCCCCCTCCCCCCGACTGGCTCTCCTCTTTAGCGCAAGAAGGGGGTACAAGTGGTCCAAGAGATTGCGTTCTGTGAAATAACGCTGGCTGTATAAAGCCTGCTCTGTGGGGTCCCCTTTCACTGAAGCACTTGTAAACTAACCCAACTTCCCACCAAACCATTGAGTTTCCTCCAGCTTTGTGGTAGAGGGGGGTTTGAAGTCAGTGTTACTTTAAATCTCTAAGAATTATTAAAGCAGTTATATATTAACATGGCATGCTCCTCAGAGACCATATTGTACAATCCAATATAATACTGTCTTTTGGCACGCGCAGGATGTTAAAGACCTAAAGATTATATGACATTTCATAAGATATAGGGTATGATAATGACTAGTATAGCCCATAGCTACAGCGTGTAGTATTATAGATGGTTCACAGTAATGGACTCAGTAGTCCCTCTCAATATATCAACATATCTCCATATTCTGTCCAGCCCTTAGCTGCATACTCACCAATGTGTCAGTGATAATTTCAGTGTGGAGGTTTCTGTACCACTTCAGAATGCCCAGGGACTACGTCTCTCTATGGAGGCTGCTCCCACACTGTCAAAGCTGTTTTTGGTTAATATTGTGGTTTCTCCTCAGCTGGGGAACAGAGCTGGCAGAACCACTCACTCTTCTCTCACAACAGCCTAGTCAGCACAACACAGGGGAGGTACTTAAAACTACTTAAAGAGCAGGTAATCAGGTACCCAGGTTCTTCAGAGAAAGATTGGAGAGAGAAAATTGGGTCCTCTCTTTTTCTTCCCTTTCTCTCTGTTTCTTATAAATTATATTAGGGGAAAATTGGTTGATTTAACAAAGAGTTTAACCAGGGGCAGACTGGGACCAGAAATCATCTCTGGCATTTTTAACACACCGGCCCATTTTTGGCCCATTTTTCTTTCCTCGTGGCCCCCCACGTGGCCTATTATTAGCCCATTATTAGCCAGATAATTATCATTTTGTGCAAAAAAGCCAAGTTAGACAGGCCCACTAGTCTAAGAATGGACCAGCCCATCTGTCATTTGCCAAAAATGCCAGATGGTCAGTCCACCCCTGAGTGAAACTATCAGAAGGATTCACTCAGCATATAGACATAGTTTTAAAGTTCATTAATTTGTGTTTATACTTTGAGCGTGTTGTTAGCGCTGTGCTGTCAGTTTTACAGTTTCCACGGTTTACACCGCAGTCACATAAAGTAACATTTTTGAAGCATCCTCTTCTTTGCGTAGCTCCTCTCTCTGTGCTGCTCATGGCTGCTGACAGGGGGATTTATTGATCCCAGAGCCTCTGGCACGGGGCCGGTGTTGGCTCATACAGCCAGAGATGTGTGAAGGTTATGTTGTTTAACTGGAGGAGGCAGGTATGCTAAACACCCTGAGAGGGCAGGAGGGACATCTGCTCTCTTACTCACTGGGCAAACTGAGTGCATAACTCAGAGCAGGCCCAGAGCCCCCCGTCCCCCAACCGGCCCTGCCTTCCTCGGTGCCGGTCCCTGGTACTATACAAGAGGATCTCACAAAAACAAATAGCAATAGAAGACCTGGCAAAGGGAGGGACCCAGCTGGGGCTGGAGGTCCTGTGTGACTATTCTTTAATCCTGACACCTGCAAGCCATTTCATCATGATTTACAGTGGGGGAACGCAGGCTGGGGGCGGGGAGCCCACGACGGGAAGTGTTTTCCTTGCAAATGACGGGGAAAGCACTGTTGTCGGTTGTTGTCCAGGCATTTGAAGTTTGTTGCCCTCTAACCTACTGGGAACTCCGATCTGCCGTTTAAAAGCATATGAGAGAAAAACGACAAGTCTCTCACTATCATTCTCGGTGTGTGTGTGTGTGTGTGTGTCAGGATAAATAGGTGGGCGGGCTGGGGACAGGAAGGAAATGGAGTCCACATGGATAGTCATTAGCAAGATCTCAGCAGACCAGAGCAGAACAGCTTAGCTGCTGAAACCCACCCAGCTGCTGGCCCAGAATGCCTTCATACTTGGGCCTGGTTTACACTTAGATGCATTCTCATGTAATCGTTAGTTGATGGATTATTACATTAAATCAAATGTGTTTTCTAGTGTGCTGTGCAATTCAAAAATGTGAATGGTGGTCTGTTGGCTAGTATAGCTGATATTCTGACTGTTCACATGCCTTCTATGATGAAACAAGATTAAGTTGTCCACCCATTCAGTTTAAAGTGTACTCCCTGTCCAGTCCCACTACACACAGGGTGGATGGGAGGATTGTTGGACTGCTGATCTGCTAAGTAAAAGCCAATCTTCCTCTCTTACCTTCACCTTGCCAGACAGCAGACTGAAAGAACATCTGAGAGAACTGATTCCAAACTAAAAGGATTGACTTGATCTACAGCTATGAAGCAATTGTTTGTTTGCCGTTGCTAAATAGGAGCCCCTCAGTTTTCATCCACAGTGCTCTGTATGCTAAGTCGTTTCATGCCTTATTTGTTAACGCCGTTATTTGATAATGATGTCAAAATGCTCTGCTATGTCATTGTTCACTAACCTCACTATTTATTTATATTATCTGAAGGGTATGGTAGTGGATGCTATTATATAAATATAAGGATTGCTCAATTCAGTAATTGCCTTGCATTTTCCATTCACATAATTGCACACTCTCTCCCACCGAACGTGGTGCGAGCTTTGGGCTGTCCGTCACTGGTGCCCATTAGAGCTGAGAAACATGTCATCGATGGGTCAAACTAAAAACACATTGAGAAATGGAATTAACACCTTTCTCTCTCAGGAGCGGGGATGCAGGGCTCCATGTGGAGCACCGTTAAATAATAATCCCTAACTCTTAAACTGACTCCTCGCAGTCTGCCCAGAAAAACAAATCCTGCTGCCACTCAGCTTGCCTGCACCACTGCTGCGGCCGTGGCGAGGAGGGGAGAGAACGGCCTGCGAGTGACATCAAACACATAGGATGGGGCCAGCAGGCTCTGGTATGAGCCTGCTGGCCCCATCCTATGTGTTGACTCATCTCCAGTGCTCTGTGCTGTGTGTACAGTTCTGAAGTATTAGGAGGAGACACTGGAAGGTGCCTGCACCTTCAGTGTCATCTGTTATTTTCTCCAACTGACAAGAGGTTTGCCAGTTAAAACTTGGGTATACAAATGACAAAATAAATCAAATATTAAGCAATAATTAGCTATAACTATGAGGCCTTCCACCTAAACACTGGGGTATTTGTGTGACGTTGCTACACAGCCTCCATACTGTGCGGTAAGCGAGAAGTTTGCTACCATAAGGGCTCTGTATGACATCACCCCTGAAGCATTGTGATTATTGTGATTACGTAAATCTTCTTTTCATTATCACCCATGTCATTGTCATAAAGCAATTATTCACCCCTCCGCTTTCCCCATCCGCTCCGACGAGGGTCTCGGATTCACAGGGCTCAGCCAAGCAGCTTGTGTTCCACCTTTGTGTTTTGGCATCAAGGTGGATGGATTTAATATCCCAGACCGTCGGTCTGATAATACCACAGACAGTTTGAGTTTAACAGGATATACCAGTACCGTATCCCACTTGGCCGCTTCCCTGCAGCAGCTATATTTAGTGCTCTCATCCATTGTGCCATGCCAACTCTTCCTTGTTTAACCCACACCCTTCCATTTTGTCACAATTATCTGATAATGTTCAGTCAAAAAAATTGAAAATATGAGTCATTAATCATTCTCCTTGGCTGCACCTCAGTGAACTGTACTGTATGACTGAAACGAACACACATGGTTGTAGTATGTTCATGTCTTCATAGTTTGGTATACTTTACTTTGGGATGATTATTGTAAGTATCTACATTTAAAGTTGGTCTGATTGCAAAATGACCGCAAATTCCCATAGAGGGGAGAGAGAGATGAGTGGAAGTGGCATCAGTCTGTGTGGGGAGGAAGGCCCATTGGCAAATAAAAGGTACACAGATCCAAAATGATATTGTACCCATATCCAGAACATTCCATAATGTAAGATGAGTGTATGAAACCATGTATAAAAGACAAAGCCCTTTACTGCTGTAATGCTCTAAATTGCCATTTGTTTATGGGCCTTTGCTTTTGTCAGGTACAGTAACAACTAACAAGGCACAAGGGTCCAGTGTCTCTCTCCTCTCAAACTCTCTCTCTAGCTCTTTCTCTATCTCCTTCCTCTCTGTCTACCTCTAGCTAAGCTCCAAAAGTCCCACTGGGCACAACACGTCATTTCAATGGGGATACTTGGGTAATATTTGGTTTAGACGTTGATCATTGAGATTACAACCTATATTCACCCAAAAGTTAGTTGAATTGTCAATGTGTTATCATTATGCTTTCAAAAATCTAAAAGCACAACCAAATTCCAATGTAAAAACAATGTCAGATTTTTTATTTAGCTGTCACCCAAATGTCTATCACTGCGCTTTCAATATTTTATATTATATTTAAGTCATTTAGCAGACGCTCTTATCCAGAGCGATTTACAGGAGCTATTAGGGTTTAGTGCCTTGCTCAAGGGCACATTGACAGATTTTCACATAGTCGGCTCGGGGATTCGAACGCTCTTAACTGCTAGGCTACCTGCCGCCCCAACCATTTCAACCATTTAAAAGCACAGCAAAGTTCAAATGGGAACACAATGTCAGATATTTTAAAGTTCAAATGGGAATACAATGTCAGATATTTTGTTTATTTATAGAACTTCATGTACTATCATTGTGCTTCGTCTGCTAAACAGCTGCTACTACCGAAAATGTGTTTGAAGTTACCTTTCTAGCTAATTGGCTATGTTAGAGTTTACACAATTATAACTATGGGGAGGTCAAAATTATGAAAATCTATCTACCAAATGTATACATTTGTAAATATTGATAACTTAATCCTACTCTTTAACTTTTATTTTTGGTTGATAAACCAAAACGTTTGTTAAGTTGTCAGCAAGTTAATAGGTTATTTATTGTATTTCAAAAGTGATATTGAATTGTGTTTGGTTGTTAACGTAACCAAATATCAACATTTGAAAGTAATGTATCTTCTGCTTGAATAGTTCCATCTGTTCCACTGACTTAGTCTGGCTTTAATTCCAGTTTGTCTACAAATTAATAATTGATATTTTGGATACACTTCGGCATCTCAACCAAAAATCTATTGCCTATTTGATTTAGTTCTATTCTTTAACTTAGATTTTTGGTTGAGATGGAGACCTGAATCCAACATATCAATTATTCATTTGTAGACAAACTGGAAATAAAGCCAGACTAAATCAGTGGCACAGATGGAACTATCCAAGCAGAAGATACCTTTCTGGCGGGGTGCTGTGGGATTATTTAAGATACTTATTGAAGAGGTAGAGTTTCAGATGTTTTCAGAAGACGGGCATGGATTCTGGTGCCCTAGCTTCAGGGGGAAGCTGTTTCCACCATTGGGGTGGAAACATGTCACCCTGCAGAGGAGCAGGGTGACATGGGAGAACTTGGGAAGGTTGAACACCAGGCGGGCTGCAGTGTTCTGGATAAGTTGCAGGGGTTTGATGGTACAAGCGGGGAGCATAGCCAACAGTGACTTTCGGTAGTCCAGACAGGAGATGACAAGTGCCTGGATTAGTAGTACCTGCGACGCTTCCTGTGTGAGGTCGGATCGTACTCTACGGATGTCCTCGTGCTCCTAGATCTTAGTGCCGCTTTTGATACCATCGATCACGACATTCTTTTGGAGAGATTGGAAACCCAAATTGGTCTACATGGACAAGTTCTGGCCTGGTTTAGATCTTATCTGTCGGAAAGATATCAGTTTGTCTCTGTGAATGGTTTGTCCTCTGACAAATCAATTGTAAATTTCGGTGTTCCTCAAGGTTCCGTTTTAGGACCACTATTGTTTTCACTATATATTTTACCTCTTGGGGATGTCATTCTAAAACATAATGTTAAATTTCACTGCTATGCGGACGACACACAGCTGTACATTTCAATGAAACATGGTGAAGCCCCAAAATTGCCCTCGCTAGAAGCCTGTGTTTCAGACATAAAGAAGTGGATGGCTGCAAACTTTCTACTTTTAAACTCGGACAAAACAGAGATGCTTGTTCTAGGTCCCAAGAAACAAAGATATCTTCTGTTGAATCTGACAATTAATCTGGATGGTTGTACAGTCGTCTCAAATAAAACTGTGAAGGACCTCGGCGTTACTCTGGACCCTGATCTCTCTTTTGAAGAACATATCAAGACTGTTTCAAGGACAGCTTTTTTCCATCTACGTAACATTGCAAAAATCAGAAACTTTCTGTCCAAAAATGACGCAGAAAAATGTATCCATGCTTTTGTTACTTCTAGGCTGGACTACTGCAATGCTCTACTTTCCGGCTACCCTGATAAAGCACTAAACAAACTTCAGTTAGTGCTAAATACGGCTGCTAGAATCCTGACTAGAACCAAAAAATTTGATCATATTACTCCAGTGCTAGCCTCCCTACACTGGCTTCCTGTTAAGGCAAGGGCTGATTTCTAGGTTTTACTGCTAACCTACAAAGCATTACATGGGCTTGCTCCTACCTATCTTTCCGATTTGGTCCTGCCGTACATACCTACACGTACGCTACGGTCACAAGACGCAGGCCTCCTAATTGTCCCTAGAATTTCTAAGCAAACGGCTGGAGGTAGGGCTTTCTCCTATAGAGCTCCATTTTTATGGAATGGTCTGCCTACCAATGTGAGAGACGCAGACTCAGTCTCAACTTTTAAGTCTTTACTGAAGACTTATCTCTTCAGTAGGTCCTATGATTAAGTATAGTCTGGCCCAGGAGTGTGAAGGTGAACGGAAAGGCTGGAGCAACAAACCGCCCTTGCTGTCTCTGCCTTGCCGGTTCCCCTCTTTCCACTGGGATTCTCTGCCTCTAACCCTTTTACAGGGGCTGAGTCACTGGCTTACTGGTGTTCTTCCATGCCGTCCATGGGAGGGGTGCGTCACTTGAGTGGGTTGAGTCACTGACGTGGTCTTCCTGTCTGGGTTGGCGCCCCCCCTTGGGTTGTGCCATGGCGGAGATCGTTGTGGGCTATACTCGGCCTTGTCTTAGGACGGTAAGTTGGTGGTTGGAGACATCCCTCTAGTGGTGTGGGGGCTGTGCTTTGGCAAAGTGGGTGGGGTTATATCCTGCCTGTTTGGCCCTGTCCGGGGGTATCATCGGATGGGGCCACAGTGTCTTCTGATCCCTCCTGTCTCAGCCTCCAGTATTTATGCTGCAGTAGTTTATGTGTCGGGGGGCTAGGGTCAGTCTGTTACATCTGGAGTATTTCTCTTGTCTTATCCAGTGTCCTGTGTGAATTTAAATATTTTCTCTCTAATTCTCTCTTTCTCTCTTTCTGTCTTTCTCTCGGAGGACCTGCGCCCTAGGACCATGCCTCAGGACTACCTGGTATGATGACTCCTTGCTGTCCCCAGTCCACCTGGCCGTGCTGCTGCTCCAGTTTCAACTGTTCTGCCTGCGGCTATGGAACCCTGACCTGTTCACCGGACGTGCTTGTTGCACCCTCGACAACTACTATGATTATTATTATTTGACCATGCTGGTCATTTATGAACATTTTAACATCTTGACCAAGTTCTGTTATAATATCCACCCTGCACAGCCAGAAGAGGACTGGCCACCCCTCATAGCCTGGTTCCTCTCTAGGTTTCTTCCTAGGTTTTTGGCCTTTCTAGGGAGTTTTTCCTAGGGAGTTTTCCCTAGCCACCGTGCTTCTTTCACATGCTTTGCTTGCTGTTTGGGGTTTTAGGCTGGGTTTCTGTACAGCACTTTGAGATATCAGCTGATGTACGAAGGGCTATATAAATAAATTTGATTTGATTTTAAGTCACTGCTGCGATTTTAGAGGAGGACAGATCGTGTCCAGGGCCACGCCAAGGTTCTTTGCACTCTGGGAGGGGGACACTGTGGAGTTGTCAACAGTGATGGAAAGGTATTGGAGTGGGCAGGCCTTCCCTGGGAGGAAGAGTAGCTCTGTCTTGTCAAGGTTGAGCTTGAGGTGGTGGGCCAACATCCAAGCTGAGATATCTGCCAGGCACGCAGAGATGCGTGTCACCAACTGGGTGTCAGAATGGTCGAAGGAGAAAAGTAGTTGAGTGTCATCCGCATTGCAATGAGAGGAGAGACCATGTGAGGATTTGACGGAGCCGACTGACTTGGTGTATAGAGAGAAGAGGAGATGGGCTAGAACCGAGCCCCGGGGGACACCAGTAGTGAGATTACGTGGTGCAGACACAGATCCTCTCCACGTCACCTGGTAGGGGCGGCCTGCCAAGTAGGATGCGATCTAAAAATGTGCAGAGCCTAAGATGTCCAGCCCTGAGAGGGTGGAGAGGAGGCAGAGCCTAAGATGTCCAGCCCTGAGAGGGTGGAGAGGAGGATCTGATGGTTCACGGTGTCACATATCTCTCTATTATACGTGGGAATACTTTAGAACAGATTTCCAAAATTAAAATCACTTGGAGCTGATTTGCTGGTGTTTTTACAGTCTTTTATGTCCAACAATTGAGAGGGGGCAAATAAAATCACCCACGGGCCAAATTTGACCTCTGGCTGCCAGTTGAGGAACCCTGCCCTAGGCCTATTGTATTGCCTATTTTTGTTGAATTCTAGGTTGAATTGAAACAATAGCTGTTGATAACTTGGCAAATGCTATATACTGTAGGGCTAAACAGCATTGTTGATGATATGAGTGATAAATAATGGTCACATTTCATTTGCTCTCTTAAACCTACCCATTTTTAAGTGGCAATCTCTCAAAAGCCCATTGGTAATAGTCATTGACAAATATCAAAGCTAAGCAGGGTTGGGCTTGTTTAAAACCCTGTATGGGAGATCAAAGGTTAGCTGTAGATAGATCAATTCTCCAGTAGAAAGTGCTGCCCTACCTATTGTTTTAGTTTTTTCTGATATTGGATTTATTATTTAAAGGTACAAATTCAACATATTTTATACAAGGTTTGTCTATGTTGAAATTTGGTTACCATTATGACATAATCCAGTGGTTGAAATTTCACCTTCAAAGCAATCACATTGATGACTTTTTCCAAATCCAATGTATTTTCCACGTCACAATACGTTGACAAATTACTTTGAAACTACGTTGATTCAACCAGTTTGTGCCCATTGGTGTGGAGAGTCAACCTGGAGTAGGTTACTGGTTTGTAGATCCTGTTTTACATGTCTTACATTTTCTGGCCATGGAAACGTCCTTCCTCCCCAGAGGAAGATCAGCAGAGCCAAAAGACCTGATTCTAACCACCTTCTTCCTCTGCTGTTGGCCAGAGAGCGCTGTGTTTCACCCTTTCCTCCCCTCCGTGACCGCAACATTCTGCAAACCCTGGTAAAACAAGACATTATATATTAGTTTGGATGTCAACAAATCACTCCCATCTGTGTGAGTGTAAATACTCACACCCTTTGGCTTTTCATGAAGCAAGTCAACTGGTAATTTTGGAGGATTTCTTATGTGTATATGATTGATTCCAGATAGGAAACTACTGATTTAGAGGTAGGGAAAAACTGTATAGCAGTAAAAAACTAAACACAGACACAGCTGTCTAATCAAATATAGACCAGTATTTCTGTGCTTTATCACCTGTCATCCGATGGCAGGTATATGAGTGACTGATTCAAGAAACATACATTTTTGCTTTACTGACTAAATTAGTTTGCAGTCTCTTTGGATGCGAGGTTACACACCCATATGATAGCAGAAAAACCTGCTTTGGGTATTCTTATGCCCCTCTCCTCTCTGTGACTCCCAGATTCCTCATCAAGTCTCTCCAGCCTCAGATACCTTTGGCACAGCACAAGCTCGCATCAGATGGAGGGTGGGGAGATGTGTCCCCCTCCCTCCCACGCTGGAACAGAACGTTTGTCTCTGCGCTGCCCTTATCTCCCCATCCCTCCACTGTCTGATGTGGCATAAATCACAGGAGCACAGCAGTATTTACGATGCACGGCCGTTTATTAATCTCTCCCAGCTGCCTGTGTTTCACTGACACAACACCTTCAGGGCACTGGATCTGCACCATGTGCTCCGGAAAAGGCCTTTCTCTTCTCTCCGTCCAGCAAGCCACAAATAAACCTGATTAAGGGGGATTTTGTGCTCTTTATGGTGAATTTTCACAAACCCACATTTGAAGATCCGAACTGGTTTATGGTATTTATAGTCTACATTACTTGTGTTTTTATTGCAAAACATGATCCCCATCTCCTGTATGTGATGGTTAAAAAAGTAAAAATGTCTGTAAATGATATCACCTGTGTTGACTCTACAAATAGGAAATGGGAGTTTGCCCTTATTAAAAGCTATAATATACTCCAGTATAATAATCTCACTGCTCTAATTTGGGATCCATGGTTTCAATGGCTCTCATACTATCAGCTCCAGGAGGGAAGCATAGTTCAATATATATACAGTACCAGTCAAACGTTTAGACACGCTTACTCATTCAAGGGTTTTTCTTTATTTTTACTATTTTCTACATTGTAGAATAATAGTGAAGACATCAAAACTATGAAATAACACATATGGAATCATGTAGTAACCAAAAAAGTGTTAAACAAATCAAAATATATTTTAGATTTTAGATTCTTCAAAGTAGCCACCCTTTGCCTTCATGACAGCATTGCAGAATTTGCCTCTCACATATATCCAGGCCTACCAACAGGTACCTACTATAATATAGAGTTATTTCCCTGCAAATCCAATTGGATGGTTTAATTCACTCCTCCTCTGACACCTCTCACACTACCATTCCAACTTAGTTCTTTCCTCCCATGGCATGACTCACAACACATTCTGTCTCTTCCTATGCTTTATTGTATTTTTTCTTCCGTCCTTTTCCTTCCCTTCCTTTCCCCTCCCCTCCTTGCCCAGAAATGACAGTGTCAGATTTTGAAACATCTCTCTCTTAGTTGGCACTTCCCTACATTTCCCTCCATCTATCTGTTTCTCTTTTGTGAGGACCACACAGAGGGGTGACATGCTAGAGGCACGTCCAGACTGGGTGGCCCAGCTGCACACAAACTGTGGGTGACAGGATCAGCCTTCAACCGGCTATAGAAGTAATGCGTATAGACAGTGTAAAACCAGTCTCTAAGAGACCTAAAGAGGAAAACAACGCTGGCAAATCCGAATAAATGGACATTTAAAAAACCTATTTTGGCACTCTTTTCAGCTGGAGCCACATGCACAAACTCCCATGCACAGGACTCACTAATGGGTTCACACATATTAGGCAAGATGGAAAAAGATAAATAATCAGTCTTCCTTTTCTACCCAGTGTGCTATGTAAGGTTATCATGCAATAATTAAATGGAATATATAATATACGACCAAGGGATTGGAGATGTAGTTACGGTGGATGGCCAACCTATTAGGTTTACTACAGATGTTACAGGAATCATGAAACTAATCATGAAAAAACAATTTAGTAAACTGAAATAAAATAATTAAGAAACCTCTTTCAAAACTAAACTATACTGAAACTAGCTTTGACTCCAAAATAAAATAAAAAAACATGTTCAGTTGCAGTTTTTTCTCTTCTAAACTTTTTTTTTCCAATTGTGTTTGCAAGCTTCTGAATCTGGCAGGTAAATTCTGCCAGAAGTAGGTGATGTTTCAAATGGGCATAACTTGTGCATCACTATCACTATCTATCTTTCTAGACAGATGGGTTGCCTCCCACAATGTACCAATGTTTCAGCATACACATCTGTACAAGTACAATACCTGCGTCAGTTGGGACAAAGAGGAAAAGTCAGAACAGTGAAGACCGTCATTGCCTTATCCGGTGACATCACCACCTTATCCGCTTGTTGCCCTAGCATAAACATCCCCGCCGGACACAAAGTAGTAGCTAGCTAGCTAGCAAGATGGAGAATGTGGAGGTTATTTTAATGAGTGCATTTCAAGTGGCTAGTTTGCCTCATCTACCTTCACTAAAACCACAGCAAAGATTTTGCCAGAAAACTGTTTCGAATCGCGACGTTCTGAGATGTCTGCCTACAGGCTACGGAAAGAGTTCGATTTTTCAGGCTTGGCCCGCCTACTCAAACTTATGATTTGGTCTGTCTGAAGAGGACCCTCCCCAGAACAAGTTTTTCTAAATGTCCAAGAGAATCTGACATCCTCCCCAGACCTAATGCTGAAAGCCTGGTTATGGTTCACATCAATACCATCATCCCAGACCCACTGGACCCACTCCAATTCGCATAGTGCCCCAACAGATCCACAGATGACGTAATCTCTATTGCACTCCACACTGCCGTCAACCACCTGGACAAGAGAAATACATATGTCAGAATGCTGTTCATTGACTACAGCTCAGCATTCAACAACATAGTCCCCTCCAAGCTCATCACCAAGCTCAGGACCCTGTGACTGAACCCCTCCCTCTGCAACTGGATCCTGGACTTCCTGATGGACCGCCCCCAGGCGGTGAGGGTAAGCAGCAACACATCCGCTATGCTGACCATCAACACGTGGGCCCCTCAGGGGTGTGTGCTTAGTCCCCTCCTGTACTCTATGTTCACCCACGACTGCATGGCCGCACATGACTCTAACACCATCATCAAGTTTGCTGATGACACGATGGTAGTAGGACTGATCACCGACAATGATGAGGCAACATATAGGGAGGTGGTCAGAAACTTGTCAGTGTGGTGCCAGGACAACAACCTCTACCTCAATGTCAGCAAGACAAGGGAGCTGATCGTGGACTACAGGAAGCGGAGGGGCGAGCACGGCCCTATCCCCATTGATCGGGCTGCAGTGGAGCGGGTCGAGAGCTTCAAGTTCCTCGGTGTCCACATCACTAAGGAATTAACATGGTCCACACATACCCATACCCACACACTCACAGATACTTACACTCACACGCACACACACACACTACATACACCCACACACAAATAACATGCGCATACATGTATACTGACGCCACATACACTTACACTCACTCACTCACTCACTCACTCACACACACACACACAAATGAGAAATATCTCATTCATATAAGTATTCACACCCCTGAGTCAATGCATGTTAGAATTACCTTTGGCAGTGATTACAGCCATCTTTCTGGGTAAGTCTCTAAGAGCTTAGCACACCTGGATTGTACAATATTTGCACATTATTAAAAATAAAATATTCATGATTTTCATGATTTTCATGTCTTGCCATAGATTCTCAAGCTGGTTTAAGTCAAAACTGTAACTAGGCCATTCAGGAACATGCAACGTTGTCTTGGTAAGCAACTCCACTGTATATTTGGTCTTGTGGTTTAGGTTTTTGTCCTGGTGAAAGATGAATTTGTCTCCCAGTGTCTGTTGGAAAGCAAACTGAACCAGGTTTTTTTATCCTAAAAAACTCCCTAGTCCTTGTCGATGACAAGCATACCCATAACATGATGCAGCCACCACCATGCTTGAAATTATGTAGTGGTACTCAGTGATGTGTTGTGTTGGATTTGCCCCAAACATAACACTTTGTATTCAGGACATAAAGTAAAACATTTTGCCAAATGTTTTGCAGTTTTACTTTAGTGCTTTGCAAACAGGATACATGTTTTGGAATATTTTTATTTTATACAAGCTTCCTTCTTTTCACTCTGTAATTTATGTTAGTATTGTGGAGTAGCTACAATGTTGTTGATCCATCCTCAGTTTTCTCCTACCACTGTTTTAAAGTCACCATTGGCCTCATGATGAAATCCCTGAGCGGTTTCCTTCCTGTCCGGCAACTGAGTTAAGAAGGGCGCCAATATCTTTGAAATGACTGGGTGTATTGATACACCAACTAAAGTGTAGTTAATAACTTCACCATGCACAAAGGGATATTCAGCTTGTTTTTTACCCTTCTCCCTCGTCTTTGTGGTTGAATTTGTTTTTGAAACTCACTGCTCAACTGAGGGACCTTATAGATAATTGGATGTGTGGTGTGTACAGAGATGAGGTGGTCATTAAAAAATAATGTTAAACACTATTATTGGACACAGAGTCAGTCCATGCAACTTATTATGTGACTTGTAAAGCTAATATTTACTCCTGAAATTATTTAAGCTTGCCATAACAAAGGGGTTGAATACTTATTGACTCAAGGCATTTCAGCTGTTCATTTTTTATTAATTTGTAAAAATGTCTAAAAACATAATTCCACTTTGACATTATGGGGTATTGTGTGTAGGGCAGTGACATAAACTCTAAATTTAATCCATTTTAAATTCAGGCTGTAACACAACAAAATGTAGAAGAAGTCAAGGGGTGTGAATACTTTCTGAAGGCACTGTATCTATCCTGTTGCCTAGTCACTTTACCCCCTCTTATATGTACGTATAGTTGAAGTCTGAAGTTTACATACACTTAGGTTGGAGTCATTAGGTTGGAGTTTTTCAACCACTCCAAAAATGTCTTGTTAACAAACTATAGTTTTGGCAAGTCGGTTAAGACATCTACTTTGTGCATGACACAAGTATTGTTTACAGACAGATTATTTCACTTATAATTCACTGTATCACAATTCCAGTGGGTCAGAAGTTTACATATACTAAATTGACTGTGTCTTTAAACAGCATGGAAAATTCCAGAAAATGATGTCATGGCTTTAGAAGCTTCTGATAGGCTAATTGACGTCCTTTGAGTCAATTGGAGGTGTACCTGTGGATGTATTTCAAGGGCTACCTTCAAACTCAGTGCCTCTTTGCTTGACATCATGGGAAAATCAAAAGAAATCAGCCAAGACCTCAGAAAAACTATTGTAGACCTCCACAAGTCTGGTTCATCCTTGGGAGCAATTTCCAAACGCCTGAAGGTACCACGTTCATCTGTACAAACAATAGTAAGCAAGTATAAACACCATGGGACCACGCAGCCGTCATACCGCTCAGGAAGGAGACGTGTTCTGTCTCCTAGAGCTGAACGTACTTTGGTGCGAAAAGTGCAAATCAATCCCAGAACAACAGGACTTTGTGAAGATGCTGAAGGAAACAGGTACAAAAGTATCTATATCCACAGTAAAACGAGTCCTATATTGACATAACCTGAAAGGCCGCTCAGCAAGGAAGAAGCCACTGCTCCAAAACCGCCATAAAAAAGCCAGACTACGGTTTGCAACTGCACATGGGGACAAAGATTGTACATTTTGGAGAAATGTCCTCTCGTCTGATGAAACAAAAATAGGACTGTTTGGCCATAATGACCATCTTTATGTTTGGAGGAAAAAGGGGGAGGCTTGCAAGCCAAAGAACACCATCCCAACCGTGAAGCATGGGGGTGGCAGCATCATGTTGTGGGGGTGGTTTGCTGCAGGAGGGACCAGTGCACTTCACAAAATAGATGGCATCATGAGGCAGGAAAATGATGTGGCTATATTGAAGCAACATCTCAAGACATCAGTCAGGAAGTTAAATCTTGGTCACAAATGGGTCTTCCAAATGGAAAAAAACACCAAGCATACTTCCAAAATTGTGGCAAAAAGGCTTAAGGACAACAAAGTCAAGGTGTTGGAGTGACCATCACAAAGCCCTGACCTCAATCCTATAGAAAATGTGTGGGCAGAACTGAAAAAGTGTGTGCGAGCAAGGAGGCCTACAAACCTGACTCAGTTACACCAGCTCTGTAAGGAGGCTCATTGCCAAAATTCACCCATCTTATTGTGGGAAGCTTGCGGAAGGCTACCTGAAATGTTTGACCCAAGTTAAACAATTTAAAGGCAATGCTACCAAATACTAATTGAGTGTATGTAAACTTCTGACCCACTGGGAATGTGATGAAAGAAATAAAAGCAGAAATAAATCATTCTCTCTACTATTATTCTGATATTTCACATTCTTAAAATAAAGTGGTGATCCTAACTGACCTAAGACAGGGAATTTCTACTAGGATTAAATATCAGGAATTGTGAAAAACTGAGTTTAAATGTATTTGGTTAAGGTGTATGTAAACTTCCGACTTCAACTGTAACTACCGCTATTAACTCATACCCCTGCACATCGACTGCACATCGGTACTGGTACTCCATGTATGTAGCCATGTTATTATTTACTTGTTATTGTTCTTTGTTATCCACTGTGTATTTATTCCTTGTGTTACTATTTCAATTTTTATTTTCTATTTTCTATCTTTATCTTTAACTCTACATTGTTGGAAAATGACCCATTAGTAAGCATTTCAGAAGCAAGATGAAAAACCAGTGGAGAAAAATGTCTATTGTAAAGTGATTAAAAAATATATATAATGAACGTACCAAAATAAAAAGGCAATTTCCCAATAGTGGGAGAGGATGCTTTTTTACAAAGCATGTGACAAATAACATTTTATTTTATTTATTTGTTGCTCTAGGTTTGGGATTTCCAAGACTAATTGATAACACTAGCTAACAGGAGACTGCTAGCTATCACTTGCTAACGGGAGACTACTAGCTATCACTAGCTAACAGGAGACTGCTAGCTATCACTAGCTAACAGGAGACTGCTAGCTATCACTAGCTAACGGGAGACTGCTAGCTATCACTAGCTAACGGGAGACTGCTAGCTATCACTAGCTAACGGGAGACTACTAGCTATCACTAGCTAACGGGAGACTGCTAGCTATCACTAGCTAACGGGAGACTGCTAGCTATCACTAGCTAACGGGAGACTGCTAGCTATCACTAGCTAACGGGAGACTACTAGTTATCACTAGCTAACGGGAGACTACTAGCTATCACTAGCTAACGGGAGACTGCTAGCTATCACTAGCTAACGGGAGACTGCTAGCTATCACTAGCTAACGGGAGACTGCTAGCTATCACTAGCTAACAGGAGACTGCTAGCTATCACTAGCTAACAGGAGACTGCTAGCTATCACTAGCTAACAGGAGACTACTAGCTATCACTAGCTAACGGGAGACTGCTAGCTATCACTAGCTAACAGGAGACTGCTAGCTATCACTAGCTAACAGGAGACTACTAGCTATCACTAGCTAACGGGAGACTACTAGCTATCACTAGCTAACAGGAGACTGCCAGCTATCACTAGCTAACAGGGAATAAATAGATCCTACAACACATATAAGGTTCCTAGCCTCCAATGCTTAGGCTACTTTATGTCCCTAACACTAAAACTGACACTGAATAATATAGAAATAAATTATAAATGTTTTTATCAAACAAAAACTGAATAAAAACGAGTAAATCAAGTCAGAAAACTAGCTGAAACTGAATTGAATTCCCCCCCAAAATCTAAAACAAATGGAAATAAAAACTAACATAAAGACACAAAACTATAATAACCTTGATCATTACATTATCGATAAGAAGTGACCACAGTGCATCATGGAAATATGTTCATCCCTTCAGCCCCGTTCTCCTCCTCCATTATTAGGAAGGGGAGGCTCTGTCATACTCTGGACAGGATTTGTAAAAAGACCCAATGTTCACAATTCCCCTCCGTTAAACAATGTTTTCAAAGCAGTTTAAATGTTGCATGATTTGTATCAAGGCGAAGTTGTGAAAGAAAACATTCCTCAATAAAGACTTGGAGCTCAGCTGTCTCCATGATACAATGATAAAAAAGTATCATATTTTTATTGTTTATATTTCCAGTCCAAAATATTTAATTTGATGTCTGTTGCCTGTATTGAGGCTTACTGACAGGGCTTGGGAACTCTCAGCACAGTGAGGCCTCTCCACTGAAGTTCAAAGAGGACTGTGAGAGTCACAACAGCCAAGGTGTTCTTACTGGACAGGGGGCAATTAGTTGCCCCTCCTGATAATCACCTTGTAGCATTTAGCACACACTTAACAACACAAATGGCACACAGTGTAGAAGGTGTGTGTGTGTGTGTGTGTGTGTGTGTGTGTGTGTGTGTGTGTGTGTGTGTGTGTGTGTGTGTGTGTGTGTGTGTGTGTGTGTGTGTGTGTGTGTGTGTGTGTGTGTGTGTGTGTGTGTGTGTGTGCGTGCATGCGCTGGGTGTGCACTTGTGCATGTGATACAGAGAGAGGGGGTTGATTGCTCTGTCCAGTAGTAGAGAGATGTGCTGGGCTTCGTCAAAGGAGAGTGCCTGCAGAGGGAAGAGATCAGTTGTCATCACTAACCAAGACTCTCCATCCCAGTGGTTGGAGGGATGGGACATTCTAGCACTCGCTGAAGAATGGCCACAGCCAGCGACTGTTTATTTTTTTTCTCTATCTTGTCTTGGCCACCTTTCCAAATGAGGATCTGCTGTTGTAAACTTAGCTTTTGCCCTCCTCCTCTCATCAGTTGTCAGAGATGGGAAATCAGAGGTAATGTTATTTTGGGGGGATGAGAGAATGAAAAACACTGTCAAATCCAATTTCCTCTGGTTTTTATAGCTTTGCAGCTGTATTTTCTGGGGGGGAAATGGTTGAAGGACAGCGCCGTAAATCATAAGTCCCGAATATATAAACAGCTTTGATGTAAAATTCCATTAAGTTGCCAGAATATTGCCATAACATTCAAATCCAATCTACTCAATCTAAATCCCTTGCTACAGTATATCTGTCCAACACTGCATCTCCTTTTTGTTTCACAACTATTTTAATGTTAAGAGTAAGACTTGGAAGTAAAAGATATACAGTAATTACGAAACTATGTAAGTCAGACAGGCGTGCAGATAGATACGAAGGAGGGATAAATTGTCACTGATGTTGGGATAGACGGACCAAGGCGCAGCGTGATTCGAGTTCCACATCTTTTATTAGTGAAACTTAAACAAAACAATAAACAAACAACGATCGTGAAGTAACAGCGCGCACATCAGCACTCAACAAAACAATATCCCACAACCCAGGTGGGAACAATAGAGAACTTAAGTATGATCCCCAATTAGAGACAACGAACATCAGCTGCCACTAATTGGGAACCATACCAAGAGCACTAACATAGAAATGAAAAAACTAGAACACCCCCTAGTCACGCGCTGACCTACAACACCATAGAGAACCAAGGGCTCTCTATGGTCAAGGTGTGACAGTACCCCCCCCCCCCCCCCCCCCCAAAGGTGCGCAAAACCTGACACCAAATGGGGAGGGTAGGGGGGGTGACTAGTGTCGGTGGCGGCTCCGGTGCGGGTCGCCGCCCAGACCCCGGATCCGGCCATGGCGCCGGGCTGAACGGGGTCTGATGACACTGGACTGATGACACACACTTCAGGGCGAGTGCGGGGAGCTGGCACAGGACGTACCGGACTGGGGAAGCGCACTGGAGGCCAGATGCGTGAAACTGGCACAGACTTCACCAGACTGCTGACAGGCTCTTCAGGTCGAATGTTGAGCAGAACACACTTGACCAACATCTCTCTCCTCTCTCTCTCCCCCAACCTCTCCATCGCCTCCCTGGCGGTCTCTGGCCTTTCAGGGCGAGTGCGAGGAGCTGGCACAGATGGCACCGGACTGGTGTCATGCTCTGCAGCATGCCTGCGCTGCAGCATACTCCTCGCCAAAGTCATTCTCCGATATCCCTCCTCACACTGCTCCATCGACTCCCAGGCGGGCTCTGGCTCTCTCCTTGGCTCGGCCGACCACCCCTCGTGCCCCCCCCCCCCCCAAAGAATCTTGGGGTTTCTGTGACCGCGGTCCCCGGCGTCGTCGCTGTCCCCCTATGCTCCTTGGCGACTCGCACCAAGGAAGGGTCTCGTGTCCTCCCATGATTTCTTCCCAGGTCCAACTCACTTTTCCTTCCGTTGCACACTGCTTGGTCCTTGTTTGGTGGGATATTCTGTCACGGATGTTGGGATAGATGGACCAAGGCGCAGCGTGAATCGAGTTCCACATCTTTTATTAGTGAAACTTCAACAAAACAATAAACAAACAATGACTGTGAAGTAACAGAGCGCACATCAGCACTCAACAAAACAATATCCCACAACCCAGGTGGGAACAATGGAGAACTTAAGTATGATCCCCAATTAGAGACAACGAACATCAGCTGCCTCTAATTGGGAACCATACCAAGAGCACCAACATAGAAATGAAAAAACTAGAACACCCCCTAGTCACGCCCTGACCTACAACACCATAGAGAACCAAGGGCTCTCTATGGTCAGGGCGTGACGTAAATGGAGCGATAAATGGAGGGATGGTTGAGTGAGTGGATGAGTAAATAGATCTCTTATTCAAAAAGCTATTTGGGAAAAAACAATGAACTGGGAATTGATACAAAAACGTATGTCTATATATTTAAGATGTGTTTGTGTGTGTGTGTATGCCCGGTGTGCATCAAAACAAAACAATACTCCTTAAATATAGAATGGGTGGGGATTTAATGAACACACAAGTGCATCTGCTGTCACTAGGGGGGGAAGAGGCACAATTAGTGGTTTTCAGGCAGCTGTGTGTGTGTTCCCCAAGCACCAGTGGGAGGTCAGGTGGTCAGCTGTGCTCTCCAGTTAAGTGTCACGCCAGCCCAACATCCTCGCTGACGCCATTGTGAGTCACAAAGGCTGTGCGGCTGCAGGGACAAAGAGAAGCCCTTGATCTATTAAGATGTGAATTGTGTTCTCTCCACACTGTGCTGCACGGTAAAGGAAATGAGTTGATCCTCTCGTGCAGACTGTCACTAAGCTTTACAGCGCTAGTAGCTCCTAATTTACAGTTTCAGAATGAGGGAACGTTCAATATCTAAATAACATGTCTGTCCTTGAGTCTCAATGGTATAGGCCAAGCAATGGAGATTCAGCTAGGGTTAGGGCTAGGGTTGAGCCGGGGTTTGGACATGAAGCTAGGGTTAGGGTTAGGTTTGAGCCGGGGTTTGGACATGAAGCTAGGGTTAGGTTTAGGGTTGAGGAGGAGTTTGGACATGAAACTAGGGTTAGGGTTGAGCCAGGGTTGGGAAATGAAGTTATGGTTAGGGTTAGGGTTGAGCTGGGGTTTGGACATGAAGCTAGGGTTAGGGTTAGGGTTGAGCCGGGGTTTGGACATGAAGCTAGGGTTAGGGTTAGGGTTGAGCTGGGGTTTGGACATGAAGCTAGGGTTAGGGTTGAGCCAGGGTTGGGACATGAAGCTAGGGTTAGGGTTAGGGTTGAGCCGGGGTTTGGACATGAAGCTAGGTTTAGGGTTAGGGTTGAGCCGGGGTTTGGACATGAAGCTAGGTTTAGGGTTAGGGTGGAGCTGGGGTTTGGACATGAAGCTAGGGTTAGGGTTGAGCCAGGGTTGGAACATGAAGCTAGGATTAGGGTTATTGTAACAGTAAGGTTCCCACTGGGCAGAGACTTCAGTTCAACGTCTAGTTTTGATTTACATTTGGTCGAGGTGTCAACTAACATGAATTCAACGTGTCTTTGGAAAAAATTCCCTAACGTTGATGACTTTTTGCAAATTCAGTCCGTCTTCCAAGTTGATTCAATGTCATCACATAGATTTTGTATTGTTTTATGACGTGGAAACAGCGTTGATTCAGCCAGTTTTTGTCCAGTGGGTTGGCTCAGGCCCAATTGAACCACTATGTAGAATGCTCAGCTTTTAATACAGCCTCTATAAATGTCTATAGCCATTTTAATTGTAAGTTTAAGTACACTGATAGTTTAATATAGACTCAATAAGAATGTGACTCAACACCCAGCACCATGACAGGTGGGGTACTGCTAGTGCACCCTTGAGCATGGTACTTAAGCTCAATTATCACAACTTAATTCAATTGGTCCAATAAAACTATCCAGCTGCATAAACATGTTACAGAACGGGTGAGATCTAAAACAGAGAGCATCTTTAACTCTCCCTGGATCAGGCCGTCTGCTGTGCCAATCAGTCATTTCACACTGTAATGTAATGATTTAGGAGCTCCCTATTTGTCACGTAGTCCAGTGGCACCACACTGAGCCAACGTGTCGCTTTCTTATGAGTCTATCGACGTGAACGACCACTTTCCCAAATGGCTAGCTGGCCAGCAATTTGCCAACGGAGGGGACAGGGTGGCCCCATTTGGACGGCTGTCTGTCTTTGGGGGGTTTCTGCTTGTCACTTTCCCTGTGCCTGGCTCTGTGTTCAAAGCCAGGGCTTTTAAACCTGTGTGTGACTGTGACAGCAGGAAGGTAGTGCTGTGCTGTGAGAGGGGATGGATGCATGGGGCCGGGTGGCCGGCCAGCTGTGCTCTCTTGTGGTAGCTCCAGGGATAGCCTGCCCTGCCTGGGAGGTGTCACTTCACTGTACATATCTTTGCTGTAAGTCGCCTAAGTCTTTTAAAACAATGAACAATGGTTTTTATGACTTCTGAAACCATACGTTCCTATGACTCAAAGTGAACTCCCTAATTAAGGAAATGACAATGTTACATTGAGCCGTTTTCTTTATTTCCCTGCTTATGTTCTGTTCATGTTTCTTAGAGGCTGTGCATGCAAACGTTTAACTCATGAGATGAGGTCCCGAGATTAACATTCCACAAGTTTTGGGGTTGAGGGGGACATTCCCGTTGACTCCCTCAGTCCTGTGAGATGCATAATTGCTGGCTAAATACCCATCTCTCAGGGGTGGCCAGCCTGCCTTAATGCAGAGGTCTGCTCTGTGTCCATCCGCATTTGCAGCTAGTCTGACACGTACAGTGGCTTTCCTCTGTCTCACAGGACAGGTCCACTGGCTGCCTCATCAAGGCTGATTGCTGGAGACACTCCCTTCCCAGCAGTCATTTCACCTGACGTGAAGCAGACCTGTATCCTGTAGACCCGCACTATGAATCAGGAAGACTGACTGGCTGAACTCATCTCCCCTGGTGAAGCTGGAACCGCATGACTGAGGAAGGAGAAAATGTCTCTGTGGAGAGAAGATATACCGAGGAGTCAAAATAAAACTACCTTGTTTAATGCTAACATTTAACATCCCATCAACATGAAAATGATGGTCATATTTGGTTAAGACGTTGATCAATGATATTTCAACCTTTATTTACCCACTCAAAAAGACAGGCAGAAGTTTGTTGAATTCCATATGTGTTATTACTATGCTTTCAACCATCTAAAGGCTTAAACAAATTCCAATGTTTAGTCAACCAAATTCCTGGTTTAGTTGTCTTATCACTGCGCTATCAACCATTTTAAAAGCACAACAAAGTTCAAATGGGAATACAATGGCAGATAAATTGTATTTATACAACTTAATGTGTTATCACTGTGCTTCATCAAATAGCACAACCAAATTACCTGGATTGTAGTTGAGATTACATTAAAAGTACATATTGCAAGTGATCAATGCTTTTCAAGATTCTGCACAGATTATTACAGCAATTGTGAAGATTTCCACAGACCTACGACCTTTGCGTGCTATCTTGAACATGCACGCTTCTATGATGACATAAGAAGCCATTTATAGTTACAGTAGGCTAACCTCAAAATGTGGCCAGCGATATTGAATTGTGTTTGGTTGTCAACAAATTCCAGTTTGTCTACAAATTAATAATGTATGTGTTGGATTCATGTCTCCATCGCATCCAAGAATCAAAGGTAAAGAATAGGGCTCAAATTAAACTTTATTTAAAGTGGATTTAAAGTTTCCTATTCTTTAACTTTGAAGATGAAGACGTGAATCCAAAATATTGATTATACATTTGTAGACAAACTGGAGTTAAATAAAGCCAGACTAAGTCAGTGGTACAGATGGAACTATCCAAGTAGAAAATACATCTCCTTCAAATGTAATCTAATCAAACTTTAAACACACTTTAAATAAAGTTTGATTCGATTTTGTGGTATTCTTTAACATTGATTTGTTTCTGGTTGAAATGGAGACATGACTCCAACATATTAATGATAAACTTAAAGATTTCATTTGAAATCAACCAAAGCTTGAAGCCATAGGCCAAGATGTACATACAGGTATTTTCTATTTTTAGTTGAACCCTGTGTTGAACCCTGTGTTGAACACTGTGTTGAACCCTGTGTTGAACACTGTGTTGGACCCTGTGTTGGACCCTGTGTTGAACACTGTGTTGAACACTGTGTTGGACCCTGTGTTGAACACTGTGTTGAACACTGTGTTGAACCCTGTGTTGAACACTGTGTTGGACCCTGTGTTGAACACTGTGTTGGACCCTGTGTTGAACACTGTGTTGAACACTGTGTTGAACCCTGTGTTGAACACTGTGTTGGACCCTGTGTTGAACACTGTGTTGAACACTGATGTCATACCATATCTGTTAGGCCTTGGCTAGATGAGCTAATCTTCAGCTCCTTCATTCGGAAGTGGTGTGGATCTCCCAATCTGCGAGGTATCGCTTCACATGGATGTGCTGATTCTCTATGTAATACTGAATCGCATTCTCAAAAAAACTCTAAATGAATTATTTGTCTTGCCTGTGAAATGACTTTAGCCCTGAGAGCAGCCCTTTGGCCCTCCACGTTTACACAACACCAAGAGTTGGTCTGGCCCAATTCATATAGAAATCATTTCATCAGAAAGAGACAAAAAAAATATGTATTTATGACCCCAACAGCGAGACAGGAATAGGTTCAAGCCCCTTTCCATCTGTGTGCAATCCTAGCGTAATGCTATCATCACCTGTTTCCATGCTTCTTGCTCACATCTGGCTTGCATTAAAAAGAATCACACAAGGTGCATTTTTTTCTGCCTCTTTTTGTGTGCACTTTAGCAGTTGGCTCATATTTCTAAAATAGGCTACAACAACAAATTAAGATCTGAGGCTTGGAGAAAAAAGCACTGATTTCAAACAGCAATTTGCTTTAAATTTCAGAACCAGACTCTCCAGGGGGTTCGATATACTAGACACAGGAGTTTAAGAGCTCACTAAGGTTTATTGCTGTGTGGACTGGAGCCTGGATGCTAAGATAATGGGTTTTTTAATTTATCAAGCTGGCAGAGAATGGGTACAATTTTGTCATAGTTAAATCCATTTGGCTTGTAAATAAACCGGAATTCCCTCTTATGTTTGAATAATTTGAAGGTAGTGCTTCCTCATAAATGATGGTAATATAGTAATTAATAAAAATACAAGGTCCACATCACAGTAGGTAGACTGCCACTATTACAACAGTGCTTAAAATGAATTGTATATCACTTTTTTCTCTTCCCCAGGTCAAATTGAAAGGTTGCAATGTATCACTAGATGTCCAGCCCTAAACACTTCCCCATGAGTACATTAGGAACTACCTGCACTTTATCATAGATACAGTACATGTTGTGTAAATATGATGTAAATATGTAAGTGTCATGTGAGTATGTGAAAGAGATATTGGAGCTGCCTCTGTCATAATAATAGCAGGGATGTAGCCTATATATGTGGGCTGCCAATGTACAGTATGAGAACTCCTGCCCAATGAAATGTTTTTCCCTCGTCCATAACAGACTGGAATCTGTGTATCCGCTCTGCCTCTCCCATGGACACCAGCTGTGCAGCTGGTGCTTGCTGGGAACTGCAGTCAGCCTGCAGTTGTGAGGGATTTTTAACACAATTCTCCCATGTGCATTTAAGGAAGCAGTAATGTCATGCAATTGGGGTCATATTATTATTGTGTGGATCCCGGAGAGTGATGTCAGAGGAAAGAGGAAACTAGCTAACTCCCAAACCAAGAGAGCAAAGGTTACAGTCGAACTGGCAGAGACCCAGATTGACTTAAAAACTTTCCTTTCTCTCTTCCCCCTTTCTTTCCTTAAAAAAGTAAGATGTCCCGGTTTGCTTCCTTTGGCATATCTGATTATGAGCTGTAATTTATTATCATTGAGTAATTGTCGTCACTAGGGGGTTTGAGATAACAGCTTTTCAAAAAGGAACATCCTGTGAAAATGTCCTACATAAATGGAACATTGTAGAGGGATGAAATGGAGACAAATGACTGAATGGATTAAATGAATTTAATTTATACATTAACGTTGGCCGTTCATCATCTCTAATGAAAAATCAACACTTTTCTAGTATATCAAAGGGAAGATCATTTGAGTGTTCCAGATACAGTTGAAGTTGGAAGTTTACATACTTAGGTTGGAGTCATTAAAACTCGTTTTTCAACCACTCCACAAATTTCTTGTTAACAAACTATAGTTTTGGCAAGTTGGTTAGGACATCTACTTTGTGCATGACACAAGTACTTTTTCCAACAATTGTTTACAGACAGATTTATTTCACTTATAATTCACTGTGTCACAATTCCAGTGGGTCAGACGTTTACATACACTAAGATGACTGTGCCTTTAAACAGCATGGAAAATTCCAGAAAATGATGTCATGGCTTTAGAAGCTTCTGATAGGCTAATTGACATCATTTGAGTCAAATGGAGGTGTACCTGTGGATGTATTTCAAGGCCTACCTTCAAACTCAGTGCCTCTTTGCTTGACATCATGGGAAAATCAAAATAAATCAGCCAAGACCTCAGAAAAGAATTGTGGACCTCCACAAGTCTGGTTCATCCTTGGGAGCAATTTTCAAACGCTTGAAGGTACCACATTCATCTGTACAAACAATAGTAAGCAAGTATAAACACCATGGGACCACGCAGCCGTCATACCACTCAGGAAGGAGACGCGTTCTGTCTCCTAGAGATGAATGTACTTTGGTGCGAAAAGTGCAAATCAATCCCAGAACAACAGCAAGACCTTGTGCAGATGCTGGAGGAAACAGGTACAAAAGTATCTATATCCACAGTAAAAAAGTCCTATATCGACATAACCTGAAAGGCCGCTCAGCAAGGAAGAAGCCACTGCTCCAAAACCGCCATAAAAAAGGCAGATTACGGTTTGCAACTGCACATGGGGACAAAGATCATACTTATTGGAGAAATGTCCTCTGGTCTGATGAAACAAAAATAGAACTGTTTGGCCATAATGACCATCGTTATGTTTGGAGGAAAAAGTGGGAGGCTTGCAAGCCAAAGAACACCATCCCAACCATGAAGCATGGGGGTTGCAGCATCATGTTGTGGGGGTGGTTTGCTGCAGGAGGGACTGGTGCACTTCACAAAATAGATGGCATCATGAGGCAGGAAAATGATGTGGCTATATTGAAGCAACATCTCAAGACATCAGTCAGGAAGTTAAAGCTTGGCCGCAAATGCGTCTTCCAAATGGACAATGACACCAAGCATACTTCCAAAGTTGTGGCAAAATGGCTTAGCTTCTTACGGCTGAAATCCCATTAACGGGATCGATATGACAACAGCCAGTGAAAGTGCAGAGCGCCAAATTCAAAACAGCAAAAATCTCAATTAAAATTCCTCAAACATACAAGTATTATACACCATTTTAAAGGTAAGATTCTCATTAATCCAACCACAGTGTCCGATTTCAAAAAGGCTTTACAGCGAAGCACACCAAACGATTATGTTAGGTCAGCACCTAGTCACAAAAAAACATACAGCCATTTTCCAGCCAAAGAGAGGAGTCACAAAAAGCAGAAATAGAGATAAAATGAATCACTAACCTTTGATGATCTTCATCAGATGACACTCATAGGACTTCATGTTACACAATACATGTACGTTTTGTTTGATAAAGTCCATCCTTTATGTCCAAATACCTCCTTTTTGTTCACGCGTTCAGTCGAGTAATCCAAATGCACTGTGCTCGCGCAGTAAGTTCAGACAAAAAGTCAAAGTTATATTACAGTTCGTAGAAACGTCAAACGATATATAGAATCAATCTTTGGGATGTTTTTATCATAAATCTTCCATAATATTCCAACCAGACAATTCCTTTGTCTTCAGAAAGGAAAAGGAACACACCTAACTCTCATGGGAGCACGCGCAATTGAGCTCATGTCATTTTCTCAGTCATCTGACTCCATATGCTCTTATTCTCTCCCCATGCACAGTAGAAGCATGAAACAACGTTCTAAGGACTGTTGACATCTAGTGGAAGCCTTAGGGAGTCCAAAATGACCCCACAGACACTGTATACTGGATAGGCAATCACTTGAAAAACTACAAACCTCAGATTTCCACACTTCCTGGTTGGATTCTTTCTCAGGTTTTTGCCTGCCATATGAGTTCTGTTAAACTCACAGACATCATTCAAACAGTTTTAGAAACTTTAGAGTGTTTCCTATCCAATAATAATATGCATATCTAATAATATGCATATCTTAGCTTCTGGGCCTGAGTAGCAGGCAGTTTACTCTGGGCACCTTCTTCATCCAAGCTACTCAATAAAGTCAAGGTATTGGAGTGGCCATCACAAAGCCCTGACCTCAACCCTATAGAACATTTGTGGGCAGAACTGAAAAAGTGTGTGCAAGCAAGGAAGTCTACAAACCTGATTCAGTTACATCAGCTCTGTCAGGAGGAATGGGCCAAAATTCACCCAACTTATTGTGGGAAGCTTGTGGAAGGCTACCCGAAACATTTGACCCAAGTTAAACAACGTAAAGGCAATGCTACCAAATACTAATTGAGTGTATGTAAACTTCTGACCCACTGGGAATGTGATGAAAGAAATAAAAGCTGAAATAAATCATTCTCTTTACTATTATTCTGACATTTCAAATTCTTAAAATAAAGTGGTGATCCTATCTGGCCTAAGAAAGGGAATTTTTGCTAGGATTAAATATCAGGAATTGTGAAAAACTGAGTTTAAATGTATTTGGCTAAGGTGTATGTAAACTTCCGATTTCAAATGTATATACCAATATGAGTGTCCTGAAATGAAAAACCAAAGCTGAGATGGTACGTTTGCCTATATCTTTGTTGTCTACAGTGCACATTTCCTTGTACTTGTAGGAGCAGTGATTTAAGCCTACTGTATGAGAACACTTTGATCTTACACCATGTACAAAACATTACAGCAGAAACATGAACCATGGAAGAGGATAAAATGTGCTCTTACAGTGTGTCAAATCAGCTAGTAAAATGGTCACATTTCAATCTAACCAAACTTAATCTCCACTGCTGTCCAGTGGCATGTCAATAGAATCCACAGATGAGGAATCAAAACCTCCGTTCCAGGTGCTCAATGCTGCCATAATTTACAGTTGCTTTGCTACCTGTCGTGGTCGCTTAGATTAGAAAAGCAGCTGCGGTAGGGAAGCAGCTTACCAGTGGTGGTATTAGGCAAACTGTTTATGTTGGAGGGAGTTGGAGAACACACACAGGTCTTGTGGTTTCTGCCAGCACAAGTTCCATCTGTTATCTTTGGATTAACTAGGCTACCCTGTGAGCGTTTAGCCAAGAGGGAGACTTGATAATAATAAAGTGTGTGTAGACCTAGTTTACACCCTATCTCTGATCATTCTTCCCCTCTACTCAGGAACTAATTTGACCTAGAACACCAGGTGAGTACAAGTACCTGCCAGATAGAAACAGAATTAGTGTTTCAGCCCTCCAGGACTGTAATTGAATTGCCCTGCCCTATTTATTTGAGTGATGAAGTCAGCATTGGCACGCCTGTGTGATGAACCAGGGTCAGACCCCCATAACCAGCTGGATGATTAGTCTACATCCCTACAAACCAAAATGGGGAGGGGGGGGCAGGACAGGACCAACCTGAGTTTGAGAAATCCTGTAACTGTTAGAGCATCATGAAATGATGAAACCTTTCATCAGTTTGTTCTGGAGTCATCAATGGCCTTATAAGATTATGGAAACTTTTTCAACAATTGAAATGAGTCACCATATGCCTAATTATGTAATTACATATAATCTATCATATCATTGGCACAAGGTAATGCAGTTTCTTATGCCAAATAAAAAAATAACTTTATTGCAATTATTTAAAGGCCTAGTGCAATAAAAAAAAATCTGTTTCTCCTGTGTTTTATAACGTATTGCACAACAGCTGATGAAACTACAGTAACACTGTAAACGTGTGGGAAAAAATATTATTTCTTGATAGTTGCTGGTTGAAAATACAATCTACACAGGACCTTCTAATCAGCAGGTTTGCATGGGCGGGAGTTTCGGCTTTCCATGGTAACATCGGTTTATAGACCAATAAAAAATAGAGTTCTAAACCTTTCTCCCAATAACAGCTAGTTTTCATTTCCCCCTCCCCATTCAAACCACCCCCAGACAGTCTTAGCAAAATTCTTGCTTGAGAAATAGGTTTTTGCTCAAAAAAACATTTTTGACAATTTTAATGGAAATCTATTACAGTAAGGTACTTAATTGTTAACCAAAAATGATTTAATATTGATGTAAAAATGGCTGCTTTGAGCCTTTAATGAGCATGATGGCCAATGACGAATGTACTGGTCAAATTACCAAATGCATAAAGAAAATGTAAACTGTTAGTAGAGATAGATATGTTTAATTTTCCCTCTGTCATGGGGTTGATGTTACATTTAATTGCTATGGTATTAGGCCAGGCCTGATCTGTATTGAGACCCAAGGAAGGCAGTGGTATAGAAATAGGTGTCTCCCCCTAGAGGGACAAAGTGGTAAAGTCCCTTCTGATCTCTGTCCATTAGGTGTCAACTTCTCTGTCCCATCGCTATGGACAAGAAAGTGCTCCAGCTCAGGCATGGGTAAGGTCTCCTCTAAGCTTAATGAAGATAAATGACAACATTTAAGACTGCAATGTCACATTCTCATTTAGGTTCTTACGGCTTAAATGACACATTGCATTCGTCTCAGAATCTATTTGGCAAACCACACAAATGATCCATAGATCATTTAAGTAATTTCATTCTTTGGAAAGTATGTCTCGTTGGTTGAATTTAAGAGTTTTCACAGCAATATTGAATCCTTCACCCTATTCAATATATGTTAAGGTTATATGCAAATGGTTTTCATAAATCAGTTTAAGGAGCAAAGGGTAATGGTTAGTGAATGATACTTATCAGACACCATAAGTGCTATTTCCAATAAATACACAGAGCGGTTCATTCATATGGGGATTCAGGTCCTGATGGATATAGGATCATCACCTTGGAGTGATTCCAAGACAGCGCTTAAATCAACCTGTACATGGTCTGTCCCATAAAGGCTTGACCAATCTTTGAGGATAACACATCTTAATGGAAAATGTATTTTATGTTACATATTAGACTTCTGGTGTCACTGATTCATTCATCACGAAGATCTATTCTTGACAAGGTATCACAGTGCCGTCTCAGTTTTAAGCAAGCTTTTAGTGTTTTTTTTTTGTTGCTTTTACAAATTTGTAAAAAAAAAGGGTTGTTCTAAACATGTACAGTTAAAGTCGGAAGTTTACATACACCTTAGCCAAATACATTTAAACTCAGTTTTTCACAATTCCAGACATTTAATCAGAGTAAAAATTCCCTGTCTTAGGTCAGTTAGGATCACCACTTTATTTTAAGAATGTGAAATGTCAGAATAATAGTAGAGAGAATGATTTATTTCAGCTTTTATTTCTTTCATCACATTCCTAGTCGGTCAGAAGTTTACATACACTCAATTAGTATTTGGTAGCATTGCCTTTAAAATTGTTTAACGGGTCAAACATTTCAGGTAGCCTTCCACAAGCTTCCCACAATAAGTTGGGTGAATTTTGGCCCATTCCTCCTGACAAAGCTGGTGTAACTGAGTCAGGTTTGTAGGCCTCCTTGCTCGCACACACTTTTTCAGTTCTGCCCACAAATGTTCTATAAAATTGAGGTCAGGACTTGTGATGGCCACTCCAATACCTTGACTTTGTTGTCCTTAAGCCATTTTGCCACAACTTCGGAAGTATGCTTGGTGTCATTGTCCATTTGGAAGACACATTTGCGACCAAGCTTTAACTTTCTGACTGATGTCTTGAGATGTTGCTTCAATATATCCACATCATTTTCCTGCCTCATGGTGCAATTTATTTTGTGAAGTGCACTGGTCCCTCCTGCAGCAAAGCACCCCCACAACATGATGCTGCCATCCCCGTGCTTCAAGGTTGGGATGGTGTTCTTCGGCTTGCAAGCCTCCCCCTTTTTCCTCCAAACATAACGATGGTCATTATGGCCAAACAGTTCTATTTTTGTTTCATCAGACCAGAGGACATTTCTCCAAAAAGTACGATCTTTGTCCCCATGTGCAGTTGCAAACCGTAGTCTGGCTTTTTTATGGCGGTTTTGGAGCAGTGGCTTCTTCCTTGCTGAGCGGCCTTTCATGTTATGTCAATATAGGACTTGTTTTACTGTGGATATAGATAGTTTTGTACCTGTTTCCTCCAGCATCTTCACAAGGTCCTTTGCTGTTGCGCTGGGATTGATTTGCACTTTTCGCACCAAAGTACGTTCATCTCTAGGAGACAGAACACGTCTCCTTCCTGAGCGGTATGACGGCTGCGTGGTCCCATGGTGTTTATACTTGCTTACTATTGTTTGTACAGATGAATGTGGTACCTTCAAGCGTTTGGAAATTGCTCCCAAGGATGAACCAGACTTGTGGAGGTCTACAATTTTTTTCTGAGGTCTTGGCTGATATCTTTTGATTTTCCCATGATGTCAAGCAAAGAGGCACTGTGTTTGAAGGTATGCCTTGAAATACATCCACAGGCACACCTCCAATTGACTCAAATTATGTCAATTAGCCTATCAGAAGCTTCTAAAGCCATGACATCATTTTCTGTAATTTTCCAGGCTTGTTTAAAGGCACAGTCATCATCTGGAATTGTGACACAGTGAATTATAAGTGAAATAATCTGTCTGTTAACAATTGTTGGAAAAATTACTTGTGTCATGCACAAAGTAGATGTCCTAACCGACTTGCCAAAACTATAGTCTGTTAACAAGAAATTTGTGGAGTGGTTGAAAAACGAGTTTTAATGACTCCAACCTAAGTGTATGTAAAGTTCCGACTTCAACTGTATATGCTTTCTATTGTAGGTTTGTGGGGCGTTGTTGCCTCTATTTTGATGTTTTGGTATGTTTTTACAGTGCACACAAAAAAATGTCCACAAGGAGTATGTCTATCTTCAATATGCCTGTGGAAAAGATGTCGTCCTACTGAGAGGTTTTATGTAATTAGCGCTACCTGTACCATACAACTTTCCCATCAATTAAATTCTATGTATTCACATGAACTTGTACCCATTTAGTTTGGAGAGGGAAACATGAGGCTTTGGAGAAGTGATTGTTCACTGAGCTTTGGCTCATACTCTGCTGGAGTGAAACGCTTGTATAGAAACTGTTGCACAACATTCTAGTGAGAAGGATCAGACCTTTCCTGCAATCTCTTAGCTCTACGCATACAGTCCTCCCTCCTTCGTGAGTGTTCATTACACACACAGTGCCACAATCCATCTCACTAAAGCTAAAGCATACCATGGCACAGTAGTGGTCTGGGCTGAAAACAAAAAACAACCTTTCAGGAGGAAAGAAATAGAAGAGGACCATCCTGAAGCAGAATCTGAGACAAACACTGAGACAGAAATGGATTGATTAGGTATGTGAGCACTTTGTTGAAGTTGATAAAAGGAATAGCTTCTCCACTATGTGAGGGATGACAGAAGTCCGAAACGTGGTGCTTGAGAGATAAGGAGCTGTCTGAACAGCAGGTTGAACGTCCCTGTCAGTGTGGTTTGTTTCCAAGCGGATGTCCTTAACTGGAGGTTATGTCTGTGTGTCCCTGGCCTGCTCTGACGTTCCCTGTTGAGCTAATAGAGTGCCGTAATAAGACGATCACTTTTTCATCATCCCTTTGGAATGACTACAGATACCGACAGGCAGGGGGATTGTGGGAAAATCGACCCTGACATTTCAAAAGACAATTGCCAAGGGAAGGCTTCAGCGAAGGGTGCTCACATCTGCACAACTCCCCTCCTCCAAGGCGGCCTCTCGCACACACTCTGATTCTTAATCCCTTTCATTGGTCCCTTGGCCCTAGATCTCTTATTTTCATTGGGTCTTTGGCATATCAAATAGCAGATCTGTTTGCAAATGTATATGTGTCCAGAGAGCATAGTGTTTATAATGCTGTTGTGCAGGAGCTGCATGGAGGGACCTACCAGATGTATTGGCCTGTTATTGTTTGTGTTTTATCCTCAGGCCTACGTACTGTAGAAATATACAATTGTCTTTCATGGTATGAATGTTAAGATTAACACTAATATTCAAGACATTGTAATAATCACCAGAAGAGCGTCTCTGTTAACTCTGTTACTGCAGTTGCAGTTTAGTGTCTTCCTCCTCAGACATAACATAATGCTTGCACCAGATGCCTCGTTAAGAGAGTAAACTCCTCTTGTTTTTCACCATGAGTTACAACAGCAGCCTCGTCTTCGTCTCGCTGATAGTTAAATAAGAAACGAGACTTGGGGCCCTCCCTGTCTGCCCTCCTCAGATCTCTGGCCAGAACGGAACTGTAAATTGTGCGACCTCATGAAATATCTGAGAAATATATCAGAGCCGAGATAGCTGAGGCATGTATGTGGAAACTGAGCTTTGATGCAAGTGACTGCACAATATATTACTTCCCATGGCAATGAAACAAACACAGCCGAGCCAGGTTTTTGAGAGAAAAAAAAAAAATTTACTAAAAAAGCTATGGTCCATTTTTATATCTTATAATTTCATAGTACATAATTGTATAAACATGAACATAAATGGACATCAATAAGAAACTTACATTATGATTAAAATACATTACTCCTCTTCTTAGCAGGTATGACTAAAATGCTTTTAAGAGGTTAACCATTTTTGTTTTCACGTTTACATTGGTCATACGTTGACATACAGTGTTAAGTGGTAAAATTTCAAATAAAAACATGAACAATTAGATATTAACAATTAAAAATTCTAATTAACAGTTTCAATGGACTCATCCATTCATTTCTGAGGTTGAGAGCTTCAGTGGTCTTAGAATGAGCTGATATGCTTCCATGAATGTTACCTGGCAAATCAAAGCAATGACACATAATAACATACAGTATGAGGTTTGACAATGATACCCCACAACACGACCACACTGCCTCCCAACATGCTACAATGATTAGCTGACATGGGGCAAAGCAGGGATGGCGGTGTGGTGCTTAAGTCTGTGAGTGTCCAACTCCTGGGGGTTAGGGGGGTTTTGGGGGGGACGTGAACAGAGTAGCCTCTCCCATCGTCTCTCCGAGTGCTTTAGTGTGGTTAGTGGAGGAGGTGGGTGATGGCAGTAGGTGGAGTAGAGGTTTGGTGTGAACTTGAGACTGCCAGTGGACACCGGGCTGATGGAGACAGCTGATGTTGATGTGAGGACTGCCCATGGGAGGTGAGGGAGAAGAGTGGGCAGGGAGTTTTCACAGCCAATAGAGTTAGTTGCCCATGTTCATGGCTGGTTGGGATGATCAGTGTGTTTTACCACCACAGACAGACACCCAGACGGTCAGTGGTGCGCCTCAGAGGAAGTCCTCCTCCACTACGTGTGGTGTAGTGGCTTTAGGAGTTCTTGGCTGAGATCTTTATGGTGATGGTCTTCACCTCTGAGTATTCCTTCAGGCCACAATCCCCCCTGCAAACAAACACACACAATGTCAGTTGAAACAGATTTCTAATGAACTGTAGAAAGATTATTGTGTACAAAGGTTCATTTTGGAATATTTTGCAACCAAACTTTTCTCTATTGTAAACACACAGTTTACATGAATACTTGCTTGGCTTTAGTCACACACTTTCAGACAGTGGGCTAGGAACCAGAAAATAATACTTACAATTCACGCCCGTTGCCAGACATTTTATATCCTCCAAATGGACACTGCGTGCTCAGGGCATTGAAACAGTTTATCCTAAATAGACAAAACATACATCAAACATCAGCTTTTGAGTCTTCTGCATTGTTTAATAATCATGTTGAATGGTAATGCTGTCAAGACTGGTTAAATGAAGAGCATGCTGAGTGGAGTGGAGTTGAATACTGTATGAGCTATCGTTTAAAAAGCTACAGTAATATGAGTCAACCTTTTCTACGATCTATGGGGTTAACCTGGGACACATAGATAGTTATGATGATGAGAGGGTCTTACCAGACGGTGCCAGCCTGCATGGCTGTGGAGATGGTCATGGCTTTGGTGATATCGCTGGTGAACACAGCTGCCACCAGGCCGTACTCTGTGTTGTTGGCCCTTTCAATCACCTCATCAATAGTCTTGAACTTCATGATCTGCTGAACTGGTCCAAAGATCTGTAGTGTGTAAGATGACATGTTGAAACATTCCATGATGACATGCTTGCTTAGTCACACCATTAAGTATGTGGGGGGCGAGGCCATTAATAGACATTTGAACTTATTTGGAAACCACCTTCCGTAAAAAATCATAGGGCATGGAAAGTCATACTGTGTTTCAGTCATACTGGCAGTTTTAGTCATACTTTGTATCAGTCATTCAGTGTACCAGTCAGTACCTCCTCTTTTGCGATGCGCATGTCATCCTTGACATTGGAGAAAACAGTGGGCTCGATGAAGAATCCTTTCAGGCCCAGGGCTTTGCCTCCACATTCCAGCCTGGCTCCCTCACTGATGCCACTTTGAATAAACTCCAGCACGCGGCTCTGCTGCTCCTGGCTGATCTGGATTAAGAGAGAGGAGAGGAGAGGAGAGGAGAGGAGAGGAGAGGAGAGGAGAGGAGAGGAGAGGAGAGGAGAGGAGAGGAGAGGAGAGGAGAGGAGAGGAGAGGAGAGGAGAGGAGAGGAGAGGAGAGGAGAGGAGGAAATAAGAAGGAAAGCCAAAGGAGTATATTTAACATACAGTAAATAAAATACATTATATTTGGTCATGCACATATTGAGTCGATAGCTGATATGTTTTGTCATAGAGGGTATTGTTTGACTCCTCCCTCCTTGCAGGGTTCTATGGCCCTCTATCCTCACCTGTGGACCCTGCTCCGTGGTGGGATCGAAGGGGCTTCCTACTGTCCTCCTCTTGGCCCTCTCCACACTCCTGCGCACAAACTCCTCATAGATGGGCTCTTCTACGAAGATACGAGAGCCTGCAGTGCAGCACTGGCCTGCATTGAAGAACACTCCCTGGTGGGCCTGCTCCACAGCTAGATCCACTGAGGAAGAGGATGAAGAGGAAGAGAGGGGCTCAGTATACAGTTCATTTTAGCGGTATGTGGTAGAATATTACAACATATTGAAAAATGTTGACTAAATTCCATATGGTTCTTATAAATTACATGAATTAAAAGTGAATATCATTAAGGCACATACACTACAAATGCACAAAATGTATTTTCCAATCATGGTCAGAATGTTTTCTACCACTGTCCAGCTATTCTCTGTGCTGTGCATTTGCTATCTGACACCTGAGAGACAGGCCCCTGCCGTGGCACGCAAGGGGTTAACGGAGCCCAGTGATTTATGGGTCTCGGGCTGATGCAGGCGGCCGCGGCAGGTTCCATTCCCCTGATTTACGGGCCTTGGGGAGCCCCTCTCGCGGCTGCTGAAAGCATTTGAAAGCCCCGGCATCCCCAGTTCTGTGAGACACTTAGAGCTAACATGAGAGCCATCCATCCATTGGTTTTCACAGCCCTGTGAAGCCCAGCGGAAGCTTTTGAAGATGCCAGAGCTCTCACTCCATGTGGACATATCCGCTGTCTCATTTTGCATGTCAGACTAAATTATTGGACAAAACATTGTAGATATTCCCCCTCGACCCTCTATCAAGACAATGTCTTTAAGGCAGGGGTTCCAAAACTTTTTTGTCCTGCGACCCCATTTTGATATCAAAATATTTTCGCGACCCCACCATGTAAAAAAAAAGTCATGTGACAAATCAGTCTGACAGTGCTTTTGACAGTATTTCAATCTGAAGGAAGTATGGTTTAAAGTTACTGAAATGCATTAGAAAGATATTGAAAAGTTCAGAAGATCATCAGGCATTCATTTTGTATGATCTTCTGTGTAGAGAAGAACATCATCATTGATGATGTTCTTTTCCTCCCAGTCTGATTTATTGCCTGGTTTTGTCCACTCTATTCTAATGAGTCCTGCACGGCTTGTGGGCATTGTAGAGGCAAACAGTGATGGGCTCATAATATTTTCTGGCAGCTTAAAAGGTTCAAAAGATAGAGCCAAATTTGTAGGAAAAAAAACTGAAACGGCTCTGTTTATTACAACCCCAATCTAGCGCATATTTTATATAATCGTTTCTCTCGCGACCCCATTTTCAAATCAGGCGATGCCACATAGGGAACCCCTACGTCCATCTGGACGACCACCTATGGGGAAACGGGAGGAACTAATAAAACAGTGTCATCAAACTTACAATCAGCGTCTGCAAAAATAATGTTGGGATTCTTTCCTCCTAGCTCCAGCGTTACTCTCTTCAAATTACTCTTCCCAGCTGCTTCTTGGATCAGCTTGCCGACCTGGGGAGGAAACAGGGCTTGGGTTTAGTTTACTCACGCAGACACAAGCAGACCTGTGGCCGGATCACTAAATGGAGGCAGCCATTAAATAGCTTAGCAGGTTGGTTAGGCCCAAAACAAGGGACGCACCACTGGGTCCGCTGAAACACGAGTGTGCCAAACACACAGCCAAAATATCTATTACAGTTTCTGGGAGGCTTCAGCAGGAAAATAAAGTGATGTTTCAGCAGCGAACAGCATCTCTTGTTTAATCAAGCGCAGGAAGAAGCAACCACAGGTTGTGTGGGTGGCAGCAGCAGCCTGGGCTTGTGGCACATTGAAGTACCTAACTGTGAAAAGTTGTAAAGTGGTGCCTGTTTGGTGCGACGTGGGCCTACACTGCCCTGGCTGGCAGCGCTGAATGTTGAGGATGATCTGAGGAGTTGGGAGTGTTTATCAAATAGCAGCAAGAGCTTTCCTTTCGACTTCTCTGTTCACAATTTCCCCCTCATCAAAAGTGCTGCTCTCACCATTATCCAAATACTGCTGAATTCCACAGCCCTTTCCCGTCTCCCTCCAGACTCACACAGTGGAGACGTGTAAAAACAGTGGTTCTCTAGTAATGCATGGCGTGAGCTCTCAGTGAAAGTGAATCCCTTGTGAGTATTTGAGTCTGCCCAGCTGCTCTTATTATACTGATGTATTGTATTGACCCCAACATTATTTCTCAACACCATGAGATGAGATATACCCTTATTACATAGAGACAAGCCTGAGAAAGAGAGCGAGCAGCATTCATAACCATAAACCAACAAGCACACTTCCTGTCCACCCAGGAGTCACTGACACACATGATTTTATTTTCCAGGAGATAGTGAGAAGCGCTGGGAGAAGATAGAGGGAGTCAAGGGAGGAAGAAAAAACCCTTCTGAGACACCACCACCACCACCCCCCCCCCCCCCCCCCGTGGAAAAGAATGATGCTTCATCTCTTCGCACGAACAATGTTTAGCACTGGAATGTCTCCCTTTCCCAATATTGCCAGACTGCGTTATTCTGTGTTAGGAAATGAGCAGGGCAGCCTGCTGAGTGTTCTGCTTGGAGTGGTAGAGCAGTTGTGTGATAGGGACAGCAGGACAAACCTTCCTCTGGCAGGCAGGCAGCAGGCAGGCAGAACGCTCTCTAAAGCTGTCCTGGCTGTCGCTGTCTTTGATGGCGGGGCTCAAGGGGTGCTGACTAACATGACGTTAGCGTGCATTCACTCAAGTGTAAAGGAGAGACGCTGGGCTTGCTCCCACTTGGGCCGCTACTGTGGAGAGTCACAGCCCTGTGTGTGTGTGAGTACAAGGATGAGGCACCACTGACGCAATGGCCACCTGAAAACACACCCCCCTACAAGCCTCTACCCATCCACCCCTCTACCCCCTCCAGCCTCTCAGAGGATGCTGTGTCCACTGTCCCCTCTCGCCCGGTGTGACTGAAACCCAGGGTGACTCACAGTCTGGGCATCTACATTCTCTCACAGCAGCGCTTCATCCACTCTGTAATTGACTCCAGATCACAGGAAACAACAGAGAAAGCCGTTAAAGACAACTGGCCACTTTTTTGGGAAATGTTCTGTAACCGCCGATGGTAAAAAAGAAAGAGGAAGGCTAGTATGTGTGTGCTGCCTGGTAGCATGTAAAGTGATGGTGGACAAAGCCCTGTGGATGTTCATTGGTTAGGTAATGGAGCATTGATCAAATGATTAAATGACTTAAGTTCGGGCTGCATGAATGGACTCTGAGGATCAATTGAAACCCGATTCACTCTCATTAACTTTATTACTGCATTCAGGTTCTCATTAATAACCGTTCAGATGATTTGGACATCTGGGTCTTTGTCATCCTTACAGTGCTTGACAGAGATGTTGCAACATTGATGTAAAAATTTTTTTTACAAATGTACAAATCCCTTATATTCTCAATAAAGGCCTGGATTTGATTCAACCACACAATTGAAATAAATATTTTTCTCCATAGTATGTGAGTTTGCTTTGGTTACAGTGTTTCTGTTTGTCCCCTTATCACCAAGAGCAATCTATTATGTCTGCACATGCATAGCAGTGTTGGTGGGTGCTGAATACCACACACAAACAGTCACTCTCCTCCCTTTCTCTCCAAACAGATCCCCAGAGTCAAAGCAAAGACACTATAAACTCTAGGGCTTCTCTAAACACTACAAAACCCTGTTTCATTTACGACAGATACACGTGAAATATACGCAGGTCATTTCAAAACATATAAAATCCGTCGATTTATGGCGCTTCATAATTATGTTAAGATTACTGTACGTGCTCTTACTGCCTGAGGGGGTACATTTGTGGTTAGCAATAACAGATGTTTATAAAATGATCTACATGAATGGAATTGGCTGTCATTCTGACTGATCACACAAGACGGAGGAATGCAATCCAACCACAACATCTCCTAATGCTCACTGCCTAACACGGTGTGGCCTTGATCATTCCTAGTTTTCCATCAACATTTTTCCACTATGAAGGAGGCTGTTTTTCCAGGGACCTGATAGAGAACTCAATGTCTGTAAGGTACAGTAGCAGGTTGTCATTACACTGGCTGGGACACTTATGAACCAGTTTGTCTGTGACTGGTCTATGTATGTCAGTATATGTACAGTATGTCTATGGTGTGTGTGTGTGTGTGTGTGTGTGTGTGTGTGTGTGTGTGTGTGTGTGTGTGTGTGTGTGTGTGTGTGTGTGTGTGTGTGTGTGTGTGTGTACAGTGTAGATGTGTGTGTGTGTGTGTGTGTGTGTGTGTATGTGTACAGTGTAGTTGTGTGTGTGTTTGTGTATGTGTACATTAGTGTGTCTGTGTGTGTGTGTGTATGTGTACAGTGTAGATGTGTGTGTGTGTGTGTGTATGTGTACATTAGTGTGTCTGTGTGTGTGTTAAAGTCCAGCAGCAGACTGCTCACCTCTGATCCCCCTGTGGTGAGAAGTAATGACAGGGCACGCAGCTTATGTAAGACCCCGTTTGTTTGTCATTTAGACTTCAATACAGGAAGCCAATGTCCCCTAATTACACAGCCCTGCATCTCTGCTGCTCTGCACATGTTGGTCACTGTGTCACTAAAGAAAGCAATAGGGACAGTGGATTATCCGTCAATCGTTTTGTTCAGGGAAATTACCTCAGTTGATCCTGTGAAAGCCACTTTGTCTATGCCCATGTGCGAAGCAATCGCAGCTCCTGCCGTTGGCCCGAATCCTGGCAAAATATTGACGACTCCCGGTGGAAACCCGGCCTGTCAAAACAATATGAGAGGAAACAAGCTTTAGAGGAGAGGACAGGAGAGCCAAGCAAAACCACAGGCAGTGTGGGGGAATCCGGACCCAACCCAACCTCCCTACCAGCAGACCAGAGAGAATGGACAGAACATCAAAAAGACAAGAGGCGAGAGAGACACACTGTATCAGTGAAGGGGAGAGGCCGAACACAGAGAGAAGACATGGAGGATGTGGATAAAGAGGCTCTAAGGATTGGGTTACTGTGGTGATTGTGCTGTACTATACCTCTTTGACCAGAGATCCGATGTACAGGCAGGTGAGGGGAGTCTGCTCAGCAGGCTTCAGGACCACTGTGTTCCCACAGGCCAGTGCTGGACCTAGCTTCCACGCAGTCATCATCAGTGGGAAGTTCCACTGTAGACACAAACACCCCCCACATACACAGGACATCAGACTCTTGACAAAGGGCGCTCACTCATACTCAATAACTCGGCACTGCTCTCCCTGCTCTCCCACACATTCCGTCGCTTACTCACTCATAGACTCTCACTTTCACTTGCCCAACATAGTCATGACAGGAAATGTTCTCTCGCCCTATCTATTCTCTTCCCACATCACTGAGAAAACAAGGAAATTGCAACACATGTGCAGTACTTAGAGCGTGTCATGGTACTACACAGGCTGGTGTTATTTCTACTTTACACTGAACCCCAGTAGGCCTCAGCACAGACCCACACACGCTTCCTCAAGCTCTTGCACAATCAATGCTCTGTTCTTACTTCTGTCCTCCTATCCCTTGTCTCTTTCATAGTGCCCCCCCTCTTTCTCTCTCTCCCCCTTCCTCCTCCCCTCTCTCTCTCTCTGAGCTTATACTGACCTGACACAGTCTCTTTCTCAGGCTGCCAACAGATTTACCCAAATATACACTCACTGATAAGCACGTCAGAGACCTCCAGGAACCTGCACAATATGTTTTAACAAAGGGGTTGACTCTGTCCCAGACCTCACAACCACCACCATCCCAACACCTTTCCTTCTATCCACCTCTCTCTTCATATTGAGTGGGAAGCTTTGCAGATGTGGGAGAGTGACTGTTTGATTTGTCCTCTGAGACTAGCCATCTGAATAGAAAACAAACTGGCACACTCACAGGGATGATCTGTCCACACACTCCTATGGGCTCGAGTCTAGTGAACGTAAGATAGTCTCCATCTGTAGAGGAACACACAAGAACAAGGCTCGTTACTATCCTCTGCTCTAGCTGGGTTTGGGAGGTGAGCATGTATGAGACATTAGCAGAGCAGTGACCGGATGACACATCAAAACACCAGGTGTCCTTGTTGTGCTTTTTACCAACACAATTCATCTTGATCTAAAAAGGCAATACATCACACAGTACCATTCTTTTGTTACACTACATTGAGCAAAATGATACGTGTGACTCTGTTTAAAGTCAGAAGAAAGCAGTGGGTATTAAGTTGGAAGGGTAGTTTCATTCCTCTTACATTACCAGAGTAAAGGAAGATACATGTTGAGGGTGTGCCATGTTTATTCGTTCCCTACAACAGTAGTAATAACAATCGCTATTGAGTGGTAGAAAACGGAACAGTGTTTATTACAATAGAGTTATGTGATGTTCATGAGAACAGGATGGCTAAGGCCTCAGCTGATGAAACATTGCTCCAGAGAGGAGGAGGAGGAGGAGCTTGGACCTGGAACTAAGGCCTCAGCTGATGAAACATTGCTCCAGAGAGGAGGAGGAGGAGCTTGGACCTGGAACTAAGGCCTCAGCTGATGAAACATTGCTCCAGAGAGGAGGAGGAGGAGGAGCTTGGACCTGGAACTAAGGCCTCAGCTGATGAAACATTGCTCCAGAGAGGAGGAGGAGGAGGAGCTTGGACCTGGAACTAAGGCCTCAGCTGATGAAACATTGCTCCAGAGAGGAGGAGGAGGAGGAGCTTGGACCTGGAACTAAGGCCTCAGCTGATGAAACATTGCTCCAGAGAGGAGGAGGAGGAGGAGCTTGGACCTGGAACTAAGGCCCAAGGGTGGACTGGCCAAGTGCTTCATCTTCCCTGGTGGCCAAGATAAGAACATCGCTGACATCTCAACATCATCCAGGCCACAGAAACAGGTCTGTTTGTTTGTTCTGTAACACTGCTGCACATTGGAATAGTGCTCAAGCCAAATTCTGAACAAGCTGAGGACTGGCTGGGTTTGGTGAAGAAACACAGGAGGGGCTTGAAGAGCGACCAGACCACAGTGCTAATCTCAGGAGGTTGTCAGTACTAGTACTGTTTTCTTAGGTCCTCTGTGTTCTTGGCTACTAAACAATGACTTAACATGCCTGTTAAAAGAGTGTGGATGACTTATATAGACTCCCTAATGCCAGGCCCTCAATGAGCAGACCCCATCTTGTCCTCAGGTGGGTCCCTGAGAACCAACTTCTACCCCAACACCACCCCAACCTACCCAACTCCTCACCCAGCTAATGGCTGCTCTATGACAGAGCTGCGGAGTGGCTGTCCTAACTCCTATAGACTCCCCATCGCGCCGTTTTCAAACGGCTAAATTAGCCAGAACAGCCAGCGGCCCTCGCTCTTTAGTCCTGTCACTGGGCTCCACTGGTGGCAGTCTCAACAGGAGGGCGACCATTAAGGCTCAGATTTACAACTGGCCAGGGAGCAGCCATGTTTACCCTCACATCACCTCTGTGCCCTCAGTGCAGCTCATCTCCCGTCCCGCAGGCCCCCAGAGAGAAGCCTGGTGCTCCGCTTATCTGCTGCTAGCTAACTAGTAATCTTCACCTGGTACTGGCATCTACCACATACCTCTGACCTGTAACATTCTGCCTGGGTTCTAGTTCGTTGAAATTGAAGAGAATATGAATTCAATGTGCTTTTCGCTACATAACCCACAGTCAGGAAGCCTGAGTTGGAATGGACTTACCCATTGGAATGGACGTTCCATGGATCTTGTCTGCGTATCCAGCATAGTATCTGAGCGTCTTTATGGTTCCCTGGAGGTCCACAAACAGGGTGGGCAGGAAAGGCTTCCCACTGTCCATGGACTCTATAGTCTGGAGAGAAATATATATTAAAACACAATCTTTGTCTTTTTGTTTTTTCCAAGAAACAGTGGGTCTTAACATTATCTCCGGGGGGAAACGTGATACTGAAATAACATCATGCTACAGTGCCTATAAGTTATAAATCATCCTTTAAATCTTAGGGTTATTAGGTTGATTTAACACTATTATAACCACATGGGCAAAAACGTAGTGCTTTTCTCCGGCATCTTTTAAAACAGTGCCTTGTTTTGACATCTCTCTTTCACAATACGTTTGTTTTAAATCTTTTTTTAAAACATTAATTATTGGAAGCATATGCTTTAAATTGAAAACATCTATGTTAATGTAAAGTGACATAGGATGTCTGGAAAGGTGCCTAAAAGATACAAGTTATTATTAGTATTATTATTTACAGTAACAAATTGACACATTTATATTTTAAGGGGGTCTGGTATTATAAAGATCCTTCTCTGATCTTCCGTGGTACATTACATGGCCATTAATATGGAGTTGCTCCCCCTTTTGCTGCTATAACAGCATCCACTCTTCGTGGAAGGCTTGCCACTAGATGTTGGAGCATTGCTGCCGGGACTTGCTTCCATTCAGCCACAAGAGCATTAGTGAGGTTGGGTGTTGGACTATTCAGCCTGGCTCGCAGTCAGAGTTCCAATTCATCCCAAAGGTGTTCGATGGGGTTGAGGTCAGGACTCTGTGCAGGTCAGTCAAGTTCTTCCACACTAATCTTGACAAAGTATTTCTGTATGGACCTCGCTTTGTGCACGGGGGGCATTGTCATACTGAAACAGGAAGAGCCTTCCCCAAACTGTTGCCACCAAGTTGGAAACACAGAATCATGTAGAATCTCATTGTATGCTGTAGAGTTAATACTTCCCTTCAATGGAACTAAGGGGCTTAGCCTGAACCATGAAAAACAACCCTAGACCATTATTCCTCCTCCACCAAATGTTACATTTGGCACTACGCATTCGGGCAGGTAGCATTCTCCTGGCATCTGCCAAACCCAGATTTGTCCGTTGGACTGCCAGATGGTGAAGCTTGATTCATCACTCCGGAGAACGCATTTCCACTGCTCCAGAGTCCAATGGCGGTGAGCTTTACACCACTCCAGCAGACACTAGGCATTGCGCATGGTGATCTTAAGCTTGTGTGCGGCTGCTTGGCCATGGAAACCCATTTCATGAAGTTCCCGACGAACAGTTATTGTGTTGACGTTGCTTCCAGAGGCAGTTTGGAACTCGGTAGTGAGTGTTGCAAACGAGAACTGACGATTTTTACTCGCTACACGCTTCAGCACTCAGCGGTCACGTTCTATGAGCTTGTGTGGCCTACGACTTCGCAGCTGAGCCGTTGTTGCTTTTAGAGGTTTCCATTTCACAATAACAGCACCTACAGTTGACTGCGGTAGCTCTAGCAGGGAAGAAAGTTGACGAACTGACTTGTTGGAAAGGTGGCATCCTATGACGGTGCCACGTTGAAAGTCACTGAGCTCTTCAGTAAGGCCATTCTACTGCCAATGTTTCTCTATGGAGATTGCATGACTGTGTGCTCGATTTTATACAACTGTCAGCAATGGGTGTGACTGAAATAGCCGAAGCCACTAATTTGAAGGGGTGTCCACATACTTTGTATATACAGTGCCTTCGGAAAGTATTCAGACCCCTTGACTTTTTCCACATTTTGTTAGGTTACAGCCGTATTCTGTAATCTACACACAATACCCCATAATGTCAAAGCAAAAACAGGTTTTTAGAAATTTTTGCAAATTTACATAAATATTCAGACCCTTTACTCAGTACTTTGTTGAAGCACCTTTGTCAGCAATTACAGCCTCGAGTCTTCTTGGGTATGACGCTACAAGCTTGGCACACCTTTATTTGGGGAGTTTCTCCCATTCTTCTCTGCAGATCCTCTCAAGCTCTGTCAGGTTGGATGGGGAGTGTTGCTGCACAGCTATTTTCAGGTCTCTCCAGAGATGTTCGATTGGATTCAAGTCCGGGCTCTGGCTGGGCTACTCAAGGACATTCAGAGGTTCTCCAATCTCCACAGAGGAACTCTAGAGCTCTGTCAGAATGACCATCGGGTTCTTGGTCACCTCCCTGACCAAGGCCCTTCTCCCCAAATAAAGGTGTGCCAAGCTTGTAGCGTCATACCCAAGAAGGCACGAGGCTGTAATTGCTGACAAAGGTCCCATGTGGCTCAATTGGTAGAGCATGGTGTTTGCAACACCAGGGTTGTGGGTTTGATTCCCATGGGGGACCAGTAAGGGGGAAAAAAATAAAAAATGTATGCACTCATGCTCTGGATAAGAGCGTCTGCTAAATGACTAAAATGTAAATGTAATTGCTCAGTTTGGCCAGGTGGCCAGCTCTAGGAAGAGTCTTGGTGCTTCCAAACTTCTTCTAATTAAGAATGATGGAGGCCACTGTGTTCTTGGGGACCTTCAATGCTACAGAAATGTTTTGGTACCCTTCCCCAGATCTGAGCCTCGACAAAATTCTGTCACGGAGCTGTACGGACAATTTCTTTGACCTTATGGCTTGGTTTTTGCTCTGACATGCACTGTCAACTGTGGGACCTTATATAGACAGGTGTGTGCTTTTCCAAATCATGTCCAATCAATTGAATTTACCACTGGTTAACTCCAATCAAGTTGTAGAAACATCTCAAGGATGATCAATGGAAACAGGATTCACCTGAGTTCAATTTCGAGTCTCATAGCAAAGGGTCTGAATACTTATGTAAATATATATAAATTATTATTATTTTTTAAATTAGCAAAAGTCCTCAAAACCTGTTTCTGCTTTGTCATTATAGGGTATTGTGTGTAGATTGCTAAGGATTTTTTATTTATTTAGGGTTAGGGTTAGGGTTAGAATAATCAATTTTAGAATAAGGCTGTAACGTAGCAAAATGTGAAAAAAAGTTAAGGGATCTGAAAATGTTCCTAAGGCACTGTATAGTGTATGTTTCTTTGAGCATGTTGCTAAAACGAAGAAGTCCAGGATCTGGACTTTGAGCACTGTGGTAGACTCACTGCTAGATAGGCACTGTCCCTCTCCACCAGGTCAGCCAGTTTAGCCAGCAGTCTACCCCTTTCTGACGCATCCATCCTCCGCCACACTGAACCAAGGGTGAAGGCCAGCCGGGCCGCCTGCACCGCCTTGTCCACATCAGCCTGTAGAAGAGAAACAGTTTAATGATTGAATCAGCCTGAGGTAGAGAAACAGAGAAACCGTATCCAGTATGCGGTTTAATGATAGAACCTTATCCAGTTAACAGGTGTTTCTCCACCTCCACTGAGACAAATAAAATGTGTCTGTCTATTCCGAATGATACTTAATGGATCTTCCATTAGCATGTTTAAGGCTTGTTCTGCTTCAGTTATTCCACACAGAGGTGCTGATTTAGGAAAGGAGAGGAGGAACAGTCGAGCCAGAGAACCAAACCACATTAGACTAAACTCCCAACCCGTTTGCTTTCCTTATTTTTTGGACACATAACTCACACATGGACAATGCATGAAGGAGGGGATGCCAGGGCAGAGGTGGTAGGAAACACATGTGGGAAACCCAAGCGTAGCTCTGTATAACAAACATCTAATCCTCAAGCACTCCAAGGGAAAATACCTGTGTTTTCATTTCTGAAAATATAAGATATGGGAATGCAGAAACTACAGATTTGTTATTATTTTCTACAATACCTTCTCTGCTTCTTGGACCTCACAGATCTGCTCTCCGCTGGCGGGGTTGTAGACTGGGAAGGTCTTTCCGCTCACAGAGTCTTGCCACTCATTGTTGATGAAAATCTGCAGGGAGAAAAGATGCAGCGTTCAGTACACAGGATGGAGAGGCCCATGTGAGAGGGAAAATCTGGTTCTAGGAGCAGCTCTGTTTCTCTCCAGACACTATTCAGCCATTCCTGCTCTAAAGAGGGGGCCCTGGTATAACATTTTACTTGTGCAGTTTTCTCAACACACAAATTCTCAATCAAGACAGAAGTATTTATCTGATCAAATAAGAAATGTACTGTTAAAAAACATGATGTGTTTTATGATTAGATTATTGGGATCAGTTTGAGAGGGAGCATAATTGGAAGGTTGATGTCCAAAGTGAATCATTGCATTGTGTGTTATATTATTCAATAAAAATTTATTGTTTTCTTACTGTGGTGCAAATAAACCAATAATCTATTCAGTAACTAATTGTAGTTCCTGATAAAAAAGTCTAGTGAGAGTGAGCCTGGTTCCTTCCAGTGCGTCTCAGTTTTTGTGTAAGGGAGGGAGGGAGGCAGGCAGGCAGGCAGGCAGGCAGGGAGGGAGGGAGGGAGGGAGGGAGGGAGGGAAGGAGGTAAAGGGAAGAATCTGTGGAAATGTGGACAGAGATTTCTGCCTGCCCGGCATGGCTCTCTGGGGAGTACTCCAACATCCAGACAAAGAGGTGGGGGAGAGATAAATCCCTATCAGACACTAGACACCCCCTCAATCTCTCACACACACACACGTACGTGCGCACACACACACACACACATACACATACACACACACAGAGAGAGAGACACACGTTTCACAACATCGCTGCTCGTTTATGAGATCATAAAACACGGGCCACACTTGGTTTCTGAGATGCGTTAAAGCAAGCCGTCCGTTAAACAACCACCTGGGATTCCAAACGGACTCTTTTCAAGCTCGATAAAGACCCAAAGAAAAATAAATGTTTAGACAAATAACAGAAATGGGACATATCTCAAGGAATTTGCCTGAGAGAATATGTTTAATAACAGTCATGTGAGCTTTTTAAAAAAAAGACCCCTAACAAAGTGGTGTGATTTGATCATACAAATGTGACGGATGTCTTATGTAAGAGTAAGGTAAATAGAAGATGTCTCAGTCCCGTTGGCTTATTGACATGTTTTGGTCTATCACAGCGCCTCCTCAGACACTGTTTTTAATTGATGTCAGTCTGTCTGATAGATGGGGTGTTAAGAAAACATCTGCTGGCTTCAATCCTCCTGTATACACATCTGCTCTTACCATACTTTTATTTGAGAGGGAGAAAAGATACACTGAGAGCAGAACTGAAAGCAGGGTTCAAGTGTCCCGCTGGCCCAGGCCTCTCTAGCTCTCCAACATGGTTACCAACGTAAACTTAGAGGCTTAAGTACAATTTAATTGGCTGTAAACTGTGAGGAGTGTTTACTTTAGGGCAGGTATAAAATGCCAGCGCGCTTGGAAACCATTGAAGACTCAGCACACAGACATCACTCTCACTCCCTTCCACTTACTCTCTCCTACAGTTGGCTGCTTTACAAGAAGAACCTTGCACATGAATAACTCATGTTTGAGTGTTTTAGGTGTTCGGTATCTGCCTGTACCACTCTGTGGGCCATACCATACAGCCTTGTATACCACTTCAATGAATCTGCATTAGCCTGCCCTGAACGCTTCCTCACACACACAACAGATAGAAACAGGCCCGCTGAGGGTCCTCGTCCAACACATCTAAGCACAGCACACAAAGTGGGCCCACGGCCATTTCAGACAGCAGAATCAACACAGGCCCCCAGTGGGCTCTCCCCCATCCACAACCCAGTCTTTATTAGTGGGCTCTCTCCCGGCCACAGCTCAGCCTTCTCAGTGAGTTCTCTCCCAGCCCATCCAAACTAAGTGTTCTCAGACGCCTTCCATCGGGGGCCACCTTTAATCTGACTCTCATTAAGAGCACTTCATAAAAGTGTCAGTGACGACGAGGAGCTGAGGGCCTGCTACAAAAACAGAAAGCCCTATAGAGCACGGAATTAGTTTTAAAATTTATAGGGGCCACTGTAGTGGAACGCCCTAAATCAGGGGAGCCCCCTGACAGCCCCGACAGTCTGAGCAAGAATGCAGTCCATGGGTAGCTTTATGCACGGCGTAACCCCTCTCACAAGGCACCGCCGAAGGAGAGGGGATAAAACAGGGGAACAGTGGACCAGGCCGCCATCTAAATCATGGCTAGAAAAGGACAACCATCAGCCACCGTTTGGCTCGGCCCTCTCGGGGCTCAGGGGGCTGTTAGACTTTTGTCTCGTCCCATTCAGAGAGTTGATTAAGACGACAAGGCTGCACACTAAATCAACTCTCAACGTTTCTTAAAATTGCTTTTAGGTTCATTTAGAAACGAAGGGGAAAAAAACAAAGATGGAAACTCAAGTGCAAAAGTGCAAATTTTGAAATGATGTGTTTTCTTTTTGGTTTCCCATCCCCCCGTGGTGTCCTTGCTCTCACCACACATGGCGGTTTCATTTGTATAGAAATCATTATTCCCATATAAGTACTCACTGCATTTGATAATGAGCCATTATAAATAAATTGACCATGTCTTAGCCCTAATCAAGTCTAGCAAATTGAATAAAATAACTGCTACAGTACTAGTCAAAAGTTTTACTATTTTCTACATTGTAGAATAATAGTGAAGACATCAAAACTATGAAATAACACATATGGAATCATGTAGTAAGGAAAAAATTTTTAAACAAATCAAAATATATTTTAGATTTTAGATTATTCAGAGTAGCCATCTTTTGCCTTGATGACAGCTTTGCACACTCTTGGCATTTACTCAACCTGATTCATGAGATAGTCACCTGGAATGCATTTAAATTAACAGGTGTGCCTTGTTAAAAGTTAATTTGTGGAATTTCTTTGAGCCAATCAGTTGTGTTGTGACAAGGTACGGGTAATATACAGAAGATAGCCCTGTTTTGTAAAAGACCAAGTCCACATTACGGCAAGAATAGCTCAGATAAGTAAAGAGAAATGACAGTTCATCACTACTTGAAGACATGAAGGTCAGTCAATATGGAACATTTCAAGAACTTTGAAAGTTTCTTCAAGTGCAGTCGCAAAAAAACATCAAGTGCTATGATGAAACTGGCTCTCATGAGGACTGCCACAGGAAAGGAAGACCCAGAGTTACCTCTGCTGCAGAATTACCAGCCTCAGAAATTGCAGCCCAAAGAAATGCTTCGCAGAGTTCAAGTAACACACACATCTCAACATCAACTGTTCAGAGGAGACAGTGAATCAGGCCTTCATGGTCAATTTGCTGCAAAGAAACTGCTACTAAAGGACACCAATAAGAAAAAGACACTTGCTTTGGCCAAGAAACACGAGCAATGGACATTAGACCGGTGGAAATCTGTCCTTTGGACTGATGAATCCAAATTTGAGATTTTTGGTTTCAACCGCAGTGTCTTTGTGAGACGCAGAGTAGGTGAACGGATGATCTCCGCATGTGTGGTTCCCACCGTGAAGCATGGAGGAAGAGGTGTGATGGTGGGGGGTGTTTTACTCGTGACACTGTCAAGGCACACTTAGCCAGCATGGCTACCACAGCATTCTGCAGCGATACTCCATCCCATCTGGTTTGCGCTTAGTGGGACTATCATGTGTTTTTCAACAGGACAATGACCCAACACACCTCCAGGCTGTGTAAGGGCTATTTGATCAAGAAGGAGAGTCATGGAGTGCTGCATCAGATGATCTGGCCTCCACAATCACCCGACCTCAACCCAATTGAGATGGTTTGGGATGAGTTGGACCGCACAGTGAAGGAAAAGCAGCCAACAAGTGCTCAGCATATGTGGGAACTCCTTTAAGACTATTGGAAAAGCATTCCAGGTGAAGCTGGTTGAGAGAATGCCAAGAGTGTGCAAAGCTGTCATCAATGCAAAGGGTGCCTACTTTAAAGAATCTAAATTCTAAAATATATTTTGATTTGTTTAACACTTTTTTGGTTACTACATGATTCCTTATATGTTATTTCATAGTTTTGATGTATTCACTATTATTCTACAATGTAGAAAATAGTCAAAATAAAGAAAAATCCTAGAATGAGTAGGTGTGTCCAAACTTTTGACTGGTACTGTATGTCAGTCCCAAAGCCTGTTTTAAGATGATAACTGACATAGGAAAGCTATATGTTGTGTGTATTGTGCAACTAGGAAAGAAAACAAGTGGTGGGATCCAGACCCTCTCACAGTACACCAACATGAAGACAACTGCTAAAAATGCATAGAACCTTTACACTGAATGAAATCAATCGATTTGTGTTTACAAGGAACTGCTTCAAGCTGTGTGGTTTCTTATTATTTGGTAAACACGCAGGCCATTTTGGTATTACAGAAAGTTGGCAGAGTTTGTGCTCCCAGTGCAGCCGTGACATCTGATCCTCCTACAACACAGAGAGAGAGAGCTGCCTGGCGTGGATGGGAACTGGACAGTCTGCAGATAGGTCAACACTTTATGCATGGGCCACAGGACAGCTGCAAACATTTAGCAACCCCCATGTTTTTCTGTTAAAACTGTCAATCTCACAGTGCTGACAGTCCTTGTCTGTTTGGCTGATGAAATGATGAGACATGCGCGCCTGAAGCCCACGATGAACATAAGGGCTACAGAATACAAGTTTCTGATCACGTCAGCGTGGCTCTATTATTCACTATAAAGGGCACAACATTTCAACATGAAAATATGCTCTGCTTATCTACAACATGCTCTCAATGCAATGGGACTAGGTGGTTATCATCTCGACCAAGCAAAAGGTAGATATATTGGGGAGTCCCCTGGGAATACATGTGCAATCAGCAGACATTGAGAAACTAAAGAGTAATGTTCCGTCAGTTCAGTGAATTCAAGGCGCAGTCCTGCTGATCCATTTCTCATCTGCCACTGTGCTCTCTCTGGAGGCTGCTACACAACTGCACTAGGGAGTGAGGGCAGGCAGGGGATGCCAAAGTCCTCACAGCAGCCAGCAAAACATCTGTTTAGCCTCTAGCGTCTTCTCATGGCTCACACGCTTAAGGAATATTTAATGGGACTCATTTCTCGTCCATTTTCGGGAGGCAGGAGAGAGTAAAAAACACATATATGTTTATACACAACAGGCCAAGATTCCACAGCCAGACGGATCCCGATCAGGGCACCTGCAGCTTTCGTCTGCACAGGAAGTTTCATATCCTTTCCTATCACAGGACCTCTATTTCCGTTCTGTTTTCTGGATCTGTTTCAATACATTTATAATTACTACTGTTACAAGCGAGGGGAGGGCATGTGAAACTGGAGCCCAGTTGGTGTTTTTTCCCCAGTCCTCCTGACACCAAAGAACTTTCATGTTTTCCATTCACACACCCAGAGACAATGCCACCCTGCTCTCCTGGGTGTGGAGGGGACGACCCCGCTGTCACCGACTGGCAAACATCTTTGTCTTGACTGTGTGTGTGGTGAGAAAGTTGAATCTGTTCCCCCTCACTCCTTAACGCGAGAAATAGAAATTCAATAGGAAACTGTGTTTGAATATGAATTGTCATTTGTTCAAATGGATGGAACATGCGGGAGTTGAAGTTGGGCAGCACAGCCTCTTCTAAGCAGCCATGTGGTGCCAATGTCTACAGAGTCTGAGATTGACACTTTCACTGAGGTACACTGAGTTTGTCTTTCAATCAGCTGTATCATCTGTGCAGATTTCAAACATAACATTTATCCTAATTAAATAAATATCTGTGTTAAAGAAATAGCCTAATTTCATAAAATAATATTGTGGATATCAAATCCCAGATGTTCATAAAGAGCATAAGCCTTTAAGACTGAAAGACTTAACCATACTTTTCTAAGGGTTCAAATTATCAAATTATTACATTGATGTAAGAATCTAATATTCTATGCTTCCACTACATTCTGTCAGTGGGAGAAATAACACAAATAAATGTAATCTGGGTAGAATATAACTACAGTGATCCACTAGTGATAAGGGGTGACTGGGGCCTGGTGACTATGACTTCATGTCTGGCAGACTTCTGCTCTCTGTGTATCTAAGCCTCTCTAGAGGGGACAGTTTTTTATGGATATCAGAGGATTTATGGAGCCAGCAGTTTTTCACAATGACACCATAAGGATTTACCCGTTCCATGTCAACCGGCCTGAAGACTTAAGGTATAGAAGTTAATGGGATAACCTCCCTGTCACCGGACTTCCTTAAAGAGTGATTAAGAGACAGGCGACGCGATGTTGACGCCTCTGCTCAGACGATAATTTACACTCACTGCACAAACAGCCATTTCACACCGACGGACATATTCATGGTACCGCAAGCTCACCCTGTCACAACCAGGGATGTGTATAACTGCGTTTGTGACTGTGCGTCTGAGAGAAAGAAGGGGGGAGAGTGTGAAACGAGAAAGAGAGGGAATCGGAGTGAGAGCGAGAAGAAGAAAAAGAGAACACTCGCTGTGCTAGTTGTGATAAATCATTCAGGCTCCCAGTATCCTCTACCTTGGGGTTTGTTTGATGTTCATCGCAGTAAGATGGTGGTTTTGAAGTGAAAAACTCCAGAAGTGCAGGTCAGGCTTTGGCAAGGCAGGGCACTGACCCACACTGTGAGACAGGCCCATAATTTACAGCCCAGTGGACAGCACCTAGCATTGGGGAGCCCCAGCCTTCATCTGTACTATCTCAATCAGTGACGGATTGATGGGGCCTCTTCCATTCATCCACACTGACTGACTGACTGGACTTCTCCTCACAGATTAGTTTACAAAACTCTTCCTCGCTTCAATAGACAGGTTATAGGTTCCTATTAGGGCCAAAAGTGTCAGCAATTGCACAATGAGTTAACTTAAGCCAATCTGGAAAATAAAAGCCATTATTTATATTGGGAAGCTATGTAATGAGCAAGGCAACTCCGTCTAGTTAAAGTCTGGTATGTTTGAACATGGTGAAGGTTGCATATGCATAGCTCTTCCTGTTCTCACTGCATTTGACACAGTTGAAAATTAAACCCTATTTGGATTACGGTCCAAATTCCTCTGCCAGGATTCACTGATTTACAGTCCTCATTCCCCACAGTCTATGTATGTTTACAGGTGTAGGATCTTAATTTGAGCACCCTGTTGCTGGAGAACTGCAATGCAGGAAATGTCAAACTTGTGGTGTATTTGAGGTTTTGAAAGGCTTCTGATGTTTGTAATATCCACTTTGAAATGTTCGACTTGATTTTCCCTTACGAAAAATGTATCAACCCCTACAAAAATGTCCATGAATTATAATCCACATAATATTTCACATCTCCTGTTGCTGCAGGATTATTTTCTCAAATCAAGATCCTACATCTGTATTAGTACACTAAACTACAACCGTGCTACAGTGACTCCAGTTACCATTAACTTCAGTTACTTCTGTCCTGCTGTCAATGAGGAATCCCTGCATAACAGTTTTATAGTAAACAATGACAGAAAAAATGTCTATACCTTGGCCGTTCAAACACTATTCAGTGTCATACACACTAAGTATCAATTCAAGCACATTTTGTCAACTCAACTTTGCATTTCCAGGTGTCTCTCTCAACAACTTGAAGGAGAATGTGCCAGAAATGCTCCTTCCCTCCATCTCTAAAGATTTATTCTTCTAGGTGTCTGGTTTAACGACTCCTAATCATTGAGCGGTGTGAGAAGCCACCCGGGCCAGAGAAATCACTCACTAAAACCCTGAGAACACTGGCTCTGTCTCCATTCATTAACTATACACCACACAGTTTATCCTTCTCCTCTCTCTCCCTGCTTTGCAAAAAGCTAAAATCATCAATAAATGCCCATCAGGGTAGGCTAATTTATGGCTTCCGTCGTGGCGCTATCAACCCTGCGGACTACCTCACAGACGGAGAGCTCTAAAGCCGACTCTCCTGTGACCATTCAAGTGCTATGTTTTTATACTAGCTTAGTGTCTTACTACCCAGCTGGTTTCAGGCCACAAGCTATGGTGAAGTGGGGGTAGGGTGGATGGAGGAACCGAGACCCGAGCACCCTCTTTTTACGGCTGTAGCTACAGGAGAGCGGGGGTGTGAAAAAGTGAGATTTTTTTTTATAACAAAGCAAAGGGAGACCTGAGCAGACCTTGCAAAGTCTCACTGATCTGCACAATCCCACGCAGGGAGGGAGATAGCTTAACTGACACGTTCACACAAATGTCTCTTTGACGGCAAACAGTTCATGGCTCAGTGAAAGGGACAAGGGGCAAAACGTCTATGGCGATGACACCTCTCTATCTCACACCTCTCTACAGTCACTGTTGGTGCTAAACATACTATGGGCATATCTTCAGGAACACACTATTGGTAACCTTCATGTGTAAAACAAAACTGTTGACTGAAAAAAATGCATGCCCAGTCATGGTGACTATCTCAAAGTGTATTCATATTCACTTATCAATGATCATGTTTTACAGTACGTAGAAAAAACATCAACATGCTCAAACTCATGTGAGACCAAGGAAACAATTCTAACCCGGAGTGTAAGGAGCTGCGTTACAAGCAAGTTCATTTTCAACTCTCTACTGGACGTCTGGCTGCAAAAGGCAGAGGCACATCACACAACTAGCCTACAAGGAGTGGAAGAATGCATAGGGCTACACAGAGAGCATGCGCCCACAGTCCAGAAGGCCAGCTCTCTCCTAGCTATAGACTCTGCTTGCAGTGTTCATTCTCCCCCTGGCAGGCAGGCGGTGGGGTGGATAGAACATGAACAGGGTGTGAGGAGAGGAGCGCCTGCGTCAGGGGTGGCCATAAATCAGTGATCTCCTGCCCCCCATGTCCACCAAACCAACAGGGACTGGATGATTCAAATTCCTGGGGGTTAATTCACCAAGGCCTGCGCTCCCTAAAGGTTCTTCTATACATTCCACCCTTTGCGTGCATTCTTTTAAATAATACTAAGCATGAGAGAGGTAGAGAGAGGGAAGGAGAGCTGATAGCATGACTGTGCACATAAGGCAGGCATACTAAACCAGCTCTCCTCTTATGGCGAGTAGACCACTGTAAGTTGCTTGTTGCCTCGGCGAAGTGCCCTTTGAACTTACAACAACGAGGTGTGAGGCTAACACTGATTATAACACTGTACTTACATATTGCGCTGTTATGGAGCTCTCCTCAATAAGAAGTGCCCTTTACTCACACTCATGGCAATAAAAGCATTGGATTTCAAACTGCAGAAGCGACCATGCTTCAGGAAACAGACAAACATCCACATATTATACATGTTTGGATGGTGACTCTACAGTCAGGTCCTAGTGATTTGATTACATATATACCAGCATTAAATAAAGGGGAGTTTAGAAATAGCTTATACTGACATCACAGGGCCTACATTATTCACATTAATGTAAAGCCTAAATGTGTAAACAACAATTACCAAAAATATGACACTTTCAGAGGAACCCCTTGGAGTCTGATTCCTGCTATTGCTGTGTAGGCCTAATTAAACGCCCACAGAGCCCATAATAACCAACCACAAGTGTAACCGCACATAAATAAATTCAAATACCATTCAAATACAATTTATAGGCTATAGAGTACACATAAAAAATAAAATATGTAGGAAATATTAGACTTGTGATTGAAATAGGTCTTCACATTTCATTGATGTTCTTGCGTAATTTTGCATGAGGTCAGAAGAGTCATGCGGACTTCTAAGGACAATAATGGACTACAGCACCAAGAGTGCAATTCATTCCGTGAATCTAATAACTTATTCTGAATCACAGTGAAATTAATAGAATTTACAACATGCCTAAGGCGTTCTGAAACCAGTTAAATTGCTTCTTACAGCAGGCAAAGAAACCAAAACCCTCCTCATTTTATGAGGAGGTTGAATAAAATTAGTTTAAATACATATTTTGAAACGAAAAAAGCACACTTAACATAAAATATTATAATATGGCTATAAAATGTATATCAGACCAAACCATGGATTTTTGCAACAACAAAAATATCTTACAAAGTGAATATTTCTAATTCAACCGTCTTTTGAAATTACAGGTGTGAATGAATTTCAGATGTTATGCAAGTGATATAAGATACCTGGGAATCATGTTTCTAATCAATAAATAGTTAATAACATGCGATTATTATCAATCACATAACGGCAGGTTACGGGACGTTTACTCTATCTGGACAGAATTGCATAACGACAACATCCTATCTGAAAAAATGCTGACCTTTACTAAATGACTGCTGTCACCTGTGATAAATACTATTCATTGTAGCCACTGCAGATGACACACAGACTATTTGAGTCATGGTGAATATAAAAGTGAAATAAAAACCACCTGTGCAATATAATTATGTTGGCAACACTGTTAAACATTCAAACATGCCTTGGAGATGACGCTCGATGTGGCCGTATGTGATAACTTTTAGAAGTTTCACTCAGACTGTACGCCACATGTTGATGAGCTATATCCTATGCTATGAGTTGAGCAATGAATGTGAGCAAAGATCTGAAACAAATTTTACGACGGTAAATCCAGAACTTGAATGAACATTTTAAACCTGACTCAATCACCTGTACTGTGGGCAAAGACATTGCCTAAATTGGGCAGTTCCACACTTTGAAATGTGTGCGCTATCTATCATCTACAGACAAATACCTTTTTTTGGGGGGGGGGGGAAATATTCTGCATACGAGAAGAGACATGATACATTGAACATAATATGTGACTCGGAGTAAAAGTTTAAGTTGTTTCACAGACCTTAGTGTACTTGATATCCGCGTTGGGCACCGGCGAGGGCATCAGCTGGAGAGATGCCATGAGCGCAGCGGCATCGGCGTCGGTCTTCACTTCACCAGGGAGTTCGATTTTACTGGATGTCATCGCGCCTGCATCCGTGTGTCTGTAGCAGATGCGTCTTCGTTTTTTTCTACTGATTTCTGATTAGGACTTTGGAATCCTTCCTGTGTTTATAACCAGGTGTCAGCCGCGGTCCATTTTTATTGGGTAGAGAACAGGGCCGTCCTCCTGATAAAATTAAAATCTAGCTTAATTTACATAAACGAACCCAGCCATCCATGTTGGGGAGGGAAAGTACTTATCACAATGTCTCTCGTTATAAGTCAAAAGGAAACGCATTGAAATCGACATGATATCTGTATTGAATAGATAGACCCAGTTTAAACAAACCGACTTACATTTAAGATATTATAATGAATATCCCAATACAAAATGGGATCAGAGTAAGATGTTATAATTGAAGAAGTGGTGCTTGTGGTATTTACGAGATAATTAAACACCTTGGTAAATGGTAAGTGTGAAAGCAATTCCTTAAACGACTATTTAATAAAAACAACATGCACAGACTTGAGCTGTAAAGACTCCACCGTGCGCCTTTAAGTAAACGAACCTTTTTTATATGAAAAAGTGTGAAAGAGAGATTCTGAACTTTTTTCTCTCTAGATATGGGTCTATAATAGGCAAATGTATAGAGTATTTTTAAGTACCCGGATAATTATTTTGTAGCTAACACTTCAATCTATTAATGAAATACCAGTGACCTTATTTCCATAAGAGGTGATAAGAAGCATAAGAATTAATCCTGATGCTGGACTACTTAGAACAAACCCGAATGACATAATGTATTTATTCTTTAGCTACACTTGTCATATTTAAGTGTGATGTCTATGAATAAGGTCCGTTTGCCACACATTTCATCAACTCGCCTGTTACACCATCCTCACAAGGTCTTAAGATGTTATTTAGTGTGGATTTAAAGCCATCACTATTATTTCCTAGTCTGTTGATGAGAGGCATCTCTCCTGTGGTGATAATACCCTGTTAGCATTCACTTCAAACTTCCCAATACACATTTGAACGATTTAAGTCGGCTCAAGCGATGTCTCAAAAATATAAGGAATTACACGGATATTTACACCTCGGGAGTGATGGTAGGCCTACTCAAGATAGGGCTCAAGATAGGGCTATAACAATTTTGGGTTAAAATAGTTAACTAATAAAACCAAAAATGACTGACATCGCATTATTGCTATTGGGTCAAACTTTTTTTTACATTTTAAATGTATGAATAAATCGAGTGATTGGAAGCAAAGCTCTTAAACCGGCATGAGTAATCTCTCATCACGGAGATTTAAAATATAAGGTATAGCCTTTATAATGTTGGTTGGGTGAGCTTATTTGAACTCTCTCATGTGATTCCATGTTTTGATAATACATCTACAGGCTACATGAAATTATTTAATAAGGTAACCTACTAGGAAATCCACAAGGCCTAAATGTAGAATTTCATTCTCTTAAAATACAATGTTCTTGATAGCTTTTTTTAGCAATAACATATTGGATAATCCCACTTTTTATTTATTTATTCCAACCTAATGGCTACTTATTGATGAACATCTATAAAATAGACTATAGGTTACTGTTGTTGGACATCTATCTAGTGGAGAAGATAAATTCTTACTGTGACATTTCCACATGCCTTGAATATATTGACAATCCAAGAAGCGGCTGATAGAATAAAAAAAAGTGGACGGAGTTGTATAATTTGGAAATACCCCGCAGTGGTGCTTTTTCTCCATCACCACAGCTCACTTTTTTCACAGCATGGGCGACACTCCTAACGTGTCTGTTTCACATCAAAGACGACATAGACGAAAAAGTGACATTGATTAATGCAACCAAAACATCCCATCCTCTACCTGTCGCCTCTCCTTTTAAAAGACTACAGGGAGCAAAAGATAAGACATACATGTAGACAGTGCCACTTCCCTGCTACCACTCCACTCATTCTCTGTTCATTGAGCTCCCTCTGTTGGACAGAACATCAACTCCTAACTCGGTCTAACACAGTAACATGACACTCTCTGATCCTAGTTATAATTTCCTTTGGTGGCAACTTGATTGAGCAGAAGGTAGCCTATATGATACCAATGTTTAAAAGGTCAAAAGCCTCGAGGGGATTTCTATTCCCTATGAAATAAATGGCTATTGAATTATCTGAATAGCATTGCTCTATAGGTGTTTGAAGAAACGTATCAGGTATACGTGCAGGCAGTAACCCCTGATATAAGTGCAAGCACCCGTGATACAAGTTAGTATTCAACATCCATCCATCAGAGAATGTTGGGAGATGACGTGGAAAACGGCCACTAGGGGCAACAGTGAGCGATGTTACCTTCAAGCAGGTTTCGTGAGCATCTGCGACTGGTTTCAAAGGTTGCATGTTCGAATCCAGCTATAGAGAGTTGTTTTGATATGTATTGATTAAGCCTACCCCAAACCTTTACAGTTACTTTAACCACTTGGAGTTAGTGCCTAACCTTAAGAATTCAGAGTTGATCCCTAAACGTAACCCTAACAAACATTCTGAGTTAATGCCTAAACTCAACCTTAAACACTTCGAAATTAGACATTTGGAACAACTTCGAAATGTGATGTTTGAGAAACATGGATGAATGTCTAATTCTGACATGAGAGGTGAGAGTTTGTTGATAAGTGCCTAGGGTTAAGTGCCTAACCCTAACCCAACTCTCTCAGAAGAGGACAGAGGTTGGCTCTACACAATATTCTCATGAACATCAAATGGATTCATGAAATTAAAATGGGTCAATATGATAAGACATGAATAGTTAACAACACACATGTATAGCCAAATGAGTCACATTATCATACAGGCTAGGCTACTGCTATTCCATGGCATTCCCACAAAATCCACATAGTTTTATGCTCAACATCCCACTGGGCACACTATGTCATTTCAACGTGGATAATTGAGAAATATTTGGTTTAGACATTGATTAATGAGATTACAATTCACCCACTCAAAAAGACAGCAAAAAGTTTGTTGAATTTCCAATGTGTTATCATTATGCTTTCAACCATCTAAAATCACAACCAAATTCCAATGCAAAAACAATGTCAGATTTTTGGTTTATACAAGAGATTAATGTGTTATCACTGTGCTTCATCTAATATCAGAACCAAATTACCTTGATGGATTGCAGTTGAGATTACATTAAAGTACATAGTGCAAGTGATCAATGACGTTCGAGAAATTGTGCAGATTATTACAGCAATTGTGAAGATCTCCACAGACCTGTGATCACCTCTGCATGCTATCTTGAACATGCACGCTTTATATGATTACATAAGAAGACATTTATAGTTAAATTCATCTCAAAATGTGGCCATGGATGTGTTATTCATTTTAAGGTTGAATGTTACGTTTGTTTGTAAGACAGCCTTAACATTAGTCTATTTACTGTACTACAAAAGTCATATTGAATTGTGTTGACAATGCAACCAAAAATCAACATTTAATGGAGATGTATGTACTGCTTGGAGAGCTCCATCTGAGCCACTGGCTTAATCCCACTTGAAATAAAGTTTGATTTGATTTAGTCCTATTCTTTAAGTTTTAGTTGAGATGGAGACGTGAATCCAACATATTAATGACTAACTTGAAGATTACATTTAAATCAACCAAAGTTTGAAACCATAGACCTATATGTATTGTGTATTGTCTATTTTAGTTTAACCATGAGTTGAATTGAAACAATAGCTGTTTAACTCTGTTAAACCTACCCTTTGGAATGATTTCGATAGCAACAGTGAATTGAGTTATTAAGAGATCTCTCAATAATCATTCTCACAATAGCACATTGTTAGTATTCAGTGACAAATAGCAATGGTAAAATGGGTTTGGTTAAAACCCTGGATTGGAGACCAAATGAATAGCTATAGAGAGATCAACTCTCCAGTAGGAAGTGCTGCACAGCCTATTGCTTTTTTTCTGATAGTGGATATAACTTTGAAGATCTGACTTTGTTTCAAATGTACAAATTCAACATATATAATACAATGTTTGTCTATGCTGAAAATCCGTTACAATGATTGCAAAATCCTGTGGTTGAAATTCCACCCTCAAAACAACAGTTTAGATTATTTACTTTTTTCAAATCCAATGTATTTTCCACATAGATTCCACACCACAATTACGTTAAAACGTTGATTCAACCAGTTTGTGCCCAGTGTTATCAACCATATAATTACAACTTGAAATAATTACTTTGTTGATCGAAAATAGACAAGTTATGAGTAAAAGCACACTGTCTAAAATTTGCACGTATAAATGCGCACTGTCCACAATCAGTCAACTGCTGACCATTGAAGTCAATATTGACCAATCAAACACTTATTGACCAATAAAGCACTTAGATCCAACAAGTGCACCCCTGGCGGTAGCGGTGGTGATGGGGGACAGTTTCAAGGAAGAAAAAAGATTAACAGGTCATGTCAGTCGAGTGTACATAATACAAGTGTAGTAGGCTACTAAGGGGAGGAGGGGTTATATCCTAAACTACCGGAGAGATGCCCATGCTCACGCTCACACTCACACTACTTATCAACTGTCTGTCCTGACAAGAGTGAGACATCAAATGTCTGCGGGAAATATGGAACTTGAGGGCAAAAGAAAAATGAAGTAGCAATGTGCCCTGAGGAAGGACATCATCAAAGAGTTCCTGGCAGAATTTCTGGGGATATTCGTATTAATAGTAAGTACATGGACACTATCCCTCATCACCTGACTGTCATTTAATAGCCTGCTTTAAAGCTGCAACAATATGGTAATAAGGTGTCAGAATTGTTCTCAGGGGACTTGATCTGTCAACAGGGATATCATGTTTTGACATGTTTAGGTGCTGACTAATATATCCTGATAATGTGGCTTCTCTTTGATGTATCCATAATTCTGGTCTGAGAAACTCCTTGGGAGATAATTAAGACATCTAGAGAATGTTGTAATGGCAAGTTTGACAGGTGGAGGATAGGAGGGGGAGAATTAATGGGATGCTTGGTGTTTTCAGACATAAAGAAAAGCATGATCAAATACAATAAACCTTTACTGACATGCACCATTCACCATGCACCATGCACTATGCACCATTCACCATGCACCATGCACTATGATGTATGATCATCACAGTGATTTGACATTCATATTTCTTTTGAATGTATCTAATCTGTGAATAAATAGACCCAAATTATGTAGCATACTGCACACCTTTATATTTCCGCAAAGCTTCATTATTTGATGAAGAAGGCTACCCTATATGTTGCTTGTAGGCTGAAAATCATCATATGATAGCATCAATATTTAATACATTTTTAAAGCATACCCCCCCTATCAATTGCAATCTTCTTGCCAATGAATACAGTGATTTGATATAGAATGAGAACAGATTTATATTACACTGAATACAGAGTAGTCATTAGCATAAGGTAGACCACCTGGTCCAATTCACAGTTCATTTTTCCCCTTAAAACAGACATACACACTCTTTCTCTCTGCATTATTACTGATGTAAAAACACACATATTTCCCCATCATCACCAAGCTTGGAGGGAAACACTGTTTACTGAGGTGACATCTACAGGGATCCTTAATAAGCTGACCTGTCTTTTGCCTTCCACCTGTCCCCTCTAGGTTCACCTCCTTGTCCTGTCCTGTCTGTCTGAGTGGCACAGCTCAGTGGCTGGGCTTACTGAGGCTCAGTCTCAGTGGGCTCAGTGAGTCAGTGGTCATCCTGATCAGCGGCACAACATAAACAGACTAATCCACTTCTCACAACAGAAACAGCTATTTTTGGACAAAATCCTTCTTTCAACACTTTTGTTTTGATTTACTTGTCCTTCTAATAAAAAAATGAAAGGATTAATGATCATTTCCCATGCTTCAAATGGGACATCTTCTATGGCATTCTTACAGGGTTCAGGGGGAACGCACTGATCTAAAAGGCCATCTAATTAGAAATGAAGGCTGTAGAACAAGAGGACTAGTCTTTAGTGCATAATTAGAAATGAAAAAACAATGACTCTTTCTTCCTCCTGCCAACATGTTTTTGCATTTGTTTTTTGTCTCTGTCTCCGTCCCAGCTCTTTGGATGTGGCTCGGTGGCCCAGACAGTGCTGAGTAAGGGAGCTCTGGGAGAACCCCTGACCATCCACATCGGCTTCACTCTGGGGGTGATGATGGCCGTCTACGTGGCTGGGGGAGTGTCAGGTGAATACCATGCCTCCTTTACATAACTTTGGATTCACAACATCCATTTCTACAGTCCACTCTGCACATAGCCAGCATACAGTATTCTAACATCCCAAAAAGTTGATTTTGCAGTATGATTGAAGTTGCAACCCAACATGTGTGTTTAGTGTTGAGACTTTTCAGTTGGTCAGCACCTCACTTTATAGGTCAGGCCTTTATATGTCATTATATCCTCTTTTGTATATGTCCTTTTATGTCAATATACCCTTTGTACAAAGGCCAAAACTAGTTATTCAAAGGGTTCTCCTATGGGGACAGCCGAAGAAACCTTTAAGGTCCTAGATAGCACCTTTTATTTTAAGAGTGTACCGTTGTCCTTGAGCAAGTCACTTAACCCCCCACAACAACAGCTCCCCGGGTGCCCAGTGTGGCAGCCCCCTGCACCTCTCCAAAAACCTGCTCGTGTGTGTCTCAGAGGGGTTAAAAGCAGAAGTCAAATTTTGTGCAATTGACCAATTAAAGGATCTTAATATTAAAGAGGGTTTTGGGTTAAATATGTGTGCAGGACTCAAAGGTCACCAATGGTTGTTTGTCTTTGATGAAACGGCTTTACTTTGCCATGAACTTTGACCATGGATGTCTGGCTCTCTTTGTTCTCAGGTACTAAACTCTTAAAGGACAACATGTACTTCCCACATGTCTGGGTAACTGTGTGTCATGGCTCCATGGATGTCCTCACATCCACATGTTCACCTGTTCATTGTTTGAAAAATGGGGGAGATGATGTCCATCCCTGTTGTCAGGTACAGTTGAAGTCGGAAGTTTACATACACCTTAGCCAAATACATTTAAACTCAGTTTTCACAATTCCTGACATTTAATCCTAGTAAAAATTCCCTGTCTTAGGTCAGTTAGGATCACCATTTTATTTTAAGAATGTGAAATGTCAGAATAATAGTAGAGAGAATGATTTATTTCAGCTTTTATTTCTTTCATCGCATTCCCAGTGGGTCAGAAGTTTACAAACACTCAATTAGTATTTGGTAGCATTGCCTTTACATTGTTTAACTTGGGTCAAATGTTTCGGGTAGCCTTCCACAAGCTTCCCACAATAAGTTGGGTGAATTTTGGCCCATTCCTCCTGACAGAACTGGTGTAACTGAGACAGGTTTGTAGGTCTCCTTGCTCGCACAAGCTTTTTCAGTTCTGCCCACAAATTTTCTATAGGATTGAGGTCAGGGCTTTTTGATGGCTACTCCAATACCATGACGTTGTTGTTCTTAATAAGCCATTTTGGAAGTATGCTAGGGGTCATTGTCCATTTGGAAGACCCATTTGCGACCAAGCTTCAACTTCCTGACTGATGTCTTGAGATGTTGCTTCAATATATCCACATAATTTTCCTGCCTCATGATGCCATCTAATTTGTGAAGTGCATCAGTCCCTCCTGCAGCAAAGCACCCCCACAACATGATGCTGCCACCCCCGTGCTTCACGGTTGTGATGGTGTTCTTCGGCTTGCAAGCCTCCCCCTTTTTCCTCCAAACATAACAATGGTCATTATGGCCAAACAGTTCTATTTTTGTTTAATCAGACCAGAGGATATTTCTCCAAAAAGTACGATCTTTGTCCCCATGTGCAATTGCAAACCGTAGTCTGGCTTTTTTATGGCAGTTTTGGAGCAATTGCTTGTTCCTTGCTGAGTGGCCTTTCAGGTTATGTCGATATAGGACTCGTTTTACTGTGGATATAGATACTTTTGTACCTGTTTCCTCCAGCATATTCACAAGGTCCTTTGTTGTTGTTCTGGGATTGATTTGCACCTTTCGCACCAAAGTACGTTCATCTCTAGGAGACAGAATGCGTCTCCTTCCTGAGCGGTATGACAGCTGCGTGGTCCCATGGTGTTTATACTTGTGTACTATTGTTTGTACAGATGAACGTGGTACATTCAGGTATTTGGAAATTGCTCCCAAGGATGAACCAGACTTGTGGAGGTCTACAATTTCTTTCTGAGGTCTTGACTGATTTCTTTTGATTTTCCCATGATGTCAAGCAAAGAGCCAGTGCGTTTGAAGGTAGCCCTTGAAATACATCCACAGGTACACCTCCTATTGACTCAAAGGATGTCAATTAGCCTATCAGAAGCTTCTAAAGGCATGACATCATTTTCTGGAATTTTCCAAGCTGTTTAAAGGCACAGTCAACTTAGTGTATGTTTATTTTAATTTTTTTTATTTCACCTTTATTTAACCAGGTAGGCTAGTTGAGAACAAGTTCTCATTTGCAACTGCGACCTGACCAAGATAAAGCAAAGCAGTTCGACACATACAACAACACAGAGTTACACATGGAATAAACAAACATACAATCAATAATACAGTAGAAAAATCTATATACAGCATGTGCAAATGAGGTAGGTTAAGAGAGGTAAGGCAATAAATAGGCCATGGGGGCGAAGTAATTACAGTAAAGCAATTAAATACTGGAATGGTAGGATGTGCAGAAGATGAATGTGCAAGCAGAGATACTGGGGTGCAAAGGAGCAAGATAAATAAATAAATACGGTATGGGGATGAGGTAGATTGGATGGTGTCAGGCCCGTTGTTGAAATGAGACCAAAGCGCTGCGTACTTAGAGTTCCACATGTTCAATAAATATGAAACTCACCAAAAACAATACAGAAGAAAACGAAACGTGACATTCTGGGCTGCTTACAGGCAGCTACACAAAAACAAGATCCCACAATCACAGGTGGGAAAAAGAGCTGCCTAACTATGATCCCCAATCAGAGACAACGATAAACAGCTGCCTCTGATTGGGAACCATACTAGGCCAACAAAGAAATAGACACATAGATATGCCCACCCAAGTCACACCCTGACCTAACAAAATAGAGAATAAAACAGGCTCTCTATGGTCAGGGCGTGACAGATGGGCTATTTACAGATGAGCTATGTACAGGTGCAGTGATCTGTGAGCTGCTCTGACAGCTGGTGCTTAAAGCTAGTGAGGGAGGTAAGAGTCTCTAGCTTCGGAGATTTTTGCAGTTCGTTCCAGTCATGGGCAGCAGAGAACTGGAAGGCCAAAGGAAGAATTGGCTTTGGGGGTACCAGTGAGATATACCTACTGGAGCGTGTACTACGGGTGGGTGCTGCTATGGTGACCAGTGAGCTGAGATAAGGCGGGGCTTTACCTAGCAGAGACTTGTAGATGACCTGGAGCCAGTGGGTTTGGCGACGAGTATGAAGCGAGGTTCAGCCAACGAGAGCATACAGGTCGCAGTGGTGGGTAGTATATGGGGTTTTGGTGACAAAACGGATGGCACTGTGATAGACTGCATCCAATTTGTTGAGTAGAGTGTTGGAGGCTATTTTGTAAATTACATCGCCGAGGTCGAGGATTGGTAAGATGGTCAGTTTTACGAGGGTATGTCTGGCAGCATGAGTGAAGGATGCTTTATTGCGAAATAGGAAGCCGATTCTAGATTTAATTTTGGATTGGAGAAGTTTAATGTGAGTCTGGAAGGAGAGTTTACAGTCTAACCAGACACCTAGGTATTTGTATTTGTCCACATATTCTAAGTCAGAACCATCCAGAGTAGTGATGCTGGACAGGCGGGCAGGTGCGGGCAGCGATCGTTTGAAGAGCATGCATTTAGTTTTACTTGCATTTAAGAGCAGTTGGAGGCTGCGGAAGGAGTGTTGTATGGCATTGAAGCTCATCTGGAGGTTAGTTAACACAGAGTCCAAAGAAGGGCCAGAGGTATACAGAATGGTGTCGTCTGCGTAGAGGTGGATCAAAGAATCACCAGCAGCGAGAGCGACATCATTGATGTATACAGAGAAGAGAGTCGGCCCGAGAATTGAACCCTGTGGCACCCCGATAGAGACTGCCAGAGGTCCGGACAACAGGCCCTCCGATTTGACATACTGAACTCTATCGGAGAAGTAGTTGGTGAACCAAAAGAGGCAATCATTTGAGAAACCAAGGCTGTTGAGTCTGCCAATAAGAATGTTGTGATTGACAGAGTCGAAAGCCTTAGCCAGGTCGATGAATATGGCTGCACAGTAATGTCTCTTATCGATGGCGGTTATGATATCATTTAGGACCTTGAGCGTGGCTGAGGTGCACCCATGACCAGCTCTGAAACCAGATTTCATAGCGGAGAAGGTACGGTGGGATTCAAAATGGTCAGTAATCTGTTTGTTAACTTGGCTTTCAAAGACCTTAGAAAGGCAGGGTAGAATAGATATAGGTCTGTAGCAGTTTGGGTCTAGAGTGTCTCCCCCTTTGAAGAGGGGGATGACTGCGGCAGCTTTCCAATCTATGGGAATCTCAGACGATACGAAAGAGAGGTTGAACAGGCTAGTAATAGGGGTTGCAACAATTTCGGCAGATCATTTTTAGAAAGAGAGGGTCCAGATTGTCAAGCCCAGCTGATTTGTAGGGGTCCAGATTTTGCAGCTCTTTCAGAACATCAGCTATCTGGATTTGGGTGAAGGAGAAGTGGGGGAGGTTTGGGCGAGTTGTTGTGGGGAGCGCAGGGCTGTTGACCAGGGTAGGGGTAGCCAGGTGGAAAGCATGGCCAGCCGTAGAAAAATGCTTATTGAAATTATCAATTATTGTGGATTTATCAGTGGTAACAGTGTTTCCTAGCCTCAGTGCAGTGGGCAGCTGGGAGGAGGTGCTTTTATTCTCCATGGACTTTACAGTGTCCCAGAACTTTTTTGAGTTTGTGCTACAGGATGCACATTTCTGCTTGAAAAAGCTAGCCTTAGCTTTCCTAACTGCCTGTGTATATTTGTTCCTAACTTCCCTGAAAAGTTGCATATCACCGGAGCTGTTCGATGCTAATGCAGAACGCCACAGGATGTGTAAACTTCTGACCCACTGGAATTGTGATACAGTGAATTATAAGTGAAATAATCTGTCTGCAAACAATTGTTGGAAGAATTACTTGTGTCATGAAAAAGTAGATGTCCTAACCGACTTGCCAAAACTATAGTTTGTTAACAAGAAATGTGTGGAGTGGTTGAAAAACGAGTTTTAATGACTCCAGCCTAAGTGTATGTAAACTTCCGACTTCAACTGTAGATCACAGGAGAGAAAGTAAAGAGTACATTCATGGATCACTAACACTATCCTGTGTGCTTCACCCTAACTTGTGTCCTGGGGAAAAGTCCACATACAGTAACATAAATGGACTGTGGAGACCTAGGTCATCACTAGAGACTCAGCAACATGGCAAAATGATACAGAGAACATCATGTTAGTATTCCATAGCAGTCTGGACTCAACGTGGGCACCATTTAGTATTACCCTAACTTGGGGAGAGGCACAGAGGAAATGGAAGAAATATGTAATAGCTCGATTACCCATTCCTAATGCCTGGCTGCTTCTTGATGTCAGAGGATGAAGTGTGCCGACTAGATTTACAAGGCTGAAGTTGTGTGTCCTCATGTCCAGGGGAACTTTATTGGGTACATTCCATAGAGATTAAAGCAAGGAGAGCCCTCTCCCTCTCGCTTCGGCAGCAATGACACAGAGGGATAACATTAGGAGGAATCACTTTTTAAATGTCACGCTGTCTTAGGTGAGCTTGCTGAGCAAGGTGGAGAGCGGTTTTTAATCATCAATCAAGGGTTTCATTATGTCTCAGCGAGGCTTTACGTAATGGGGGATGATGAGTTGTAATTTGAAATTTCCGTGGTAATTTCCATCACAATTGGGACATAAAAGAGCAACGATGTGATTAGAGCTTTTAATGCCCACCCCCGGGATAATATGAACACTGTAGCATATGAGCTAATATGAGTGTTATATGAGCCATACTCAATGTGCTTTCATCTTACAAAATCCAGTGTTGGCAGAGTGTGAGCTTAGCCTTTGTGCTGTGTCTCTAAAACTCAACCCAGGACCACCCCTCATCCTCAGGGCCTGATTTACAGCTACAGCAGATGTTGGGGAGCCAACATTTATGCCATGTTTGGAGGAGCTTCCTTGAGCAAAAATGATTTTTTAGTTTTTATTTATTTCACCTTTATTTAACCAGGTAGGCCAGTTTAGAACAAGTTCTCATTTACAACTGCGACCTGGCCAAGACAAAGCAAAGCAGTGCGACACAAACAACAACACAGAGTTACACATGGAATAAACAAAAGTACAGTCAATAACACAATACAAAAGTCTATATACAGTATGTGCAAATGAAGTAAGATTAGGGAGGTAAGGCAGTAAATAGGCCATAGTGCCAAAATAATTACAATTTAGCAATTAAGCACTGGAGTGATAGATATACAGAAGATGAATGTGCAAGTAGAGATACGGGCGTGCAAAGGAGAAAAAAAAAAGAAAAAAAATATGGGGATGAGGTAGTTGGGTGGGTTATTTAAAGAGGGGCTGTGTACAGGTGCAATGATCTGTAAGCTGCTCTGACAGCTGATGCTTAAAGTTAGTGAGGGAGATATGAGTCTCCAGCTTCAATGATTTTTGCAGTTCGTTCCAGTCATTGGCAGCAGAGAACTGGAAGGAAAGGCAGCCAAAGGAGGAATTGGCTTTGGGGGTGACCAGTGAGATATACCTGCTGGAGCGCGTGCTACGGGTGGGTGCAGCTATGGTGACCAGTGAGCTGAGATAAGGCGGGGCTTTACCTAGCAAAGACTTCTAGATTACCTGAAGCCAGTGGGTTTGGCGACGAATATGAAGCGAGGGCCAGCCAACGAGAGCATACAGGTCGCAGTGGTGGGTAGTATATGGAGGAATAATGGAACTGAGGAAGAATGGAACTGTAGAACAAGTCTCTCGTCTCCAACCCTCTTTGCTTCATTACAGACTAGCTGATCACTCTGACACAGAGGATCTAGATCCTGGTTCAGTGGGTAATGATGGAGACGGTATATAGCTGCAGTAGAGCAGTACTACAGTATGTGTGCTATTCTTGTTGGAGTGTGTAGTAGGCTACAGTATATGAACCTTTACTGCATGATTGGGCCATTCAACCCTGGGGCCCATGTGTGGATGAGAAGCCTTCACACTGTTAGGTGACATCTCTGATGATGATCAAAGGTATTGGACTAATGAGCTTTACTGGGGCATGGGTCTCTAGTGTGGTGGAGGGGGGTGGGGCGCTCTGCTTTCCAGCCAGCCTAGTCTCTCCAAGTGGAACACAACACACTTCTGTTTCCCCCCACTCCTTTTCACTCCTATGTCGGCGGTGCTAATTTACAGGCAGAGTAAACCAGCACCCTTGTTAGCGGAGGTGTGTTCCAACAACATGCGGTTTGCGCGAGTCTTAAGCAGATTCAGGCAGATTATGTCAGACCCAATTCCGATCGGATGTTTCAGCCGGCTGTTGTGGCCACAGTTAGTGAACAAGGCTGGGGATTAGTGTTTGGGGCACTCTGAAACCCCCAGCAGTGTTGCCCCGCTGAGGTCACCCAGAGCCTCAGTCCCCACTTCGGGCCCCGCCTAGTGTTGTGCCATAATTGTGTCTATGATTGAATCCACTAGATAAGGATAGTGGTTACAAATGAATGTGGCCTCGGGCTTTCTACATAAGCTTGAACCTTGTTTTCAATTCCAGTTTTAACCTTTGTTCTAGGGGTCCATGTGAACCCAGCAGTCTCTCTGGCCATGGTGGTCCTGGGCAAGCTGCCTATAAAGAAGTTCCCTGTCTACGTGGCAGCACAGTTCCTGGGTGCCTTCGCTGGATCTTGTGCTGTCTATGGGTTGTATTATGGTAGGTGTTACTGTCAACATGTCCATCATCATAATCATCATCATCCTCATTATGATCATACACATTAATGCAGAGATTCTAAATGGAACCCATATTCATAGCATTAACCAGTGTGATATTTGAATGGAAAGGTATTGATCGTTATTGGAGTGGGAACATTATAGGTTATTACTAACACTAACATTATTGGGAAAACTCAATGCCTAATTCTATTATTCTCTTTTCCATAGATGCCTTAATGGAACACACAGGAGGAGTTATGCAAGTTACTGGCGTCAATGCCACAGCTAATATATGGGCATCCTACCCTGCCAAGCACATCTCAGTCCTTGGAGGATTCGTAGACCAGGTGAGAGATGCACCATCAATGGTTATCTAACCATATCCTAATCCTCTTTGTTACTGAATGATATGAGCCGCACAGGCACACACCCTGATTTAGGTTTGAAGTCCCTGAGCTAGAACATGCCAGTACATGTGTAATAGTATGAATATAAGTGAATGTGCACATTTCTTATTTTATTTAACCAGGCAAGTCAGTTAAAAACACATTTTTATTTACAATGACGGCCTACCCCGGCCAAACTAACCCTAACCTGGACAACGCTGGGTCAATTGTGCAGCACCCTATGGGACTCCCGATCACGGCCGATTACGGCCGCCCCTCGGTCCCCCAAATGCCTTTAGATCAGTCATGTGCATGTAAGTAACTAAGCATTCCCCCAAAAAATAAAAAAAATGCAGAGAGAGAGAAAATAGAGAAATAATAGAAAAGTAATAACACATAATAAAAGTAATAATAAATAGTCAATGAGTAATGATAACTTGGCTATATACATGGGGTACCAGTACCGAGTCGATGGGTAATTGAGGTAGATATGTACATATAGCTAGGAATAAAGTGACTAAGCAACAAGATATATAGCCCCATTATAGGCTTAGGCAAATGAGTCCTGCTGGCCACAGACAGTCATTATAAAACCCAGACCATAACAACAAGCCATTCTCCCCCTGTCACTGTCTGGTATCCAACTCCTATTATCATCTACCATTACATAAAAAGCTACAAGGAATACCACTGTTATGCTATTATGAGAGGCTGTCTTTTCAATATTGGTGGAAGCATCACAGTGACAGCATGAGCAGTAGCTACAGATTGTTCATTTTGTAGTGATGATGAATATACTGAATACAGATGTAGGATCTTAATTGGATCACTCTTTTGTTGCTGAGAATTGTTCTGCACTGCAGGAAATGCAAATTTGCAGTGTATTCATTGTTTAAAAAGGCTGTTAGCATTTGGAAACGATGCCAGCAACTGCCAGGGAATCTAAACCAAAGCATGGACTGCTGTCATACCTTGTCCATAGACTGCTTACAGGTTGAGTAAACCAATATGTAATTTTGTAATTTGGGAAAACTATCCCTTTAATTATAATCTACATAATAATTCACATTTCCTGATGCTGCAGGATTATTTTCCTGCTGTAGCAAACTGGTTCAAATTAAGATCCTACATCTGTATGTCTGTCAATTATCTGTTTTGATCATTGCTATCTCAAACTCATGGTTGATGCCTTGTCTCCAGGTGATAGGAACAGCTGCCTTGATCCTGTGCATTCTGGCCATTATTGATGGGAAGAACATTGGAGCTCCTAAAGGGATGGAGCCACTGTGCATTGGCCTGATCATTATGGCCATCGGAGTGTCCATGGGACTCAACTGTGGCTATCCCATCAACCCTGCCAGAGATCTGGGCCCAAGGCTCTTCACTGCTGTGGCTGGATGGGGCATGGAGGTGTTCCGGTAATTTCCAACAATGCTTGTACTAGAGAAAAGACAAGTCCCACAAATGAGAGCTGGATGGCCTCCATAAGTACAGTAGAATTTCACAAACATTGTTAGATGCCTTTTGCCCTGAAACCCTTTGAAATTGAAAATGTGCTTTTTTCTCCAAAAAATTCAAACAGCGCATGCTCACTTTACAGTAGAACATTGAAAGATTTATAAAGATGCAGAAACAGAGTATGTGTGTGTGAAAGGAAAGCCCCTCTCTGATCTGGGCATGCCAAGCGGAGATGCAGGCACATTATTCTGCTTTTCAGTCCTCCTCTCCAGCAGTGGCTGGGAGTTAGGCACGCAGTGTAAGTCCTTCCAGACTCACATTAAGCATCTCCAATCCAAAATGAAATCTAGAATCGGCTTCCTATTTTGCAACAAAGCCTCCTTCACTCATGCTGCCAAACATACCCTCGTAAAACTGACTATCCTACCGATCCTTGACTTCGGCGATGTCATTTACAAAATAGCCTCGAACACTTTACTCAGCAAACTGGATGCAGTCTATCACAGTCACCAAAGCCCCATATACTACCCACCACTGCGACCTGTATGCTCTCGTTGGCTAGCCCTCACTACGTATTCGTCGCCAGACCCACTGGCTCCAGGTCATCTATAAGTCTATGCTAGGTAAAGCCCCGCCTTATCTCAGCTCACTGGTCACCATAGCAACACCCACCCTTAGCACGAGCTCCAGCAGGTATATTTCACTGGTCACCCCCAAAGCCAACACTTCCTTTGGCCGCCTTTCCTTCCAGTTCTCTGCTGCCAATGACTGGAACGAATTGTAAAAATCTTATATCTCCTTCTCTAACTTTAAGCATCAGCTGTCAGAGCAGCTTACCGATCACTGTACCTGTACACAGCCAATCTGTAAATAGCACACCCAACTACCTCATCCCCATATTGTTACTTATCCTCTTGCTCTTTTGCCCCCCAGTATCTCTACTTGCACATCATCATCTGCACATCTATCACTCCAGTGTTAATGCTAAATTGTAATTATTTCGCCACTATGGCCTATTTATTGCCTTACCTCCCTACTCTTCTACATTTGCACACACTGTACATAGATTTTTCTATTGTGTTATTGACTGTACGTTTCTTTATGTATAGCTCTGTGTTGTTGTTTTTGTCACACTGCTTTGCTTTATCTTGGCCAGGTCACAGATGTAAATGAGAACTTGTTCTCAACTGGCCTAGCTGGTTAAATAAAGGTTCAATTGAAAAAAAAAAAAAAAAATTTAATGAGGGACCTCTCTGCCAGTGCACTATAGACTTCTCTTCAGTAGATGGCGCTGTCTGATCTAATGGCCACAGTCAACAGTTTCCCAACCTGCACTTTGGGGAGCCCATGTTTGCACATATTTGTTCTATTCCAGCACTAGCACAGTACACCTGATTCAAGGGGCTGGTTGGTTAAATCACAAGCTGAATCAGGAGTGCTGGAGCTGGAATAGAACAATTGTGTGCAATGGTTGGGGGTCCCCTACTGGGGTGGGAAACGTTGACATACAGTATTTGACCCACTACTTTATACCGTGTTCACGCTACATCTTACAAGATGTTTCGCATACAGATGTAGGATCTTAATTTGATCACCCTGTTGTAGGAGAACTCTCCTGCAATGCAGGACATTTAAAACTTGTAGTGTATTTGAAGTTTAAAAAGGTTTCTAAAGTTTGTAATTTCCACTTTGAGATTGAAGACTGCATTACGCCCATATTTCGAAAAATGTATCAACTCCTACAAAAATGTCCATGAATTATAATTTCCTGTTGCTGCAGGATTCCTTTCCTTCTGTAGCAAACTGACTCAAATTAAGATCCTATGTCTATATGGGATTATCCGTATACGTATACATTTAACATTAGTTCTCTCTAATGCACACATAAACCTGCGGTCCTGAGATTTACATCATACTGTCAAATTTGACGTAATCTGCCCTTTTAAAATATAAATTTAAATACATCCCTTAAATCTCAGACATTTTAGCAGCACACACAGCTGTAATCACAATGTTAAGATAGAGATGTCTAAGGGTGATAGTAGGATTTAAAGTGTATATTCCATCCACCATACATCACATCCACTGAATCTCTGTAAGGAAACTGAAAGCAATACGACCAGGTACAGTGGCACCTTCCTTTGACATCAGTAGGAAGAGCTGGCAGGGTGCCATGTCCATGAGACGTCATCGTGTGACCCAGTGTGTCTGTCCGTCCTCAGGCCTGATTATGGGATATGGTTAGTCAACCTGGCTCTGCCCATAGATTACACACCCTAATCCACCAGTCCTGTAGTCTGCATCCACCCCCTGGTAGTTTAGCAGCTAAACACAGCCTGTTCAGACACTGTCTATTTTCCAACCTGGGCCTTGTCACGTCAGTGCTGGTAATTCAGTCCCTTTCGCCCACAGGATCCAACCAGTCAGTACTAGCAGAGGGAGGCTAATCTCTATCAGGGAGTTGCCCTGAGGTGATCAAGCGCTCAGTTCAGGACAGAATCAGGACATGTACTACGTAGGCTACAGTAGCAGAGAGCTGTTTAGGTTGGAGTTTGACTATTACCCGCTATTAAGATTACTAGCAAATTTGTAAAGCACAATTAGAATTAGGCATTTATAGAAATGGATTGGTGGGGAGTGGGAACAGATCAACTTTATGTATAGTCGAATCAATATACTAGCAGGCAGATTAAGAAAGAGAGTAGAGTAGTGAGAGGTGGAGATTAGAGAGAGCCTATCCAGGGAGTCTTACTGTATAAATAAACAAAAGGTAGTAGTGGAATCTGCTCCCAATGTACCAGTGGAGGCTGCTGAGGGGAGGACAGCTCATAATAATGGCTGGAACAGAGAAAATGGAATGGTCCATGTGTTTGATGTATTTGATACCATTCCACTGATTCCGCTCCAGCCATTACCACAAGCCCATCCTCCCCAATTAAGGTGCCACCAACCTCCTGTGTAATGTACAGTCGCGTACCCCAGACCATGTTACGTTCCTGGGTTGCTTTAAAGCCCCATGCAGTCTTTTTCAATCTATTTTAAATCATCACTGTATGTCTAATAAATCACTGTGTGTGTTTATTTCATGAAAATAACAGCAAATATATTTTTTATTATTTATTACCCTGAGCCCCTTTTGCTATCGATTATGCTGTCTGATTGTGTGGACGTGTTGATACAAATGTAAATATATTTTCATACACATCCCTGATTGGCGGATAGGATGATCCCTGCTTACCCCTTCAAATTAGGAGGATACATATGCAGGTACAAGACAACTGTTCATTGGTCCGAATAATTAGATTAGATTATGATTTAATGCTGTCGGCCAAAAACTCCATCCCACCTGAACAGGCTGAAATTCCAAGCATGTTTTCAATAATCTCTTACTCTTAAAGGGCATTATAATAATTTTCACAATTTTAGAGTGTTATTTCAACCTCATAGTTTGGAGATATCATTAAAAAAACTGGTAAATCATGTTTTTGACTGCACTGTCCCTTTAACGCGGGTGACCACTATTTACACTGTAGATAGTGTACAAAACATTATTGAGTTGCACCCGCTCGTCGGGGCATGGACTCTACAAGGTGTAGAAAGCGTTCCACAGGGATGCTGGCCCATGTTGACTACAATGCTTCCCACAGTTGTGTTAACTTGGTTGGATGTCCTTTGGGTGGTAGACCATTCTTGATACACACGGGAAACTGTTGAGCATGAAAACCCAGCAGCGTTGCAGTTCTTGACACACTCAAACTGGTGCACCTGGCACCTACTACCATACCCCGTTCAAAGACACTTAAATATTTTGTCTTGCCCATTCACCCTCTGAATAGCACACATACACAAACCATGTTTTTTCAAGGCTTAAAAAGTATTATTTTACCTGTCTCTTCTCCTACATCTACACTGATTGAAGTGGATTTAACAAGTGACATTATAAGGGATCATAGCTGTCACCTGGATTCACCTGATCAGTCTATGTCATGGAAAGAGCAGGTGTTCATAATGTTTTGTACACCCAGTGTATTTGGTATTAAATGTTTATTTTAACTTACTCACTATAAAGTCAAATGTAAACTCCTGAATCCCTGTATATAAATCTCCTCTTGTCTGTGCAGTGCTGGAGGCTGCTGGTGGTGGATCCCAGTAGCGGGGCCCATGGTGGGAGGAGTGGTGGGGGCTGCCGTTTACTTCCTGTTCATCGAGCTGCACCATGCCGAGCCTGAGGAACAGGGCGAGAACAACGTCAAGGACAAATACGAGATGGTCACCCTGAATTAGACAGAGAGGCCATGAGCCCCAATGGTACTGAGGCTTGGCAGCTTCCGACCCCTTTAACCCTCAACAGGCTAAACATTCACCTCAATGAGGCCACACTTGACACAACCTTCTCTGCTTGCACAAGAGTCATTTCCTCTGTCTAAGGGACCTGAGGTCAGGTCTCAGTCTCTGCACTCTCATGGACAGGTCCGCTGAAAGAATGCCAATTGAGCCAAAACATAAAAAACACAAACAATGTTAATGTTAAATTCACAACCACAAGCTGAGATCTCAGGCATGTTAACTAGCCCATGACATCATCAACATCAGGTGTTCAGACTATCCATTCTACTCTGAGGATAGTTCCTGACTACAGTGATTTTTAATAATTTATATTGCATCTCTTGTATAGGGCCATTTTTCATTGCAGGAGGAATTTGCCAAGTTTGAAACTGTCTCAATATTTTCTATCTTTCAGGCAGAGGTGATGGTAAATGTTATTAATAACCACATTGATGGCAAATGTTATTAACAACATAGAAAATAGCCAGTAACAGTTTCTGTGATGGAAGGTAGTGTGTATACGTTTTTGTCATTGAGCTAGTTTAATGGTACCCTCACTGGAGTGTCTTCCGTCTTCTGCTTCACTTCATCCATCTATTTGTTACAGTTGTGTGAATCGCTCTGCCTGCTGCGGCACACATCACTGCATGTGTGCTATAGCTAACACACATCTATGTATTTGTGCTTTGAAATGCTCATAGTCTTTTTTCCTAGCTTTTATTTTTAGAGTGCAGAAAAAACAGCCTTAATGTGTGTGAAATGAGCCTCCCACCGTTCAGTTTGTACTCTCTCTCTCTCTCTCGTTGAGCACAGAACTGTGTATCGTGACACGGCACTACTAAATTATTTTTATCTGACTTTTATTTCCTCTTATATAACGTTCCTGCTGTCATGTGTGAACATTTTCATAGAAGCATTAGTAGGGAAGCCTAGTATCTACAGTACCTAGCATTGAAATGTTTTAATAAACAATATACTGTATGAAGAGTCCAATGAGAGATAGTTTACCCCACTGGCCAATGGCCATATGGGAATGTATAAAAATTGTTTGTTTATCGTAATCATTACGTTATTCCTCCAATGATGTGACTAGGATTTAACCACTGAGGAACTCCTACACTATGACCATTAGTGAACTGGACAATAACAGAATAACATCAGTACAACTTTCAAGAATAGAGCCCTTCAACTCAGACAAAAACACTCAAATGAATCAAGTCCTTCCATCCTAGTGATGTAATTTAGTGATGGGTGGGCAGAGGAACATGGGTGGGCAGAGGAACACTAGTTCCCTATTCCCAGAAGAGCCCTCACCAATGAAACACATAGCATTTTATAACCTGTATGTGGCTTACTACTGAACCAGATATAATTCGTAGGGAAAAATAAAGCTCTTTAGAAATGATTTTCTCTATTATTTTACACCTTTGTTACTTAGTGGTTTAGTTGCTGTAGTTTCTTACTGTAGTTAGTTTTTTGTTTAAAAAAATTGCAACATGTACTTTGGATGATTACATGATGTTAGCTTGATTCTCCTGAGATTCAACCTTTGGAGGAGTACAATGTTTTATGGCTGTTGTTTTTTTGTTGCTTCACTTGGCTTAAAAAAAGATAAAAGGCACTTTTACTCTCACAATTTTTCACAGATGCTATTTGATAAAAGTTACTTCTTTGTGAAGGTAATAATGTAATTTATACAACTGTAATGTAGATTTTACAAAAATAAATATTTGATGTGTATTTCTTTCATAGTCTGTCTTGATCAATCAATCCACATTATTAATGGTCTACTGATTAAGGGAAGTAACACACATTCAATGAGAAACTGTCACTAATCACTGTGTTCCACTAGCACTGGAATAAGTGCATTGGTAGTAACTGGAAGCCATTCCATATTACTCGTATGCAATCCTAAAAATGACAGGCCAGAAAACCGGTCACGGTCACTAAGTACAACCACTTAGTCACCCAGCGCATTGTGGAGTGAATAAAACATTTTAGAAAGGCAGCAATCGGAAATACTTATGTAATGTCATGGAGAATAGATGAGGCATGATTTCTTTCTCTATATCTATCTATCTATCTATCTATCTATCTATCTATCTATCTATCTATCTATCTATCTATCTATCTATCTATCTATCTATCTATCTATCTATCTATCTATCTATCTATCTATCTATCTATCTATCTATCTATCTATCTATCTATCTATCTATCTATCTATCTATCTATCTATCTATCTCTTTAGGCCCGGTTTGTTGCCTCCCCTCTGCAGAGTTCATCTCACTGTATGTGTGAATAACAGACACACCACTAGGACCCTCACAGTGGCTCATGCCAGCTCACATACTGTACTCACAGAGAAAATAACTCTTTAAAACTTCTCTAGGATAGGGTGCAGTATTTTGACGTCCGGATGAAAGGCGTGCCCAAATTGAACTGCCTGCTTCTTGGGCCTAGAAGGTAGGATATGCATATTATTAGTAGATTTGGATAGAAAACACTCTGAAGTTTCTAAAACTGTTTGAATGATGTCTGTGAGTATAACATAACTCATATGGCAGGCAAAAACCTGAGAAAAAATCCAACCAGGAAGTGACTTGTAGTTTTTCCTATCTAATCCTTATCGAAACTACAGTGTCTGTGGGGTCATTTTGCACTTCCTAAGGCTTCCATTGGCTGTCAACAGCCTTCAGAAACTTGTTTCATGCGTCCACTGTTTCTGGGCAGAGAATAGGAGCTCAGTCAATCAGTGGACTGCCTGGGACCAGTGAGTTGTTTACTGCACGGGCACTTTGGCGCAGCGCTCCTTCTTTTTCCTCTGTAATGAATACGCTATTGTCCGGTTGGAATATTATCAAAGTTTTATGTTAAAAAGACCCTAAGGATTGATTGTAAACATCGTTTGACATGTTTCTACGAACGGTAATGGAACTATTTGACTTTTTGTCTCTGGTTTTACGCTCGCACGTAATGCCTTTGGATTAGTGATCTGAACGCGCGAACAAAACGGAGGTATTTGGACATAAATAGGGAGTTTATCAAACAAAACAAACATTTCTTGTGGAAGTGGGAGTCCTGGGAGTGCATTCCGACAAAGATCAGCAAAGGTAGGGAAGATTTATAATACTAATTCTGGGTTTAGTTGACTCCAGAACTTGGCGGGTAACTGTATAGCTTGCTTTGATGGCTGAGCTCTGTACTCTGAATATTAAAAAATATTCTGATGAGTGATGAGTATTTTTGTAAATTGATGTGCTCATTCACCGAAAGTTTTGGTGGGAATACATTTTCTGAACATCACGCGCCAATGTAAAATGGGGTTTATGGATATAAATATGAACTTTATTGAACAAAACATACATGTATTTTGTAACATTGAGTCCTGGGAGTGTCATCTGATGAAGATCATCAAAGGTTAGTGATTCATTTTAGCTGTATTTGTGGTTTTTGTGACGCCTCTCCTTGCTTGGAAAATGGCTGTGTGGTTTTTCATGTTTAGGCGCTGTCCTAACATAATCTAATATTATGCTTTCGCCGTAAAGCCTTTTTGAAATCAGACACTGTGGTTGGATTAAGGAGCATCTTATCTTTAAAATGGTGTATAATACTTGTGTGTTTGAGAAATTTGAATTATGAGATTTTTGTTGTTTTGAATTTGCCGCCCTGCTATTTCACTGGCTGTTGATAGTGTGTACCGCGGGTGGGACACTAGCGTCCCACATGTCCCAGAGAGGTTAAATTCAGTTTCAACTGGTAGCATCCGTCCCTACCATACATCTCCCTTTAAATCACAAATACAGGTGATGATTGAATTCCAGCCTGTGTCTATCCAGTTTACTTGCAGGGGTCTCAGGACACAGGTAACTGCCAAAATACAGTAAACATCAGCATAAAGTGGTCACTCTATGGAAAGGGGAGACTCAAGTGTCAGGGGACTCTTCTGAAGTCGGTACCATCGATGTGCCACTTCCGTTTGTAGAGTCCAAACTGTTTGGGCTACAAACTAACGTGACCCCACTGTGGAAAGGGGAGATTGTCACGAACACAAAGTTGGCACATTGTCTGACGGTAACTGGTACCCGTTTAACAAAATTAATGGAAGTGTGAAATGGTAGTTTTGTGCATTCCCACAAAAGGGGTTAAATATGTGTTTATGAATGTGTTATTGAATGCGTTTCTCTGGGCTATAGTAGTAAAAGCCAAATTCAATATTTTATCAAATATTTGTAAAGAAAATATATATATACACTACCGTTCAAAAGTTTGGGGTAACTTAGAAATGTCCTTGTTTTTGAAAGAAAAGCACATTTGCTGCCCATTAAAATAACATAAAATTGATCAAAAATACAGTGTAGACATTGATAATGTTGTAAATGACTATTGTAGCTGGAAATGGCAGATTTTTTATGGAATATCTACATAGGCGTACAGAGGCCCATTATCTGCAACCATCACTCCTGTGTTCCAATGGCACACTGTGTTAGCTAATCCAAGTTTATAATTTTAAAAGGCTAATTGATCATTACAAAACCCTTTTGCAATTATGTTAGCACAGCTGAAAACTGTTGTGCTGATTAAAGCAGTAATTATACTGGCCCTCTTTAGACTTGAGTATCTGGAGCATCAGCATTTGTGGGTTTGATTACAGGCTCAAAATGGGCAGAAACCAAGACCTTTCTTCTGAAACTCATCAGTCTATTGTTGTTCTGAGAAATGAAGGCTATTCCATGTGAGAAATTGCCAAGAAACTGAAGATCTCGTACAACGCCGTATACTACTCCCTTCACAGAACAGCGCAAACTGGCTCTAACCAGAATAGAAAGAGGAGTGGGAGGCCCCGGTGCACAACTTAGCAAGAGGACAAGTACATTAGAGTGTCTAGTTTGAGAAACAGATGCCTCACAAGTCCTCAACTGGCAGCTTCATTAAATAGTACCTGCAAAACATCAGTCTCAACGTCAACAGTGAAGAGGCGACTCCGGGATGCTGGCCTTCTAGGCAGATTTCCTCTGTCCAGTGTCTGTTCTCTTTTGCCCATCTTAATCATCTCTTTTTATTGGCCAGTCTGAGATATGGCTTTTTCTTTGCAACTCTGCCTAGAAGGCCAGCATTCCGGAGTCCCCTTTTCACTGTTGATGTTGAGACTGGTGTTTTGCGAATCCACAAATGCTGATGCTCCAGATACTCAACAGTCTAAAGAAGGACAGTTTTAATGCTTCTTTAATCAGAACAGCAGTTTTCAGCTGTGCTAACATAATTGCAAAAGGGTTTTCTAATGATCAATTAGCCTTTTAAAATTATAAACTTGGGTTAGCTAACACATCGTGACATTGGAACACAGGAGTGACGGTTGCTGATAATGGGCCTCTGTACGCCTATGTAGATATTTCATAAAAAATCAGCCGTTTCCGGCTACAATAGTCATTTACAACATTAACAATGTCTACACTGTGTTTCTGATCAATTGATGTTATTTTAATGGACAAAACATTTGCTTTTCATTCAAAAACAAGGACATTTCTAAGTGACCCCAAACTTTTGAACGGTAGTGTATATACCTAAAGGGGTCCTAAAATTCGAAATCAAATAGCTAAAGGATTCATAGTATGACCATCTTAGAACAATTCCATGTCAGCTCAGCAATATACTTTGTATCCCTCATTTACTCAGGTGTTTCCTTTATTTTGTCAGTTACCTGTACAATATGCTTTACATCCCACGGTTCAGTGTACTGTTGGTCACAGAGCTGACAACACAGGTAACAAAGACCTGTTTATCCTTGACCACACAGGTGACTGACTGTATGTAGTCACGGTCAGTGAGGGGGACAGGGGTCCACCTCCCCTCTTTACAGGTGGTATAACTGTAGGTTGACATGGGTCAGGTGACAGCAAACAGCAAACAAGCACTGCCTGTGTTTGAAAAAGCAAAGGTTCATTCTGTTTGCTCTTACCATAGGTTAACCTGCAGCTGACATCACAGATGACACAGGATGTTTCTTTAACTCTTTGGGCTCTGCCGCTAGTCATCTAATCTAAAGACGTGAGCTCAGACAGAAGTACAATACACTACTTTGTTTAAGTTAACAGCTGGGTGTCATTGCTTGATAAAACATTGTCTCCATATAAACTGAAATGAATAGATCGTGTTTATATACCATAGCTCTCCAAACAAACTTGGGAAATGTATATTTGAATTTGCAAACCTTGTCACCTCCAGAGTTAAATGACCCACACCAGTGGGACCCCATTTTTATTCGCAAGAATTTCTTGCCACCCCACCCTACCCCAAATATAATGACACAAACTTAAAATCAGTACATTTTGATTTTTACATCAACAAATAACCTTCAATTTACTCAATAGATGGGTTGGTTGTTTTGCAACAAAACCGACGAGTGCGCAACTATGGGGCAAACATGTAAACTATACTCTATCACAATGTTTATTGAAAACATAAATACATTTGCACAATGTGCACTTGTTGTCTCTAAAATACATTGTTATAGTTGTTGGTTTGCTAGCTTGCCATATTAGCATAGGTGTGGCATCAGTCAAAATACCTCAAAACAAGACATGGTATCAAGAACAAGGTAAAAACTAGCTGAAACAAACCACCTACGATTCCCCACATGGCAGCTTGTCATTGTTGCTAGCTATCTGGCCATCCAGAATCACAACAACATACGTCCTTGTGCCCTATTGAAGCATGCGCAACGTTTTTTGTGATGTTGTCAGATAACCTGTCTATAATCTGTGCTCTTACTTTTTTTGTAAAAAAATGATAATATATATATTTTTTAATGGCGACCCCAATGGAGTTACTCGGTGACTCACGACTCCGACTTTGAATACCACTGACCTACACTATAGAAAGAGACCAAACAGAGGTGCTATCCCACTGGGCACACCATGTAATTTCAACATGGACAATTGGATTATATTTGGTTAAGACTTTGATCAGTGAGATTACAACCTATAATATTACAACTCACTCAAAAAGAAACCCAAAAGTTTGTTAAATTCCCAATGTGTTATTACTATGCATTCAACCATCTAAAACCACAACCAAATTACAATGGAAAAACAATGTCACATTTTTGGTTTAGTAATGTGTTGTCACTGCACTTTAAACCATTTTTAAAGGTGTTGTTTATTTACACCCATTTCAAAACCTCTAAAGGATCCTTTTTTCCAATTTTCACCTGAAATGACATACCCAAATTTCACTTCCTGTAGCTCAGGACCTGAAGCAAGGGGTTCTAACAGGACCTCAGACACAGCGGGGTTCAAACTGTAGAACCCAGTTCCGACATTTGAATATAACAATTTATTTTATCAAACAAAACAATGCTACATTTTATCTCTGAGACCCTCAGGATGGCATATCAGAGCAAGATTATTGAATGTAAGTCCATTATTTACCTTCAGATGTGAATGTATCAAGCCAGTTGCTGTGATAAAAGTTTTTGTTGTGCACTCTCCTCAAACAAAAGCATGGTATTTTTTCACTGTAATAGCTACTGTAAATTGGACACGGAGGTTAGATTAACAAGAATTTAAGCTTTCTGCCCATATAAGACATGTCAATGTCCTGGGAAATGTTCTTGTTACTTACAACACGATGCTAATCACATTAGCGCAAGTTAGCTCAACCGTCCCGTTCTATGTTGGGGGTTTTGTCTAGTTTATTTATTTCTATGTTGGTTCTAGTTTATTTTTTCTATGTTGTCTAGTTTATTTATTTCTATGTTGGTTCTAGTTTATTTTTTCTATGTTGGGTTTTTGTATGATTCCCAGTTAGAGGCAGCTGGTCATCGTTGTCTCTAATTGGGGATCATATTTAAGTTGTTGTTTTTCCCACTAGGTTTTGTGGGATATTGTTTTGAGTTAGTGCATGTTGTACCTCTTCCTCACATTTTTTTTTTATAGTATGTATTGCATAGTTTCACATACAAATAAAGATGTGGAACGAAACGCACGCTGCGCCTTGGTCTCGTTCATACGACAGCCATGACAACCCAATAGTGATAAAACAAAAACAGGTTTTTAGAAATGTTTACAAATGTATAAAAAATAGAAAACTTAAATATTACATTTACATAAGTATTCAGACCCTTTCCTCAGTACTTTGTTGAAGCACCTTTGGCAGCGATTAGCTTTGCGTCTTCTTAGGTATAATGCTACAAGCTTGGCACACCTGTATTTGGGGAGTTTCATTCTTCTCTGCAGATCCTCTCAAGCTCTGTCAGGTTGGATGGGGAGCGTTCCTGTACAGCTATTTTCAGGACTCTCCAGAGATGTTCGTTCGGGTTCAAGTCCGGGCTCTGGCTGGGCCACTCAAGCACATTCAGAGACTTGTCCCAAGCCACTCCTGTGTTGTCTTGGCTGTGTGCTTAGGGTCGTTGTCCTGTTGGAGGGTGAACCTTCGCCCCCAGTCTGAGGTCCAGAGCGCTCTGGAGCAGGTTTTCATCAAGGATCTCTCTATACTTTGCTCCGTTCATCTTTCCCATGACCCTGACTAGTCTCCCAGTCCCTGCCATTGAAAAACATCCCCACAGCATGATGCTGCCACCACCATGCTTCACCGCAGGGATGGTGCCAGGTTTCCTCCAGACGTGACTCTTGGTATTCAGGCCAAAGAGTTATATCTTGGTTTCATCAGACCAGAGAATCTGTTTTCTCATGATCTGAGAGTCCTTTAGGTGCCTTTTGGTAAACTCCAAGCGGGCTGCCTTTTGCTTAAGAGTGGCTTTCATCTGGCCACTCTATTATAAAGGCCTGATTGGTGGAGTGCTGCAAAGATAGTTGTCTCATGGCTTGGTTTTTGCTCTGACATGCACTGTCAACTGTGGGACCTTATATAGACAGGTGTGTGCCTTTCCAAACCATGTCCAATCAATTGAATTTACCACAGGTGGACTCCAATCAAGTTGAAGACACATCTCAAGTATTAACATGATGACATAATCCTTTGGTTGAAATTTCACCCTCAAAACAACAGTTGATTACTTTTTGCAAATCCAATCAATTTTACAGATTCCACTTATCCATTGACGTTGGAACAAAGTTGATTCAACCAGTTTGTGCCCAGTGGGATGTGTACTGGCATGGACCAAGACAAATTGGACCAAGACAAAGCAGAATAAAGTACACCATGAGCCCAACTTCCAGAATTCAGCAAATACTGAGGTAAACACTCAGGTAAGTTGAGACAGAGTACATTGTAAAGTGGAACAGACAAAATATATGATTGTTAGTATGATTTCTTTGAAACTGATACCATTTTGGCAATTCGGCAGATTTTAGACCTGGAACAGATACCTTAAGTATTATGAATTTTTATTTTTGCTGTATGGTGTTCTAAATTACTTTTGAAGAACTCAGTCACTAGCATAACTGATGTATGCATAACCATAGTGATTTAGATGAGCACAGACACAAAGCAAACAGAAGTTGAAATAGTAGAACTAAGATTGTTAGTGCTTTTATCCCTTTTGTTAAAGAGATATTGATTCAAACTAAGACAATGGAGAGTGAGAGAGAACTGACAAATTCAAAGACATTTTTTCCAGAAGGTTCCAGTAAACTGAGGAAACACTAACAGGCACGGTTAACACTAACAGGTATGGTTAACGCTAACAAAAGCTTGGGTTCATCCAGGATCTTTGCTCTCTGCTACAAAACCGTCTGACAATCAGCCCAACACCCACCTCTGCACTTTTGCAATCCGGGACGACAGCCAATCAGGACCTGACTTGTCTCCCTTTCCCAGTTGCCCCTGCTCCTACTTTTTCCTACTCTGAGTACAAAGTGTTCTTTACTCTCTTCTTAAGCCCACCCTGACTTCATGAATCACCCCCTGCACATGTCTTCAGGGAGGGTCTCACCTCCAGCTCACACTCTGCTTAAATAATTCCAACTCTCCTCTTCTATTAGCCTCATTCAGCTGCTGTGCTCTCCACCTGAAGTGTGTGTGTATGTAGGATTACCTGGGAGTCTGTGTCGACACCATGGCTCTGGTCCAGGTGCTCAGAGTCCTGTGCTGCCTGCTGCTCACTTATCACCTGGGTGATGCCAGGAGAATCAAGGGAAGTGGAACAGGTGAGTGTCTGATTTGTCAATTATAAGGAACTTCAATCCTGGGTTGGGTGTTAATCAAAAATATTTTTAAGCCTTACTATAAAGACTACAGGCCATGCTTTATAAAATACAAAGAGGTACTTAAATATATTTTCTGCCCCTGGGTGGAAACAATTGATGTATATAAACCCTGGATTGCTGATGCTGTGTATTGGCCATTGAGAGGCTTTGTAGCACCTGGTTGGCCATGTTGACACTCCCCAGTAGGAGCAGTCCTCCATAGGAATGAATGGAATTCTACAGTATTTAAATGACATGTTTCAAGGACAAACGGACATGTATTTAAGTATTTTTGTTGTAGTGGGGACAGTAACGTTAGTAATCTAAAGACATTATAGATGGACGCATGGCGGCTTCAATACAGTGCCCCCTATTAGTCATCTAATGTTGTGAAATTGTTAGATGTTGCTGCACAGTCAGAACTAGAAGCGCATTTTCTGCTACACCAGCAATAACATCTGCTAAACACGTGTATGTGACCAATACAATTTGATTTAATTTAGTGTATATTTAAACCACCAGAGATTAATTCAATTGGTTAATATCTATTTCTAGGGGCTGTGCATATTTTCTGAATGCCCAAGTGCATGTTGTTCAAGTAATAACTCTCCTATTTGGGTCAAAATGGTGACTGTGAAATGACCAATTCTGAGAATGAAGATACTAACAGTGCTAGTTAGATGTAAAATATATTACTGTTGTGAAGGATCTACTACAATACTATCATTGTTGTGGCTGAAGTGACAACAATGTGGAGGGAGAGTTTGGCGAAAACACTGTGCATATAAAATATAAACAAATATAAAAAAAATAGGTATAAAAGATTAAATATTAATATAAAATATTAATATATAAATATACAAAAATACAGTCAGTTGTATGAACCAAAAAAATCTACCATCTCTAAGGGCTGTTTCCCAACTCATATTTCTTGCAATTACAAATGAAAGCTGGATTACAGCATCACCACTGTATATTGGGAAGTGTAGAACAAACATTTTCATGCACGTGCATTTCATACATACCTGATTATTGAACAGCACAGGGTTCAAACTCATTGATTTAGGAATTGATTCCCCTGTCCACTCAACCTCTGCATAGATTTTTTGTTCTGGTAAGTGTTAACTTGTGACTAGAGTCTGTGTATTCCTTGTCTAGCCTAGTGTTCACTCATGGTCAAACTAGACAAGGAATACACAGACTCTAGTCACAAGTTAAAACATACCAGAACCAAAAAATCTATGCAGAGGTTGAGTGGACAGGGGAATCAATTCCTAAATCAATGAGTTTGAACCCTGTGCTAATCAATAATCAGGTATGTATGAAATGCACATGCATGAAAATGCTTGTTCTACCACTCTATACACAATAATCTGTTGTTGTAGTTCAAAACACATCATTGTCAAATATAAAATCCTAAAACATTATACCTTTTAACTCTATTACTCTGCATTCGCCATGTTTTGTATTTTCTTTTACATTTGTAGTGGACCCGAAGCCTGTCCTGAGAATGAAGATGCCTCACATTACCAGCACAGTCTTTAAGCTCTACTCTGATGGTGCTAAAGACATGGAGGACTGGTGCACGGTGGAGGCTTTCAGACCTCATACTCAGACCTCCTGTGGTTTCAACAGCAGTCATCCTCTCATCATCATCACCCACGGATGGTCGGTACGGCCTGTTCTCTCCTCTCCTCCTGGCTCAACTAGTGATGACACATACACAACATGGCCATTAGGTCCTATGTAAAACACATCACTAATGGACGGTAGATGCACCCAATGATATACAGTGGAGGGAAAGATATAATATGGTGGCAGTTCTCCTTATTTTACTCAGTTGTTATTCTGCACTTCAGATGCAGGCCGGTAATCTGATGGAAACTGTAGTAAATTGGGGGGAATGAAGTTATATAGATTTGTATGTTCCCTTACAACAAAATGTGAGCCAAATGAGTAGGGTTGCAAAGCTACAGGTGAATTACCAAAGTTACCGGAATCTTCTATAATTTTGGTAATGAACAGGTAATATATCAAATCAAATCAAACTTTATTTGCCACATGCGCCGAATTCAACAAGTGTAGATTTTACCGTGAAATGCTTACTTACAAGCCCTTATCCAACAGTGCAGTTCAAGAAGAAGAAAATATTTACTAAGTAGGCTAAAATAAAAAGTAGTAATTAAAAGTAACACAATAAGAATAACAATAACGAGGCTATATACAGGGGGCACCGGTACCGAGTCAGTGTGCAGGGGTACAGGCTAGTTGAGGTAATCTGTACATGTAGGTGGGGGCGAAGTGACTATGCATAGGTAACAAACAAACAGCAAGTAGCAGCAGTGTACAGGGGGGGTTGTCAATGTAAATTGTCCAGTGGCGATTTTTATGAATTGTTCAACAGTCTAATGGCTTGGGGGTAGAAGCTGTTGTGGAGTAACTGGAGTCTCTGACAATTTTATGGGCTTTCCTCTGACACCGCCTATTATATAGGTCCTGGATGGCAGGAAGCTTGGCCCAAGTGATGTACTGGGCCATTCGCACTACCCTCTGTAGCGCCTTACGGTCAGATGCCGAGCAGTTGCCTTACCAGGCGGTGATGCAACCGGTCAGGATGCTCTCGATGGTGCAGCTGTAGAACCTTTTGAGGATCTGGGGACCCATGCCAAATCTTTTCAGTTTCCTGAGGGGGAAAAGGTTTTGTCGTGTCCTCTTCACGACTGTCTTGGTATGTTTGGATCATGAAAGTTTGTTGGTGATGTGGACACCAAAGAACTTGAAACTCTCGACCCGCTCCACTACAGCCCTGTCGATGTTAATGGGGGCCTGTTCGGCCCACCTTTTCCTGTAGTCCACGATCAGCTCCTTTGATTTGCTCACATTGAGGGAGAGGTTGTTGTCCTGGCACCACACTGCCAGTTCTCTGACCTCCTCCCTATAGGCCATCTCATCGTTGTTGGTGATCAGGCCTACCACTGTTGTGTCGTCAGCAAACTTAATGATGGTGTTGGAGTCGTGTTTGCCCACGCAGTCGTGGGTGAACAGGGAATACAGGAGGGGACTAAGTATACACCCCTGAGGGGCCCCAGTGTTACGGATCAGAGTGGCAGACGTGGTAACTTTTTTTGTAATTTATACTTGAATAACTTCTATAAATATATTCATACAGTTGAAGTCGGAAGTTTACATACACTTAGGTTGGAGTCATTAAAACTTGTTTTTCAACCACTCCACAAATTTCTTGTTAACAAACTATAGTTTGGCAAGTCGGTTAGGACATCTACTTAGTGCATGACACAAGTAATTTTTCCAGCAATTATTTACAGACAGATTATTTCACTTATAATTCACTGTATCACAATTCAAGTGGGTCAGAAGTTTACAGACACTAAGTTAACTGTCCCTTTCAACAGCTTGGAAAATTCCAGAAAATGATGTCATGGATTTAGAAGCTTCTGATAGGCTAATTGACATCATTTGAGTCAATTGGAGGTGTACCTGTGGATGTATTTCAAGGGCTACCTTCAAACTCGGTGCCTCTTTGCTTGACATCATGGGAAAATCAAAAGAAATCAGCCAAGACCTCAGAAAAAAATTGTAGACCTCCACAAGTCTGGTTCATCCTTGGGAGCAATTTCCAAATGCCTGAAGGAACCACGTTCATCTGTCCAAACAAAGGTACGCAAGTATAAACACCATGGGACCACGCAGCCGTCATACCGCTCAGGAAGGAGACGCGTTCTGTCTCCTAGAGCTGAACGTACTTTGGTGCGAAAAGTGCAAATCAATCCCAGCGCAACAGCAAAGGACCTTGTGAAGATGCTGGAGGAAACGGGTACAAAAGTATCTATATCCACAGTAAAACGAGTCCTATGTCGCTCAGCAAGGAAGAAGCTCCAAAACTGCCATAAAAAAGCCAGATTACGGTTTGCAACGGCACATGGGGACAAAGATCGTACTTTTTGGAGAAATGTCCTCTGGTCTGATGAAACAAAAATAGAACTGTTTGGCCATAATGACCATTGTTATGTTTGGAGGAAAAGGGGGATGCTTGCAAGCCGAAGAACACCATCCCAACCATGAAGCACGGGGGTGGCAGCATCATGTTGTGGGGATGCTTTGCTGCAGGAGGGACTGGTGCACTTTACAAATCGATGGCATCATGAAGATGGAAAATTATGTAGATATATTGAAGCAACATCTCAAGACATCAGTCAGGAAGTTAAAGCTTGGTCGCAAATGGGTCTTCCAAATGGACAATGACCCCAAGCATACTTCCAAAGTTGTGGTAAAATGGCTTAAGGACAACAAAGTCAAGGTATTGGTGTGGCCATCACAAAGCCCTGAACTCAATCCTATAGAACATTTGTGGGCAGAACAGAAAAAGTGTGTGCGAGCAAAGAGACCTACAAAAATGACTCTGTTACACCAGCTCTGTCAGGAGAAATGGGCCAAAATTCACCCAACTTATTGTGGGAAGCTTGTGGAAGGCTACCCGAAACGTTTGACCCAAGTAAACAATTTAAAGGCAATGCTACCAAATACTAATTGAGTGTATGTAAACTTCTGACCCACTGGGAATGTGATGAAAGAAATAAAAGCTGAAATAAATCATTCTCTCTACTATTATTCTGACATTTCACATTCTTAAAATAAAGTGGTGATCCTAAGACAGGGAATTTTTTACTAGGATTAATAGACCAGTGTGAAAAACTGAGTTTAAATGTATTTGGCTAAGGTGTAAACTTCTGACTTCAACTGTATATAGAATACATTTTTTATGTCTGTGTCCATATTGTCCATGAGTTTCTAGTGGTTATGTTTCATGATAAAAATGTTAAAAAAATAAAATTAAGAAAAGCAACTTATCAGCAATGGCATTATTTTCAATTACCTCTGCAACTCTTCCAACTATTTACTTTTTTCACAACTGCTTCAAGTTTGGTGACAAAATACATATTGACATATTAAAATAAATATAAAAATAAATACAAGGGTGTAAAAAAAAAATTAAAGTATATTTCATGCTGACACCCTCATATTAAACACCAATGGTATTCACTGAGTTGATGATTTATATTTTTGATAATGTTTTACAGCTTTGTCATTCTATTTTTTATTTTAAAACTATGTTATTTGATTCTTTTTTATATATTTCACATGTGATGAGGCCACGTAGAGGGCCAGAAATAATTACGTACACCTGTGATGATCTGGAGAACCCAAAAAAGCCACTAGATGTCATCTGATAAAATTCCCCCAAAAACCTTGAAAGTTACCATAATTCTGTGTATTCCAGTTAGATACCCTCCCTATGCAACCCTTCAAATTAGACTAAAACCCGTTTCTCTTTTTCCAAGATAAATGCTCTGATGGAGAGCTGGGTGCCCGTTCTTGCTTCTGCTCTGAAGACCAGTCTTGGAGATGTCAATGTGATCGTTACTGACTGGCTTTTACAGGCCAATATGAACTACCCTAACGCAGCCCAGAACACTAGGGCAGTGGGGAAGGACATAGCATTCCTGCTACAGTGGCTGCAGGTGAGAGTCAGGAAAGTGTTCAATGTGTTCGACAAGGACTGCCATAGCAAAGTACTGTTTGTGTGACAGAAATGTGAAGACAACCTCTTTAGGACATATAATATGTCTCCTACAAAAGACGATAATGTCACATCATCACCTCCTTTTCACATCAACACTAACACAATAACGATCTTTGTGTGTCAGGAGTTTTACCAGTTTCCTGCAGAGAAAGTTCATCTGATTGGATACAGTCTTGGTGCTCACGTCTCTGGATTTGCTGGAAGCTACCTGGGAGGACGTGGAAAGATTGGACGAATCACTGGTGAGGTTTTCTACTCTCTGTAAATATTTTGTCACACCATTTCCTGGCTAAATAATGCATTAGAGTTGTCATGACGTTGCCCTCTCTCTGGGTACAGCGAGCACAGTTGAATCCCCTCCCTCTGCACCAGGCCTTTTCTATGCACCATCCCCCTACCTACCTCCCCCTACCCAGGCTGCTGTGGTCAGAAGGCGGTCATAAATTCCAAAGGGAATGTCCTGCCTCACAGGCCACAGTTTTGAGACAGGGTGGTTTCATAGAGAGACAAAGGAATTCTTCCACCTCACCGGATGGGGGAACCGAACGACATTTATGTTCTGGAGAAGGTATAAAAGATCAGTGAAGAATCCAGCTACGAACTGGTCCGCTTGGTACAATTTTATGAAACTCATGAGAGACAATATTGCCATATTACCATAATAATGTTTATATAATAGCCTCAGCTATGGGACTTACATCTAAATGGTTGTATCAACGGAATGAATAAGGATAAACCTATTTGGAATATGTTGAGATGCTATGTACTGATGTTAATGTGAGAGAATTGTATTTCTGTTCAAAGCTTAACTAAGTCACCGGCACGCCCCCCAGGGACACAGACAGGACAAGGCGTCATGTGACAGCCTTTTCTACATTCAGTATATGAACCCCCACCCAGGGTTTCTTTCTTTAGACCAGCTTACCTCGAGAAGAGAGGGCCAAGGTTTGACCATGCATTCCTCTATTGAACTTTAACCATACCACGTGGTTAAACTTTTAGACTATCGATACCGACAGAATAATAAATAAGTCTTTGATATTAATTACTAGTCTGCAGCTAGAAATTCGGTATCATTGAACGCGAAGACCGACGAAACATTCATTCTATAACGACATTAATGAATGTCGTTTTGAAAGATCCATTCTAACCAAGAGAGAGAAAGAGAGGACGAAACTCTCCAACAAAGATCACGATGACACACTGAGCGTAAATATATATATTGATTGCAATTGTTTCCGAATGAGTGAGCGTTCATGTGCAAAGGATTAGCATATCAATTGTTAATATTTATCAACTCTGTAGTGTCTTCTCCGCTGCCCCCACACCCCTTGTTTGTTTAACAAGCTGCCATGCCGGTTTAGCCCACTAGGACACATTCCTCTACCATTGCTTTGTAACAATACCTACTGTTTTGTATGCTTTCTGTGAATTAATTAGTTTAGTAAATAAATGATTTTAAGACCATTGATGTATGGATGACTTAGTGAAGACAGGGTTCGTGCAGATAACAACAATTTACGACGTTTGGAATGAGACTGACGGGAGGTAAAAATAAGTCATTAAATCAGAAGACTCATAGGTCAGATATTATGATATCTGGAAAGTTATATTAGGAAAATTATAACTTTGTAAACTGAATATTTTCCTTGGTGTCCCGACCTTATAGTTCATTACAGTTACACGATTAATCAGTTAATCGCGTAATAATAATTACAGAGAGTTATTTGATAAAAATAAGTCTTTGGTTTTAATGATGCTGTCACGAATTGCTAGGAGTGGTGGTAGGAGTCAGGCGCAGAGAGCAGAGGTAAGGAAATAATGATATATTTTCTCCGGTACAAAACGGTCAACGCCAACACAACAGGCGCGTGAACAAAATGACCAACCCAGTAATAACGGTCACACAGTCCGGAAAGAAAATCAAGGCGAAATAGCCAGCACATCCAAAAAGCACACTGACATAAAATAATCCCGCTCAAACCTGGGCGGGCTAAGCAGGCTTAAATAAACACAAATCAAGACACTCAAATAGGGAACAGGTGCAACCAATAAGACATACAATCAGAAAAGGAAAAAAGGATCAGCGGCGGCTAGTAGGCCGGCGACGACGACCGCCGAGCGCCGCCCGAGCAGGCAGGGGAGCCACCTTCGGTGGGATACGTGACAGATGCCCAAAGACACGACAGAGTACAATTCTTATAGAAGTATCCAAGTCTAATGGCACTCCGGTGAAAAGCCTGAGATCCTTTGTGTTTCTTTGTCCAGGTCTGGATCCAGCAGGTCCCCTGTTTGAGGGCATGGCAGCATCAGACAGACTGTCCCCTGATGATGCCCTCTTTGTGGATGCCATCCACACCTACACCCAAGAACGCATGGGGCTGAGTGTGGGAATCAAGCAACCTGTGGCACATGTTGACTTCTACCCCAACGGGGGTGACTTCCAACCAGGATGCCACCCTTTCCGGAGCTTAATGGAACATATCGCCTTGCATGGAATCAATGGTGAGTCTGTCACGGTGGTGGAGTGGGGAGGTGAGAGTCATTTGGCATATAGAAAAATATTGGTAGGGTATATTAAGGAGAAGAGCTATTTTTGATCAAAGTAAACCATTACCATTTACCTTGCAGAGAGGCACAAACTAAAATAATAAAGCAGTATTGTGTGAAAGCAGTGCCTCATCTTATATTCACGCTGCTCTCCTGAATATGAATAGAATTCCCAATAGTCAGAAATAAGTGGTAGTGGGATTTTGGGGGATTCAATCAAACTTTTTTTTTCTTACATGAAAGACAGAAGCACATTAAAGCATCTGTCATCCTCATGAGTTAATTAGCCAAATACGTCTCCCTCAGCACTGTCCGTCCACTCTGCATTCTGCCTCCAGGCTGGTATGAGATCTCCTCAGGAGAAGCTGGCCTGAAGACAGGTCTCAGATCAGTCAGCTCACAGACATAAAGAGGTTGACAGGCCTTTTTACCCAGAGAAGTGACAGGACATTATGACAGATCTGCTTTGGGGATAATGACCAATCCCCAAATAATGACCAACTAAAAAGTATAATCAGGATCTTGTTAAGGCGTAGTCTGTATTCTGAGGAGAGGAAAAGATTGAAGGCTGACACAGATACAGTTCTGAATAGCCTCAGTCACAGTTTAGTTTAACCAGGGCTAGAATGATGCAGTGACCTGATCACAAAGGGGAACATTTGAGTCCAAAGTTTGAATGCTCAATTCATATGTGTTACAGTCTTATTACCTGCCCCCTTTTTAAATTCCACTCACATTTCCACTCTTTCTCTCCTAGGTTTTGAGCAGACAGTGAAATGTGCCCATGAGCGTTCAGTCTACCTGTTCATCGACTCCCTTCTGAACAAAGACAAGCAGATCATGGCCTACAGATGCAGGGATGACAATGCCTTTGAGAAGGGTACCTGCCTGGACTGCCGTAAGAACAAATGCAACACACTGGGCTATAACGTCAGGAGGGTGCGCAGTGCCACCGGCAAGAAGCTCTACCACAAGACCCGCTCTCACATGCCCTACAAACGTAAGTGCACACAATGGTGTCCCATGTCCCTTACAGACAAAACCCACTCTTCCATGTACTTAGGAAATACTGTAGAATGTCAGAACTTAACAAGCAGGAAAGTGTGTAGTTAGCACAGGCAGGAGCCTAGAGTAATACATGTTAACTTCATGGCATTGTACTGTACTGTACAAAACCAGGAATAACATTTTGCAGAAGAGCTTTCTGGAACACAAGTCCATGGTCAATAACACCATAAAGTCTCATGGGAAGAGAAAAAAAGGGAATTGTAGGCATGTTACATTGTTTGATGCAAAGACCATATTAGTTGGGACACACTTTGATGAATATATGCCATGACAAGTTCTCACTAGGAAATAAGGGTCTAGGGTCTATTTCAGATCAAGGGGACAGTTTTTGGTATCTGTAGAGCACTTTGTGAAAGCTGCTGATGTAAAAAGGGATTTATAAAATATATTTGATTGATATGATGAACTTTGATAAGGAGGAGGAGCTTAGAAATCTGAGACTGGCTTTATTGAAAAAAAAATTATCTGCTGTGGAGCACAGCCAATAACAGCCACTTTAAAGCTTCTCCTCCTCTGAAGCCAATTAAAGTCCTATCCCAGTCTCCTTTTCACTTTTCTAAACTTTATTTAACTAGGCAAGTCAGTTAAGAACAAATTCTTATTTTCAATGACAGCCTAGGAACAGTGGGTTAACTGCCTTGTTCAGGGGCAGAACAACAGATTTGTACCTTGTGTATCTTGCAACCTTTCGGTTACTAGTCCAACACTCTAACCACTAGGCTACACTGCCGCCCCAACTTTTTCACTGTTGGCGTTGAGACTGGTGTTTTGCGGGTAGTATTTAATGTATTAAAAAAATTATGTTTTAAGCAAAATAGTGTTTTCTAGACAAAACTGCAAACTTCAAGGAGTAGGCCATTCAAGGAGTTGGTCTGACGGTGCCCTCTGGTGTCATCGGCCTCCCCCTTGCTTGAGGAAACAATTGAGGAGCAATAGAGAACAAAATACGAAAGGCCCACCCCCCCACTTTTGCCATGTCATGAGGATACCTGGACCACATATTAAGATGTGCCTTTTGTTAAATTAATCAGGTGATAAATGAAGAGCATTCTGGGAGGACACACACTGACCTACCACATACCTGCTGAACTATCACATTACATACACAGGGGTTTTCTCTCCTCTAGTTCTAATCATCCCGTCAGGTTGGTTCAGGACTTTCTGGTTCAGGCCCTGGAGAGGGATTGGCCTGTCTCCATGGTTACAGAGCCCCTCCCCCTGCTCATACACTCCTCCCCCCAGAGACTAAATGCCTGTTGCCCTGAGATACAAGACACACACACACATTGCTACTGGCTACACCCCACCCACACACATCACCACACACAACCTCGGATGATCATGAACACATAGACACTAGTGGACTTACTGGCAGACACACACATAACCTACGACTCAGAGGATGAGGGAAGGGAGAGAGACTGTAGCAGCTGTGGTAGGGAGTGTGTTGGTGAGGGAGAGGTCAGTGTGTGTGAAGGTGAGGGAGAGGAGTGCGTAGGTGTTGGGGGTACGTGCTGCGTCCTTCTCTACTGCCTCAGATGCAGATACTGAGAGAGGAGAGAGAGGAGAGAGAGGAGGTTCTGCATGGTGTGAGCGGCCTAGTCTTTCAGAGAGTTCACATCAGTCCCTGGTCCCCGCCTGCCTTCCACCAGCTCCTCGTCTGGGGAGCATGGCCCAAAGCCTCTCAGTCAATCTCTGACCTGGGGCGGAGTCTGGAGCGTCTGCTGCCCCCCTACTGGCTTTCCCTGGCTGAGGAGCAGGGGTCTCTGTGGCTGGCGGCCGAGCCAATGGGACGGCTAGGCCGGCTGTGGGCTGATGACCTCACTGATGACGTCAGTGTGTGTCTGAACCTTGACCTCCTGGCGTCACTGGTCTACTGAAATCAATTTAAACTTTATTTGCCACATGCACCGAATGCAACAAGTGTAGATTTTACCGTGAAATGCTTACTTACAAGCCCTTAACCAGCAGTGCAGTTCAAGAAGAAGAAAATATTTACTAAGTAGGCTAAAATAAAAAGTAATAATAAAAAGTAACACAATAATAATAATAACAATAACAAGGCTATATACAGGGGGCACCGGTACCGAGTCAGTGTGCAGGGGTACAGGCTAGTTGAGGTAATCTGTACATGCAGGTGGGGGCGAAGTGACTATGCATAAGTAACAAACAAACAGCGAGTAGCAGCAGTGTACAAGGGGTGCAATGTTCAGCAGTATAATGGTACTCCCTCACTGACTTGCTCCTGCTCTGGTCACCTGACCCCCACTTCCTCAACCACTTCCTGCTCCGCCCATTGCCAGAGCAACCATTCCATCCCTTCTCCCTGTTTCCACAGAGCTTTGTTTATGACATCAGCTTCTGGGCGGGGCCAGACAGGCAGGAGGCAGAGTTTCATGCTCTAGTCAGAGAGACCAGTAGAGAGACGGTAGAGAATGTTACACTCATAGACACCTGCACACCCTACACACACACCTACACACACCCTGGACCAGTAACTGAAAGGTTGGGCCAGTAACTGAAAGGTTGCTGGATAAAATCCCTGAGCTGACAAGGTAAACATCTGTTGTTCTGCTCCTGAACAAGGCAGTTAACCCACTGTTCCCTGGTAGGCTTTCACTGTAAATAACAATTTGTTCTTAACTGACTTGCCTAGTTAAAAAAAGGTAAAATAAAAAAGAGGTGACGCTGGGCTTCTTAGGCAGAGTTATCTGTCCAGTGACTGTGTTCTTTTGCCAATCTTAATCTTTTATTTTTATTGGCCAGTCTGAGATATGGCTTTTCTTTGCAACTCTGCCTAGAAGGCCAGCATCCCGGAGGCGCCTCTTCACTGTTGACGTTGAGACTGGTGTTTTGCGGACACTATTTAATGAAGCTGCCAGTTGAGGACTTGTGAGGCGTCTGTACTTGTCCTCTTGCTCAGTTGTGCACCGGGGCCTCCCACTCCTCTTTCTATTCTGGTTAGAGCCAGTTTGCGCTGTTCTGTGAAGGGAGTAGTATACGGCGTTGTACGAGATCTTCAGTTTCTTGGCAATTTCTCGCATGGAATAGCCTTCATTTCTCAGAACAACAATAGACTGATGAGTTTCAGAAGAAAGGTATTGGTTTCTGCCCATTTTGAGCCTGTAATCAAACCCACAAATGCTGATGCTCCAGATACTCAACAGTCTAAAGAGGGCCAGTTTAATTACTGCTTTAATCAGAACAACAGTTTTCAGCTGTGCTAACATAATTGCAAAAGGGTTTTCTAATGATCAATTAGCCTTTTAAAATTATAAACTTGGATTAGCTAACACAACGTGCCATTGGAACACAGGAGTGATGGTTGCTGATAATGGGCCTCTGTACGCCTATGTAGATATTCCATAAAAAATCTGCCGTTTCCAGCTACAATAGTCATTTACAACATTAACAATGTCTACACTGTATTTCTGATCAATTGATGTTATTTTAATGGACATAAAATGTGCTTTTCTTTCAAAAACAAGGACATTTATAACTGACTCCAAACTTTTGAACGGTAGTGTATATTGGAGCAGCTACATAGGTTAAAGTTCAAAACATTGTTTAGTGATGATGAAGATATTATGCACTTTTATATGTGGTATGTCTTGTCCATGTCATCTTTCATGACTTCTCCTCTCTTATTCTCCCTGCAGTCTACCACTACCAGTTCAGGATTCAATTTGTCAACCAGATAGAGAAGACTGAGCCCACTCTCATCATCTCTCTCACTGGGACAAAGGAGGACAGCCCTGAAATGCCCATCACTTTGTGAGTATCACACCAGACAAGGCCCTGATGTGAGCTGAGTTTTCATACAGACAGTACACCGGTGTCACGGTCGCCGTAGTAAATGGACCAAGGCGCAGCGGGTCGAGTGCTCATCTTAACTTTATTTGTGAACACTTATTAAACAAACCAAGAAACCAACGAACTAACAGTCTTGCAGGCTAAATACAGCAGTGCAAAGAACAACCTCCCACAATACCCATAAAAAACATACTCCTAAATATAGGACCTTCAATCAGAGGCAACGATACACAGCTGCCTCCAATTGAAGGCCCCAATCCCAAATACCTAAACATAGAAATAAACACCCTAGACTCGACATTGAAATATACAATATAGAACTAAACCAAAACCCCGGAATACATAAATCAAACACCCCTCTACATAAACACACACTCCAAACCATATAAAACAAATACCCCCTGCCACGTCCTGACCAAACTATAATAACAAATAACCCCTTTACTGGTCAGGACGTGACAACCGGGGCTACAGTGTTCAAGTCTCTACATGCAGTGCCAAGTGAATGTCAACACACCTCTTGCACAGTCTTCACATTTTTCTGCCTTAAAATTAAATCTAAAATGTGATTAAATTAGATTTTTTTCCTACAGACCTATTCCACATTTTCAAAGTGAAAGAATATTAAAGAAAATTTTCCAAATTAATAAAAAATGAAGATGTCTTGATTGTATATGTCTTCACACCCCAGAGTTATACTTGGTGGAAGCACCTTTGGCAGCCATCACAACTGTTAATAATTTTTAATAAGATTCTACCAACTTTGCACAACTCTTAGGGCAACATATAATCTATTGTTTTTGATTAAATTGCTCAAGCTCAGTAAATTTGGTTGGGAATCATTGATGGACAGTAATATTTAAACTTTGTCTCTGATTTTCAAGCAAATTTAAGTTAGAACGTAGATTGGACCAGGAACGCTCAACACCTCTAGAAAAGCCATTCTGGTGTGTCTTTGGCATTAACATTTGTGTAACATTTGTATGTTATACATTCAGAAAACTGACACAGGGTTTCCACTAACTTTTTATCTGAGCTTTGCTCCTTTCATATATCTTTTGATCCTGACAAACTCCCCAGTCCCTGCAGGTGACAAACATACCCATAACATGATGCTGCCACCACAATACTTGAAAATACAGAGGATCAACAACATTGCATTCACTCTACATTACTGGCCTGTATGACAAAGTGAAAAGAAGGAAGCTTGTGTTAAAAATTCCACTAAAAACATCCATTCTGTTTGCAACAAGGCCGTTAAGTAATACCGCAATACAACACGGCAAATAAAATAACTACATTAAAAACTACAGGCTTGGGTCAAATCCAATACAACATAACGCAGAGTGAAACCCTCTGTAATTTTAAGTATTGTGGTGGCAGCATCATATTATGGGTATGCTTGTCACCAGCAGGGACTGGGAGTTTGTCAGGATCAAAAGAAATATGAAAGGAGTGAACCCCAGATAAAAAGTTACTCATTAGTGTTACAAGGTCTCAGGTGTGAATGGGGAGCAGGTGTGTTAAATTTGGTGTCCTCGCTCTCACACTCCCTCATACTGACTGGTCACTGGAGGTTCAACATGGCACCTCATGGCAAATAACTCTCTGAGGATCTGAAAAAAAGAATTGTTGCTCTACATAAAGATGGCCTGGGCTATAAGAAGATTGCCAAGAGCCTGAAACTGAGCTGCAGCACGGTGGCCAAGACCATACAGCGGTTTAACAGGACAGGTTCCACTCAGAACAGGCCTCGCCATGGTCGACCAAAGAAGTTGAGTGCACGTGCTCAGTGTCACATCCAGAGGTTGGCTTTGGGAAATAGACGTATGAGTGCTGCCAGCATTGCTGCAGAGGTTGAAGGGGTGGGGGGTCAGCCTGTCAGTGCTCAGACCATACGCCGCACACTGCATCAAATTGGTCTGCATGGCTGTCGTCCCAGAAGGAAGCCTCTTCTAAAGATGATGCACAAGAAAGCCCGCAAACAGTTTGCTTAAGACAAGCAGACTAAGGACATGGATTACTGGAACCATGTCCTGTGGTCTGATGAGACCAAGATAAACTTATTTGGTTCAGATGGTGTCAAGCGTGTGTGGCGGCAACCAGGTGAGGAGTACAAAGACAAGTGTGTCTTGCCTACAGTCAAGCATGGTGGTGGGAGTGTCATGGTCTGGGGCTGCATGAGTGCTGCCAGCACTGGGGAGCTACAGTTCATTGAGGGAACCATGAATGCCAACATGTACTGTGACATACTGAAGCAGGGCATGATCCCCTCCCTTCGGAGACTGGGCCACAGGGCAGTATTCCAACATGATAACGACCACAAACACACCTCCAAGACGACCACTGCCTTGCTAAAGAAGCTGAGGGTAAAGATGATGGACTGGCCAAGCATGTCTCCAGACCTAAACCCTATTGAGCATCTGTGGGGCATCCTCAAACGGAAGGTAGAGAAGTGCAAGGTCTCTAACATCCACCAGCTTCGTGATGTCGTCATGGAGGAGTGGAAGAGGACTCCAGTGGCAACCTGTGAAGCTCTGGTGAACTCCATGCCCAAGAGGGTTAAGGCAGTGCTGGAAAATGATGGTGGCCACACCAAATATTGACACTTTGGGCCCAATTTGGACATTTTCACTTAGGGGTGTACTCACTTTTGTTGCCAGTGGTTTAGACATTAATGGCTGTGTGTTGTGTTATTTTGAGGGGACAGCAAATGTACACTGTTATACAAGCTGTACACTCACTACTTTACATTGTAGCAAAGTGTCATTTCTTCAGTGTTGTCACATGAAAAGATATACTCAAATATTTACAAAAATGTGAGGGGTGTACTCACTTTTGTGAGATGCTGTATATATTGAGGGTTCCTGAATGGTCCGGTCTCAGCCCTGACTTAAATCTGCTTGAAAATCAGAGACAAGGTTTGAATATTTCTGTCCATCCTAATTTACTGAGCTTGAGCAATTTTTACAAAATAACTATGGATATATATGATGCCATGTGCAAGGTTGGTTGAATCTTATTAAAAATGATTCACAGCTGTAGCGGCTGTCAAATGTGCTTCAACCAAGTAATAACTCTGGGGTGTGAAGACAATCGATACATCTTCATTTTGTTTTACTAATTTAGAAGATTTTCTAGAATTAGATTGTGTAGATCTATCTAATTGAATCCCTTTTCAGATTGAATTTAAAGTCAGCTAAATGTGAAGACTGTGCAAGTGGTCTGTAGACTTTCACTAGAGACTGCATCCAGTCAGCTGTACAACATAGGGTAGCAGTAACGGAAGTACATGGAAACAGCTCATACCTCTGAATGAAATAGGACTATGAATGGAGAGGGAGATATCAATAATTGATGTGTGTGCATCACAAAGGAACACTCTCCCTGCCAACCTACATTTTGATCCCATTCTGCTCTATATCGCCTAATGAATGATTCACGTGCATCTACACTGAGTCACATGGTTTTCCCTCCCTACTGTCACACTTCTGGAGGGGGATGAAAATACTGTATTTCCTCACCACCACCCCTGAATGTCCTTATAAAAGAGGCTGCCCAAGACTATGGTTATTTCACATGCACAGCTGTTTCAGCTAATAAATAACAATGTAATAGTCAAACCCTTCTTCTGCTTTTCAGGTTCATTACTTGCAGCCCATGTGTGAAAGAAACCTGGGAAAAACCTGAAGAAGTGCATCAAGGTAAATGTACTTCTCTCTAACCTCTCTCTCTTTCTCTCAGCATCGAGGAGATCTCAGGCAATAAGACATACACCTTTCTGATCACCCTGGACTCAGACATTGGGGACCTGATGATGCTGAAGTTCCGCTGGGAGGGGAGTGTTGTAAACAATATGTGGAGCAAGATGCAGACCTTTAACCCCTGGAGCAGTGGGGGAATGAATGCCAAGCTCACCGTGGGCAAAATCCGTGTCAAAGCAGGCGAGACACAAAATAGGTGGGTATCCATCCCTCTGGGGGGCAAGGAGGGTGTGAGATTGAATTGCATTAATAAAGATCAATAAAGGCCGTTGAGGAATGGGTGGGTAGGTGAGAAGGGAGCGGACACACTGAGAGCTCTGTCTGCTAACGTGCTCGTTTGGCTCGTTAGTCACCCAGCTATGAACTACCAGAGGGGCTCAGCTTTCTCTGGATGGTAAGGTTATGTAACACTAATTGTGATAAGGCACACTGACTGCAGCCCTCGTTATATAACAAGATTAAAGATACATAAATAATGAAATAGATAGTTAGTGGAAGGCATGTAATCCTAATGGGTATACACAGGCAGAGACAGGCTTGTGGGGCATAGTGGAGTCTTGTCATAGTGCCCCTGCTCTGGAAAATACACTGTATGCTACATGAGAGAGAGATCACAGATGCACCAGTTAGCCTATAGGCTGTTGGATGCTGTGTTTTAGTTGTCAGGATGTCCATGTCATATTACGTTGTAAATTAATTCATGCAAGAGCACATTATAAATCTTAAAGGTTAAGGCTGTATAGGCTCCACTGCATGTGCAGCATCCATTCCACCCTTGAGATGCTGTGCTATAAATATCAATCTTTCTAACAAGCACCACAAAATACCATAATAATCATGTATACTATGAGTTGATCAATATCAGCAGTATACTGAACCACACAGTACAAGCATTTTTGTCTGTTTGAGGCCTACAGTACAGTATTTCCGAAAAGTACTATTTCAATGGCAATTGACGCCCTCTGGTGTGTGAATTATGAAAGATATCTATCGTGGATCTACTTTTCTCCTCACTTTGAATTTTAACGCATGTTACAGTTTTGGACTTTGATTCCGCCTAATCCGAACTGTTGATGTTGCATATAGCACACGTTGACAAAGTGTCACTGATTTTCAAATCTCACTCAAAATTAGGAATCGAACCTATAATCTTCTGATTCTTAGTCAGACGCGTTATTCATTGCGCCACAAGCACGCTACTGAATGACAAGACACCATAACTACCATCTGATTGGTCAATTCTGGATACTTGGTAGCAGACGGCAATATGATTGGTTATTATGGTTATTCGTCGCATCCAATTTGTGGACATTGAGGGGATTCGATTAATCTGGGCCAGGCGCCCGGTAATGGGTGTTTTTCACCGGGTGAAATTTGGAATCGGACTGCCTCCCTGGCGTGACCCCCGTTCAAAACCAACGCCGAAGTCGGCTCAAAACAAAAGTGACGCAATTAAGTACGTCGAGTAATGAATAGGATTCAGTGTTTTCACCTGCAAAAGTGATAGTTTTTTATTTTATGAAAACGATTTATCTGCCTTCCCAATTAAAACTACTTAGAACATTCGAACATATATTTTAAGGAAAAGTTATGTTGAATGTTTCTGGACGACGCACCATGCTGCCTTGTCGACAACATGATCGAGCGGAGTAGACTCGACTACTGTTCGATTTGAGAAGGGCGCTCCTCCCTCACCGCTTTTGCCCGTTCACGTTCACGACCGGTAACCCCGCGGCTCAGCATAATCGAATCTGCCCATTGATACCGCATCAGCGTTACTGGTGTATATATGAGCTATGCATTTATGGCACATATAGGCAAAGACACAGCACAAATTCACAAGATATCGCTAATTTCATTCAGACATAGACAAAATGCACGAGCTTGCCAGGAGTCGAACCTAGAATCTTCTGATCCGTAGTCAGACGCGTTATCCATTGCGCCACAAGCCCACTTATTGTTTACAGAGCCACGGTTGCTTTCCTCTCATTGGTGAAATATAGTTTCCTGGCGAGGGACGGTAATTTGATTGTTATGGTACTTATAACCAATAATTTTATTACAGAACAATACAGTAGGCTTCATCATCAGACACACCAGACACACCTGATCATGTACAACTCTGTTTTTAGGACGACTTTTTGTGCCCAGACAAGTGATGGAATATACATTCGGCCATCGCAAGAGAATGTCTTCGTGCGCTGTGAAGAAAATGCTCAAAAACAGCGCAGAAGAAAAACGCGTTTGTCTTGAGTCGGATACTTCGATCAGCTGGGCCGGCTCTAGTTTTTTGGGGGCTCTAAACTAGATTTGGTCTCGCCACCTCACCGCAAAACATTTTAGTGCCAGCTGACAGTTGAGCGGAAATGTTATGTTTTACAGTTCATTTCCTGCAGTTCTACTGGGCCAGAAAGAAAATGTTGCAATTTTATAACAAATGTAATGCAATTCTACAAATTTTGCCATGGGACAGATTATATATATATATTTGCAGTTTCACACCTAATTTCATACAATTGTACCCATTTTTGCTATTTCAAAAAATTATTTCCTGCAATTCTACACATTTTGCCATGACTTATGCCATGTTAATATGAGTGAGAATGACTATCAAAATCAATGGGGGACCCCTGAATGCCCAGTCGGTATTCGATTACTACAAGTTTAGATAGATTGGTAGTTAGCTGGCTAGACTAAGAATTGACATGGGTAATTGTCAGCCAATCAAGTGACTGACATAAGTTAAAAACTGCTGATGCACAACCACCTGGTGTATTCTACTATTTTTACTCTCAAAAGTAAGTTGAGACCCTGACTAAATAAAACATTGGTTTGTAATATTTCAATTTTCTCCAACTACAGTATCTGTTTTCCAACCTATATTTATCAAAATATTTTTTTTAAATCTTGACAATCATGAATTTTTACTAAGATTCAAATGTCATACAGATATTTTCAAATGGTTGCAAAGAAGTAACTCTAAATATAACATTGTGTACAAATTAGGATTCACAACCTGTGTACAGTCATATTCACATTTTATTTTTTATCACCAACTATACTAATGCCTGTTGGAAAAATATTCTGCGCCGGGGCCACTTTTCATTTGTCCTGTTATGCCTAACATCTAATTGGAGCCTTTTCCATATCAATTTTTACTGACTCCCAATAGGCATGTGAATTGATGGGCACACCGCATCAGAGATAATTTAATCATTTGCAGCATCCCAAGAATTTGTTGGCTACACAGTATTTTTCACACACTGAGCCCCACAACAGCCATAGCCTTGGTAAGCAGACTGGGTGCAAAGACTACAGTCTAGCCGACAGTGTTTGAGCATCATTCTCTGTCCCCAGGATTCATTCCCAGGCCTCCCTCGCCCTTTCTAATGAGACCCCTGCTATTTGTCTGACACCAGACTGGATCAGACAGCCCAGCACACAGCAGGACTGCTCACCCTGTCCCAGTTGTGTCTGAGGGAAATGAAATCCTATCCTGGACAAACTGGCCCCCTGGTTTCCCCAGAAAGCTTTGGCCCAGAGATAGCTCGGTGCTATGAAGCAACTGTGCATCTGCAGCAGGCCCCAATCAGACAGCCTGCCCCCTTATGGGCTGCAGTGTTCAGGCATAAGACCAATCTGCAGAACAAGACACTGATTTGACAGGGACCATGGTTATATTTCACATAGACGATAGCACCTCATAGCCTTGCATATTGATACCCTGATTACAACCACTTATTTTACAGCTATTTATAATACTGTATTATCAACCCAAACTGCTTATACAAATACTTGACACAGTTCCTGGGTACTTAATTATAATAACCAATTCTGCTACAGTCCCATGGGATATGATACATGTTCATCTCACTAAAGCTATATATTTGCACAAACTTTTCAGTGTAAGAGGAGACATGATAAATCATCAAATAAATCAATGAATGGAATGAATTTAATGCTGAAGGAAGAGCCCTATTTAACATGTTCAAGTGACTGTGGGGCAAGATAAGCACAGGGAAAATAATTGGGAGTTTCAGCACACAACTGGTGTGGCAGAAATGGAGAGAAGTCATTGTGAAGATTGGAATGCAGAGAGCAGTGTCAAGGAGGCTACAGGCAGTTACCTCTGCTCTCAGTGCTGAGGAAGTACAAAGGTAACTGGGTCTACGATTTTACTAGAGCTGTGGCTACCTTGGGGCTGTGTGATATAGAAAACAGTGTTCCAACATGAGAAATATGTCATTAGTTGTAAGAAAAAAAACCTTGGGAGATAGTATTGTATTATATTATCCCCTATGTTGGATGCTGCTGAGAAATGTCCCCATCACTTCAAACAATCCAAACTAGAGACTAAATCATCCACAGAAACCACTGCCAATATAAGAAAATTAGCATGATTTCCTTTTTTGACAATACAAAACATTAACATGCAAAAGACAACATATAGACCCACACGAACATCAATGACATCACACCTGCCCAGCCCGAACCAGCTCTTTAATATATTTAGATAATGAACCATATGATTTTTCTATTGTCTTAACGATGGAGGATTGGTATATTTCAAGATAATTGACGAGAAGACTATCGTCCAACCCATTGGGTATCTCACTGCACCCTCATATGACAGGTCTTTAAATATGAACCAAAAAGTACATTTACATTAATACTTCTGACAGCCAACTTTCTAACTCCACCCATTACTTTTGGACTGTATTGCATTCCCAAAAGGTATGGATTATTGAACCATTGTTAGTTTTACACTTAAGACATATGACTCTCCTTCTGCTGTAGAATTTGATCTCTTTTTAATACATTAGTTTACAAATGTATTTGACAATTTCTACATCGGTCAGTGCAAAATTGCTTTTTAATTCTGTCATGGAAATACATGCATGTCCTATTACCAAATAATATACAATTTCTATACCTTTTAGTTTTCCATGTTATTATCGGTGCATACTGAAAAGATATTCAAGGATAGTTTTTTTTTGCTAGTGATACTGGTTCTTGTAGAATCCGTTTCATTTTCTTCCATATTGTGCTAGTGTTCTTAACTATGAAGTTGTTAATGTTCTTAGCATTATCCTTTGAAAAATAGACATGTGAACAGATTCTGGGGGTGAGCATGCACATCTTCAATAATTACCCATAGTTCCTTTTTAGTGCATTTAACAATGTCTCAAGTAAAAGCCTTGGGTGGGGAGTTGATACAATTCCAAGTCTGGGAGGTTAAAACCACCCTCAGATTTAGTGAGATGTAAAACTTTTCTTTTTATTCTGAGTTTTTGAGCTTGATTTCCTTGGACGATAGCCCAGTCAAGCTGTGTGATATCTTGAAGTGGGCCTTCTGTTTTGCTCATCCACTGAAAGTGACAATGAACAAACCAACCATGGAATGACTTCTCAGCCATTCTTATCCATTCTTTGAACATTTTTTGATCAAGTCTATTTTTATTAAAGCATTTCAAGTAGTTAAAAAAAAAAAAAAACATTTGCACAATACTTTTAGCAATTTAGTAAAATGATTAAATTTGAGTAGAACGGGAAATAGAACCAAGAAAAGAAAATCGTAAAGAAAATTGAAGATACTGTATAAAACACAGCAGACATTAAAATCAGACAGCAGTATTCGACTTTTCCCATTCTGGATTCTCTCGGTTTACATTTCAGAGCACGCTTTTCTCAAAAACACTTTAGCAAGACAAATTAAAGACAGAAATGTAAATCCCAGGCACCGCCCCCTATACACCCACCTATTACCTTCCCACAGGAATAAAAACACAATGAGAAGAATGAATTTAAGATGACCACACTCCGATGAGCCTTACTAAATGCCAAAGGTAATAAGAAACAATATTTTTTTTATCCAGCACAAACCCATACCCACCAGCACCAAACAGAAAGAACAGAGACATGTTAGAATCAAGGAAGGATCAGTTTTGTTTCCATTTCAGAGGCTCTCTTGTAGACATTGTATGTGGCTACATAGATAAGAGCCATTTTTCCTCATTCAATATTGACCAGTTTTGGGAGGAAACAATGAAGGCATTAATATGTGAAGAGGCCTGCTTGTCTTTAATTAAGCTCCAGGACACACTGCCTAAGGTCTACCTACCTGATAAAGCCATAATGGACCAGAATCAGTCATAAAATATCAATATAGTCACATCATTTAAATGGGATAAACAAAGTCATCAAAAGTAAAAAATTACTTAGGGTTACCTCCTGAACTTGAGTACTAGTCTATGTTCATTCTGAGAAACTCATTTGAGAGACCTTGGTAACAGGCTTCGAAAGACTTTCAACACCTGCCACACAAAGACAGGACAACAAACAGGACGGTACATTTATCCCACGTCCTCTCCTCTCCCTACAGTCAGTCAAGTTGACCTTCTAAAAGACACCTGAAGTCAAGCAGTGTCACTTTTGCAATCTGTTTCCTCAAGCCTCCTGAGACTTCAGCACTCCAAGCTGAAAAACAGAGTCTCTTTGGATATCCTGTCTTTGTCCTGGTCTCCGTGGCTCTGAGTCGGCAGTACATTACAAACCCCACTGACCTCCAGACAGACTGTGGAGTTGCAATGGGCTCAGGAGAATCAGACTCAACTCCATTTAGACACATAGTCTGTGGTTTGTGTAAAGACAATGACATATAGGTCTCTTTTGGTGGAGATCATCCCCAGAGCAGAGCTATGTACTTCCAATAGAGATGTGGGGTTAGGGAGAGAGACAGGACATGCAACACAGATACGCATCATAGGAGAGACACGACATGGAAATTATAGCCAAAGGGAGAACAGTTACAGGTAATTGGTAGCCTTATCAATCTCAGTTCATATGTAACAGCTTGGCATAGCTGGACACTCAGACATTAAGCCATTGTAGGACTTTATCGATACAATTCCCCCATATACAAATATCTGAATTGCTAAAATAAGAAACAAAAGAAGAAAAAAACAAATCACATTAAAGCCATCCAGGATCTTCCTCTGGCAAACCATTCATCACATTCCTAATGCATGCCATAAGTGTAGAAGATTCCTCAAGCTGCCTTCAAACTGGTATATAACAGGGCATTCAGTTGTTCCCAGGTCAGCTCTTAAAGACTGTGCGTTTTATTAAGGTAACAACATTGGTGAGGGCAGCCGAGCTAGGTGAGAGCATGTCCAAACCAGTACAGTGACAGTCTGTGATGCCCTCTGTAATATTGCCCCCTATGGACCCTGGCCTGTGTTTGCAGGCTCTGGCCAAGGCCCTGTGACTTGAAGGATACAATGTGACCATGTTCAGTGGCATAGTCAATGAGGTGTAGCACCAGCCAGCCCTTGGACAGTCTTGTATGCTAAAGCATTGAAGATTCTCTCCTTTCTCCATCCATCCCTCACATGGAATGATCAATAGACAAGGTACATCTGCTGTATTTAGTGGTTCAGTGATTCACATCAATGCATTGAGTCAGAAAAAAATAGCTGAAGAGAACAATGTCACAATTAAGTAAAAAATTTAAAAGCTACAGTTGCATCCCCAAACTGCACCTCTAGAAGCAAACCTGTCTGAAAATGACACCTTCCACCAGCCCAATGATATCCTCCGATATCACATCCAAATATCACAACAGTCTCTACAACTCTGTCGCCTCTCTATACCCTGCTTTAATCACATTCAGCTTTGTTTACATTCCCTCCATGTTCTGATAACAGAGGTCTGTTCTGATCCACCCCACAGCAGCTTCTAAATGTGACAGATAGGGCTGTTTTTTGTTTTATTAATCCTGAGAGAGTGAATTAAAACAGTAAATAATCTTTATCAGACAGCAGGAAAACAATCGATTTCATATGATACAAAGAAAAAAAATCTATATCTCAATACCTGTACAATTGCACGCAGAAAGAACATGTATGCTTTGGAAATAAAAGCCTGCGCATTTTTTCTTATGTTTTGATTACAAAATAATAATTACATTGGCAAATTAGTCTCTTCTGCTGCAATGTCTCACATCCTGGCTTTGCATGGCTGCAAAAACCCATGTGACCTGCAGTCCTGTTTTCCTGCTCAGGAGGGCAGCACTTCAGAAAGGAAAAACAGATGAAAGAAAGACGCTAAAAAGGAGGAGAGGAAAGGCTGCATTACCACAATGCTGCTGCTCTCCCCTGCACTCCAGTGAAAAAGAAAGAAAAAACAACAACAGAAATCAGTCATTTTCTCTTCCCGTCGTTGCCAAGAGCTTTCCTATAATATTTTCTGCTTACAGCTGTGTGAAGGACAGCTCGGCTGGCTCCCAGAGCAGTGGTGTTGAGTGTTAGGTCCTGGAACTGTATGTCTTGTCTATTGAAATCAGTTCTGTTGCCAGTTAGTTTTGCAGATGGGTGGTTGCAATGAATGGTACAGGTAACTCTTTGGAGTGAAGTGTTCCCACTGTAGGCACTAGGAAGAACCAAGGCAAAGAGGGGCCCAGTGTCTCAGCGTCTCATCTGACCCAACTGATAGTTCTCTCTGGGCTGGCGCTGGTTACGCTGCTGCTGGGGCTGCTGGCCATTCGATTGCTGCTGTCTCCTCCTCTTCAACGTGCCTGCATGGGAGACACGAACACACTGCTCTCAACATCATAACACGAACACACATACCTGCTTTCATAAAATGAACCACAGTTACACTTCTTCCAAACACATATGCTACACTATACTATGCTACACTATACTACGCTACACTATACTACGCTACACTATACTACGCTACACTATGAATATTTTGTCTCCCCCACATCTTCAGTCTAGCTGGGGAGATATGTCCCCCCCCAGTGTTGAGGCGTAACGTACCTGGCAGTGGCTTGGGTGGGGGCAGTTTGGGGTTGCTGCTGGGTGTGTGGACACTGCAGATCTTGATGAAACCAGCCATCAGCATGATGAGAGCAATGCCCATCAGCAACACTGCCCACCAGTGAGCCTGGAACACAGATTATGCAAAGTCATATTTTTTCAGTGTCTGACAACTTTCATATTGAAACTGGTAAGAACATTTTATAAATTGAGGTGTATTCAGCTCCTGAAATAGTTTTAATGCCAACGGGAGTGACAGTTTCAGCAGTAGGGTGAACTAATATTATGAACAACACAGGTAACTACAGTACAATTAGGACATTGGCTGGGCCTGGGACACTAACCACTATCCACTCTGCGATGTTCTCGTAGAGCTCTGGGTTGAAGATGGCTTTCTTTAGCCTGGCCAGGGGGCCGTCTGCGTCCACCAGCCGGCACCTCATGAACACGTCGCAGTAACCCTTGAAGTCGTTGCAGGGGGAGCCTGGCTGCAGCGTGGTGATCTTCTTGCTGAAGAAACGGGCCCACTTCTCAGAGCCCGTGCTGCTGCAGGTGTCAGGTTTCACTGCAGGGTGGGGGAGGAGAGGGGGAATGTCACTGTGAGGTCACTGCTAACAGGACAGTCCCAGTCTTTGCAGGGTCTTGGTGGTTTAAGATACATGTCATATTGGGACGGATGGCCAATAATGGGCCGATGATAGTGGTAACAGGTAAATAACAGACACTTACTTCTCTCCTGACAGCAGACGTGGCACAGCTCAGTCTCGTCTGTTCCCTCAGTACTGGCACAGGTACACACCTCCAGACCATACTTCTCACAGATGGAGCCAGAGCAGCCCTGGTCGACAGAGACGTGGAGAGGGAAAGGGAAAAACAGGGTGAGTGTCAGTTATGCTCCATTGTCATGATTTAAAGCACTTCAGCACACGTTTGGTCAGAGAGCTAGACCATACCCCGTTGAGGCAGACTTGTGTCGCTCCATGGCAGGCGGTGAAGTTGGCTTTGGGTTCAGAGGTGGGGCACTGGGCAGTGCCTCCGTTACACATGCCCTGTTCAGCACACTCCGACTCATCCCTACATTTATCATTGGTGCCCTTGAAGTTGCACGTAGGTGTACAGCACGGACCCTGGCTGGGACTGACAACACAGATCACACACCAAGTCAGCTTCAACTTCCTTTTTACTAAGTCAGAAACAGAAACAAGTTGAATACTATATTCAATAAATACTACAACAGTACTAACCGTAAAATCAACAACATTGTGTCGTACATTGCTGGCCACTTACCTACAGATTTTGCCGGGCTTAAGTTTGCACTTGTAGCCGTCGGCCTCGTTGGCGTTGTAGCAGCACTCGTCTTTACACTGGTCACTGTAACCACAGTCACACTGCTCCCCTGCCTCCACCAGACCATTACCACAGATGGGCTGGCCAGACTCTGCACAAACACACACAGGAAGGACTGATGAGATGCAGTAGAGAACACATAACCTTGGATGTCCATTCCAATGACAAGCGCACCCACACTTCTTTTGCATATGCAAAGATGGACGTCCGCAGGTGCATGTGCGGACACGGACAGACACACACACACACATACCCACCCTCAGAAAGACGGCACTTACCCACAAAGCAGTTGCCCCTCTTCTTCTCCAGGACCTGGCTGATGTTCCTCACGCTGCAGATGGAGAACTTGTTGTTGTTGAGCTTGTCCCCTGACGTGGCCCGGGCGTACATGATGTAGTTCCCCTGCTCCTTCTTCTCCTGGGCCTTGGACTCTCCTGGGGTGCACTCTGTCCCAGAGTCATGCTGTCAAACCATAGGGAAGAGGTTCACAGGGAGCCAATGAGCATCCCTCTCCTCCCTCAGGAGGGCATTAACAGACTCCTCCAGTACTGAGACTTTAAACCAAGAGAGATCCTATGTTGAGTATCTCAACAAAGTGGTATTCAAGTATATACAACTGATTAGCATGTGCAGTATGATCTGGTTAGAGCTGTGAACTGCGATAAAAGACTAGACTACAACCAGACAAGGCCCAGGACAGAATACTCACCGGAGAGCCAAAGTTGTGTCCAACCTCGTGTGCGAAGGTGATGTGGGAGACTTTGGGGGGGACGTGGGAGGCGTAGTTCTGCACCGTGATGATGCCAGTGTTCAGAGACTTCTTCTTCCCATCAGAGTACAACTTACTCTTCTCACAGATACCTCCGGAGCTCCCTAAGAACACAGTAAAACCACTCAAGATTACATACAGTACACACCATGGAGGATTCTGTCTTTCACACTGTATCCCACCCAACACACTAACAGGACTATAGTAAGGATTTCCATGGCATTGAGGATGTACTGTTTCCAACTCTGACACAAGTGACAGTGAAATGATGTAACACTCTTATTGGAGTAAATTAAACCTGATACTCTGCCTGGAGTGAATAAGCAGAGATCTTTGCTACTGTTGGGGAGCAGAGGGCATTTGGGCCCAGTGGCCACCCGTGTAGGTGAGACACAGAGACACAGACAGCAGCAGGAAGAGGAGAGGAGGCAGAGCAGCCAGGTGGTGCTGAATATGCCCGCAGGGGGAGAGTGGCAGCTCGGGCACAGCAGGGGACCTGAAGGGCGCTGCTCCACAGTCGCTGAGAATGCCAATTTAAACTTGCTCACTTACCCATTCTCAAAGAGAGAAACGCACCGTCTGGAACACACACATCGACAGACATGGCCAGCTAGCTGTAAAGTGCAAGTGTGGAGCATACTGACACACTTAGATTTTTCTCAATCAATTGGAAAACCTGGTTTTGATTGAATAGTTGATTGAATAGTTTCATATTGTGTTCAAAGGGAGTGTTTAAAGTCAGACAGAGCTGAGTCAGAACAGGTTCTCTGTCCCACCCTACTATCAGATTCAGCTGGCACATTGCCGGTCTGCCTCTGGGCTCCCCCTGCACTATACACTCAACACTGCCCTGTCTGAGATCACAGAGTGTTTCTATGTGAGAGAGTGTGTGTGTGTAGGGGGGGGGGGGGGTAGAGAGAGAGAAGTAGAAATCCCAGTTGCAGTAAGGTCCAATCTCTCCTACAACTATGGACTAGAGGGTTTTTATTTTCTAACCAGCCAGGCTAGGAGGACTGGGGCTCTGCTGGAATACCAGGCAGTGGCGACATCTTTATCTGAGAATAGCCTGTGTGCTTAGTCATAAGGAGGCCGCACCTTTGACTACAACAGCTTTTAGACACACAGAAACATGAAACCAAAGCACTTTACAGTATAGGCACATATTTGTGTGTGTGTGTGTGTGTGTGTGTGTTTAAGTGGTGTGGTGCGTGTATGAGGAATGCTTCCATTGAAGTCACTTATGAGTGTGGTAATGGATCAAATCCATTAAGAAAACCATTACCCAGGCCTGACTGGTATCTCTAGTAGCCGTCTGTTGTCAGTCCACTCCACTGGAGCGTTCAAGGCAGATCTCTTCTCTACGAGCCCACAGCCTCCCTCTACAGCGCTACAGACCCAGATCGATTCAGCCTGCTTAGAACATTGCTTATTTGCCTGTATTGATTCCTAGTGTTTGCTGTCGTTTTTCATCTTGGGTTCTGTGAGTTAGAAGTTAATCAAGTTATGTTGACGATACCTGGGCCAACTGACACTGACCCTTCAGTTAAACCTCACTAAGGAAAACACAGCCTGAACTCTGACCTCTGGGGCTGCTGCTCATTGAAAGAAACTTATAGCAGTAACATGTGAGCGTGGGGTTCAACTACAGTACTGTCCACTCTCGCTATGTCTTGATTATTACTGTGAGGATATCCTGAACCAGGCACAGCCTGCATCTGTATGGACTCCTGTTCTATCTGATTATGACCCATCAGCCAGCACTGTAGAGCTCTGGGTCACCCCTGTCACGGGACAGCTCTGGGTCACCCCTGTCACGGGACAGCTCTGGGTCACCCCTGTCACGGGACAGCTCTGGGTCACCCCTGTCACGGGACAGCTCTGGGTCACCCCTGTCACGGGACAGCTCTGGGTCACCCCTGTCACGGGACAGCTCTGGGTCACCCCTGTCACGGGACAGCTCTGGGTCACCCCTGTCACAGGACAGCTCTGGGTCACCCCTGTCACTGGACAGCTCTGGGTCACCCCTGTCACTGGACAGCTCTGGGTCACCCCTGTCACTGGACAGCTCTGGGTCACCCCTGTCACTGGACAGCTCTGGGTCACCCATGTCACTGGACAGCGCACCGCTCCAGTCACACTCAACTTCATATTATTCTAGTGTGAATCATTAATTCAGAGGTGTTGAGCCTGTACTTGTTTAGTGTGTGTGTGTGTGTGTGTGTGTGTGTGTGTGAGAGAGACAGGGCCATTTCTGTCTGTGTGCTGTGGCTGTCTCATTGATTTCTCCCTTCTCACAGTCCACACTACTGACTGACTGACACTATGGGGTTGGTGGAGACCAGAGGGAGACCCAGCTGCAGGCTATAGAAAGAGGTGTGATCATCTCCATGGACTGTTTCACATTCTACAAACGTCTAAGAACTTCCTTCAGGAGAAGGACTCCGTATGTCGCTCCTTTGTCCTTGAGTGAACCTTGTTTGGAGAACGCTGCAGTTTTGACAAACACCCATGGAAAGAGAAAGCGGAAATCACAAAACATGCTGAGTAGGCAAAAATTCAACAACTTAAAAATGCACTTCAAGTGGAAACAGCGTGGAGACGATGCCTTAGCAAATCCAGTCCTCCTCGGCCTTGAAAATTAAATGACAAACATGCTGGTGGAACGAGAGAGAGGTGGGGGGAGAAAGAGAGAAAGTAGGGATATTGCGGTGGAACGAGAGAGAGGTGGGGGGAGAAAGAGAGATATTGCGGTGGAACGAGAGAGAGGTGGGGGGAGAAAGAGATATTGCGGTGGAACGAGAGAGAGGTGGGGGGAGAAAGAGAGATATTGCGGTGGAACGAGAGAGAGGTGGGGGGAGAAAGTAGGGATATTGCGGTGGAACGAGAGAGAGGTGGGGGGAGAAAGAGAGAAAGTAGGGATATTGCGGTGGAACGAGAGAGAGGTGGGGGGAGAAAGAGAGAAAGTAGGGATATTGCGGTGGAACGAGAGAGAGGTGGGGGGAGAAAGAGAGAAAGTAGGGATATTGCGGTGGAACGAGAGAGAGGTGGGGGGAGAAAGAGAGAAAGTAGGGATATTGCGGTGGAACGAGAGAGAGGTGGGGGGAGAAAGAGAGAAAGTAGGGATATTGCGGTGGAACGAGAGAGAGGTGGGGGGAGAAAGAGAGAAAGTAGGGATATTGCGGTGGAACGAGAGAGAGGTGGGGGGAGAAAGAGAGAAAGTAGGGATATTGCGGTGGAACGAGAGAGAGGTGGGGGGAGAAAGAGAGAAAGTAGGGATATTGCGGTGGAACGAGAGAGAGGTGGGGGGAGAAAGAGAGAAAGTAGGGATATTGCGGTGGAACGAGAGAGAGGTGGGGGGAGAAAGAGAGAAAGTAGGGATATTGCGGTGGAACGAGAGAGAGGTGGGGGGAGAAAGAGAGAAAGTAGGGATATTGCAGTGACAGATGGAGCAGCGTATCAGAGGGCGTGTGCTGGGATGCTGAGGTTCATTGAGCGTTCTGATAAACATCAGAAGATTGCAGGTACTCAGAGGGCAGAGCAGGGAACCTGCAGCACAGCTTTTGCTTCCTGTGCTCTTTACAATGGAGCGATCCTATTAGAGATACTGCAGACAGGGAGTCTCTCACAGACCACTGGACACTTGGGTGACTTCTTGGATGCTATACCTTCCTACTCTTTAAGTAGGCATAAAATGTCCACTATTCTCAGTTTTCTTTTTTAAATTCTCCACTGAATTCCTTTATACAAATGAGTGCAGTACACAAGTTCAATTGGTGTGTGTGTACCTGCAGGAGCTCCGACCCAGGCCAGGCCCAGCACCCCGTCGTCAAAGTCCCTGTCGCTGAAGACGTAGGCCAGGCAATAGTCATCATGGTTCTGTTCTGAGTTGAGCTCCAGGAACTTCTCCACCCCGATGTTAGCAAAGCGGAATGGATTGGTGGTGTCCCGCTCATCACTGGTCGTGTTTATCTGAAGATGGAGAAGAATGGGCTCATTGAATAGGTCATGAGTAGGTAATCACACATACATGCTTATGTACACGCACGTACGCACACGCACACACACCAGGGTTTCCATTTGGAAAATGTTGCACCGGACATTTGACCAGCAGCATTTTCATTTATCAGACATTTGAGAAATCTACCGGACCCATACGCATTGGGTGAGTAACCTGATAAGTGTGTCCACCCACGGTGCTCAGAATGACAGAAATGACATTTAGATTATGGTAATTTATATTAACAGAACATGCAAGTCAAGAATGCAACAATGTGCGTTCCTCCTTACTGAATTCTGAGGTTAGAATAACGTGTCCTGTTCCTCAGCCAACAAGACCAGTGACGAACAGCAGAATCCCTAGCTTTTGTAAACCTACTATCCCCCATAGTAGAAAAGGTTACCTATTCTGTTGGTCAGCTTGTCAAGAAAGAAATAGCCTATTCCAAACAGATTCTGGGACAGAGAATAAAAAGAAAAAGCAATGAGTCTGATGCAACAGATTAGAACGTTTAGCTTAAAATGTTGAGAAACGTTTTTATTTACATTATAAAACGCAGCAATGCGCACAAGGCAGTAGGCTGAGTGTGAATGTTCCTTCCATAATGCAATAAGCAGGAAAAAGCTCACCAGTTTCATGTGACAGAGATAAAAATATCCGTTAGAAAGACGGGAGATTTTTTTACATTTTTTTTTTTTTTTTTTTACATTTTAGTCATTTAGCAGACGCTCTTATCCAGAGCGACTTACAGTAGTGAATGCATACATTTCATACATTTTTTTTTTTTTTTTTTCTGTGCTGCAAGGTAAGACATGCCTCATATGTATTAAAACGTTCAGGTTTCAAACAATTAAGTATATGTTTTCAAAATGCATACTGCCTCCAGCTCATTGCAAAGTGGTGTGTGATGCGCTGATGAAGAGCCTATGCATTTGCTGTTTGAGATGCTGTAGCAGCAGCTCTCGCGCTCTGACAGATTTTCCACTCAAAGGCTCTGTATCTGTATGCTGTAGGCGTGTGATAAATAAGATATGCCTAAAAAACGAAATATACTGTGCACAAGTGCCAATTAAATTCCACTAAATTAAGCAAATTAACGTATAGACCGATAAATGTATTTACATCTACTGGTATTAACATAAATTAATAGGCTAAAAAGCATTATTTCACAAAAGGGATTTTTTGTCCTTCTCCCGGACAATTGACCAGCGGCAATTTTATTTATCGGCTTTCAAAAAAAGAAATTGGGCTAAAAGCAGGCTATTACCGGCTAACTGAAACCCTCAGTAACACACACACACACACACACACACACACACACACACACACACACACACACACACACACACACACACACACACACACACACACACACACACACACACACACACACACACACACACACACACACACGATAGGGGAACAGACGGGAGCATTGTTAGGAGGGCCTACAGTAACAGGTCCCTGGGGTATTGGAGAAGAGACTTCAAACAAAGGCCACTGTATCTACATCACTATAATCATTGCTAAAGGTAACTATGCTAATGTTTGTTTGAAGAGAGAGTGGGAAAAGGCTTTAGACAGATAGAGAAATCATTCTACTTAAAAAGTTGCCAGCTCTTTGGCCCCAGAGAAACCTTTTGTGAGAGTTGTTTTGAATTGATTTTGGAATGGGGCCCAGAGCTCCCTACTTTAAATGGCAGCTGGTGTTCACCTGAGGATTTTAAGGATTTATTAGGTCTTGGAGTGTGGTGGAATACTGATGAGTGAGGCAAATAGTGGTGCTCACCACCCACACACCCCCAAACCCCCAAGCGTGAACACAAACTCACCCTGATCCTTTTGACCATGAAGCTGATGTTGCGGATGCCCAGGAAGTCAGTACCCTGGTAGATAGAGTCAATGGCCTTTACATGGCTGGAGATCTAGAGAATAAAACAGTCACCATTAGATGATGAGAAGTGTGGAACAACTGCACTGCAGAGAGAACATCAGATAAATCATAGCATTACATTAAAGACATGACATGTCTGTTACCCCACCAATGAACACATGAATAATATCTCTAACTACAGAATCACTGCATTCAGCCTATTGAAATCAATCTGTTGAAGATTTGCTCCACACTGTCCAGCCCATCCTATAAACAAGCCTCTAGTCTCAGAGCTAAACCACAATCCTAACGAACCCATTTACTTCATCACACTGAACCTTTTTTTATCTCACCTATGGAGAGAGTGAGTGTCCACAGAAATGACATTTTAATCAGCTAGTCTCTCCTTTAACTGGACCCCAGTGAAAGGCAGCATTTCCTCTGCATCTGATTTGTTAGGCTATAGAACTCAGTCAGGAGGAACAAGTCTGCGATGCTGGGCAGGCTGGCTGAAGGAAGCCAACAACAACAACAACTGATCAGACCCACAGACAAACACTATTCTGTTTGTAATCCATTTCTCCTGGCGGAATTAAAGGGCAGACCCTGGTTTTCCCCTGCTGAATGACTCAGAGTGTGTGTATTAGGGCTGACACCATTTAGTCAATTGTTTGGTCGATAGGCTGTTGGTTGACCGAGATTTCATTAGTCGAGCAGTTGCAAATTGATAAAAATAATTAAATGGTGCACAAGACACCGGTCTGATTCGCACCGGTCTCAGTGGACTAATCCATTGCGGAAGCCACTGGGATGGCACAGTCCATCCCTCTAAGACGTGCTACTGAAATTGTAAAAAGGCTATACTATTTAAGAATAATGGCGCAACACTGATAAATAAAATAATATTATATAAATGTGCTTTCTCCCGCGATGGATAGCGGGCCCTGTCCACGGTTCTGAAACTTAATCTTCAGTGAGCCGTTGAATTGGTGCCTTTCCCTAAAGCCAGTTCCTCCTTTGGCCGCCTTTCCTTCCAGTTCTCTGCTGCCAATGACTGGAACGAACTGCAAAAATCACTGAAGCTGGAGACTCATATCTCCCTCACTAGCTTTAAGCACCAGCTGTCAGAGCAGCTCACAGATCACTGCACCTGTACATAGCTCATCTGTAAATAGCCCATCCAACTACCTCATCCCCATACTGTTATTTATTTTGCTCCTTTGCACCCCAGTATGTACTTGCACACGCATCTTCTGCACATCTATCATTCCAGTGTTTAATTGCTAAATTGTAATTATTATTTCGCCACTATGGCCTATTTATTGCCTTACCTCCCTTATCCTACCTCATTTGCACACACTGTATAGAGACTTTTTTTCTATTGTATTATTGACTGTATGTTTGTTTATTCCATGTGTAACTCTGTGTTCTTGTTGGTGTCGCACTGCTTTGCTTTATCTTGGCCAGGTCGCAGTTGTAACTGAGAACTTGTTCTCAACTGGCCTACCTGGTTAAATAAAGGTGAAGAAAATAAAATAATAATAATAATAATAATAATGTTGCTATGTGCATAATAATGGTGTTGACAACAATGCGGCAGAGGCAGTAGCGGAGTGAGGAAACAGGGAATCAGCTTAATTAGGTCTATAACCAATAACCTAACTGTTAAACGTGCATGGCTTTAGAAATCGTCCATGTACATCTTCAGAAATAAGACAGATCCTGCTTCTGTTGACAGTTTCAGTGTTTGTTTAATAGTCTACTGATTGCGTGAGCACCAAGCCTCATGCAACTGCAAAATGTCGTATAAAGCAATTTCACAAATTCGGCTGTTTTTCAATCTTTGCTATGCTGTAATAAAGGCTTTGCAATTTTTTTTTCGTTATAAGTAATACCAGAGTCTGTTTTATTTTATATAGTGTTGTTTACACTTCCAAATGAGCAGGAAAAAAATATACTGCTCAAAAAAATAAAGGGAACACTTAAACAACACAATGTAACTCCAAGTCGATCACACTTCTGTGAAATCAAACTGTCCACTTAGGAAGCAACACTGATTGACAATACATTTCACATGCTGTTGTGCAAATGGAATAGACAACAGGTGGAAATTATAGGCAACAAGCAAGACACCCCCAATAAAGGAGTGGTTCTGCAGGTAGTAACCACAGACCACTTCTCAGTTCCTATGCTTCCTGGCTGATGTTTTGGTCACTTTTGAATGCTGGCGGTGCTTTCACTCTAGTGGTAGCATGAGACGGAGTCTACAACCCACACAAGTGGCTCAGGTAGTGCAGCTCATCCAGGATGGCACATCAATGCGAGCTGTGGCAAGAAGGTTTGCTGTGTCTGTCAGCGTAGTGTCCAGAGCATGGAGGCGCTACCAGGAGACAGGCCAGTACATCAGGAGACGTGGAGGAGGCCGTAGGAGGGCAACAACCCAGCAGCAGAACCGCTACCTCCGCCTTTGTGCAAGGAGGAGCAGGAGGAGCACTGCCAGAGCCCTGCAAAATGACCTCCAGCAGGCCACAAATGTGCATGTGTCTGCTCAAACGGTCAGAAACAGACTCCACGAGGGTGGTATGAGGGCCCGACGTCCACAGGTGGGGGTTGTGCTTACAGCCCAACACCGTGCAGGACGTTTGGCATTTGCCAGAGAACACCAAGATTGGCAAATTCGCCACTGGCGCCCTGTGCTCTTCACAGATGAAAGCAGGTTCACACTGAGCACGTGACAGAGTCTGGCGACGCCGTGGAGAACGTTCTGCTGCCTGCAACATCCTCCAGCATGACCGGTTTGGCGGTGGGTCAGTCATGGTGTGGGGTGGCATTTCTTTGGGGGGCCGCACAGCCCTCCATGTGCTCGCCAGAGGTAGCCTGACTGCCATTAGGTACCGAGATGAGATCCTCAGACCCCTTGTGAGACCATATGCTGGTACGGTTGGCCCTGGGTTCCTCCTAATGCAAGACAATGCTAGACCTCATGTGGCTGGAGTGTGTCAGCAGTTCCTGCAAGAGGAAGGCATTAATGCTATGGACTGGCCCGCCCGTTCCCCAGACCTGAATCCAATTGAGCACATCTGGGACATCATGTCTCGCTCCATCCACCAACGCCACGTTGCACCACAGACTGTCCAGGAGTTGGCAGATGCTTTAGTCCAGGTCTGGGAGGAGATCCCTCAGGAGACCATCCGCAACCCCATCAGGAGCATGCCCAGGCGTTGTAGGGAGGTCATACAGGCACGTGGAGGCCACACACACTACTGAGCCTCATTTTGACTTGTTTTAAGGACATTACATCAAAGTTGGATCAGCCTGTAGTGTGGTTTTCCACTTTAATTTTGAGTGTGACTCCAAATCCAGACCTCCATGGGTTGATAAATTGGATTTCCATTGATTATTTTTGTGTGATTTTGTTGTCAGCACATTCAACTATGTAAAGAAAAAAGTAATTAATAAGATGATTTCTTTCATTGAGATCTAGGATGTGTTGTTTAAGTGTTCCCTTTATTTTTTTGAGCAGTGTATAATATTGTACTCCAACTGCACCTGTTTGCTACACAATACTCATTCAGAGCTTGCTCCTATATCCTCCTTTATCTTCAATAGTTTCCACGACTAAGTCAAATGTCTTCACACATCTGACTTTCCTTTTCCCTCTTACGCAACCAGTAAACATCCCCCCATTTCAGGTTTATTTTTCACGTTCTCTTCATCCATTTTGCTGTCACGTGTTATGGTGTTCAGAGTTTGTTATAACCAATATATTGATGTGATTATGATAGGTTATAGGTCAGACCCTACTGGTCAAGTGCATGCCCTGCATATATGTTTTACGTAAAGAGATGTTTTTCCTAAACAAATTAGGTATTTCAGTTACAGAACCTCAGTCAGAAACAAGTAAGACAGGAAATGGCTGTAATTATGTTGCAGCTTCAGCACAGACAACGGCGATAAACACTTGCTGTGCTGTGGTGCCTGTTCGCAGCAGCAGGGAGGAGAGCGAGACAAGACGCACCAGTCACACAGGCTCCCGCTGTCATTTCATTTTAACACAGCATGGTCATCGGGCTCCCTTCTTGAGTCATTTGTGTGTCTTATTTATTTAATCAAACAGTGAGCTTAAAGCATCAGACAAGCTCAGTGCATATAGTTGATTTTATTCAAACTCTTCGGGTGTGTCTATATATGGAAAAATACACTTTTACAATGTAGACCAATTGAATAGTTGAAAGAACAGAGGACTCTTGATCAACCAATATTTTTTTTTAGTCTGGGACAGCCCTAGTGTGTGTGTTACAGCCTCAGTACCTGTGCGATGACAGCCTCTCTGGTGCCGTAGTACTTGAAGAAGAGGTGGTCAGTCTGGATGAAGAGCTGGCAGGTGTTCTTCTCTATCTGAGCTGCTCTCTTCTTCCTCAGGATCAGCGGACCATGTCCATGGGACCTCTCCTCTTCCTCCACCACACTGCTGGCCTCCTGCAGAGACAACAACCAGAGGAACTCCTACCATTAGTCAACTAGGAGGGAGAGATGGATGTGAGGGAGAGTGAAGTGGAACGAGCGGAGCTGGAAGAAGAGCGATAGGGGAGATAGATTGAGAGTGGGAAATTGAAAAAAAAAAGAGCCCAAGTCTAAGAAATGACATGAGAAGGTGACTAACAGGAATGTGTAAGGATTTCTGCCATTTTGGTCAGGGAAAAATCCCATGTCTTCAAACGTGGAGAAAGAGGGCCCTGGCTTCTGAAGGGAGGAGGTCTTCCAGAACATGGGGAAACATATCCTGACACACCCCTGGTCTGGTCTGACTCATCCCTGGGAAGAGAGAACACTAACTCCTCACCCTGCCAAATGATCTGTGACATCACTCTACTCAGTCATCCAATGTTCCACAGAGCTGAAAGGGATAAGAACCCAGGAACAATAAGATAAATCTGGCTCTCGTTACAGCTCCAATAACAAGTTTGACTTAATCACTTCCATGTTTCCTTATCATGCTAACTGTTATTTTACCATGGAGCAAGATGTGAGGTGGTTTGTATGGTCCTCCAGTACTGTGTCCAGAACGTTGTTGTACAGTATTGGTGAGTGCTGTATAGCTATAGGGTTGGTTTCACAGTGGGGTATTATCAGCTCACCTTGAGAGGCTCCTCCATAGCCGAGGCCTGGTACTTCTTCATCCTTTCAAACACTGAGTGGTCAGCACAGCCCCCCTCTGAGCCATACTTATGAGGGTAATCTGGGAGGAGAAGAGGAAACCATCAATATGAGCTCAACCATATTTCCAGTAATATTGCTTCTCTCAGCTTCAGGCTAAACTTGTTTAGAATGGTAATGAAAAAGTTTGTACACAATAGCAGCCATAGTGTGGTCTCATCTACTCTATGCAAGGCCCTCTAAAACATACCAGTATAACCTCATCTACTCTATGCAAGGCCCTCTAAAACATACCCGTATAACCTCATCTACTCTATGCAAGGCCCTCTAAAACATACCAGTATAACCTCATCTACTCTATGCAAGGCCCTCTAAAACATACCAGTATAACCTCATCTACTCTATGCAAGGCCCTCTAAAACATACCAGTATAACCTCATCTACTCTATGCAAGGCCCTCTAAAACATACCAGTATAACCTCATCTACTCTATGCAAGGCCCTCTAAAACATACCAGTATAACCTCATCTACTCTATGCAAGGCCCTCTAAAACATACCAGTATAACCTCATCTACTCTATGCAAGGCCCTCTAAAACATACCAGTATAACCTCATCTACTCTATGCAAGGCCCTCTAAAACATACCAGTATAACCTCATCTACTCTATGCAAGGCCCTCTAAAACATACCCGTATAACCTCATCTACTCTATGCAAGGCCCTCTAAAACATACCAGTATAACCTCATCTACTCTATGCAAGGCCCTCTAAAACATACCAGTATAACCTCATCTACTCTATCCAAGGCCCTCTAAAACATACCAGTATAACCTCATCTACTCTATGCAAGGCCCTCTAAAACATACCAGTATAACCTCATCTACTCTATGCAAGGCCCTCTAAAACATACCCGTATAACCTCATCTACTCTATCCAAGGCCCTCTAAAACATACCAGTATAACCTCATCTACTCTATGCAAGGCCCTCTAAAACATACCAGTATAACCTCATCTACTCTATGCAAGGCCCTCTAAAACATACCAGTATAACCTCATCTACTCTATGCAAGGCCCTCTAAAACATACCAGTATAACCTCATCTACTCTATGCAAGGCCCTCTAAAACATACCAGTATAACCTCATCTACTCTATGCAAGGCCCTCTAAAACATACCAGTATAACCTCATCTACTCTATGCAAGGCCCTCTAAAACATACCCGTATAACCTCATCTACTCTATGCAAGGCCCTCTAAAACATACCAGTATAACCTCATCTACTCTATGCAAGGCCCTCTAAAACATACCAGTATAACCTCATCTACTCTATGCAAGGCCCTCTAAAACATACCAGTATAACCTCATCTACTCTATGCAAGGCCCTCTAAAACATACCAGTATAACCTCATCTACTCTATGCAAGGCCCTCTAAAACATACCCGTATAACCTCATCTACTCTATCCAAGGCCCTCTAAAACATACCAGTATAACCTCATCTACTCTATGCAAGGCCCTCTAAAACATACCAGTATAACCTCATCTACTCTATGCAAGGCCCTCTAAAACATACCAGTATAACCTCATCTACTCTATGCAAGGCCCTCTAAAACATACCAGTATAACCTCATCTACTCTATGCAAGGCCCTCTAAAACATACCAGTATAACCTCATCTACTCTATGCAAGGCCCTCTAAAACATACCAGTATAACCTCATCTACTCTATGCAAGGCCCTCTAAAACATACCCGTATAACCTCATCTACTCTATGCAAGGCCCTCTAAAACATACCAGTATAACCTCATCTACTCTATGCAAGGCCCTCTAAAACATACCAGTATAACCTCATCTACTCTATGCAAGGCCCTCTAAAACATACCAGTATAACCTCATCTACTCTATGCAAGGCCCTCTAAAACATACCAGTATAACCTCATCTACTCTATGCAAGGCCCTCTAAAACATACCAGTATAACCTCATCTACTCTATGCAAGGCCCTCTAAAACATACCAGTATAACCTCATCTACTCTATGCAAGGCCCTCTAAAACATACCAGTATAACCTCATCTACTCTATGCAAGGCCCTCTAAAACATACCAGTATAACCTCATCTACTCTATGCAAGGCCCTCTAAAACATACCCGTATAACCTCATCTACTCTATGCAAGGCCCTCTAAAACATACCCGTATAACCTCATCTACTCTATGCAAGGCCCTCTAAAACATACCAGTATAACCTCATCTACTCTATGCAAGGCCCTCTAAAACATACCAGTATAACCTCATCTACTCTATGCAAGGCCCTCTAAAACATACCAGTATAACCTCATCTACTCTATGCAAGGCCCTCTAAAACATACCAGTATAACCTCATCTACTCTATGCAAGGCCCTCTAAAACATACCAGTATAACCTCATCTACTCTATCCAAGGCCCTCTAAAACATACCAGTATAACCTCATCTACTCTATGCAAGGCCCTCTAAAACATACCAGTATAACCTCATCTACTCTATGCAAGGCCCTCTAAAACATACCAGTATAACCTCATCTACTCTATGCAAGGCCCTCTAAAACATACCAGTATAACCTCATCTACTCTATCCAAGGCCCTCTAAAACATACCAGTATAACCTCATCTACTCTATGCAAGGCCCTCTAAAACATACCAGTATAACCTCATCTACTCTATGCAAGGCCCTCTAAAACATACCCGTATAACCTCATCTACTCTATCCAAGGCCCTCTAAAACATACCAGTATAACCTCATCTACTCTATGCAAGGCCCTCTAAAACATACCAGTATAACCTCATCTACTCTATGCAAGGCCCTCTAAAACATACCAGTATAACCTCATCTACTCTATGCAAGGCCCTCTAAAACATACCAGTATAACCTCATCTACTCTATGCAAGGCCCTCTAAAACATACCAGTATAACCTCATCTACTCTATGCAAGGCCCTCTAAAACATACCAGTATAACCTCATCTACTCTATGCAAGGCCCTCTAAAACATACCAGTATAACCTCATCTACTCTATGCAAGGCCCTCTAAAACATACCAGTATAACCTCATCTACTCTATGCAAGGCCCTCTAAAACATACCCGTATAACCTCATCTACTCTATGCAAGGCCCTCTAAAACATACCAGTACGATAACCTTACTATTCCTAGCAGCAACATTCATCTGAGGGTTGAGATATCTTTCAGAGCATTATATGTCATTGTTCAAGAGGACAGAAAGAAGGGGTAGTTAATATCTCGCTCTCAGTGTGTGAGACAAGGCCTAACACAGTCTGTGTGTGTGTGTGTGTGTGTGTGTGTGTGTGTGTGTGTAACAAGGCCTAACACACAGACTGTCTACGCTAACTGAAAGAATAGGCCTCTGTTCACCGCTGACGTCTCCTTCTCCAGGCTGGAGAGTAACAAAGCAGTCTTCCTCCCAAATTACATGTCACTGACTCACTCACTGCTCGACTTTCCTCTACCTTCCTCTGCCAGAGGCTCTGAAAAACACCAGACTCAATAAGGAGCAACACTACTACTTGAAACTACAGTATCCAGAAATGTCCAGTATTCAGCAATACACCTTCACAATTACTGACACAGATCAATGCGAAAGAATGGTCTGAGATACCACAGATTTTGCCACAGAGTCCAGATTTAAACCTCCATCTAAGCAGTGACCGTGTCCTTGCCCTCTGCTGACAAATAATGCCATTGCCCAGAACAACATGTGGTGCTGTGTCCCTCTGTGGACTGGCTGGCTGCTGGAGCATTCCCAATGGGACCAAATCAGTAAAAACAGAAGAACAGCTGGGTACTTTACAACCCAGCTAACATGGTGATCATCAAGAACACAGTTTGTTCACGGGCGTCTGCCTAAAGCAGGTGCACAGATCCAATTTTCTCATAAAACTGAACATTTTGATTAACGCATCCAATTCAAATCTATTGACTCTGCTCTGATGTCACCCATTGAAGAGCAGCCAGCAAGCAAGTTGGAGAGCACCCTCCCTGTCATCACCATCCTGTCATCACCTCCCTGTCATCACCTCCCTGTCATCACCATCCTGTTCATAAATGAGTCAATAAACAAGCAGTCTCACCATAGTACAGAGCTCCCCTGTAGAATGAGCTCAGCGATCACAATGCAGAACACAGAACTGCACAGTGAAACACTAATGAAAGTGAGTAAACCATAGTGACACAGAACTCTTAGCAGAGAGCCATAATTGCCTGTGGAAATCTGAAAACTCTTATAATGGGTTTTTGTAATCTACACTCTTTACCTTCACAGCAGGCGTGAATGCTAATGAACTCCAATTACGGCTGTGTGTTTAGTCAACAGAATAACACAGGGCTTTCTACTTCTTCCCTAGTTGGCTTTATCTATTCACAGCAAACTACTTCACCATCTCTGTCTGATGTCAGTCCCTACAGAACAAAGCCATTTGTTCCAGGACGAAGGCGCAGGGTTGGGAACAGGTATGGAGGACACACAGGGAGGCAGGCAGTTACTTTTTCCTGGTTAGGTTACGTGACCATGGAAAACTTCTGACCCTTATTATGCGGGAGACAGAGGTAGGCAGAGTAACATATGGATATGCTGTTTTGGGTTTGGGCAGAGTGAGGTGAACTCAGGGGCCTCAGCCGGGGCTCTCTGGGCCTGGGGAATGGCGCAGTGTCAACCAGGCCTGACAGCTCTGTTGCTGTCTAAGCGGGCTGCATAACAGAGCAGGCAGGGTGAGGAGGAAGATGCGGTGTGTGTGTGTGTGTGTGTCTGTCACTAATGAGGACTCTGGGATAACAGAGCCATCTCTCCCCCCCCTGGGCAACATGCCCTCCCTACTCTGCTTCAGATACCTGAGACAGGACTTCAAAACACAGGCCAGCACAATCCCACACTCAGCACTTTGAATGTTTTAACCTATACACCGCAATACAACAACCCTGAATACACAGAATAACTGAATGCATATGCCATCAATCAATCAGGCCGTTACTGTACAATGTGCTGATAATAAAACAAGGTCAGGTCAGACTGCTCTGTGATCAGTTCCAAGCAGAGAGATGATTCACTCCCCAAGTTATCCCCAGATAGTAACATGCAGTGAGATGGAGTCAATAATGCTGACTGCACGCTTCAATAAAGGTCTCCTCTCTCCACTGCATCTTTTCCCTAATGTACACAACACACAGTCGATGCCACTGCTCTAGTCAATAGCGAAAGCCCCCTAATCACAACAAAAGCACACACCAGTAAACACAAGCAATCAATCCTACAACTAGGACAATGTAATTACAGTACATGTATGCGTGTCATTTAGTCTACACCAATCAGCACTCTTACATCCATCACAACCAGAGCCACCACAACATACTGGCATAGAAATGGACTCCAAATGGCTTCCCGAGTGGTGTAGCAGTCTACGCCACTGCATCGCAGTATTGAGGCATCCCTACAGCCTGGGGTTCGATCCCAGGCTGAGTCACAGCCAGCCGTGACCGGGAGTCCCATAGGACGGCACTCAATTGGCCCAGTGTAGTCTGTGTTAGGGGAGGGTTTGGCTCATCGCGCTCTAGCAACTCCTTGTGGTGGGCCAGGTGCCTGCAAGCTGACTTCAGTTGAACGTTGTTTCCTCCGACACATTTGTGTGGCTGGCTTCCAGGTTAAGCGAGCGGGTGTTAAGAAGCAGTGTGGCATGGTCATGGTCATGTTTGGATGGCGTATGACTCGACCTTCAGGGAGTTGCAGCGATGAGATAAGATCATAACTACATATTGAATATCATGAAATTGGGGAGGAAAAAAAATACAAATAATAATATTACAAGAAGATAAGATTTTTTTAAATAAATAATATGAAATGGACTCCAAAGACATAACACTCAGTACACAGTCCTATTCTTCAAAGTCCTTATAGGCATCATTTAGACGTATTGTGAGTGAGACTTAGTCCTCAAAGCCCTCAGGTTGAGTCTGGCAGTGCGGGGAGGACACGGCGCAGCAGAGCTGCTGTTCTAAACCTCCCAAATTAACCTGTCGGTCACCAGCCTGCATGACGGGAGCAGAAATGCCACCGCCACAAGCCAAACACAAACACAGTCCTAAAGAACACGCATCGCCGTAATGAACACACACAGTGCCGACGAATACGCCTCAAAACTTGAGGAAAACACACTCAGTCCCAAAGAACACAAACTCAGGCCCAACAAAAGCACACACACACAGCTCTGCGACATACAAGTAAACACTACACTCAGCCAGCGTTTCACACTCCCTCAACCTTCCTAACCTCCTCTCCTCAGACAAATTTGGACAAACAGACATTTTAATTCACACTCTTCGATGGCAGAAAAGTGGTAAAGGAATGATTTTGGCACGTTATTTTATTTATATTTCGCTTTTTTAATCAAAGTCGAGATAAGTGCTGCAGGGTCAGGATGGTGTTCCTTAAAGCCTGGCTGTACTTACAGCACTATTGACTGACCGCAGTTCATTTGCATTCTGCTTTGCATATCATATGATGAGTCACCACAAAGCGCCACTAGTGGGCAGTCAGGTCAACCGGTTGGAGGGGGAGAGAGTGGGCTCAGGGTCAACCTGTCCCCCGTTGTCAGTTGAGGAGAATGGCTCTGTACTGGACCGGCCGAACAACAAAACGGTCTGCCCTGACAATGTGTTCTCTATTTCCAAACAGAAAGCTGCCATTGTCCCTGCAGTGAATGCCCTCTCATTCAGATGCTAATCAAAAGGCCTTTGCGAACGAGAAGCGAAGAAAGACAAAGTTGTGAAAGCTGGCGGAAATGGGAGTTACAGAGTCAGTCACGCCTTTTCATTCTTCATTCCATCCCTCCACCATTTGTCCTTCCTCTCTCTCACCAACCCCGGCTTCAACAGGAAAGAGAATTCTAAAATTAGGTGCCACAGTTTCTTCAAGGAAAAAAGCCTCCGCCACAAAATGAACCTGTTTGAAGTGCATTTGAAGTGTCTCTTTGATGTCTGAAAACATACAAGTGCAGACAGGATATCTGTGAGGAGAGACTGTTTAATGAGTGGATAAAGACACACTCCCAGGAACAGCAGTTTGACTAAAACAACTGCTGAAACCTGAATGTTACACTGAATGGGATGCGGCGGCAGGTAGCTTAGCGGTTAGAGCTTTGGGCCAGTTACCGAAAGGTCGCTGGTTCAAATCCCCGACCAAACAAGGTGAAAAATCTGACGATGTGTCCTTGATCAAGGCACTTAACCTTAATTGCTTCTGTAAGTCGCTCTGGGTAAGAGAATCTGCTAAATGACAAAAATGTAAATGGAATGAAGTTCTCAAACAGGTCTAATGGAAGATTGTCTTTACCCAGTCCTCTTGTATCAATATGGATTTGATACTTCATTGTGTCATAGGAATGTAGCCAAAGTCAGATTAATAAATGACTCAACTATGTGTTAATGTCCTGCTGATAACATGACACGCTATGCAAATATAAATATGATGCACCACAAGGAGGCAGTGTGGAGCATGTTAACCCATAGTGGTACCTTGTGGCACAAATGAGGTAAGAGTATCTTTATAGGAGAGCTGCCATCAGTGCTATGACCGGACTTCACACGGCAGCATGACTTGACAGAAAATCTCTGTTTGGGGCATCGGCATTCGCTTCATAGAGTAGTGAAGGAAAAAATATGAAATGGGGCCCTTCATGTAATGTCTCAGGCAATATGATCTGCTAAGGAAAGAAGAAGAAAAATGTGAAGAGCACAAATAATAGGTAGGTCATAACTACCTCAAATCCGGTACTGTGGCAGTCGCCAAGCCCTGCAGTACTATTGAGGGGTTCAGATGACAGCCTGTTATTGGATGACACTGAGAGACAGAGAAAGGGAAGAGGAACAGAAAGGCTCTGTTCACACCCTCAGATAAAAAGACAGAAAGAGAGAGGGATGGGAGGAAGAATAGAGGGTGAGAGCTTTCTTGACACCTCATACATACATAGAAAATGAAAAGGGAAAGGAGAAAGAGAGAGTAGGCCAACATTGTGGAGAAGAAGCGTGAGAGAAAGGTTCTCTGATTGCAGGCTCATGCTGGGCTGGTTGTGCCTGTGTGTCAACAGGCAGGCTGGCTGTGAATCAGACCCATCTGAGGAAAAGAGGGCCAAGTAACACAGGGTGGGCCTCCACGCTGCTTCCTCCCTGCCTGCCTGAGGGGGCTGCTCTCTGGCCTGTACTGGGATGAGAGTGGGGTCAGTGGTCTCTGGAGCTTAGCCCACACCCACACCTCAGATCGACCTAGAATTGGTGGGCTGGTTGCTAAGGAAGACGACCCACTCCCTGGCACTGGGATTGGCGTCTCATCCTGACTCCGCATCAATCATTAGGGCTCAGCCTAACCCTAACCCTGTGTGTGTGTGTGTGTGTGTGTGTGTGTGTGTGTGTGTGTCTTGCCACAGTGTCCCAGTGCAATCTTCCTCAGCTCCTCTTCCTCTGGCTCAGACTCATTCCACAGTTTATCTGACATGACCTTGCCTTGACCTTATTCCTGGCTAAATGCTCAATGTAAACTCCCCTTGGATAGACCTCTCCTTTGACAGCTCTGCATTGTATTTGAAGCGTAGACCTCCACTCTGCTCAGTATGCACTCCACAGCCTTTAAGACCTTACCTCCAAGCCTAGAGAAACCTGTCCTGTCCCACCCCCATCCTTCAGTCCATTTAGGCACACATTCATCCATCCATCATCGTCCATATCGCTGCTCTCAAGAAATACCTACAGCAGAGAATCGCCTTTCAGTGTCACTATCTAAAGTCCCTGTCATGTCACAGTGTGACACCTACTGTTCTCTATGATAGGGAGGGATGTGTATGCAGCAGAGGTGGAGAGAGAAAAGCTGGGACAGACGAGCCAGCATGGATTAGTCACTGTTGTCAGTGGCTGAACACAACTGTAATTAAAAAGAGCACAGCCATGGTACAGCTATTTAGAGCTGCTACAGCCAATTCAATCCATTTCATGCTCATGATGGAAGAAATGGCTTTTCAAAGCGAATAACACTGACAATAGTGTGGTGTTAACAAGCCATCCACTGTGCTTCCAATAATAACAATCTTTGCCTGCACAAAATGTGTTATTTGGTACAAAATTGTATTCCAACTGCTGAATAGGACAATGAACCCCTAATTTCTAAAGCTATATCCCTAAAAAATGATCAACACTTATACGCACACCCAGAGTCATACTGTATGGGCAACATGGTCTGAATCAATATAGCAAAAGCCTTAAAGAACATGTCCTTTAAGTCTATAAAATATGGCTGTCATTAATGTGATAGGTAGAACTCATTTTAGTGCTGTTGGCACCATTACTTCAGCAGACCTGCAGGATGACTGGCAGAGGAGATCAGTGAATCAAGTATACTCACTGATGTCCCCCTCGTGGTAGATGACTGAGTGGTAGGGCACATCCTTGTCTCTGAGGTACCTCTCCGAGGGCTCCACGTAGTACATGCCCTGGTGGGTCTGGATGAAGCCTTCAAACCTGCCGTCCACCACCGAGCCGTGGGTCAGAGTGCCCTTCTCACCTGGAGGAGAAAGACTAGGTCAGGAAGGGTGGTCAACTCAACTCTATTCAGTTAATAGGAAGAAAGTCGATGCTCAACATGTGAGAGAAACACACTCAAAACATACAGACCAATGCAAGCTGACAAACAGAACATAATGCGGACACACACACACACACACACACACACACACACACACACACACACACACACACACACACACACACACACACACACACACACACACACACACAGCTCTAGACATTGAGCAGATGGTAGACCGTGAGCTGTTCCTGGGGGGAACACCGTCATGGACAGAGTCAGGGTGGAACGAAGCATCATAAAGACACATCCCTGCTCCCCTCATCTGACCTTCAAATCAGACAAATGATGACTTTAGTAATAAGAGCTTGGACTCTGGTTAGTGTCAGGGAAAAACAAAGAATAGTTTCTTAGGCAAAAGGCACAACTAAAGCTTGAAGAATCAAGGAACCAGTGAGAAAGAAGGATAAATGGAGTAAGAGGGAATATAACAAAATGCTGTCAGGGCATAGCAGAGTCTATTAAACATCATCCGCCTTTGAACCAGACAGAGAGAGTCTGGCCGACGAAAAGGAATGGTTTTTAATTCAGTGTTTGTCAAGAGCAAGCTCCTTGAAAAACCTTTTCCATCAGCAGCTATGCAGGTTGGAAGAAAAACTCCCACTCCCAATTAAACCTGTGTTATAAAAACAGCAGACTCTGGAGGGCTATAACTGAAAAGGACGTAGATGACTGGCAACTCAATGGGAGAAGATAACTAAATCAGGGAGAGAATAAGACTTGTTTTCCTCAGGATAGGGAAGCCCAACTTCATTTTATCTGCTGCGCTCTTCAGTTCTGTATTGGTTGCGAAAATGTTGGAGCGTTTGTCTCATAGCTATCCTGAGGGACCATTGCAGTTTAGCGTAGACAGAGAAACACAGCCAACCAGCCAGCCAGCCAGCCTCTCTCCCCAGTTAGGTTTCTGTTTCCAGAGGAAAGAGGCCCAGTAGGCCCGCTGGGGGCCGTCTGCTCTGCTCTCCTGCTGGAGATAACGAGAGCAGCAGAACACACAGCTGTCCCATGGAGCATCCAGCTCTTTCTCCCTAAATCTCTGTCTGTGTGTTCCAAGGGCCCAGAGTCCTCCCTCGTTTTTCCAGGCCCTAGCCATGCAGTTCGTCAGGATACATTGGGAAACTAACTGGTATTTGTAGCAGTTTTTATACTGAAAGTGAGAAAAACAAAGTGCTTTCCATTAATGCTACTGCTGTACATTAGGCACATATTAGATTAATAGCAAACCACAGTCAATAACAGAGGTGCTTGCTCAAAATAAAGTTGTAAACTAGATTACCTCCATCTAAACAAAATCAGCAGGATACTAGGGAAAGGAATGTTGAGCTATGCTGAGACCATTCATTGACAGTAATAACTGTCACTTTAGATGACTTCATGTGTCATTTCTGCTGTCCCATTTTCTTCATAATACATGAATAATACTTTCCCCACAGACAGCTTGGAGATCAGCGTGAGGACCAATTTGATCTATGTTGTTTTATACTGGGCAGCACTTGGTAACATTAAAGACGGCCCTATGGTTTGGATATAATTTCAGGGACTGATTCTCCCTTCTGATCTCCAGAAGGCACAGCTTGGGCACTGCTCATTTGCCCAGAGAGGAAGCCCTTTATCTGGGCATGAAAGGCCAGTGCAGAGGGGGGTTTAGACCCATCCTCTGCACACATATGGATCAAGTCTGATTATTGTGCCAAGGAGTGCTCAGAACTCAGACACGGATACCCTCACAGCCTCAGAAAAGGGAGTACTAATAATTCCTAGTTAGGAGAATACAGAGTGTCCCAACGGCAACTGACTAGACTTTTATGTCAGAGAAGGAGAGAAAAGAACACACAACACTAATGAGAGCTGGGTTAATGTGGCCATATAGACAGTGGAAATTCAATATTCTTTACCCCTGTACCTAATCAGAAACCCTTCTGCAGTCCAGATAGAAGCAGCTTCACTCCAATTATGAGAATTCCAGTAGACTGGGACCAAGGTAACCACCTAATTTAGTCCATGAAAATGCCTGGTCCCCAAAGTGCTAAGTTGGCTAATGTAAAGTAAGGAGAGTGGAGTCTGCTGGTCTTTATGAGGGGCAAATGAGAAAATGAATGTATAGGCCCATCTGATCACACATAATGGAGAGGTCTGGTCTCTGGCTCTCTACTAGCTTACAGTACTTCACTAGCAGATGGGTTCTACTCCCATCCCAGTACAGACAGCTATTAGCTACAGGTGGAGGAGAAAGGGACTCAAGGGAGAATGGGACTTGGGATATGACCTATTTACCTCCAGTTCAGGGTTCTTCAATTATCAGGCAGAGGCCAACTGATGAGCAACTGCATTTAACACAACACACAATGCCAGAGATGTACAGTGCCTTCAGAAAGTATTCACACCCCTGGACCTTTTCCTCATTTGGTTGAGTTACAGCTTGAATTTAAATATGAATTAAATTGATATTTTTGGGTCACTGGCCTACACACAATACCCCATAAAGTAAAAGTAGAATTACGTTTTTAGAAAGGTTTGTTTATTAATTAAAAATGAAAACCTGAAATGTCAATAAGTATTCAACCTCTGTTATGGCAAGCCTAAATAAGTACAGGAGTAAACATTCGCTTAACAAGTCACATAATAAGTTGCATGAACCAACTGTGTGCAATAACAGTGTTAAACATGATTTTTGAACGACTACTTTATCTCTGTACCACACACATACAACTATCTGCAAGGTCCCTCAGTCAAGCATTGAATTTCAAACACAGATTTAACCACAAAGACCAGGGAGGTTGTCCAATGCCTCGCAAAGGGCACCTATTAGTAGATTGGTAAAAATAAAAAAAAGCAGACATTGAATATCCATTTGAGCATGGTGAAAGTTATTAAAATGCACTTTGGATTGTGTATCAATTAGGGATGCACGATATATCGGTGAAGATATCGGAATCGGACGACATTAGCTAAAAATTCCAACATCGACATCGGCCCAATGTCTAGTTTAATGCCGATGTGCAAAACCGATGTCAAAGCTGACGTGCATACTTATATAACCTAGGTACATGACATAATGACGCCATGAAAAATGTAGGAGCTACACGTGAAACACAGCATTCCTAACCTAGCCCACAATGTCTGCTGTGTGGATCGAGCAGTGAACAAGCAGTGTCTTCTGCTGTTTCGGTTAGTTATTGTTTTATTTCACTGTAGAGCTCCTAGTCCAGCTCAACATGCCTTAGATAGCTCTTTTATCACACGCCCCACACATGGGGAGACCTCACCTGTCTTAGCTGGTGTCTCCAGAGATGCAAGCTCTCATCGTCACTCAATGCCTAAGTTTACCCCCACTGTACTCACATCCTACCATACTCTTGTCTGTACATTATGCCCTGAATCTATTCTACCACGCCCAGAAATCTGCCCTTTTCATTCTCTGTTCCCAACGCACTAGACGACCAGTTCTTATAGCCTTTAGCCGTACCCTTATTCTACTCCTCCTCTTTTCCTCTGGTGATGTAGAGGTTAACCCAGGCCCTGTAGCCCCCAGCATCACACCTATTCCCCAGGCGAACTCATTTGTTGACTACTGTAACCGTAAAAGCCTTGGTTTCATGCATGTTAACCTCTCTGGGCTAGGCGGGACGAATTCGTCCCACCTACGTAACAGCCACGTGAAGCCTGTGGCGCGATTTTCAAAACCTTAAAAATCCTATTACTTCAATTTCTCAAACATATGACTATTTTACAGCTATTTAAAGACAAGACTCTCGTTAATCTAACCACACTGTCCGATTTCAAAAAGGCTTTACAACGAAAGCAAAACATTAGATTATGTCAGCAGAGTACCAAGCCAGAAATAATCAGACACCCATTTTTCAAGCCAGCATATAATGTCACCAAAACCCAGAAGACAGCTAAATGCAGCACTCACCTTTGATGATCTTCATCAGATGACAACCCTAGGACATTATGTTATACAATACATGCATGTTTTGTTCAATCAAGTTCATATTTATATCAAAAACCAGCTTTTTACATTAGCATGTGACGTTCAGAACTAGCATACTAGTTCATACTAGCAAACTTCCGGGGAATTCGCTAACATTTTACTAAATTACTCACGATAAACGTTCACAAAAAGCATAACAATTATTTTAAGAATTATAGCTACAGACCTCCTCGATTTTAAAATAGCTTTTTGGTGAAAGCACATTTTGCAATATTCTAAGTACATAGCCCAGGCATCACGGGCTCGCTATTTAGACACCCGGCAAGTTTAGCACTCACCATAATCATATTTACTATTATAAAAGTTTGATTACCTTTTGTTGTCTTCGTCAGAATGCACTCCCAGGACTGCTACTTCAATAACAAATGTTGGTTTGGTCCAAAATAATCCATCGTTATATCCGAATAGCGGCGTTTTGTTCGTGCGTTCCAGACACTATCCGAAATGGTAAAGAAGTGTCGCGCGCATGGCGCAATTCGTGACAATAAAATTCTAAATATTCCATTACCGTACTTCGAAGCATGTCAACCGCTGTTTAAAATCAATTTTTACGCCATTTTTCTCGTAGAAAAGCGATAATATTCCGACAGGGAATCTCCTTTTCAGCAAACAGAGGAAAAAATCACAAAGGCGGGGGCGGTCGGGTCACGCGCCTAAGCCCAGTGTCCCTTGATCGGCCACTTGAGAAAGGCAATAATGTGTTTCAGCCTGGGGCTGGGATGACGACATTCTGTTTTTTCCCGGGCTCTGAGCGCCTATGGACGACGTAGGAAGTGTCACGTTAGAGCAGAGATCCTTAGTAAAAGATAGAGATGGAAAAGAAGTTCAAGAAATGGTCAGACAGGCCACTTCCTGTAAAGGAATCTCTCAGGTTTTGACCTGCCATTTGAGTTCTGTTATACTCACAGACACCATTCAAACAGTTTTAGAAACTTTAGGGTGTTTTCTATCCATATGTAATAAGTATATGCATATTCTAGTTACTGGGTAGGAGTGGTAACCAGATTAAATCGGGTATGTTTTTTATCCAGCCGTGTCAATACTGCCCCCTAGCCCTAACAGGTTAACATCAGAAGCCTCCCCCCTAAATTTGTTTTACTCACTGCTTTAGCACACTCCGCCAACCCTGATGTCCTAGCCGTGTCAGAATCCTGGCTTAGGAAGGCCACCAAAAATTCTGAAATTTCCATCCCCAACTACAACATTTTCTGTCAAGATACAACTGCCAAACGGGGCGAAGTTACAGTCTACTGCAGATAGCCTGCAGAGTTCTGTCATACTATCCAGGTCTGTGCCCAAACAGTTCGAGCATCTACTTTTAAAAATCCACCTTTCCAGAAATAAGTCTCTCACTGTTGCCGCTTGTTAGACTCCAGCCATCCTACAATCTAAGACAGATGCCCTCAATCTCACACAAATTAACAAGGAACCTACCAGGTACAACCCTAAATCCATAAACATGGGCACCCTCATAGATACCATCCTGCCCTCAAAATACACCTCAGCTGTCTTCAACCAGGATCTCAGCGATCACTGCCTCATTGCCTGCGTCCGAAATGTGTCCGCAGTCAAACGACCAGCCCTCTTCACTGTCAAACGCTCCCTAAAACACTTCTGCGAGCAGGCCTTTCTAATCGACCTGGCCCGGGTATCCTGGAAAGATATTGACCTCATCCTGTCAGTAGAGGATGCCTGGTTGTTCTTTAAAAAAGTGCTTTCCTCACCATCTTAAATAAGCATGCCCCATTCAAAAAATGTTGAACTAAGAACAGATACAGCCCTTCGTTCACTCCAGACTGGACTGCCCTTGGCCAGCACAAAAACATCCTGTGGCGTACTGCGGTAGCATCGAATAGCCCCCGCGATATGCAACTTTTCAGGGAAGTCAGGAACCAATATACATAGTCAGTTAGGAAAGCTAAGGCTAGCTTTTTCAAACAGAAATTTGCATCCTGTAGCACTAATTCCAAAAAGTTCTGGGACACCGTAAAGTCCATGGAGAATAAGAGCACCTCCTCCCAGCTGCCCACTGCACTGAGGCTGGGAAACACTGTCACCACCGATAAATCTACGATAATCGAGAATTTCAATAAGCATTTTTCTACGGCTGGCCATGCTTTCCACCTGGCTACCACTACCAACAGCTCTGCACCCCCCACAGCAACTTGCCCAAGCCCCCACCCCGCACTTCTCCTTCACCCAAATCCAGATAGCAGATGTTCTGAAAGAGCTGCAAAACCTGGACCCGTACAAACCAGTTGGGCTTGACAATCTGAACCCTCTCTCTCTAAAATGATCCACCGAAATTGTTGCAACCCCTATTACTAGCCTGTTCAACCTCTTTCGTATCGTCTGAGATCCTGCCGCGGTCATCCCCCTCTTCAAAGGGGGAGACACTCTAGACCCAAACTGTTACAGACCTATATCCATCCTGCCCTGCCTTTCCAAAGTCTTCAAAAGCCAAGTTAACGAACAGATCACCGACCATTTCGAATCCCACCGTACATTCTCCACTATGCAATCTGGTTTCCGAGCTGGTCATGGGTGCACCTCAGCCACGCTCAAGGTCCTAAATGATATCATAACCGCCATAGATAAAAGACAGTACTGTGCAGCCGTTTTCGTCGACCTGGCCAAGGCTTTCGACTCTGTCAATCACCGCATTCTTATCGGCAGACTCAATAGCCTTGGTTTCTCAAATGACTGCCACGCATGGTTTACCAACTACTTCTCTGATAGAGTTTAGTGTGTCAAATCGGAGTGCTTGTTGTCCGGACCTCTGGCAGTCTATGGGGGTGCCACAGGGTTCAACTCTCGGGCTGACTCTTTTCTCTGTATATATCAACGATGTCGCTGTTGCTGCTGGTGATTCTCTGATCCACCTCTATGCAGAAGACACCATTCTGTATACATCTGGCCCTTCTTTGGACACTGTGTTAACAAACCTCCAAACGAGCTTCAATGTCATACAACTCTTTCCGTGGCCTCCAACTGCTCTTAAATGCAAGTAAAACTAAATTCATGCTCTTCAACCAATTGCTGCCCGCACCTGCCTGCCTGCCTAGCATCCCTACTCGGGACAGTTCTGACTTAGAATATATGGACAACTACAAATACCTAGGTGTCTGGTTAGACTGTAAACTCTCCTTCCAGACTCACATTAAGCATCTCCAATCCAAAATTAAATCTACAATCGGCTTCCTATTTCGCAACAAAGCCCCCTTCACTCATGCTGCCAAACATACCCTCGTAAAACTGACTATCCTACCGATCCGTGACTTCGGCAATGTCATTTACAAAATAGCCTCCAACACTCTACTCAGCAAACTGGATGTAGTCTATTACAGTGCCATCCGTTTTGTCACCAAAGCCCCATATACTACCCACCACTGCGACCTGTTTGCTCTCGTTGGCTGGCCCTCGCTTCATATTCGTCGCCAAACCCACTGGCTCCAGGTCATCTATAAGTCTTTGCTAGGTAAAGCCCCACCTTATCTCAGCTCACTGGTCACCATAGCAACACCCATACGTAGCACGCGCTCCAGCAGGTATATTTCACTGGTCATCCCCAAAGCCAACACCTGCTTTGGCCGCTTTTCCTTCCAGTTCTCTGCTGCCAATGACTGGAATGAACTGCAAAAATTACTGAAGCTGGAGACTTATATCTCCCTCTCTAACTTTAAGCATCAGCTGTCAGAGCAGCTTACCGATCACTGTACCTATACACAGCCCATTTGTAAATAGCACACCCAACTACCTCATCCCCATACTGTTATTAATTTTTTTGCACCCCGGTATCTCTACTTGCACATCTATCACTCCAGTGTTAACGCTAAATTGTGACTATGTCCTATTTATTGCCTTACCTCCCTAACCTTACTACATTTGCACAGCTTGTACATAGATTTTTCTATTGTGTTATTGTCTGTACGTTTGTTTATGTGCAACTGTGTCGCATTGCTTTGCTTTATCTTGGCCAGGTCGCAGTTGTAAATGAGAACTTGTTTTCAACTGGCCTAAAAATAAAAACACAAGTCGAGCAGTCATTTGAAAGAATAAGAAAATGTCAGCGAGACAACTCAAAGCCGAAATCCATTAAAGCCAAGATAATGGAATTCACTGCCCTTAACAAATCAACCGTTCTCTGTCGTGGGTGATGTTGGCATTCGCCGACTGGTCAAGCACCGGTACACACTACTAAGTGCACTATTTTTCAGACGTTGCCCTACCGGAGTAGTGGCAGTAATAGCGTCACTGCTATTAGCTTCATGACTGACATTCGGACCAGCGATATCAGCCCCATGAGCATGCGGAGTCTGACAGCACAGTGGGTCATCGAGGATTTCATACTGAGGAAAGTCGTATTTCATGCTCATGAATGTGCTGGTTGTCATACCGCTGCTGCCATTTCAATGGCATTTGAGAACATGTTTGAAACATGAACCCACTAAGCTAGCTCCAGTCGAACAACTGACTCGAGAAATAAGCTCATCAACTGCGCCTGCAGCAGACGTGATACCCTCTGTCATGGCATTGAAACGCCTGCTCAACAGGCATTCTCTCTTTACTGTGTTGCCACCATGCTCGATGCTATGCACAAGGACCGCTACTTCGATGCAGACAAGAAACAGGGTTTACGTGAAATGTTACAAGATGGAAAGGGACACAGTGACAGTGCGCACCGAGGAAGAGAGGCCATGGACAGACAGAGCTGAAACTTGGAATCCTGGAAGAGAATGAATGAAACGACTAAACAAATGAACAATGAAACAGCACAGCAAGTAAGTGAAATAAATAGGTTTGATTATGTTTTACTGGTAATGGGGACATACGTAAATCCCAACAAAATAACTTTTTGGTCAGAGTGTGTGTGTGTGTTTGTGTAACCTTTATTTAACTCGGCAAGTCCGTTAAAGAACAAATTCTTATTTACAATGACGGCCTACCCCAGCCAAACCCGGACAACGCTGGGCCAATTGTGCGTCGCCCTATGGGACTCCCAATCACGGCCGGATGTGATACAGCCCGGATTCGAACCAGGGACTGTAGCGATGTCTCTTGCACTGAGATGCAATGCCTTAGACCGCTGCGTCCATGTGTGTGTGTTAACTATTTAACTGTACTAGACTGCTTAAAAGGCCGCAAAAATGTTTAATATCGGTATAGTTTTTTGGCAAGGAAAATATAGGATATCGGTAATCGGCAAAAAGTGTTATATCGGTGCGTCGGTAATATCAATACACCGAGCCACTACAAAAGATACAGGCATCCTTCCTAACTCAGTTGCCGGAGAGTAAGGAAACCACTCAGGCATTTCACTATGAGGCCAATGGTGACATTAAAACAGTTCGAGTTTAAATGGCTGTGATAGGTGAAAACTTATGATGGATCAATAACATTTTAGTTACTCTACAATACTAACCTAAATGAGAGTGAAAAGAAGGAAGCCTGTACAGAATACAAATATTACAAAATATGTTTACAATAAGGCAAGAAAGTAAAACTGCAAACAATGTGGCAAAGAAATGAACTTCATGTCCTGAATACAAAGCGTTTGGGGAAAATCCAACACGACACATCACTGAGTACCACTATATATTTTCAAGCATGGTGGTGGCTGCATCATGTTATATGTATGCTAGGCATCGGGACTAGGGAGTTATTTAGGATAAAAAGAAAAGGAATAGAGCTAAGCACACGCAAAATCCTAGACGAAAACCTGGTTAAGTCTGCTTCCCATTAGACACTGGGAGACAAATTCACACAAGACCAAATATACACTAGAGTTTTCTTACCAACACTACCTTGAATGTTCTTGAGTGGCCTAGTCACAGATTTGACTTGCGAATCTATGGCAAGACTTGAAAATGGCTGTCTAGCAAAGATCAACAACCAATTTCATAGAGTTTGAAGAATTTTAAACAAAATAAATGTGCAAATATTGTACAATCCAAAAGCTCTTAAAGACTCCCAGCTGTAAGCGCTGCCAAAAGGTGATTAGAACATGTATTGACCCAGGGATGTGAAATGTTTGCATTTCATTTAATACATTTGCAAAAATTTCTAAAACCACGTTTTAACTTTGTCATTATGGGGTATTGTGTGTATTTAATAAATTGTTTGATTCAGGCTGGAACACAACAAAACGTGGAATAAGTCAAAGGATATGAATACTTTTGGAAGGCACTGTATTAGACAGAAAAGGGTTGAGAAGAGAAAGATGTTGCCACTTACTGCAATTCAACTCTGAGTGCAATCTTTTTCCCTAATTGCAGTATTCTACAGTATTACATTTTTGTAACACTTTGTTATTGCAGCAATTATGCCTTTGGCAAGCGGCCTTGCTTGCTGAAGCGTGATTGCATGATGATTACCCGACCACCATTTCTCTGAAGATTAGCAACTGCCAAAAAGCTCATCAAGCTTGGGGAACATGGTCTTTGAGGACAATATTATGTGTTCCTTGCAGCGTTTCATCTCTCATATTGAAACTGTCCAGTTACAAAAAGAATGGGGGGAGCAAGGTTTTAGATTTGATTTTGTAAAGCCTAAGGTTCTCTGTCGTACATCAAGGCCTCGGTAAACATGAACATCATCTTCAGACTATTCTGTAAGTAAGCCAGAGTGAGTCTGGCAATTAAACTTATCAGTAACCACGTTTCCATCTACACTTTTTATGCGAGTAAAGGCATACTGTGTATATTTCAAAAATCACAACAGCTGTGATGGAAACTGGAAGTTTCGATTCAAGTTTATAAATGCCTACAGATCATGTGTTTGTTTGACAGGTGGGATCTTTGTGTCATGAAAATTAATTATGCAAGAAATGGTGGTAGAAATGACATTATGCCCAAATATTGATATAATAACCATCATATAGAAGTACACTTGGTGTCACGCGATGATATGGTGTGTGGTCCTCCCACTACGACTTGGGAAACCATGCAGTTTATTAGACTGCTAATGAACTTCGCAGCGTGGTGAAAGTGCACAGTGATGAATTTGATGCTCCTTTCCAATAAATATCGAGGGTCTTATTCTGGTGACATGATGATCGATGCTTGACAAACAAATATTCTAGCTCTTAATCATCTCATCATGTGCACTAGCCTACCCACATTGTAGACTATCTGCGAGACCAGAGTAGGCACATTTACTATTTATCGCACCAGTTTGTGACAAAACGATCGCTAGAGTAGAAAATGCACTGGAAACACATTGAACTAGGGATGCGCGATATAGTCGGTGAACATATCGGAATCGGACGATATTAGCTAACAATGCCAACATCGGTATAGGCCGATGTCTAGTTAAACGCCGATGTTAAAAAAACGATGTTAAAGCAATCGTGCATACCTATATAATGTTGGTACATGGCGTAATAACGGCACGTAAAATGTTGTGCTACACGTGCAACACAGCATTCCTAACCAAGCCCATACAATGTCTGCTGTGTGGATCGAGCACTCAATTGAAAGAGTAAGAAATTTCAGCGAGACAACTCAAAGCCGAAATCCATTAAAGCCAAAATAATGGAATTCATTGCCCTGAACAATCAACCGTTCTCCGTCGTGGGTGAAGTTGGCTTTCGCCGACTGGTTGAGCACCGGTACACACTACCAAGTGCGCTATTTTTCAGATGTTTCCCTACCGGACTTAGACAGTAATAACGTCACTGCTATTAGCTTCACAACATACATACTATGGAACACCGTTTGGGTCTTTGCGCGTCAAAAAAGACAGATGTACAAAAAAAGCCTGCAAACAAGCAAACACTGGCCACGAACAGCGTTGTTAATAAAGCATAATTTGTTCGACCGCAACTTCTGGGGTAGCTAGCGTTAGCTTGGTACCTAGCTAGCACTAATACAACCAGCCTGAAAACAATGACCATTTTACTTGTTCTTAGCAATGATTTAGGAATCCTTGTGAGTAAGTATTAGCTAGGTTGTCACTTGTTGTTTGCCTATTGAAACAGAACTTTAGTTCATGAAAATAAATAGCTAGCCAGCTATTTAACCCGGTTGTCCAAAGCTAACGTTATAAGCAGCCATCTAGCTTCATCTGTCTAGTGAGGCTCTACCAGACCGGGTAATGTGTTGTGAAGCTAGCCACAATAAGGATTAGACACGTGGAATTTGCCTTCAAAATAAAAGTATGTAATTGACAGTGATGCAAATGAATGCAAATATAATTATGCCATACTTTTATTTTGAAGGCTAATCGCAAAGTCCACTGTTGTGGCTAATCCTTATTGTGGCTAGCTTCACATAGATGGGTCCGACCACCAATAATCAAATAAGAACTGTCTTATAGATTTCGGTTATTTTGGATTAGCTAGTTAGTTAGCTAACTGTGTTGTTATTTGACACGTCAAATAGTGTTATTTGACACGTCAAGTAGTGTTTTTGACACGTCAAGTAGTGTTATTTGACGTGTATCTTTTTTGACACGCAAAGACCCAAACGGCGTTCCATAGAAATCCTGGTTGAAAATGAAACATCATAACAGCACAGCAAGTAAGTGAAAGAAATAGGTTTTGATTATGTTTGACTGGTAATGGGGACATGCGTAAATCCCAACAAAATAACTTTTGGGTCAGTGTGTGTGTGTGTGTGTAAACTTTATTTAACTAGGCAAGTCAGTTAAAAACAAATTATTTTTACAATGAAGGCCTACCCCAGCCAAACCCGGGCGACGCTGGGCCAATTATGCGCCAAACTATGGGACTCCCAATCACAGCCGGATGTGATAGAGCCTGGATTGAACGACAGACTGTAGTGACACCTCTTGCACTGGGATGCAATGCCTTAGACCACTGCGTCCATGTGTGCGTGTTAACTATTTAACTATACTAGAATACTTAAAAGGCCGCTAAAATTTGAAATATCGGTTATAGGCATCTGTTTTTTTGGCAAGGAAAATATTGGATATCGGTATAGGGCAAAAATGTCATATCGGTGCATCACTACATGGAACTTCAGATTTTTATTTGGTACAAGTATGTTTAGTGGAAACACACCACTGGTGGGAAAATGTGCACATTTCTTCATCCAGACTTTTGAATATTTGCATGAAATATTCCAAATTGGATGGAAACCTAGCTAGTGCACAGCAAATGAGTGGGGCTTTTATGACATCACTGTAATAGGATCTTGGCAGACGTGTTAATGTCTGAAAAACAGGAGAAAAGGAGGTTCTAATAAGAAGCAGTGTGGCTTGACAGGGTCGTGTTTCGGAGGACGCATGGCTCTCGACCGTCGCTTCTCCCGAGTCCGTAGGGGAGTTGCAGCGATGGGACAAGACTAACGACCAATTGGATATCATGAAAATTGGAAGGAACAGGGGGTAAAAAAATAAATTATTTTAATAATACAAAACACTTGGAGAGATTAAAAGGTGACACAAAGAGTATGGCCTTTACAGCAGAGCACAAGAAGTTCACCGTCAAGATTTCTGATTCTGAAATTGTACAAATAAATGAATACATCAGTGGGGTAAATGCACAGTTATTCTGACTTAATCTAAATTCCAACTTTGAATGTCCACCTTTATTATTGACAAGAAAAAGCTTGCTGGATTTTTGGTCTGGACAAACATTACATTGCATTACAAATCACATCTGAGAAAAAGGCTACAACATCGATGTCCTTGGAACAACACAGTGCTGCTTCTCTAAAAGGACACAGATCTCAAGATTTCCATTTGATAGAGATGAGAAGTGCTCCAGTGGAGTCTGATTTGAATTACAGTCTGTTCAGCAGAGGAGAAGAGAGATGACAGCATCTGGGAATGATGAGGTGGGAGTGGAAATGAGCCCGCTCGGATCTGAGAGCTTCACACAAACACACCACGTCACATGACCGGACAGACACACCTTGGCCTTGTTTTCCCTTGTGTTACATGTGAGCTCTGCTGCAAGCATGGGGAGGGGGAGGATCCTAAGGATGTGAGGCTGGAACGTGACTAACACATTCTTCAAACGTATACGCACACACACAAAGAGAGGAGTGGAGAATGATATCCATTAACAACGTTCAAAAGCACAACTCCAGCCCGCCAACGCTACCAAACCCACAACAACACACTGGCTCACACCCACACACCACAGATCAACGCAAAAGCAAATTGGATGTGGGAAGCGTTTCCCTGGTAACTATCGTATTTGTGTCTGTGTGCACAAGGACTTTGTCGTTCCAGAAATAATTGCTGGACTTACCAAAGATTTCTCCAGTGTAAATGTGGGAGGGGTCGTAGGGCGCCTCCACTCCTGATACCTCTACCTTGAGGTCTGGAGAGAACAGGCTGGTGTCCCTCTTCATCCGCAGATTGAAATGCCTGCAAGAGAGGAACATGAAAATGCATTACTACACTACCCAGACCCCGTTTAGTACCGCCAACATTCCTGCTCATGGTTCAGAAAAAAGATCTATGCAGCCAGAATGACAGGAGAAAGATTAGGGCAAGTAACAACACCAAATCCAGTGTCTCCCAACACTGACAGACTACTAGGCTGTAAGCCATTTCATTTCACATAGGCTCACAGCAAATGAAAATAAAGGTTAAATAAATAGACATATAGGGCCTTCATCAACTTCTCTCAGTGGAGACAATAGAAAATGGTTGTTATTTGAGAAACATCTTAAATGGATGAGCAAATTCTTTAGGTAGTTCAGCAACACAAGTCTATTGTTCAGGAAGAATATTTCCTATAAAGTCCTGATGACTCAGATGCCTGGGATGGGACCTTCAGAGAATCACACCAGTCTCTTATCAAAACACAGGTCAAGTAAATCATTACTCTATATTTTTTAACCTCTATTTAACTAGGCAAGCCAGTTAAGAACAAATTATTATTTACAATGGAAGGCCTACACCGGCCAAACCCGGACGACGCTGGGCTAATTGTGTGCCGCCCTATGGGCCTACCAATCAAGGCCGGTTGTGATATAGCCATATCACTCTGAATAATTTTTGTTTGTGCAAATTCCTCTCTTTACTGCCCACAGGGTTTGATTAGAGTAGAAAGGTAGCCAAAGTCCTGCACAGACGGTAGGATTTTAGCCGTTTTATGCCACCCTTTTGCTTTCCCAGACAAAATATCCATGTCGTGGGCAAATTCTTAGGTTGTAAATTATTGTCGGACGTCTTGGCTTGTTCAGTGTGACAAGGTCTGCCGATTAAGTACCACTACGTGCGGTCATAGCAGGCCCCCAGTGCCGGGTCTGGAGACTGAAGTCACGAGCTCTGCTGGTTGGTTCCAAAAGCCCTGGTCTACAATGGAAAGCCTTTGTCAATTACGATCTCCAGAACCACCTAATGTTTTTTTTTTATTGGGGGGGGGGGGGGGCGTTTTGGGCTATAAAATGTGTTTATTATGATTATGTTCGATCCCATTTAAATGACTTTAAAGTTCGATACAAATCGAGATATTTAAGTTTATAGTAATCCATTCTGACAAAACTTGTCGTCACACAGGACCCCATGCTGACACCAATCACGGGCTGGCAGGCTACGAGGAGGCTCGCGCCATCATGCCAAAGACATTAAGGTTGACGCGAGCAGGATGAAAATGACTACCGACCATGATTCTTTTCCAGTTACGGCCACTTTAAACATGATCCTTAGCGATGTTTTGGTGCCATTCAGCCCCATGTTGCATTTCAAATACTTCTCGCTTCATGCGCCATCAGGAGTTTTCCATAGGAATGTGTGGATGACGTCAGCACTATCTACTGGGTTTCATGTGTATGGGTCGTTGGCTCCGACAAAGTTCTCACAGTGGCAGAAATTGAGCCTTTATCGTATAGTGTGGCTGGTGTTACGGTCAGCCACACAATAACACGACTGTTTTGAATAGTCAGATTAATACACGTTTGATTGAAACGTTTACATGCTTTGCAAGAAAAACGATTTCCCTAATATCTTGTTTACATGACATAGATATATTCCTATCGGGCTACTTGATGGGATTTTGATAAATGCACAAAATCCCCAATCAAAATAAACATTCTCTCACAGCGACCATGTTATTTTGGGGAAGTTTCGGACATATAAAGTTTGTATGTGAAAACTATTTCTATACTTACATTTTTACCAAACTCACTTCACTGACGCATAAGCATAGAGTGAGGCTTGTGCTGCTGGTGCTAGCACATGCGCAGATCAAACACACCGCTGCAGGCTGACACAGCCTCGTAAACCAATCGCAGAATGTGACGACAGAACTGAAGCAAATCATAAAATCTGGCCAGGTTGATTACATTTATAAAAAAATTTTTTTACATCGCACATACAGTGTGGGAAGGCCTTAAGTGATAGACATTATTGCTCTGTTTCAACAACCATTATTCAGGATGAGCCATTGTTAAAGGAATTCCTGCTTGCGAGTAATGATTAAATAATTCTACCCTGAATTTAGGGATATGGTCTATATAGCCTGTAGAATGAGTAACTAGAGGGTTAAGCAGAAGTCTCATGAGATTGACTAGGATAGGAGAGGAATGGGGGTCTGTGTGTTTAAGTAAACATCAAGAACTGTTAAACTGTGGTTGACCTGACCTAGCTTGAACCCTCTAGGTTTCCCTAATCTCAGAGATATGAAACTGTCGGCTGGGTAAGAATTTACGGTGCTGAGAGTTCTGGGGAAGAACGATTAACTCTCCTTAGTGATAGTGTGTAATGTGTGTGCGTAAATGAGGAGCCTGGTATATAATGGATGTTTTGTGTATGAACTGCAGAACGTTCTCTGAATAAACTGTACAGACCTTTTGCAGAATGCTGAGTCCTTGCCTAATTATTATTAACCCAGTGTCTTACAAACCTTGGGGATTAGTCAAGAATTATTGATTGGTAATTATTAGCATTGGGATTTGAAAATTCACGTAACAGTCATGAATCATAATATTAATATCCTGGCTCTTAATCCATGTGAATAGGATATGAAATGGAACAGACTCGTAGGTTACATCTGTGTGAGTCCATAAAGATGAGCCGATTGACTGTGTCAACAAATGAAGTGAATGCATACAGGATTATACTTGAGCTCCCCAGTGTCGCAGAGGCCTAAGGCACGGCATCTCAGTGCTAGAGGCGTCACTACAGACACCCTGGTTCAAATCCAGGCTGTATCACAACTAGGGTTGCACATTTTGGGGAATATTCAGAGGTGGAAACTTATCGTGGGAATTAACAGGAATATATGGGAATTAACAGAAATACATGCAAATTAATATGAATACCATTTAAATGTAGATGTTTGTTGCAGTGGATATATTTACCATATCATATGAAGACAGAAACAAACATTTTACCTTATCATAAGTAGACATAATTGCAAATGATTCAACCCTTCCAATAGAAATAAAAACTATTTAGTTACGAATTTAACTTTAATTAAATGAGTTGACTCTTCACATGGGATGATTTCACTGAACAACAAAATAAAGGCAATATTGAACAATCTCCAATGATCCATCGCATCTCCCAAAACACATCCAGGAGGATCCTCTTCATTGGGCTGTCCATATCGGCAGACTGTGATATGGCCATTCTTGGAGAGACTCCTTCTCCTCCAGGAGACAGTCAAACATGATGACAACACCACCCCAACGGGTGTTGCTGGGCAGCTTCAATGTGGTGCTATTATTGTTCTCACTTTGCTGCTATAACTTGATGACCCTTCACATACCTAACCATTTCCTTGGCTCTCCTGTAGAGTGTATCCATTGTTTTCAGTACCCTGATGTCCTTCAGGAGCATATTCAATGCATGAGCAGCACAGCCAATGGGTGTGATGTGAGGGTAGGACACCTCCACTTTAGACCAAGCAGCCTTCATGTTCGCAGCATTGTCTGTCACCAGTGAAAATACCTTCTGTGGTACAAGGTCATTGATGACTGCCTTCAGCTCATCTGCAATGTAGAGACCGGTGTGTCTGTTATCCCTTGTGTCTGTGCTTTGTAGAATACTGGTTTAGGGGTGGAGATGATGTAGTTAATTATTCCTTGCCCACGAATATTCGACCACCCATCAGAGATGATTGCAATACAGTCTGCTTTCTCTATGATTTGCTTGACCTTCACTTGAACTCTGTTGAGCGCTGCATCCAGCAAATTAGTAGATAAAGCATGTCTGGTTGGAGGGGTGTATGCTGGGCGAAGAACATTCAGAAATCTCTTCCAATACACATTGCCTGTGAGCAGAGGTGAACCAGTTGCATACACAGCTCGAGCAAGACATTCATCAGCATTTCTCTGACTACATTCCTCCATTGAGTCAACAAAAAAACCCACTTCTGATTCCAGGAGGACCATGAGCTGTTACTATCGATAAGGTGTCTGATTCATCATTTTCACCTCAAATAGAAGTAGAGGGACTTTTGTCAGAGGTTGCTTGTTGTGAGCCATGTGGGAACTTTATGCCCTTGGCCAGATGATTCTGCATCTTTGTTGCATTCTTCACATATGATTTGGCACAGTATTTGCAAATGTACACAGCCTTTCCTTCTACATTAGCTGCAGTGAAATGTCTGCACATCGATAGTGCCCGTGGCATTTTCCTGTAAAGATTTAAAATTAAAACACATACAATTCCATGTACAGATAAATAGTTAAGCAGTTAGATTAAACTATTCCTTTGTAAGATGAATGAAAATGAATAAATTAAAATGAAACATATGGAAACAGGAGAATTAACACTCCTCAGTTAGCAGGCTCAAGCAAGCTAAAACCCACATGGTAGCAAAAACTAACTAGCAGAAATTGTTAACAAGTTAGAAATGATTAAAACACACTTTGCTGTAGGCTACTATTTACTAGTTAACAAAAAATGTATGTCTCATAAAATATATTCAACCCACCCAGTATTGTAATCAAAACGTATCAGAAAGCATGTAGTCCTTGGCTCTGACAGTGTAGTAGAGTGGGCTCAATAGCATCTCATTAGTGTGCAAGATCTTGAGAATCAGCTCTACATGTGATGGAAGAGTGCACTGCATGTGATGGAAGAATGCACTGTGCATGCAGAGGGTTGCAATTCCATTGAATTGAGGATAATTTAACGAAAATATGCCACAAGACCTAGAATTGCCATGTGTATCCCACAAAAAAAAGGTTCACTGTTATAAGAACTTTTTTGATGAATTTAAGCAAAATTTCCTAAAATTCCAGGGCTTAACAACCCATGGAAAATCTCTGGAAATTTACCGGAAAGTTTCCGACCCTTTGCAATCCTAATCACAACCGGCTGTGATTGGTAGTCCCATAGGGCGGCGCACAATTGACCCAGCGTCGTCCGGGTTTGGCCAGTGTAGGCCGTCATTGTAAATAAGAATTTGTTCTTAATGGACTTGCCTAGCTAAATAAAAAGGTTACACATTGTATTACCCAATAATGACATGGGGAAAAACATTTGGGAAAATCTCACATATTTGACAACATGCATCTTTAGTGAATAAAAGTAACCCATTGAGTCTGCAACGATCGGACAGTGAAAATGTATCTTGTCATATTTCTCTCTTCGGATTTGTAAACACTGAGAACAAGACAAATAAAAAATAAAAACTACTGACCATTTCCCCTCAGTACATCCTGAACTAAGAAGGAACAGCGGGCCATCTCAGGTTAATCACAGCTATAGCACTTCACAACAACAGCCCTCCTAATTTGCTTTGTTGATAACAGAGGGAGGCCCAGGCCCTCTCACTGGGTAACAAATGGCAGCTGTATTTGACGTGGGCATCCCTGTCCAGATTAGCTCTCTGATTAAGACTCCCCTCCAGGGAGATGGGGTGTTAGTGGACACATGGTTGGTTACACAACTAACCCAGTCAGGAGAGGATGATGTGATTCACACACAACGCTGGCAACAATAGGAGTGAAAGGGAAGAAAGATTGCACATGTATATAAAACTGAAATAGCATATCTTGTGACTACTGTCCAGGCCTGTCAAAGAAAATGTACAGACTAATCTGTTGACATTCACAGTCAGTGAGTCACACAATATTGCCAACAATCAAATTCAGGAATGTTTGTTTTTGTCATACAAACACACTCTTGACTCATAACCACTTCCCCTAAACCACACCCTAAGACAGTCTTAGTTACTGACAGTCTTAGTTACTTAGTAGGGCTGTACCCACCACAAAAAAAAGTCTTTGTCGACAGAGAGTCTGTTCTATCAACCAAAATTTTCAAAGTGTATTTTTCCATTTATAGACACATCCCATGTATTTTAAATCAAATCAACTATATGCAGTGAGCTTGTCTCGCTCTTTAAGCCCATTGTTTGATGAAATAATGAAAAGACAAATAGAGGGAGTCCGACTGCAATTGATTTGATTGTGCCAGGCTCAGACTTGCTGTAAAAAATTAAAAAATGAACACAGTGCAGCAAGTGACTGTGTGACTAGCTCCAGTTGTCGCCCTCTCCTCGCTGCTGCAGCGAACACCACAGAACATTGTTTATCGTGCTGCTGAAGCTGCAACGTAATTACATCCATTTCTGACTGTAAAGTTATGGAAATCCCTCATTTGTTTAGGAAAAACATTCCCCATTCTCTCAACCCTTGCTCTCTTTACGTGACACATGTATTCATCACATGCACATGACCAAAAGGGCCTGACCTGTAGCATGTCATAAACAAGTCAATAAATTGGTTATAACAAACTCCGAACACATGCAACAGCAAAATGGATGCAGAAGACGTGAATACATTTGACTAGTTGTGGAAAATACTGGAAATAAAGAAACAGAAGGTAAGGAGCACGCATTGGGTGCATATTATTTGTGCCAAACAGGTGCTGTTAGATGACTATAGCTTTCTGACCATTTGGAACAATGTAAACAGTAAATAAATGATAAGTGTAACAGACAGTATGTTAACATTATGATTTTTTTTTTGTAAAGCCTTTATTACACTCTTATGACAATGGCATTGTGAATGCAATTGCTGAAATGGAAGTTTATTTATGGTTCGCTTTGTTTTAAAATTAAAACGCTTGATTGTATTTCAAATCATGAATGACTCGCATACTGTGTGATGGAATGAATGATTGAATGAGTGATTGATTGATACAGTCACCTATATAAAAGTATTGAAATATAGGCCTAAGTAAGTTGCGGTATAAAGATTAAAAAAGGGTGTGCTTTTAGGCCTACAGCTTGATGGTGGTTATACAAGTCTGCTATACTAAGCCTACTAATGATAAGGACATAACTTATTATAATAATAATTAAGAAGAAGGAGATCAAGAAAAAGGAGGGTTATTATTATAAATATAATTTCTGACTATTTGGAACAGTGTTAACACTGAATTAACTATAAGTAATACCAGAGGATGTTCTAACAAGAATAAAAAGAGTAAAGCCTTTATTACAGCACAGCAAAGAACAGTTGAATTTGTGAAAAAAATGTGACCGAAATATTGTGGTTGGTGCTCACGGAATCAGTAGGCTATTAAACACTCAAACAGGCACAGAAGCAGGATCTATCATATTTCTGTAGATATACAGTACCAGTCGAAATTTTGGACACACCGACTCATTCAAGGGTTCTTTATTTTTGCTATTTTCGACATTGTAGAATAGTGAAGACATCAAAACTATATAACAAATATGGAATCCTGTAGTAACCAAAACATTTTATTTCACCTTTATTTAACCAGGTAGGCAAGTTGAGAACAAGTTCTCATTTACAATTGCGACCTGGCCAAGATAAAGCAAAGCAGTTCGACAACATACAAAACACAGAGTTACACATGGAGTAAAACAACATACAATCAATGATACAGTAGACAAAAATAAGACTATATACAATGTGAGCAAATGATGTGAGATAAGGGAGGTAAAGGCAAAAAAGGCCATGGTGGCAAAGTAAATAAAGTATAGCATGTAAAACACTGGAATGGTAGATTTATAATTTGAAGAAAGTTCAAAGTTAAAATATAAATAATATGGTGCAAAGGAGCAAAATAATAAATAAAATAAATAAATACAGTAGGGGTAGTAGTTTGGGCTAAATTATAGATGGGCTATGTACAGGTGCAGTGATCTGTGAGCTGCTCTGATAGCTGGTGCTTAAAGCTAGTGAGGGAGATAAGTGTTTCCAGTTTCAGAGATTTGTGTAGTTCGTTCCAGTCATTGGCAGCAGAGAACTGGAAGGAGAGACGACCAAAGGAGGAGTTGGCTTTAGGGGTGACCAGAGAGATATACCTGCTGGAGCGCGTGCTACAGGTGGGTGCTGCTATGGTGACCAGTGAGTGGAGATAAGGGGGGAACTTTACCTAGCAGGGTCTTGTAGATGACCTGGAGCCAATGTGTTTGGTGACGATTATGAAGCGAAGGCCAGCCAACGAGAGCGTACAGGTCGCAGTGGTGGGTAGTATATGGGGCTTTGGTGACAAAGCGGATGGCACTGTGATAGACTGCATCCAGCTTGTTGAGTAGGGTATTGGAGGCTATTTTGTAAATGACATCGCCGAAGTCGAGGATTGGTAGGATGGTCAGTTTTACGAGGGTATGTTTGGCAGCATGAGTGAAGGAGGCTTTGTTGCGAAATAGGAAGCCAATTCTAGATTTAACTTTGGATTGGAGATGATTGATGTGAGTTTGGAAGGAGAGTTTACAGTCTAACCAGACACCTAGGTATTTGTAGTTGTCCACAAATTCTAAGTCAGAACCGTCCAGAGAAGTGATGCTGGACAGGCGGGCAGGTGCAGGCAGCGATCGGTTGAAGAGCATGCATTTAGTTTTACTTGAATTTAGGAGCAGTTGGAGACCACGGAAGGAGAGTTGTATGGCATTGAAGCTCGTCTGGAGGGTTGTTAAACAAATCAAAATATATTTGAGATTCTTCAAATTAGTCACCCTTTGCCTTGATCACCACTTTGCAGACTCTTGGCATTCTCTCAACCAGCTTCATGAGGTAATCACCTGGAATGCATTTCAAAAGTTAATTTGTGGAATTTCTTTCCTTCTTAATGCGTTTGAGCCAATCAGTTGTGTTGTGACAAGGTAGGGGTGGTATACAGAAGAGAGCCCTAATTGGTTAATGCAAGAACAGCTCAAATAAGCCAAGATAAATGACAGCCCATCATTACTTTAAGACATGAAGGTCAGTGAATACAGAAAATGTCAAGAAATTTTGAAAGTTTCTTTGTGCAGTCGCAAAAACCATCAAGCGCTATGATGAAATTGGCTCTCATGAGGACCGTCACAGGAAAGGAAGACCCAGAGTTACCTCTGTTGCAGAGGATAAGTTCATTAGAGTTACCAGCCTCAGAAATTGCACCCCAAATAAATGCTTCACAGAGTTCAAGTAACAGACGCATCTCAACATCAACTGTTCAGAGGAGACTGCGTGAATCAGGCCTTCATGGTCAAATTGCTGCAAAGAAACCACTACTAAATGACACCAATAAGAAGAATAGACTTGCTTGCTCAAGCAATGGACATTAGACCGGTGGAAATCTGTCCTTTTTGTCTGAGTCCAAATTTGAGCTTTTTGGTTCCAACCGCCGTGTCTTTTGTGAGACGTAGAGTAGGTGAACGGATGATCTCTGCATGTGTGGTTCCCACCATGAAGCATGGAGGTGTGATGGTGTGGGGGTGCTTTGCTGGTGACACTGTCTGTGATTTATTTAGAGTTCAAGGCACACTAACCAGCATGGCTACCACAGCATTCTGCAGCGATACTCCATCCCATCTGGTTTGCGCTTATTGGAACTATCATTTGTTTTTCAACAGGGAAATGACCCAACACACCTCTGGGCTGTGTAAGGGCTATTTGACCAAGAAGGAGAGTGATTGAGTGCTGCTTCAGATGACCTGGCTTCCATAATCACCTGACCTCAAACCAATTGAGATGGTTTGGGATGAGTTGGACCGAATAGTGAAGGAAAAGCAGCCAACAAGTGCTCAGCATAAGTGGGAACTCCTTCAAGACTGTTGGGAAAGCATTCCAGGTGAAGCTGGTTGAGAGAATGCCAAGTGTGCAAAGCGGTCATCAAGGCAAAGGGTGGCTACTTTGAAGAATCTAATAATGTCATTACTGTCAAACGCTCCCTGAATCTAATAATGTCATTACTGTCAAACGCTCCCTGAAACATTTCAACGAGCAAGCCTTTCTAGTCGACCTGGCCCTGGTATCCTGGAAGGATATTGACCTCATCACGTCAGTAGAGGATGCCTGGTTATTTTTTTTAAATGCCTTCCTCACCATCTTAAATAAGCATGCCCCTTTCAAGAAATTTAGAACCAGGAACAGATATAGCCCTTGGTTCTCCCCAGACCTGACTGCCCTTAACCAACACAAAAATATCCTGTGGCGTTCTGCATTAGCATCGAACTGCCCCCGCGATATGCAACTTTTCAGAGAAGTTAGAAACCAATACACACAGGCAGTTAGAAATGCCAAGGCTAGCTTTTTCAAACAGAAATTTGCTTCCTGCAACTCAAACTCTAAAAAGTTTTGGGACACTAACGTCCATGGAGAATAAGAACACCTCCTCCCAACTGCCCACTGCACTGAGGATAGGAAACTCTGTCACCACCGATAAGCCCACTATAATTGAGAATTTCAATAAGCATTTTTCTACGGCTGGCCATGCTTTCCACCTAACTACCCCTACTGCATTCAACAGCACTGCACCCCCCACAGTTACTTGCCCAAGCCTCCCCCATTTGTCCTTCTCCCAAATCCATTCAGCTGATGTTCTGAAAGAGCTGTAAAATCTGGACCCCTACAAATCAGCTGGGCTTGACAATCTGGACCCTTTCTTTCTAAAATTATCTGCCGAAATTATTGCAACCCCTATTACTAGCCTGTTCAACCTCTCTTTCGTGTCGTCTGAGATTCCCATAAATTGGAAAGCAGCTGCTGTCATCCCCCTCTTCAAAAGGAGGTGACACTCTTGACCCAAATTGCTACAGACCTATATCCATCCTACCCTGCCTTTCTAAGGTCTTCGAAAGCCAAGTCAACAAACAGATTACCGACCATTTCGAATCCCACCGCACCCTCTCCGCTATGCAATCTGGTTTCAGAGCTGGTGATGGGTGCACCTCAGCCACGCTCAAGGTCCTAAACGACATCGTAACCGCCATCGATAAGAAACAATACTGTGCTGCCGTATTCATCGACCTGGCCAAAGCTTTTGACTCTGTTAATCACCACATCCTCATCGGCAGACTCAGTAGCCTTGGTTTCTCAAACGATTAAGTCGCCTGGTTCACCAACTACTTCTCTGATAGAGTTCAGTGTGTCAAATCGGAGGGCCTGCTGTCCGGACCTCTGGCAGTCTCTATGGGGGTACCACAGGGTTCAATTCTTGGACCAACTCTTTTCTCTGTATACATCAATGATGTCGCTCTTGCTGCTGGTGAATCTCTGATCCACCTCTACGCAGACGACACCATTCTGTATACTTCTGGCCCTTCTTTGGACACTGTGTTAACCTGTTATGGCTAGGGGGCAGTATTTTCACGGCTGGATAAAAAACGTACCCGATTTAATCTGGTTACTACTCCTGCCCAGTAACTAGAATATGCATATAATTATTGGCTTTGGATAGAAAACACCCTAAAGTTTATAAAACTGTTTGAATGGTGTCTGTGAGTATAACAGAACTCATATGGCAGGCAAAAACCTGAGAAGATTTCATGCAGGAAGTGGCCTGTCTGACAAGGTGTCGTTCTTCTTGTCTCTGTTTATTGAAGAGTGAGGATCTTAGCTGTCCCGTGACACTTCCTACGGCTGCCATAGGTTCTCAGAAGGCGGCAAAAAGCGGAATCGTGGCTTTGCAGGAACTGGCTGAAACAAAGTAGCGCGTTTGGGTAGTGGCTGGTTACAGTACTGTGAGACTCAGGCTCGTGCCCGCGTCGACCGAAAGGTTTGTTTTCATTCCTCTGTTTAGCTAAATGGACATTCCCGGTCGGAATATTATCGCTTTTTTACGAGAAAAATGGCATAAAAATGGATTTTAAACAGCGGTTGACATGCTTCGAAGTACGGTAATGGAATATTTAGATTTTTTTTGTCACGAATTGCGCCATGCGCGCGACCCTTCTTTACCATTCGGATAGTGTCTGGGACGCACGAACAAAACGCCGCTGTTCGGATATAACGATGGATTATTTTGGACCAAACCAACATTTGTTATTGAAGTAGCAGTCCTGGGAGTGCATTCTGACGAAGACAACAAAAGGTAATCAAACTTTTATAATAGTAAATCTGATATTGGTGAGTGCTAAACTTGCCGGGTGTCTAAATAGCTAGCCCGTGATGCCTGGGCTATGTACTTAGAATATTGCAAAATGTGCTTTCACCAAAAAGCTATTTTAAAATCGGACATATCGAGTGAATAGAGGAGTTCTGTATCTATAATTCTTAAAATAATTGTTATGCTCTTTGTGAACGTTTATCGTGAGTAATTTAGTAAATTGTTAGCAAATTCCCCGGAAGTATGCTAGTTCTGAACGTCACATGCTAATGTAAAAAGCTGTTTTTTGATATAAATATGAACTTGATTGAACAAAACATGCATGTATTGTATAACATAATGTCCTAGGTGTGTCATCTGATGAAGATCATCAAAGGTTAGTGCTGCATTTAGCTGTCTTCTGGGTTTTTGTGACATTATATGCTAGCTTGAAAAATGGGTGTCTGATTATTTCTGGCTTGGTACTCTGCTGACATAATCTAATGTTTTGCTTTCGCTGTAAAGCCTTTTTGAAATCGGACAGTGTGGTTAGATAAAGGAGAGTCTTATCTTTAAAATGCTGTGAAATAGTCATATGTTTGAAAAATTGAAGTTTTTGTATTTTTGAGGAATTTGTAATTCGCGCCACGCCTATCATTGGATATTGGAGCAGGTGTTCCGCTAGCGGAACGGCTAGATGTAAGAGGTTAACAGTTTTTTGGTTACTACATATTTCCATATGTGTTTTTTCATAGTTTTGATGTCTTCACTATTATTCTACAATGTAGAAAATGGTAAAAATAAAGAAAAACCCTTGAGTGAGTAGGTGTGTCCAAACCTTTGACTGGTAGTGAATATGGATGATTTATAAAGCCAGGCACATAACAGTTATGCGATTGATTATAGACCTAATTAAACTGGGGTTTCCCCTCTCCTCACTCTTCTTCGACAATCAAGGGCTGTTTTCTCATCTCCTAACTCTGCTGCTGCCTCCGCCGCATTGTTCTCAACACCAATATAAGATTAACTTTGCTATTATGCACATAGCAACATGGTATAGGAAAAGGCATCAATTTCACAGCATACTGATGTTTCAGAATCGCGGTCAGCAACCGGTGTCAAACGTGGGAGAACACGCATGTGTTATAAAATAATCTTATTTTTAGTTAGTATTGCACCATTGTCCTTAACCATATACAATTTCTGTAGCACGTCTTAGAGTGAAGGACTGTTCCATCCCCACGGCCTCCACAATGTATTAGTCCACTCAGACAGGTGTCATGTTACTGATGGACTGGTCCATCCCCACGGCCTCCACAATGTATTAGTCCACTCAGACAGGTGTCATGTTACTGATGGACTGGTCCATCCCCACGGCCTCCACAATGGATTAGTCCACTCAGACAGGTGTCATGTTACTGATGGACTGGTCCATCCCCACGGCCTCCACAATGGATTAGTCCACTCAGACAGGTGTCATGTTACTGATGGACTGGTCCATCCCCACGGCCTCCACAATGGATTAGTCCACTCAGACAGGCGCAAATCAGACAGGCGTCTTGTACACCATGAAAAAATAAATATGTTTTTGCAACTGTTGGACTAAAGAAATCTTGGTCAACCAACAGCCTATCGATCAAACAATCGAGAAGTCGACTAAATGGAGTCAGCCTTACTGCAAGAAGATGCAGCATGCCTTATGATAGTGGTACTTGAGACCACCATAACAACAGCATGTATGGGGGAAGAGAGTTAAACACGTACGTCCAGAAAGTGCTGTCAGATGGAGCAGCCTGAGGTGGCTTTCATTTCCTTTCAGTCCAGCACTTAGAACACTACTTGACGAGACCAATAACTACCATCAACACAGAGTTTAGCCTAACTGAAGTTGTGCCAAAAACAGTCACTCTTAACACACACAGACAGACAATATACAGTCCAAAATGATACGGCGATGTTCGACAGGTGAAGCGGTTGGCCCTCTCTGTTTGAGACCCTTCAGAGAGCAAAGCATTATGCTAATGTCTGTTACTGAGTGACTCAGCCAGCCATTAGACAGCCACCTCCACCAGCCCCCACTGGGAGAACACACTCAATTACCACACAACACAACACTTAACCTTGGCACACCAACCGGAGACACACTCCACAGTGCAATCAAACAAGCAGTGGCACAGGGACAGGTGTTTTTCATTCCCAACCCTTCTCCAATCTATTCAGGAGAGAAAGCACTGGCGGGTTGACCGCAGAACGTTGACTATATGTGACACTTCTGCAACCTTTACCACTGTAGGTACTATATTCTATAGGATGCTTTTCTTCAGCACTGTGCACCACTGGTAAAACTTGCCCTACAGTACAGCCAGATTCCCTACTCAGCACACACCCTAGCAGACGGACGGCCACCAGAGCATGGCTGCACCAAATTAGCCAGATTTTTGGACATTTGTTTTCTAAAATGTGGAGCAGTATTTTTAGAGTGGTAATGACGGCAAAGAGGACAGCTGTGTGTGTAGTGAGCCTTTATTGCCAGCCTCAGCAACCAGACAGAGCACACAGGCATACTGAATACTGGGAGAGAAGGGGTGGGGGCTGCAGAGAGGTGGGGCGCCAGGAGGGGGTGAGAGATGAGTCAACCTTCTACTTCCAGGAAAGATTTAACATACTCCCATGGGTTAGGGCTGTTCCCCTCAAAACCGTGCATAGGCCATGGATCTGCATCTATGGCCACAGCATGCTGTAGCAGGTCTGTGCATGAACTGACAGTGACTGTTACAACATGTCAAATAAAGGGCCAGGGAAAACAGCTAGGCTATACCTACAGCTATACTGAAGCATTCTGCTGGAAAAAGAGACTATCAGTGTTACATTGTGGAGCAGGAAAATGGATCTGCTTCTATTTGACAGGCAGGCATGCTGATAGAGATGTGATGAAGTGCAGTGACTGAATGACTGACATTACCCCATTTCTATATTTAAAGTTGTTTGTTTTCCCGAGGACTACATTATCAGCACAGCAATACACCTTCATGAGCGCAGTCTGGCTCTCAGACTGGGCAGCATCCCCATTGTGTCAGTCAATCAGTGCCACCGCTCAGTAGAACCACAGGGTATAGACTACCCTCCCTCCATCATCATCATCATCATCACACACTGTACAGCAGGCTCCCAGTCAGTTACTGGAACCAAAACAATATAATTATGATGTACTCAGGACATTTAACTATAATAATCCCAGTAAATGAATGCATCCTCATGCCTTCTGTCTCTATGAAATAGAAATTATTATACAATGTAATTATGCCCGTAGGAGTATTATCATGCACCTTCCCCCCAGAATAAAAAAAATGTAAATCAACCCTTTTTAAATAAAAACTGAAAAGCCACAAATGTATTACAAAACTATTTCCAGCAACATGACTTCATAGTCATATGACTGGAGTTAATGCAGCAAATCTCTGCACTAGGAGGGGGGAGAAGGGGGGCCGTGGTGATGGTGAGGGGGGAAGGGAGTGTGTGTTATGGAATTAAAGGAGGAGAGAACAAGATGATCCCAGTAATGTCCCTATAATGTCAGGCGAAGTAAATCACCACACTGGAGGAACGCTATAAGGGACTGAACAGATCCACATATTATACAACTCCTTCATCACCTGAGCAGTATCGCTGGCTGGTGTACGTGTGTGCCAGGCAGGCTAGGGGGATGGTCTACCGTGAGGCAGCCAGGGACAGATGGTCACTCCGCCTCCACTGACACCCAGCAGGTCACACTGCATGTAACTTTCCAGCACAGCAGCCCAGCAGCTTGTGATGAGAGAGTGTGGTGAGCAAGTGTTTGTGTTACCATCTCTCCTGGCTTAACTTCTGGGCTGGCAGGATACACTCTGGTTAAATTCTGCTCTGATCCCCCCCCCGCTGTCGATAGAGAATGGCTCTAATGGATCCTGTTACCGTGGAAAAACAGTCCCCTCCCCTTCCTGTGCTTTGTGAAGATCCTGGGAATCAAGGTCCTCTGAGTTTATCAAAGTCCCACCAACCAGCCTCCCTGTTTCTCCCACCTAACCGGTCTGTGGACGTGTAGATCAGCATGTCTCTCTGACCTCTAGCAGCCACTTTCTCATTAAACCCTCTTAAGGAGGTTAGCCAAAGACAAGGCCTTTCTCTACACAAGCGTATCACCAGCAACCTGACCAACTGCAATATTAATAACATCTCCTTTCATGTTCTCTCTACCTACACCTCCTCTCTGCGTGTCAGTGAGTTACAGTACATCCCCTCCTTTCTCCAGTCTCAGACAGACTTGCTAGAAGTGTGGGTGGAGATGGGTGCCAATAAATACTATAGTCCTGGTACACCAACAAAAACAACAGCTCCATCTAGGCTGCTTCCTTTGTGAAACTCAGGTGCCGGGGGACGTTGGTGTGAAATGATCCGTCAGACTATTTAAAGTGGTTGCGCTCCATTTCTCTCGGCTTCAGTGAGCCACAGCGATCAGATGCTGCCTGAAACAGGGCTGGAGAGTGTAATGAAATAACTGTTATGAAAGTTACAGACGAGTAGGTCTGGCACAAACGTATAACCGACGGTTATGGATGACCATCGTCATGAAAATAAAATAACAGTCGTGTCCGTAGGGGGGGAAAAAAGCTGTTTATTTTTTGGGAAAGAACAGCTGACTGAGAAACGGGATTGGTGGGCATACGTGCGGTCTAGTCTGTTTCTGCGGTAACATGGACTCACTGTGGAACGCTTTCGACACCTTATAGTCCATACCCCGAATAATTGAGTCTGTTCTAAGGGCAAAGGGGGTGCAACTCAATATTAGGTAGGTGTTCCTAATGTTTTGTACACTTAGGCTATTCATGGATTCCATATCAGATCAGATGTTGTAAAGCAGAGGTGAGAGAGAATTCTACAGAGAATTTGAGTTAAAGGCAGTGTTGTGTATTCACACGTCTGTGTGGCTAAATTAAACCCATTCTCAACTCCAGAATCATTTCAACCACTCCAATCCTGCTGCAGGTCCCAGTAGAGATTTGTTTATCCCAGTTTCAATGTGGATGTGGGGGACAGAATATTATCTTTAGTCGCACAGCAGGCTCTGAGCTAGGGTTCACCGGAACAAAGAGAACACAGAATACAGCAAAATATCAACAGGACATGTGTAGACCAAAGCCGAGACTCTGATCCCTGCCAATGGCAACAACGGTGTAGGCTGTGACTGTTACTTCAAGCATCCTTCTAGAGAGGTTTCAGCAGTTAGAATAATTCCTGAAGCTCACCATAGAGCTGAGACGCTAAGTCAGTACCAGTCCCTTTCAGCTCCGCTTCTCTGAGATGACAGACACATAGGACAAACATGGACTCTCTGTGTTTAACCGTCGCCTTTGAGAGAAACGCTAACCAAAGACGTTATCGTGAAATACTACACATCAGTGGGCAAAAACATGAACCGGGCACAGAGAGGGAATGTGAGTGAGGGAGTGGTGGATATGGAGAGCGAAATTGAGAAAGAGAGACCTTGCTGCAGGGACACCCTTAACCAGTAGAAATGTCATTTTGAACTTGTGAAAGTTGTTTAAAAAGGCAGAGGTGAGTGAAGGAGGGGATGATACAATGCAGAACAGATGAAACAGAGGCAGGGGGACTGTATGGCGGGGTACACAAACACAACAGAAGAGAAGAAGAAGAAGAGGGAAAGAGGAATCAGGCCACAATCTGTCTGGAACAGCGATGGGAACATAAAAACAAATTACCGATGCATTTGTTTCAAGCCTGATGTTGATGATGTTATGAGTTCAAGCGCGGCAAGATGATAAACCTCTATAAAAACTCATTAACAGGAGTCTGCAGGGCGGGTGTGAAGGATCTGACTTTTGACAGGAAATTATCTTCTCTCAATTCAAGATAACATTTATTCCTCTAATATACTCCCTCTAATATACTCCCAATGTCCCAAACGCACCTCAATGAAACATCATACACTCACATGTCTGTGGGCTGATCATATTATTTAGAGCTCAGAGCTCCATAGCCACTCCGCTCACGCTTTAAACATCCTGATTAATTGCAATCCGAACACTGGAGACGGCTTACTGCTTCCCAGAATGCAGTGTGCTCCCATATCAAATATTGCCATTCTTCCCTCTACTTGTCACTGAATGGAATACATCTCTGTATTATTCATAGGGTTTGTGTAATCCTGAGCTCTGGAGAACAATCTGTATATCTCAGTCAGAAAGGAACAGAAAGTGCTTAAAGTTTCATTATGAAGAATCTGAGCAGATACGGGCATTTGAATATAGAATAAAAACAAGCGACCCGTCATCTCCTCCATAAAAATGTCTGGCACTAGCACCACATCTCAAAATAAATTCTAACACCTCAGCTTTTGTCAGCACTCCAGGAGAATAGAGGTGATGTGACCGGCAGGTCTTTATATAATGGAAATAGTGCTCAAAGTAATGCTAAAATAATGCTGACACCATCTGCCTGTCTTACAGAAAGTGAAAACTAGGTGTATTAGAGAGCTCCAAATAGTCCCTAATGAGTTTATACATTATTAAAATACATTCCTGCTTCTCCAGAGGAAACAAGTAGACCTAAAAACTGACAATGCTCAGGTAAACAGAAAACGACATTTATGACAATTTCCAGTACCAGACTCCAGAGAGGGTTGATCATAGGGTTGCACCATGTAAACACCTGTGCTTCTCTCAACACGACAGGCTAACAGCCCCATTCTTTCAAAACCCCAACAAAAACCTTTTCGCTCCAACCATGTGAGATGAGATGTCTCCAGTTGCCCAGTGGAGTCTTATCAGCACATGAACTAAAATGGGACTAAGAAGGAAACAGGCACATGACAGTCAAGTCTGATTATACAGCCCTACTCTATGGGACAGATCTGGGTCACTGCAGTTCATCAACACTGCATCTCTCACATGGTGTCTGATGGCTATCCAAGGCTGTGTTCAGGCTACAGGCTACTGATGATAGATCAAGCTGATAAATCAGATTAGGATCTACTTGGTCTAATATTTCAGGCTGACTGTTATTATAATGTGGCACACATCCGGCCAATAGCAAAATACTAGGCCATTGGCATGAATTAGCCTATTTATTGACTTGCATAATCCTCAAAATCAGATTGATCAGGGAAGCGAGAATGATAAAAAAAAAAAAAAAATGTATACAGTAAATTGAGCCTAAAGGCATGCTTGTATAAACACAGTAGAAGAACAGCAGATCAACCCACTGCTGACTACTGTTCACCTTCAAATGTCAGAGTGGGTGTGCTGTGTCTAATAAAGACTAGTTATAGCCTACTACAATAGAGAGGAACATTAAAACACTATGAACAATGAAAAGCGGGATTCATCTAAAAAAATTAAAAAAAAATCCCTCAAATATTTCTCTCCTTGCTTTGATCCCCAGCCAGCCAACTACCTCAGGTTGAGCATGGCTGATTTAAAACCAAATAAAATATGCAGCGGTACAGGCAGTGTGTCATTTCAAACCACACATTATTCAGAGCAGAGGAAGGTAAAGTACTGCGGTAGAGGGCTGCAGGTCCCGACAGGGATCATTGTGGCACAGGTCTGCATTTTTCATGATGCAAGCGGAAGCGGGTTTCGGGATTAACATTTTTTTTTTTTGTTCCCAGAATATTTGAAAACGGTCGTCTTTCTGCTTTGTATCCGTTAGCCTACCTATTGTATTAAAAGCACCTCTGTGTTGCATTATTCACACACAATCTCAGAATTCGCTGCTTCCAAGTTCAATAGCCTACCTCTCCTCTCCTAGATTGGCGTCCAAGATCAAGCGCCTACAATATTTAATCTCAATGAAATAGAGTAGACTGCCTATGAATGGGCAGAGAATCAAGGGGCGGTTATCGTTCAAAGAAAGTTTACTAAAATATGATTAGGCTATAGTTTACTACAGTGTCTGTATATAAATATTGGTAATGGAAATAAGTGGAGGGAGCTCAACCAACGTGAATTGAAGAGCAATAAAAAAAAAAACGACTTGAAAAGGAAAGGGCACAACGAGAGAATACCATGGTGAGTGAGCGTTGCGCCTTTCCGTTTTCAATAAGTACTGATTACCCATTTATTTGTCTCTGCCGGTAAATCGTCACGCTCCTATAAAAAGGTAGGCTATATCTTATATGCAAAACGTAGCTCAAGAGAAAGTGCAAGTGACAGCCATCATCATTCTTGCTGCTTTAAGTTCAGTAGCCATATGTGTGCGATCAGGTGCGCGTGTGATCTCAATTAAATAGAGTAGGCTGTAGCCTATCCATGGGCGGAGAGGCACGGGGCACTTCTCTTTCCAAGGAAATTAACTTATGAAATCGAATTAAGCTATAGTTTACTACACTGCCTCAAAATAAATATTGATCACCCATATTGGTCTCTGTCTGAAAATTGTCCGCTCCTAAAAAGGTAGGCTATTAAACCTATTATGTTGCGGGTCAATTTGACCCATTTCCACTTCGGAGTTGTCTAAAATACTAGTTAACCTCTTTTTCTCCATGAAATTAAATGACTTTTTCTTATTTAGGGTCATGAACCTAACTTCAAAATGTGGACTCACTGATGTGTTGTGGAATGTCGTTGTAGATTTTGTATACAAACATGTTGTTGTGGGTCATTTTGACCCAGAGGCTTTCATCTATACAGATATTTGCACAGATCCAAAATAAACAAGTGTCTTTGAGTGGCGCATTGGTCCAAGGCACTGCATCTCAGTGCTAGAGGTGTCACTACAGACCCTGGTTCGATTCCAGGCTGTATCACAACCGGCCGGTATTGGGAGTCCCATAGGGCGGTGCACAATTGGCCCAGCATCGTCCGGGTTAGGCCCTCATTGCAAATAAGAATGTTCCTAACTGACTTGCCTAGTTAAATAAAAAAAAGTACAATATTTTTGTTTTGACTGGTTCTGGTTGCACTTTTATAATTATGTTTGGGTGAAAAGGAGATTTCCCAAGCTTCTCCTTCTCAGTGCGAGAGCAGCAGACCTTTGCTTGTTTGTGAGAAAGGAAATACGTTTAACAACTGGTTCTTAAATATAGCGTTTTTGAAATGAAATGTTATTGTATTTCTTCTTTCTGAAAGGTCTGACAAGACAAAATAAAGTTGGGCTGTTTTTACTTGATTCTTTGTCTTGAGTGTGTTTAAACGATGCGGGACAATCTCACCCATACCACAATGGACGTCATTTTTTTCCAGCAAAGCACAAGGGTAAACGTAGCTCAATAGAAAGTGGAAGTGTCCGCTCTCTCTCCAACTCTGCTCTCTTCTAACTAAGTCTAGCCTATTGGCTGATATAACCCAGTAATACTGATAGCCTAACATAAAATGGAGAATGTGAGAATCTCTGGAAATGTTACTTATTTGGTAGGTTATTTTTGTGCATTTTGATATTGCCTATAGGGCGTAAAATTGCTGGGACCATGGCGGGCAAGCGATCTGCGCCAAATAGCCTACACCTAAAATAACATTGCAGAACTGCGGTTGGGTGGGAGTAGGACAGAAAACCAGCGGGAGGTGGGTACAGGTATGAAAAGCTGCGGGTGAGGGCGGGATGAAGAAATCAGTCCCACCCAGACCTCTATACTGAGGGCCCCACCCTGTGACAAGAGTGGACTCCAAACTCACTTCACTGAAGGATTCCCATAGGGATAACAATAACACCTGCCTCTCAAACGTGGTATAAGTAAAGGCTGTATGAGCGTACAGTGTGTTTGTTGCATTCCCTCCTCATGCTCCTGCTCGCCAAGCAAGCTCTCAGATTCTGAAAAGGCGACCTAGCACCACATGAGCTGCATATGACCCAGTCACCTCCCAGAAGACAGTAGTTCTGTTCACTATAGGCTCCTTCCCAACCAATCCTAGAGACATTCCATTCGTCAACCATGACTCTCACATGGGCCGCTGCACTCCAGCCCACACAAAATGAGCCATTTAATGATTGCGCGCGCCACTGAAGTGGCTGTCTATACATTTACAGAGAGGAACACACATTTCTGTGTATCTTTGATTCACTACAACCCATTTGTAATCCACACTGTACTCAAAACAGTTGACAAAGCAAGGTACAGGATAATTTCCTTCCAAATGCAGAAATGTTAGATTTCATTGGCCATGATGCATTTACAGACCCCTGTCACCTTCCCATAATCCCCCTGCAATGCAGCCTCACTAATCCTCCATTATCTGTTCATCACAACCCCCTCCTTGAGTCTGACATGAGCACTGACATTTGGGGACACAGCCACTGACGCAACACACACCTTGTTATTCCTGTTACGAACACTGACCAAACTGTCACCCTACTTCCCGCTGTGTGTGCCCGTCTGTCCTACACAATCTCCCTGGCTGGCAGTTCTCCTTTAAAGCTGAAGTGGCGGGCCGTCCACCCTGTCACAATGATTGGCGATCAGGCAGGAACACTTGACAGCCCGGTGGGGTCAGCCTCAACATCTAGCCTGAGCCTCTCATCTAATTGTGTGATGATTAGGCTACATGTGGACTGAAATGACACAAAACTAGCTTCTCATTGTCTGCCTAGTTTCTGCTATGACTGACTCAGTTGAAGCCAACGGAATCCCTTAGCATCCACCATATACATCTTCTCCCACCTGCCCCTGGTTTTCAGTCAGCCCTGTGGTGGGCCTCTCCAACCTGCCCTGTCTGCCACAGCAGACCAGGTGAAATATGTGAGGGGAGCCTGGATAGGAGAGGTAAATCTTCCTGAGCTTCTCAGGGACTTAGCACACTATTAATATCACCCGCAGCCCAGGATTTTATGTGAGAGTTTGTGTAGAGAGAGTCAGGTTGGGAAGGGCTGAGAGAGAGAGAAAGAGAAAAAGAGAGAGAGAGAGAGAAAGAGAAAGAAAGAGAAAGAAAGAGAGAGAAAGAGAGAAAAAAGAGAGAGAGAAAGAGAGAGAGAAAGAGAGAAAGAGAGAGAGAAAGAGAGAGAGAAAGAGAGAGAGAAAGAGAGATCCACAGAGCGTGAGAGAGCCAGAAGGAGAGCACCTGTGTATCTACCCAGCAGCCCTCCAGAGATAAGCGGAGGTTAGATTTACTGCTTGTTATTCCCCCTGACACGCCCAGACGCTTTCATCCAGAACGATTTACAGGACAAATTAGGGTTATGTGCCTTCCTCAATGGCACATTGGCAGATGTTTTCACCTAGTCGGCCCGGGGTTTTGAAACAGTAACCTTTCGGTTACTGGCCCAACGCTCTAAGCCACAAGGTCTTGATATGGGGCTGAAACATTAGGCCTAGATCCTGTCCTACATAAAGCTTTCTGGCATATCATCGTCAATGCTACTAGGAATGTGCTAACTGAAATCAGTTAGGAGTGCCCATGCAGTGTCATTGCATCTAAAAAGGTTTTCTTGGTAACACAAAAAGATTAGAAAAACGCACAGGGTTAGAGGAGTTGAGAGGAGTTGATAAGGTTATCTGGTGGGACAGTGTGTGTGTGTGTGTGTGTGTGTGTAAGTACGCTTCCAATGGCAGTGGAGAGAGCGGGAAGCTGTGCTAGTCAAGTGGGTAATGTTGATTAGGGCACACTGTAGCAAAAACATTTCGCAATGAAAAACAAAACCCTGGACCTCCCGAGTGGCGCAGTGGTCTAAGGCACTGTATCGCAGTGCTAGCTGTGCCACTAGAGATCCTGGTTCGAGTCCAGGCTCTGTCGCAGTTGCCCTGTGACCGGGAGACCCATGGGGCAGCGCACAATTGGCCCAGCGTCGTCCGGGTTAGGGGAGGGTTTGGCCGGCAGGGATGTTCTAGTCCCATCGCGCACTAGCGACTCCTGTGGCGTGCCGGGCGCAGTGCACTCTGACACAGTCGCCAGGTGTAAGGTGTTTCTTCCGACACATTGGTGCGGCTGGCTTCCGGGTTAAGTGGGCATTGTGTCAAGAAGCAGTGCGGCTTGGTTGTGTTTCGGAGGACGTACGGCTCTCGACCTTCGCCTCTCCCAAGTCCGTACGGGAGTTGCAGCGATGGGACAAGACTAACTATCAACTGGATACCACAAAATAGGAGAAAAAGGGGTAAATAAAACAAATAATATATATATTAAAAAAATAACCTTGGTACTGGTAGACCCAAAAAAGGGATCTAATAGCGGGTCAGTCTATATTGTGCTCATAAACCAACTGTTTTATTTTACTACCTGTACTTCAGACTACAGTTGAGCCAACTTGTGGATATCTATCTAGCAGATTAAATTAAACTATTTTCTAATTGCAAGTCATGAATGCTTTCAGTGCAGACAGCGCAAAGTGTATGAGCTCAAACACAAGGGAAGTAAACACACTTTTGGGAGAAAGAAAATCTCTGGGGTCAAATACGAGGGGTGAAATGTATCTAGTTTGGGGTGATTTGAAAAGATTTGTCATTCAGGAAAATTCAAAGCAGTCAGTAATTAAACATCCCAAAACCCCATGGACGATAAACACACTAAAAACTAACCCAAATCAAACCACTGTCCGTTTGTCATAGCAGTGTGACTGCTCTCGCCTTGGCTGTGTCTCATTACTTCAAAGTAGCTTCCTCCCCTTGTCTCCTTTCCTTGATCCACAATGAGAAAAACTTTAGTGGTAGGACTGAAAACGCACCCCTCACCATCACCTCTCCCTAATCAAATCCAAAAGCCTAGAACAAATACTGTATAATATTCTCTTTGCCTTTCAGTTGCTCCCACTGAGCTGTAGTAGAGGGGTCCAGCCAGCAGAGGGGGCTAGTCTGTGGTGTGCATGTTATTGTGTGGTCCTAAAGGCCTTTGTTGAAGAAGACAGTAGACGTGTACGGACTGCTCTGTCGTATCCTCTCCTGAAGATCTGGCTCCAGGTTGCTCACTGCCATAGAACTCATATGTGGGAACAGGGCACAGCACAGAGGAGTGGCAAACACCAAGCACAGTCCCACCAGTCCCACCTGTACTGAGGCGTTTAGGACTGGAAGGCTTTCTTCCCCAGGGCTTTCATTACCACAGGGGGCACAGCCATAGCTGGCACAGTCATGCCAATCGTGGACTCCACCACCTGGATGATGCCTGACTTGGCAGCGGTGACTGACTCTCCTAACCAGTTCCCATTGGTCACTGGGATGCCGCATTTCAGCTCCCTCTGCCTCATGAAGAGGATGTTGATACAGTTGACAGCCGCTACAGCAAAGAAGGGGCCGAACCGTCTCATGACAACTGGAAGGTGTTTGGCTAGTCCCAGGGCTGTGACTACAGCTCCTGTGCTTGTACTGATGTATGCAGCAGCCAGCTGATTATTAATAGGCACTATAACAAATCAATATGGCCTCATCATTTGAGCCATTTCCTCATAACTAGACAGACCTTTTTGCCAGGCATCGACCCCGGTTCTTTCACAAGGATGAACACGGCAAGCTGGAGAAAATATCTTTAGTATTACTGTAGAGGGTTTTACAGGGAAGCCTTACCTGAACAGCAGTAAGAATTGAAACTACTATGATGATAGTTGTCAGTGCAATGTTGATGACTCAGTTCACACAATAAAACATGGTGCGAAATGTTATAAAAAAAAATGTTTTTAAAGTGAACATCTCTACATAGTGCAGGATAGTAGCATGAGCTCCAAACCCACCACCACCGTCTCCCTCCACACCATCGTTCCCATGACTCCCAGGTCTCATGGATCACTGGCCTTTAGACAAATTGCACTGATAAAGAGCAGATGCAATTACACTGTTCAGATTTATCCGTTTGAACTTGGTGTCATCGATGGAGCAGAGGCAGGGGCATGTCATCCTTCAACAGCGTCAGTGGGGTGGGATCAGACACCCATAAACCCTAGCTGTGTGATCAAACCAGGGATAAGTGCTGGGCCGCTGGGTACCAGAGACCCAAACCAACACACGGCCAGCCTGCCTGCTCTCAGCTGCTGCCATCTGGGATAACCTCAGACTGCAACTCCATAAGAGGGAGGCTCTCAGACTGCTGCAACTCTAATCCAATGTAGCAGTGACAATCCTCCAGGATTTCAGGAGACTGTCAGAGGTCTCACTGGGCCCATGGCTGTCTGCACACTGCAGCCTCCCAGGGATGAGTGAGTGAGTGAGTGAGTGAGTGAGTGAGTGAGTGAGTGAGTGAGTGAGTGAGTGAGTGAGTGAGTGAGTGAGTGAGTGAGTGAGTGAGTGAGATATTCAATTGACCCATGATAATAATCTCTCCAGCCCAGTGAAAGTGAGGATCTGAGTTGTGAAAGCTGGTCTTGGTGAAACACGGTGGAGTTTTCTGAACATTTCCCCTCAATGTTCAGCAGAGCTAGTTTTACAGGTAGTCAAAAGGCACTACAAAGCCTGTCTTGTAGAAACATCAGTAACAACTGTCAACAACAGATGGATGTCATCTAAGTTCAGAACATTTTTGCATGTAGAGCAACACCGGATAATGAAAGCGCTTATTTACAAAGGCTTGCCAAATTTGTGCTTTTTCAAACTCTCAAAAGTATAGGCTTACAATTTTGTTGATTAAAGAATAAAAACATTAGCTTGTGATTTATCCTCTTAAAAATAATATTGCTTACATTTACAAACAGCAGGGCTTGACTAACTTTTTAAGCCACGTGTCCGTCGGACAAGTAGGGCATATTTTGTACTTGTCCGAAAGTTTGAGAAGAATAAAAAAAATATGGTCTAACACAATTTTTACAAGGAACCAATTTACAAAAAATACATCATATAGAATCTGACATACACATACATACATACATACATACATACATATATATACATACACATACATACACTGATCCAATTCTGCTCTGAGTAATTGTTTGATATTGTGATGTGTGTGTTTTTACTTGTCAAGCGTTAACGTTAAGCCCTAAACAGACTCATTTTAAGTGTTTGACTTTGTGTTAATGTCTTTATGTTTAAGAGCCACTTTGAGTCTTCCCATCAAATTGTTATCATACCAACACAGAACTTCACTGACTAAATGGTCACAGGGGGTTTCGACCTAGAAACTAAACATCTAGAAAATAAATAAATAAAACGACTGAAAACAGAATAACAGATCTTCCTTTCTGCTGCTGGTTCTCAGGAAAGCTTCTGAACAATTTCCTGATTAGTTATGAAGTAAACAAGGCGCTGGGAGACGGTGTGGGCTGAGAGGAGCAGTACTGAGTACCACTAGCTGTGCACTGGAGGTCCACCTGAGAGAGATAAATGCTTGTTCTTGATCAAGCACCAAGCTCTCCTCACAACAGTCTGACCTCGCAGAGGGCTCATGGGAGCCATAGAGCATTGTGGGTAGCTGTGGCTGGGGCCGGCGTAGCGCTGCGTTCCATCTCTGCCACGCTCTGTCTAGGTTGCTGACATCATTAGTGCTCCATGAAACATTCATCCAAGGGCAGAGAAACCGGTTTTTCAACAGCCAAGGCTATGAAAAACACAAACGGTACACGCACAAACAGTACACATACACACACCGGCGTCCATGCTTAAACAAACAGGGCTGTGTTTCACAGTGGTCGAGGAGGTTTCTATAACCAATAGAGGTGCAGTTAGACTAAGGGTAGCAGCTGACTGATAAATGATTCAGTGCCTGACTGAGCATCTGACAGTCATACAGCTGGCCTCTCTGTATTCAGCACAGCCTCAAGCCCACAATCAGACCGCCAGTCAGTGGGACTGACTTTCACACTCCCTTATCTCCTGTCCAAACCCCTGAGACAGACTGGGGAACTGGATAAAGGAAAGGACTCCAAACTAACCAGGCATGAGATAATGCATTATCACACAGACAGGTATAGGCCCGAAGACAAACACACAAATGAGAACCCACACCTACAAAACACTACAGGGCTATATACGCAGCAGCAGAATCATCCATCCTTCTGGCCAATCCAGTCATGGCAGGCAGTTCACTGCAAGGCCAAACTCACCTTAGAGAGATTACAGTGGCAGGGTTCATGTTAGTTGACCTGTGGCATGCAGCTTAACATGTTAACCCCAGTCTGGGGTAGATAGATGAGCAGGACAATCATGCTGAACACACGCGCACTCTCACACAAACAAACGGGCACCCTAGCTGAATGGTGGCCTGGAATAATTCATGTAGGGGGTTCCCCTCTGAACTAGACCACTGGTGTGTTGACTGTTTGGGAGGTGACGTGAAGGTGTAGGCCTCTCTCTGAACCATGCTGTCCTGTCCCCTTACTAAAAGGAATGCTATACTGTAGTGGTTGTTTGCTTCAGTTAGCTAGGAACCTTTATTTGATCCCATTTGTCCTAGTGAGGTGAAATCTCTTGTAAGAGAGATGCCGGTGCCCACTAATTCGCTTAGTCTCTCCCCTGGCACTGAACCCTTGGTGTATACTGTACTGTACCCTGGCATGTGATCCTACACTGTACAAAGCCTCAGGATTGCCATATCGGGTACCTTGATCTAGCTGCTCATAGTGTTAGAGTGGGAGGAGGGGAGTGGTAGTGATGTGAGTGTGGGCATACAAAACGGCTTTTCTGTGAAGAGCCTCATAATCACACACACCTGCCTTGGCTGTGACGGAGGCGGAGTAAGACCGCATGCTCAACACAATACAAAGGTCACACAGGGAGGAGGAAACAGTCAACAGTTCAGTCTTCACTTACAGAAGTCAATATCAGCTGGGCAGTCTGATTCTTAACCCTTCTACCACAAGTCTGCACTCGTTCACACTGGATGTGAAAAGAAACAGACTGGTATAAGTCAATTTAAGTAGATTTGGTAGAAACTCCCTCCAGCTCATCCTAGATAGAGAAAATTTGGGGGTGGGGTACGGAGGCTGAATGCCGCCCTTGGTGTGCTAGCTCAGACGTTACTCTCTAATCACATGTTCTCAGTCATAAGGGCGGTGCTCAATGGCTGGAACGGAGATCTGAAAATACCTCAGAACTATCCAATCCAAACATTCAATCATTCCACTAGTATTACTGGAATGCCGGTAATTCAGGGAAATGTTAGATGGACTGCCCAAAAAGGCTGAATGAATAAAGACTTGTACTGTTGTGCACCATCCTCTCAATCGTTTTCCTTCACAACAGACACTCACCTGGCTTGTTAAACCACTTGATGCATCACACTACACTCCAGGATGAGACAGAAAACTGGTGAAGACATCCCAGCAGAGAGCAAAGGGCTTGCAGAAAAGACATGTCTGAGGAAAACCTTCACATGAAGTTAACGTTAGCTGTGACTGCCTCCCACACAAGCAGCTCCTGCTGTTTCCATAAGGCCAATAATGTCATGATGCAGAGTGGAAGCAGTACAGTAGGGGGTATCCTGATCAGTCCCCCACACAAAACCTTCAGAAGACAGTGGTGAAGAAAAGAGGAGGGAATGTGTTGAAAAATGACAGGGCTACTGGGATAGATTATTTTTAGGTCTCACAACACCCTTTCACACAGCAGGCCACGGAGAAGTAGAGAAGTAGAGAGAGAGAGAGAGAGAGAGAGAGAATGAGACAGAGGGTGAAATACCTTTTCTAATAGCTGTGACAGTGACGCAACCACACTGGGATCACACACAATGAGAAAGAATGTGCGTGTGTGCACGTATATGGATGTACGTTTGCATGTAGGTATGCAAGTAGAGTGTGCATGTGTCCCAGTTTGAATGTGTTGGTTGGTGATAAGCTCGTCCGAGGCACAGCGAAGGGTGGGAGGTGTACAAGACGAGCCGGCTCCAGAAAAGCTGCATGTTCCCCTTTATGTCCAGAGGCACTGAGTAATTATGAGCTCTGCTCTACACAGAGAGGAGCCAGTGTTTTGTGACTGCTAACTGACATACTAGCCCATTCCACCCATCTGGTGTAGCTACTGGAAGACAATGTGAACACCTGCAGGGCTATCTCTAGAACAAGAAGTGAATGAAACGGTCCTCTGAAACAGACTGAACCAGGAAGTGACCGCTGCAGCCTGTTATCTCATCATCCCTGGGAGAGCACAAACCTGCTAGCTGGAAATACAGATAGCAGAAACGCTAAGCTGTGTTATCACTAGAGGTCGACCGATTAAATATAAATATATTTGTAATAATGACAATTACAACAATACTGAATGAACACTTATTTTAACTTAATATAATACAGAAATAAAATCTATTTAATCTCAAATAAATAATGAAACATGCTCAATTTGGTTTCAATAATGCAAAAACAGTGTTGGAGAAGAAAGTAAAAGTGCAATATGTGCCATGTAAAAAAGCTAACGTTTCAGTTCCTTGCTCAGAACATCAGAACATATGAAAGCTGGTGGTTCCTTTTAACATGAGTCTTCAATATTCCCAGGTAAGAAGTTTAAGGTTGTAGTTATTATAGGAATTATGATGCGTCGACTATTTCTCTCTATACCATTTGTATTTCATATACCTTTGACTATTGGATGTTCTAATAGGCACTTTAGTATTGCCAGCCTAATCTCAGGAGTTGATAAACAGTGCTGGGCTTCAAGCATTGCTAAGAGCTGCTGGCAAACGCAGTAAAGTTTGAATGAATGCTTACGAGCCTGCTGCTGCCTACCACCACTCAGTCAGACTTCTCTATCAAATCATAGACGTAATTATAATAAAACACAGAAATACGAGCCTTTGGTCATTAATATAGTAAAATCCGGAAACTTGTTTCAAAAACAAAAGGTTTATTCTTTCAGTTAAATACGGAACCGTTTCGTATTTTATCGAACGGGTGGCAACCCTAAGTCTAAATATTGCTGTTACATTGCACAACCTTCAATGTTATGTCATAATTATGTGAAATTCTGGAAAATTAATTACGGTCTTCACACAGTTCACAACGAGCCAGGCGGCTCAAACTGTTGCATATACCCTGACTCTGTTTGCACTGAACGCAAGAGAAGTATTGCCTGCTAACATGACTAAATATGCAGGTTTTAAAAATATATACTTCTGTGTATTGATTTTAAGAAAGCCATTGATGTTTATGGTTAGGTACATTGGTAAAACGATTGTGCTTTTGTTAAATCATCACCCGTTTGGCGAAGTAGGTTGTGATTCGATGATAAATTAACAGGCACCGCGTTAATTATATGCAACGCAGGACAAGCTAGTTAACCTAGTAATATCAATCATGTGTAGTTAACTAGTGATTATGTGAAGATTGATTGTTTTTTACAAGATAAGTTTAATGCTAGCTAGCAACTTAGCATGGCTCCTTGCAGCCACAAGGTCCTTTAGACGCTGCACTCACGTAACAGGTGGTCAGCCTGCCACGCAGTTTCCTCGTGAAATGCAATGTAATCGGCCATAGTCGGCATCCAAAAATGCTGATTACCGATTGTTATGAAAACTTAAAAAATTGGCCATGCCGATTAAAATCGGTCGACCTCTAGTGATCACCCCAAGTAAATGTTTCCAAAACATAAAATGGTGCCATTATGAAAGAGAAACTAGGGTCTACTTGAACAGAATAGGACTGATGTGATTTAAGCCGGGGGATGGGTTAAAACTGACATGAATATCATAATTTGACAGGAAAGTGACATGCACATGATGTTGTACATACCTTCTAAAGAAACATGGTAGCCTATGTGACAAGAGTCCTCTGCCCAGTAGCTTTGGCATTAGAAGGTAGGTAACACTATAGCAGAGATAGTTTCTGTGAACAACTCTTTAACAGATAGGTCTAGCTGTATTGCAGCTCCCAAAATAACTACTCTACAGTCTGCTCTGCCTGCCTCCGCCTGAGGTGCTGCTGGTGTCTGTTACACAAGAGGACGATACCCCCTTCCCTTCACTGGGAGTGAATCCACACAAAGGTCAGGACTCAGTACCGCTCCCGTGACAAAGGAGGGAGGACAGAGCTGGCAGAATAAATACACAGTCCTGTACTGACGGTTTGTGAACTGTCAGAGGAGGACAGAGAGGATTTTGCCCTGTTGGGAGGGTGAGGGTCAACTTAGTTAACCTCTTGGGGCTAGGTGGGACGCTAGCGTGCCACCCGTGGTGCACTCCATCAACAGCAGGTGCATTTCAAGAGCGGCAAATTTGAATCCAAATAAATGTCAAAATTCAAATTTTTCAAAAATACAACTATGTTACACCATTTGAAAGATAAACATCTCCTTAATCTAACCACGTTTTACGATTTCAAAAAGGTTTTACGGCGAAAGCATAAATTTAGAGTATGTTAGGACAGTACATTTACAAGAGTTGTGTGTAATGTTTTGTCAAGTCAAAGACAGGGTCACCAAAACCATAAAACCAGCTAAAATGATACACTAACCTTTTACAATCTCCATCAGATGACACTCCTAGGACATTATGTTAGACAATGCATGCATTTTTAGTTCTATCAAGTTCATATTTATATACAAAAACAGCGTTTTACTATGGCATTGATGTTGAGGAAATCGTTTCCCTCCAATAACCGGCAGTCAAGTCAGCGTCACAAATTAAATAATTAAAATTAGAAAACATTGGTAAAATATTATATTGTCATTTAAAGAATTATAGATTTACATCTTTTGAACGCAATCAACTTGCCAGATTTAAAAATAACCTTACTGGGAAATCACACTTTGCAATAATCTGAGCACTGTGCCCAGAAAAATACGCGTTGCGATACAGACTAGACGTCATGTTGGGGAGATCTAAAATCGAAAATACTATGTAAATAATCCATTACCTTTGATTCTCTTCATCAGATGTCACTTCCAGGTATCACAGGTCCATAACGAATGTAGTTTTGTTCAAAAAAGCTCATCATTTATGTCCAAAAATCTCCATCTCGTTAGCACATGATGTAAGCCAGCCGGACTTCTCGTCATGAACGAGGGGAAAAAATATATTTCCGTTCGTTCAAACATGTCAAACGTTGTATAGCATAAATCATTAGGGCCTTTTTTAACCAGAACATGAATAATATTCAAGGTGGACGAATGCATAGTCTTTTATAACGTATTGGAACGAGGGTACCCAACATGAAGTAGCGCGCCAGGTGTCTAATGGGACATCACCGTTCCATGGCTCTTGTTCGGTCAGATCTCCCTCCAGAAGACTCAAAACACTTTGTAAAGGCTGGTGACATCTAGTGGAAGCAATAGGAAGTGCCAAAATATTCCTAAACCCCTGTGTTTTTCAATGGGATAGGTTTAAAGTCAATACAACACATCAGGTATCCACTTCCTGTCAGAAAATGTCTCAGGGTTTTGCCTGCCAAATGAGTTCTGTTATACTCACAGACACCATTCAAACAGTTTTGGAAACTTTAGAGTGTTTTCTATCCATATATAATAAGTATATGCATATTCTAGTTACTGGGTAGGATTAGTAACCAGATTAAATCGGGTACATTTTTTTTATCCAGACGTGCAAATGCTGCCCCCTAGACCCAACAGGTTAAGAGACAGGTGGTAACATGGACTGCCAGTCCCAAAATCAGTAAGACTATCTACCATCTGAAATAGAAACAGCAGATTATGTGGGGGGGGGGGGGGGGGAGCAAGAGCGAGCTCCTGGCTATCATTCCCCAAACAAAGCATTTTGGATTAACCAAAAACCAGACAGCAGCCCTTCTCTGAGATGTATGCACATCTTTTCCATCTCTTCATATTAACCTCTAGGTTTGTGTTTTGAGAAGATGTGATTTGGAAAAACTCCTTGGTGATCATATCAGTTAAGGTCAGAGATAGCTGGAGACTACAATCGGCATGATTTATTAACCCAATAACCATCAACTCATCCCACATACAGACAGGCACAGAGTCAGCCTAGGACAGAATACTAAACGTTTGGTAGGAATAGGTGTGAGAAGTAGTAGCTTTCTGCAGGCTAATATAACACTTTAGGCCTGGTTACCAGAGAACACCCTCTGTCTTCCAGTAGGCTATCCATGCATCATGCTGGTGTACAATGCCAAGCCAGACTACCACACTGCTCTCAATGTCCCAGCCAGTGTGGGAAATACAATGTTTTCTCACAAGATTCCAGCGGTCAGGATGTTAAGATATTCCTGTAATCCAAAACCCCACACAGAGACTTCATTGGGCGATACCTCCCTTGAAAAAAGCTTTTGCTCATGCAGGAAAACACGTCACAGGTCAGTTATTTGCTACGAGCATCAACAGATTTGTTGAGTTGGGCGTGACGCTCGACTTACCTGATCTGTTCGTATTCTATCCAACTCCTCTGACTGACATTGTCATGTCATTCAATGATAAGTCAATTAATGGCATTACAACAATAAATCAGATGAGTTGGCTAAAGCACAACAGATTTGGCAACCAGGCTAACGCTAGATATCTAATGAACTTTTAATGTACAGTAGACTAAAGAGTGTGACGTACCTTCCATGTGCGTGGAAGTCAAGCTGCAGGACCTTGTCCTCGTGGGAGACGGCCCTCTTGGCTCTCTGGTGGTTGCTGTGCAGGGCCTCAGTGTCGTAGGACAGGCCCTCATAGTGGTGGATGTACTTGTTCAGAGGGTTTCCATACTGACCTGCAGGAACCGAGGTGAGAACAGGCTTTTAATGGCCAATTAAAATGTCAAACAACTCATTCCTGATAGGCATGGGGTGCAGTGACAAACCTTCAGAACAGCACTACCTCAAAACGTCTATAAGGAATTATTTTTAACCCGAGACCATGACACATAATCCCTCATTATGAAAGCTTTAGCCTTGACTAGATTCACAAGTATGTTATGAATAATACAACAGCAGGATGTGTGAATTTCTCTCGTTCTCACCATTGATTCAGACTTACTGTGTGTGTGTGTGTGTGTGTGTGTGTGTGTGTGTTTTTTCCATTTCATTCTTCTTTGGATGAAGATGTTACTTCCTCAATAACTATTTTTGGAACTAAGAATAGTTGCACTTTGAAGGACACCTGCGCCAACAAGATAGTACAATACTATAGAGGCCCAATGGTTATTTTCAGCTTAATATTTGGTTCATTCACTTTTCCCATTCCATCTAAAACTGCTGCAGCAAATGGTCAAAACAATCAATTGAAACAATTGGCTACCGCAAACACATTTTGAATGCATTCTTTGAGTGTGTGTTAGATATTTACAGTGTTGAAATGCTGGGGAAAACACCTTCCACAAGACTGCAGTGTGCTGCCAATGATATCCCCACTCCCCTTCCCATCATAGAGACCTAGAGTGATTCCCATCAAGAGCAGCTAGCTAGACACCCTTTACTCTGCCTCCTGCTGACTCAGACCACTTTATTATCTGACACAAACACCATTCTCATCATTTCCAGCTCCTAGCAGGGGTTCCAGGCATCTCTACACTGATGTGATCCAATCCCCAGCCCCAGTCTCATCTTCCCTCCCCCTGCTCTCAGAAACACATTACAGCAGAGAAACTCCGCCAACACAGAAAAATTGCCATTTGTCAAACTTCAGAGAGAGATTTTTTGTTTCCCACTAAATTTCGTGGGATCTTTTAAAAAAAATGTTTTGTTTTTATACATTTTAAATCACCAGAGCATTTTAAATTTGATGTACTGGGGGGGGGGGGGGGGGGGTTCGCTTTACACAACACCAACTCCATCATCAAGTTTGCTGACGATCAGGCCGATGCCCCCTTCTGTGGCCGTCATGCCCCTAACCGTTGCTGCAAAAGTGACCGTTGTGCCTTTGGGCTGAATACAATGATTATAAATTCCCTTCTTCCGGCTGCTAATCACCGTGCTCCGAAGCACCTCTCACTCACATGGCTCGCTCAGATATCTCAATTCTTATTAACCAATGAACGTCACGTGATCGGGTCCTTCTCACAGGCATTGCAGCTCTGAAGTAGGCTACATTTACCGTTCGTCAGCCAACAAGAATGAGTTAAGAACAGCAAAATCACTAGCCTATGTCAATCTACTATCCCCCATGGGTAGAAAAGTTTACCTATTCTATTGGCAATAACTAATGCAACAGGTCAGAAGGTATAGATTAAAAATGTTGATAGCCTAATAGTTTATTTCTTCACATTCATTATAAACGCAGCAATTCGCACATGGCAGTAGGCTATTTGGCGCAAATGTTCCAAAATGCAATTAGCAGGAAAACACCGTTCTCAAAAGTGCAAATGCTAGCAGTTTCACATGACAGAAACGAAAATATGAATTTAGTAAGAGGGAAGATCTAAAGACGGTTTGTTAATATGACTAGGATTGTGACTTTCGCTGCTGGACAACGAAAGAAAGTTGAGAACATGAGAAACAGGTTTCAATGACATGAGGACGTGTTAAACGAAACCCCGTAACATTCCTATGGTCAGAACACAGTAAGACATGCTTCATAAAATGAAAAAAATAACTTCCAGATTTTAAACAATTAAGTTTATGGTAAAATAGTTACAAAATGTTGACTGCATCCACTAAGATTGCAAGGTGGGTGATCTTGCAGTGTGCAACAAGCACTGGCACTTCTCTCCTATCTGAAGGAACAGTGACTGAAGTATGTCGACAGAATCAAGCCAATAGATATTATTAATGATCCTATATTATATTTGCCAAACATGACTGGCGTTTAGCACACACACACACACAATTAAAAGTCATTCAAGTTTGGCTACATTTTTAGGGGCCTCCCTCATGTCAGCATTGGTCTGGACATGACAGCCTATGTGCATTTGCTACAGCCTATCACCTACACTTTAACATGTAGGCGTGTGCGTGTTTTCCATTTCATCCTTCCTTGGATAAAGATGTTACTTCCTGAAGCACTGTTTTTGGGACTAAGAATAGCTTCACTTGTGAAGGACACCCACAAGATCCTACAGAGACCAAATGGTTATTTTTCAGCTCAATATTTGCTATATTCACTTTTTCCCATCCCATCTAAAACTGCTGCAGCAATAGTCAAAACAATCAATTGAAACAATTGGCTACCGCAAACACATTTTGAATGCATTCTTTGAGTGTGTGTTAGATATTTACAGTGTTGAAATGCTGGGGAAACACCTTCCACAAGGCTGCAGTGTGCTGCCAATGATATCCCCACTCCCCTTCCCATCATAGAGACCTAGAGTGATTCCCATCAAGAGCAGCTAGCTAGACACCCTTTACTCTGCCTCCTGCTGACTCAGACCACTTTATTATCTGACACAAACACCATTCTCATCATTTCCAGCTCCTAGCAGGGGTTCCAGGCATCAGAAAGTTTCCGACCCTTTGCAACCCTATTCCTACGTCGCCTCCACGTGACCTACTTGTTGTGTGTATGTACTGACATGTATGTGGAACTGATCATGCACACACACACACACACTGCATGTTAATGTTCTTAGAAATGTATGTCAATTGTGAAGTCTTTCGTAATGCATTTTTCCATTATATGTCGGTCCCCAGTAAGACTAGCTGTCACCATTGGCGTCGGCTAATGGAGATCCTAATAAATCAAATCAAGTTACTAATCTAGGCGGCAGGTAGCCTAGTGGTTAGAACATTGGGCCAGTAACCGAAAGGTTGCTGGATCGAATCCCCGAGCTGACAAGGTCAAAATATGTTGTTCTGCCCACTATTCTCTGGTAGGCTTGCATTGTAAATAAGAAGTTGTTCTTAACGGACTTGACTAGTTAAGGTTATATTTATTTAAAAAAATATATTTAAAAAAATAAAATCTATGCTTAACCACCTTTGAGGGTTTACACTCTCATTACCAGTTCTCAGGCTGACTTTCTCTAGTCTGTTTCCCACAGTTCAAATGACAGTCTTCTACAGTACATAGGAAACAAAACCTTTATTTATTTTTTTATTTTTTAAACAAATGGCTAAAACCATGTGCATTTTGTTTAATATCTACGGGGAAATCACTAGGATTTTATGCAGTCAGTTTCACACAGGGAAATGCTGATGAATGTCTTGCTCGAGCTATGTATGCAACTGGTTCACCTCTGCTCACAGGCAATGTGTATTGGAAGAGATTTCTGAATGTTCTTCGCCCAGCATACACTCCTCCAACCAGACATGCTTTATCTACTCATTTTCTGGATGCAGCGCTCAACAGAGTTCAAGTGAAGGTCAAGCAAATCATAGAGAAAGCAGACTGTATTGCAATCATCTCTGATGGGTGGTCGAATATTCGTGGGCAAGGAATAATTAACTACATCATCTCCACCCCTAAACCAGTATTCTACAAAGCACAGACACAAGGGATAACAGACACACCGGTCTCTACATTGCAGATGAGCTGAAGGCAGTCATCAATGACCTTGTACCACAGAAGGTATTTTCACTGGTGACAGACAATGCTGCGAACATGAAGGCTGCTTGGTCTAAAGTGGAGGGGTCCTACCCTCACATCACACCCATTGGCTGTGCTGCTCATGCATTGAATATGCTCCTGAAGGACATCAGGGTACTGAAAACAATGGATACACTCTACAGGAGAGCCAAGGAAATGGTTAGGTATGTGAAGGGTCATCAAGTTATAGCAGCAAAGTGAGAAGAATAATAGCACCACATTGAAGCTGCCCAGCAACACCCGTTGGGGTGGTGTTGTCATCATGTTTGACTGTCTCCTGGAGGAGAAGGAGTCTCTCCAAGAAATGGCCATATCACAGTCTGCCGATATGGACAGCCCAATGAAGAGGATCCTCCTGGATGTGTTTTGGGAGAGCGTGGTAAGCAGCCTGAAACTTATAGCAGTTGCACGGATTGAGAGAGACAATGCCATCCTGTCTGCTGTTCAGACTCTGTTTGCAGATGTGAGAGAAGAAATCCGTACTGCCCTGCCCACTTTACTGTTGCTCCAAGCAGAGGAAACTGCAGTTCTGAAATACATAAAAAACCATGAAGACTTCTGCCTGAAGCCCATACACGCCACAGCGTACATGTTGGACCCCAAGTATGCTGGCAAGAGCATCCTGTCTGGTGCAGAGATCAACAAGGCCTATAGTGTCATCACTACCGTGTCTCGTCACCTTGGCCTGGATGAGGGCAAAGTTCTTGGTAGCCTGGCGAAGTACACTTCCAAGCAAGGGCTTTGGGATGGAGACGCAATATGGCAGTCGTGCCAACATATCTCATCAGCCACCTGGTGGAAGGGACTTTGTGGAGCTGAGGCTCTTTCCCCTGTTGCCTCCATCATCCTCCAAATCCCACCAACATTAGCCGCCTCAAAGCGCAACTGGTCCTTGTTTGGGAACACACATACCAAAGCACGCAACAGGCTGAACAATACAAGGGTTAAACAATTGGTGGCCATCCAGGCAAATTTGAGGGGTTTTTTAGCCTGACAACAAGCTGTCCTCAACAAGGCTGGAAAGTGACAGTGAAGATGAGGCCTCAGTCTGATGTTCAAGAGGTGGACATTGAGGAGGTCCAGGGAGAAGACATGGAAGCCTGAGAGGAAGACTACCAAAGCTTTAGTTTCTAGACTATCATTTTACAGATGTTTATTGAAAACGTTTTTGGGAGATGCGATGGATCATTGGGGATTGTTCAATATTCCCTTTATTTTGTTGTTCAGTGAAATCATCCCATGTGAAGAGTCAACTCATTTAATTAAAAGTTCAATTCGTAACTAAATTGTTTTTATTTCTATTGGAAGGATTTAATCATTTGCAATTATGTCTACTTATGATAAACATTTTACCTTATGTTTCTGTCTCCATATGATATGGTAAATATATCCACTGCAAAAAAAACATAAAATTGAAATGGTATTAATATTAATTTGCATATATTTCCGTTTATTCCCATGGAAAAAGTTCCCACCTCTGAATATTCCCAAAATGTGCAACCTTACCTGGGGTACACCATAATTTACATGTTTGACATTAAAGACAACCCTCTGAGTTCTATTAGATAGATAGCTCTGAATCCACGATATGGCTGAGGTTGAAAAGCCATAACACAAGTTCTCAACAACAGGTTATGGTCAATCATAGCTAAGGCTGCACTGAAATCGAACAGTACAGCTCCCACAGAGACATCAGGGATTGTAACATACTCTGTTTCAAAGAAACATGGCTCTCTCGGGATATGCTGTCAGTCGGTACAGCCACCGGGATTCTTTGTGCGTAGCGCCGACAGAAATAATCTCTCCGGGAAGAAGAAGGGCGGGGGTGTATGTTACATGATTAACGACTCATGGTGTAATTGTAACAACATACAGGAAGTCAAGTCCTTTTGTTCACCTGACCTAGAACTCCTCACAATCAAATGCCAACCTAATTATCTCCCAAGAGAATTCTCGTCGGTTATTGTCACAGCCATGTGTATATCCCCCCTCAAGCCGATACCACAACAGCCATTTTGCTCCTCCCTTCCTATAGGCATAAACTCAAACAGGATGTACCCTTGATAAGGACTATTCAACGCTGGTCTGACCAATCGGAATCCACGCTTCAAGATTGTTTTGATCACGTAGACCGGGACATGTTCCGGGTAGCCTCAGAGAATAATATTGACTTATAAACTCACTCACTGAATAATCAGCGCATAAAGAAGTGCATAGGAGATGTTGTACCCACTGTGACTATTAAAACCTACCCTAACCAGAAACCATGGATAGATGGCGGCATTTGCGCAAAACTGAAAGCGCAAACCACTGCATTCAACCATGGAAAGGTGACTGGGAATATGGCCGAATACAAACAGTATAGTTATTCCCTCCGTAATGCAATTAAACAGGCGAAATGTCAGTATAGAGACAAAGTGGAGTCACAATTCAACGGCTCAGACACTACACGTACGTGGTAGGGTCTACAGACAATCACAGACTACAAAAAGAAAACCAGCCACGTCACGGACACCGACGTCTTGCTTCCAGACAAACTAAACACATTCTTTGCCTGCTTTGAGGTTAATACAGTGCCACCGACACTGCCCGCTACCAAGGACTGTGGGCTCTCCTTCTCCGTGGCCGACATGAGTAAGACATTTAAACGTGTTAACCCTCGCAAGGCTGCCGGCCCAGACAGCATCCCTAGCTGCATCCTCAGAGCATGCGCAGACCAGCTGGCTGGTGTGGTTACGGACATTTTCAATCTCTCCCTATCCCAGACTGCTGTCCCCACATGCTTCAAGATGGCCACCATTGTCCCTGTTCCCAAGAAAGCTAAATTAACTGATCTAAATGACTATTGCCCGTAGCACTCACATCTGTCACAAATGCTTTGAGAGACTAGTCAAGGATCATATCACCTCCACCTTACCTGTCTAGACCCACCTCAATTTGCATACCACCCCCAATAGGTCCACAGATGATGCAATTGCCATCACACTGCCCTATCCCATCTGGACAAAGGAATACCTACGTAAGAATGCTGTTCACTGACTACAGCTCAGCATTCAACACCATAATACCCTCCAAGCTCATCATTAAGCTTGAGGCCCTGGGTCTCAACCCCGCCCTGTGCAATTGGGTCCTGGACTTCCTGACGGGCAGCCCCCAGGTGGTGAAGGTAGGAAACAACATCTCCACTTCGCTGATCCTCAACACTGGGTCCCCACAAGGGTGCGTTCTCAGCCCTCTACTGTACTCCCTGTTCACCCATGACTGCGTGACCATGCACGCCTCCAACTCAATCAAGTTTGCAGACGACACAACAGTAATAGGCTTGATTACCAACAACAATGAGACAGCCTATAGGGAGGTGGTGAGGGCACTCGTTAGTGTGGTGTCAGGAAAACAACCTCACACTCAACGTCAACAAAACAAACTTGTTCTCAACTGGCCTACCTGGTTAAATAAAAGGTGGGGGGGTGAATAAAAATGACCGTGGACTTCAGTAAACAGCAGAGGGAGCACCCCCCTATCCACATCGACAGGACAGTAGGGGAGAAGGTGGAAAGTTTTAAGTTCCTCTGCGTACACGTCACTGACAAACTGAAATGGTCCACCCACACAGACAGTGTGGTGAAGAAGGCGCAACAGCGCCTGTTCAACCTCAGGAGGCTGAAGAAATTTGGCTTGTCACCAAAAACAAACTTTTACAGATGCACAATAGAGAGCAGCCTGTCGGGCTGTATCACCACCTGGTACGTCAACTGCACCGCCCACAACCGCAGGGCTCTCCAGAGTGTGGTGCTGTCTGCACAGCAGATCACCTGGGGCAAACTCCCTCCCTACAGGACACCTACAGCACCCGATGTCAAGGGAAGGCCAAAAAGATAAATCAAGGACAACCACCCGAGCCACTACCTGTTCACCCCGCTTCCATCCAGAAGGCGAGGTCAGTACAGGTGCATCAAAGCTGGGACCGAGAGATAGAAGCTGTTTTTCAATCTCAAGGCCATCAGACTGTTAAAACAGCCATCACTAACACAGAGAGGTTGCTGCCTACATACATACTTCAAATCATTGGCCACTTTAATAAATTGATCACTAGTCACTTTAATAATACCACTAATGTTTACATATCTTGCATTATTCATCTTATATGTATATACTGTATTTCATACCATCTATTGCATCTTGCCTATGCCGCTCGGTCATTGCTCATCCATATATTTCTATGAATATATTCTTATTCCATTCCTTAGATGTGTGTATTAGGTAGTTGCTAGATTACTTGGTTAGATATTACTTCACTGTCGGAACTAGAAGCACAAGCACTTTGCTACACTCGCAATAACATCTGCTAACCATGTGCATGTGACCAATAAAATTTGATATGACAATCTTATCAATTTATTTCCACCAATCATTTGTGTCAGCGCAGTACATGTTGAGTGGTCTTCTCTATAAGCATGCTGAAAGTCTGTCACGACTAAGACATGAAAAAGGCTTACATACTTTTCAATAAAGCTGAGGAGTACCACCATTACTAACCGACTGCTATCAAAACCTGGTCATCAGTACGCCACACTCCAGAGTACGGCTGACCCAATTTAGTCGACTGCTCTAATAAAGGCTTAAAAAATAATAATGACTCTGGTACACATTTATTTTGTTTACATTGTTCCAAACATTCACAGAAATTATAGTTATCTATACAGCACATATAACATGCACGTAGCACTTGCTCCTTACCTTTTTCTTGATCTCCAGTATTTTCAACAACGAGTCACATTTATTCCACACACCTGACTTCTCCTTTACCTCCTGAGCAACCAGTAAACATGGCCCCATTTCAAGTTGATTTGTCACGGGGGGGGTTTAAGTCGGGGACAGCCCTACTCCAGAGTAAACCATACCACTAGACCAAAAAGCCATCTTCCACTCTGAGGTAAGGGAGTTTACTTTATAGATTGTCAAGGTTGCTCATAAGGCAAGGCAAAGACTTGGTGCACTCCAACAGTTGTACTATCTATGTGTATGTTTAGCCTATAAGCATATAGCCTAGATCAGAAGCTAGAGAGTTCTTTAGAATTCTCCTTACAGTGATTGTGGTTGAAATACATGAGGAAAACGCCTTCACAGTTTGAGCAAAGCAAACCTGCACAGAGTAAAGAAAGGAGAAATCACTAAAAACTTTGTAGTCATCAGCAGCGTTAGATGGAGTGCTCTCCCGGAGGCAGCAGCGGCGCGGCCCCTGCTTCCACCTGCTCGGCTGTGATAAAACTCTTCACTTATCTAGTTCTGGCTAGGGGATAAACGTTGCTCGTTAACCTGTTAGGGCTAGGGGGCAGTATTGACACGGCTGGATAAAAAACATACCCGATTTAATCTGGTTACCACTCCTACCCAGTAACTAGAATATGCATATACTTATTACATATGGATAGAAAACACCCTAAAGTTTCTAAAACTGTTTGAATGGTGTCTGAGTATAACAGAACTCAAATGGCAGGTCAAAACCTGAGAGATTCCTTTACAGGAAGTGGCCTGTCTGACCATTTCTTGAACTTCTTTTCCATCTCTATCTTTTACTAAGGATCTCTGCTCTAACGTGACACTTCCCACGTCTTCCATAGGCTCTCAGAGCCCGGGAAAAAACAGAATGTCGTCATTCCAGCCCCAGGCTGAAACACATTATCGCCTTTCTCAAGTGGCCGATCAAGGGACTCTGGGCTTATGCGCGTGACCCGACCGCCCCCGCCTTTGTGATTTTTTTCCTCTGTTTGCCGAAAAGGAGATTCCCTGTCGGAATATTATCGCTTTTCTACGAGAAAAATGGCGTAAAAATTGATTTTAAACAGCGGTTGACATGCTTCGAAGTACGGTAATGGAATATTTAGAATTTTATTGTCACGAATTGCGCCATGCGCGCGACACTTCTTTACCATTTCGGATAGTGTCTGGAACGCACGAACAAAACGCCGCTATTCGGATATAACGATGGATTATTTTGGACCAAACCAACATTTGTTATTGAAGTAGCAGTCCTGGGAGTGCATTCTGACGAAGACAACAAAAGGTAATCAAACTTTTATAATAGTAAATATGATTATGGTGAGTGCTAAACTTGCCGGGTGTCTAAATAGCGAGCCCGTGATGCCTGGGCTATGTACTTAGAATATTGCAAAATGTGCTTTCACCAAAAAGCTATTTTAAAATCGGACATATCAAGTGCATAGAGGAGGTCTGTATCTATAATTCTTAAAATAATTGTTATGCTTTTTGTGAACGTTTATCGTGAGTAATTTAGTAAAATGTTAGCGAATTCCCCGGAAGTTTTCTAGTTTGCTAGTTCTGAACGTCACATGCTAATGTAAAAAGCTGGTTTTTGATATAAATATGAACTTGATTGAACAAAACATGCATGTATTGTATAACATAATGTCCTAGGGTTGTCATCTGATGAAGATCATCAAAGGTGAGTGCTGCATTTAGCTGTCTTCTGGGTTTTGGTGACATTATATGCTGGCATGAAAAATGGGTGTCTGATTATTTCTGGCTTGGTACTCTGCTGACATAATCTAATGTTTTGCTTTCGTTGTAAAGCCTTTTTGAAATCGGACAGTGTGGTTAGATTAACGAGAGTCTTGTCTTTAAATAGCTGTAAAATAGTCATATGTTTGAGAAATTGAAGTAATAGGATTTTTAAGGTTTTGAAAATCGCGCCACAGGCTGCAAGTGGCTGTTACGTAGGTGGGACGCAAGCGTCCCACCTAGCCCATAGAGGTTAAGAGTGGGACACTGACATGCATCGTAATTCCACACGAGGCTACTCTCTCTCCTGTGCGTCTGTCACTGTGTGGTGCCCTGTTACATTACAGGAGAGCGAGGGGACATTAATGTAGAACCAGGAGGCTTTTAAAGAGCTTTTAGATGCAACGGTCACACTTTTAGCAATCAGCACGGGATGGAAGCAGCCATCACTTATTCATTCAGTTCTTTTTCAGGTTAAAATGAAAGCTAGTCCCATAGGAACAGCACACTGGCTCCTGCTCATATGTAGCTCAGCTGTTGGCTGACTGATGCTATGCTGGCTGGTTGCAGTGTTAGAGCTTTATTGAGACTGTCTACTATACTGCCTGATGCTAGCTGAGAATATTCCTCTGCCCAGACAGCTTGGCAACACTGGGCAAATGGTCAAACTGCTCCTCTCACTAGTCAGTCCGGTCGGTAGGGCTAGACTGTGTGTGTCCAGTCTGGTGTCTCCAGAGCTGCCCATTGATGGGAACATGGTCCCACTTCATTCACACTGAGGGGCTCCTTAGGATCCTGCCGAAGTGGAAAATACAGCCTCTTCCCTGACAGCTGTGTACTATCAGAGTTGAGAGTGTTTAAACATTTGAATTTGAAAGGGCTCAAGAAATACTCAGGGAGAAATTACAAAAAATATATAAATAAATAAATAAATCACATCTGCTAGACGAACACAAAAACACTTAAGTGCACAACAGTGTGGCAAAGGAACAATGTTTTTCTATGAAGGGAGAGCATTGACAGCAGACTATTTCATCTGGGGAGAATAAACCTTCATCTACATTCGATTTTCCTCTACCTCCAGAATGCATCTGTAGACTAGAAGTGGATCTGAGGAGATTAGATGAATAAACATCTGAAAAAAAGATTATCCTTAAAAAGGAGGGATATGTCAAAAAATACAAAAAAAGTAAACAGTTGCCACTTTTGTGAAAAAACAATAGCGTTAACGTTAAAACAAGAGGTTGGCGAGAGCCGAGGCAGGTAGGAATGTCTCCCAGACAGTCCCAAGCCTGGTAAATGAGCAAATCAACCCAGTCTCCAAGCTCTCCGCTGATGAAGCCCTCAGTTTGCAAGTCAAAAGTACGGCTAAGTGTGACAGTGGAGAGAACTGTGGAGGCAAAGCATAATCCTGAGAGGAGTGAACTCAGCTGCATGAAGACGGGCTCAGATTTAGACATAGGCCATCAATTTCCTTAAAGTGCTGTGACACTGAGATGCTAAAGAGCAAGCTTTGGCAGTGTGCCTCCACACAACTCTGGGTAATGAAGACAGAGCACGGCCAGGGACGGACTGGCTCTCACAGCGACACCAGGGCAGCGTCTCAACTCTCTACCACGAAGCGCGGTAGCCACGCTAAACAGGCTTACACACACACACACACACACACACACACACACACACACACACACACAGCTGGAGCACGAGACTCACCGCCACACAGAACAGCTTATCCACCAAGCGTTATCATTGGTCCACTCCTAGTCAACAAAGGCTTTAAAGAATGGTCAGATACAAACAGTCGAACACACCTGAGGATAGGAGCCAAATGAGTTGCTGTTTAAGCAGTCCACCTGCTAGCTGGCTGTATACTGGTTAGCTGACATCGTCATGAAAACAATGTGCATGCTTCTCAATGGGGCAGAAGGCCATGTTGTTGTGATTCTGGATGGCCAGATAGCTAGCAACAATGACAAGAAGCTGCCATGTGGGGACTCATAGGTGGCTCTTTTTGGCAAGTTTTATCTTGATACCATGTCTTGTTTTGAGGTGTTTTTACTGATGTCACGTCTATGCTAATATGGCTAATATTCACTAGCTAGCTAACAAACAACTGTAACGATGTATTTGAGAGACAACAAGCTCATTGTGCAAATGTATTTTTTTTTTAAATAAACATTGGAGACTAAATATAGTTTATATGCTGTTAATAATCTAAGCCAACCCTGGTCTGTCTTTCCCCATAGTTGCCAAGCGCGCCAGTTTTGTTGCTAAACAACCAACCCGTCTATAACGTCATACGCAAGGAGACTACAAAGTCGCCATACAAAAAACATATTCAAAAGAGATTGGCTGAGATGACCGGTTCCTTTCAGAGATTCTCACTGCTGTTGATGTGTTAGCCTACTACCTGAGAAGCTATTTTAAAACACCATTAAGAAATGTATGGTCATCAGCTAATGCTGTGTTTGATATGAAGGGGAGACTCCGTGCTTCACAGCTCTGGGAATAATTACCTAAAGAGAGGAGCTCACACAGCTCACACAGTGCTGCTGGGATAATGGTCCCACAGTAAAACACACAGAGACAGACTGTATTGTCATGGTGGCCCCAGTGTGCAAGAGTAAACTATTCAACAAGCAGGGGCCACACCCGTCCTGCCATGACATGTTCATGAACGAGTCAGGGAGAAAATATTCAGAGATTTACACTAGCTTTTCTTAGTCTATTTGTTGGGGGGAGGGCTAATGATAGTAGCAATCTAGACCGTGGCACACTGATGGACAGAAACACAGGAGCTGGTGGGCTTTTTAATGTGAGAACAAGGTTAGAAGATTAATCAAATCAGGAAACAGAGGGGCCTTGTATGAAAACAAAACAGAGCACGCTCAGATTGCCTCCATCAACCCCCATACATGGGCATGACATCTCCTATGCATTGTCCCACACAGCCTACTAACATGCAACACCAGTGGAATAAAGCAGAATAGACAAGAGAGAAATGCAATTATTTAACTAAAAAGACAGCTCATTGTATATGGCTCAATTTGGAAAGGGCTGGTATTTCTGAGAAGTGATACACATTAAATATTGACAACCCTATCATGCAAAACAGCCTTTAGTTTAATTGAAATGTTTGGTTAAAGAACAAGGTTAGTCCTCGTTTTAATATTTGTTCAGGCCGGGATGATACCAGTATGGCGATACATGTTTGTACCGTGGCAAGTAAACAAAACATGAAGTGAATTTAACTTCTTTAGGAAAACAGCCCTAATGTTGGAAACAAAACATCATTATGTTGTCATCCAGAGTCACATTTATTTAATTTCCAGGATATAGCACACAACTTAAATAGAGCAGATTCTGCTTCGTGTTTTCATTTTTGCCATGGAAATAAATATTGTAATACAGGCATCATCACAGCCCTAGTAATTGATACATTGATATATTGTAATACAGGCATCATCACAGCCCTAGTAATTGATACATTGATATATTGTGATACAGGCATCATCACAGCCCTAGTAATTGATACATTGATATATTGTGATACAGGCATCATCACAGCCCTAGTAATTGATACATTGATATATTGTAATACAGGCATCATCACAGCCCTAGTAATTGATACATTGATATATTGTGATACAGGCATCATCACAGCCCTAGTAATTGCAACACTGAAAGTTCTTTAGAACCGATGTTGCAACAATTTATTCAGTTACAAAAAAAGAAGAAAAGAAAAAAGATACCTTAAAACTTCATGACAATGAGACATCTTTTGCCCTCTATTGGTACAATGTACAGTTTCAGGGGATATGCCTTCCAGTGATACTCATTTTATCATCAGTTGTTAAACCTCTGTCCTAAAAGTGAAATATGTAGCCTGTTATGTACAAACCCACTCTAGCCCAGCCTACAGCAGCCAAAGCTGCCCAGGACGAACTGAATCAACAGGGAAACGGTCAGAGATGGAGTATGGCAGGAACACCACGGTCCCTTCAGCTGTCAGACCACATACGACTCCAGTGGATTCATGGATTTTTTTCATTGAGAAAACCCATTGGAGGAATGTACACCTAACTGTTACCATGGCACAGCCGTGCCTCTTGTTTTCCTTTCCGTATCACACCACATCTGTGTGTTGGGTCACTGTCCGGAGGAAGGGAGGGGCATGTGAGGACTGTGACCCCAGTGCTGAATATGCCAGCATAAGGAAGTGTTTTCATGACATAAAAAAATAACAGGGATAACTAGCAAGTCATTTATTAACATAATTTCCTCCCTTATCTAGCAGCCACAAAAAGTTAATGTAAAACCCTCTGGAATATTCAAATCGAGAAACAATATAAGCCTATGCCTAGCCAATACAAGAATTTTGTTTGCCTAGTCAAACCATTTGAATAGTGTTGCAGGTAGTCACTGACTTTGAATTAGTTGGCAGGGTAAAGGACACGGAGGGCTAACACTATTTGCAAGAAAAAATGTTGGCTACTCCTTATTTGTATCCTGCTGGAATGCACCTGTTAGCCCAAATTACCAGAGCAGTCAATGACAAGTAATGCATGTGGGCTTCATAGTGTAGGCTTGGTCAATAGTATTTCAGTGAAGTCTTCATCCTCACACATGGAGGTGCCAAGCTTGAAAGGCTAGATAGAACCCCTTGACAGGAACAGAGGAAGTGGAAACAGCTTGGGTCATGATGACTCACCCTTCCCATACATTAACATGCTGGGAAAAGGCAGGTTTTTTGACAGGCAAGAGGGCTCAGAGCTCCACCACTTGTTCTCCTGGTTGCTATTGCACCATACAACAACACTGTGAGTGATGGGTAAAACACTAGCCAACATCCCTGACAAGACATCCAGCCATTGACTACTGAGGGGTGAAAACATGGCATTGGTGGTTACTATTGTGGTGTGGACCAATGCCATGTCCACATGTAGGTACAATGTTCCTCCTCATTCCATGCATGCTTAGAAGAGGTTCATCTGAATTACTGTACAGGGTGTGGGGTCCATTGCTCATGTGATGCTAAAATAATTATGAAGCAGCCATTATGGCACACAGCACAATGTCTGCACACAATTCTAGGTTAGCCTACTGTGGAAAGTCAAGTCGGAGACCAAAGGAAATTGTGATGTGAAGGCATGTTTCTAGGTGCTGAGGGTTCAGCACAAAAGTATAACTAGACTAGGCACACACACACACACACACACACACACACACACACACACACACACACACACACACACAGAGCGGTTTGGAGTGGATTTCTAAATTCTAGTCTTACTGCTCAACATCCACTTGAGTATGATGCAGAGAGCAAAGAAACAAGAGGCAGGGCAAGTTAGTGGTCTGTGTTAACAAGCAAAGAGCCTAGTGATAATGAAGTCAGAAGTGAATGTGATGCTCCTTACAGCTCCCAGCTGAAAGGGATATTGCTGTGAAAGGAATAATGATTTGACACTGGAACACGATTTAAACGCAGGAGCCATTTTCAGGTCAATGTTAGACAATAATAAACTTTCAGGAAACTGATTTTCAAGTCAAAACACTAGTGGTAGAAGAACCATGCACTCTGAAAAAAGCCAGAAAAACAAACTGACAGGGAATGTTAGAACAGTCATTATAGAAATACAAATGTCAGGCACCATGTCACAAGTCTCAGAATGAACAAACTAGCCAACCATTTCACAGTTTCTCCACAAAAGAAAGCAGCAGAGGAAACGGTGTGTCAACAAACCAATGTGGTGAGTCTGATAAGCAATGACTGGTAGGTCCCTGTCAGTAAAACATCACTGGTAATCGTGATTGTTTAAGCTTGGCTACATGTTTCAGTTTCCTGAATTGTTGCTTGATGCGGTCTACTCTCACATAGGTACGTGTTTGCAAAAGGCATCAGTGTCTTAACAGCGCGATTTGCCAAGGCAGGATGGTCTGAGCGCAGCCCAATCCAGAAGTCTGGCAGTGGCTTCTGATTAAATTACATTTTCACAGAACCGCTTGTTGCAATTTCGATGAGGCTCTCTTGTTCAGATATCGGTAAGTGGACTGGAGGCAGGGCATGGAAGGGATAACAAATCCAGTTGTTTGTGTCATCAGTTTTGGGAAACTACCTGCGTAATTGCGCACCCAGCTCACTCAGGTGCTTCGTTATATCACATTTGACATTGTCCGTAAGCTTGAGTTTATTTGCGCACCAAAAAAATCATACAATGATGGAAAGACCTGTGTGTTGTCCTTGTTAATGCAGACAGAGAAGAGCTCCAACTTCTTAATCAGAGCCTCAATTTTGTCCTGCACATTGAATATAGTTGCGGAGAGTCCCTGTAATCCTAGATTCAGATCATTCAGGCGAGAAAAAACATCACCCAGATAGGCCAGTCGTGTGAGAAACGTCATCATGCAAGTGGTCAGACAAGTGAAAATTATAGTCAGTATAGAAAACTTTAAGCTCGTCTCTCAATTCAAAAAAAGAACTTGTCAATACTTTTCCCCTTGATAACCAGCGCACTTCTGTATGTTGTAAAAGTGTTACATGGTCGCTGCCCATATCATTGCATTGTGCAGAAAATACACGAGAGTTCAGGGGCCTTGCTTTAACAAAAGTTAACCATTTTCACTGTAGTGTCCAAAACGTCTTTCAAGCTGTCAGGCATTACCTTAGCAGCAAGAGCCTCTCGGTGGATGCTGCAGTGTACCCAAGTGGCGTCGGGAGCAACTGCTGGCACGCGCGTTACCACTCCACTATGTCTCCCTGTCATGGCTTTTGCGCCATCAGTACAGATACCAACACTTCTTGACCACCAAAGTCCATTTGATGTCACAAAGCTGTCCAGTACTTTAAAAATATCCTCTCCTGCTTTCCTGGTTTCCAGAAGAGGATGTCTTTCTTAATTGACCCCCCCCCCCAAAACGTAACAGACATATACCAGGAGCTGTGCCAGGCCCGCCACGTCTGTTGACTCATCCAGCTGTAATGCATAGAATTCACTGGCTTGTATGCGAAGCAGTAATTGTTGCAAAACATCTCCTGCCATGCATTGCCTGTATAGTTTTTTTTGCCTTTTCCCCCAGCCATATCCGCAGCAGCAGGAAGAATTAAATCCTCCACAATAGTATGGGGCTTGCCTGTCCTAGCCACTCGGTAGCTCAGCATATAAGATGCTTCTAATTAAATGGTATCTGTTGCTTTTATACATGTCTTACTACTCGAAAGTCATCTCCTGTGGCTTATTTTTCAAATTGCCATGTTTTGTTTCTAAATGTCTGCGCAAGAGTTTCATCTGAGTTGTGAGATAGTACTTTTGCACATATAAAACACACTGTGGCTGAGGAAAGGCACTACTCCCAATATAAGTGAACCCCAAATCAATGTAGTTCATCATATTTGCACTTCTTCGTCTGTGCTTTCCCGGGTAAGGGGGCAGTAGCTCTTCGGCTGCATCAGATTCACAACTGTCAGTGTCAATGCTAGCTGGGCTAACAACAAATTACTGATGTTAGCATTTGATGTCCTCGTAGAAGCAGAAAAACTTACGTCGTCAACAGGTAGACAGAGCTGGTATGTGACTCTGGACGCGGGCCTTACTAAATGGACTGTTTGAAAATGTGAAGAATATTTTTTTTAAATTATGAAAAAGTGTTAATTAAATGTGATTTTTTTTTTTATTTGGCGTACCCCTGACGGCATTGCGCGTTTTGGAAATACCTGGATTAGTTTGGGAATACCTGGATTAGTACATATTAAAGCAAGACGCCTAGAAATGGTACTGGAGAGAACAAATATGCCTGCTTCTAAAATTAATTCAAATCCCTCAACACAAAAACCATTCAGCATCCATATTGCCGAGGTCCACAATACTGTCAACCAGGAAACCTATGACATTACAATAGCAGTGAGATTACATCGAAAGTTCTTATTTTTCTTCCCTTTACTCTCTCCCATAAGATCCTGTCGGGTGCATCACCGCCTGGTGCAGCAACTGCACCACCCACAAACGCAGGGCTCTCCAGAGGGTGCTGCGGTCTGCACAACGCATGATCGGGGGCAAACTACCTGCCCTCCAGGACACCTACAACACCAATGTCACAGGAAGGCCAAAAAGATCATCAAGGACAACCACCCGAGCCACTACCTGTTCACCCCGCTTCCATCCAGAAGGCGAGGTCAGTACAGGTGCATCAGAGCTGGTACAGAGAGATTGAAAAAAAAGCTTCCATCTCAAGGCCATCAGATTGCTAAAAATCAGCCACCACTAGCACAGAGAGGTAACTGCCTACCTACAGACTTGACATCACTGGCCACTTTAAAAAAAAAAAGGAACAGCAGTCACTTTTAATAATGCCACTAAGAATGTTTACATATTTTGCATTACTCATATATGTATATACTGTATCCTTCACTATGTATTGCATCTTAGCCACTCTGTCACTTCTCATCCATATATTTTACACTTTTTAAAATTTTATTTAATATCCAAAACATACAATATACTTGCAGTGAAGCCCCTCAACTACATCATACCAGTCATCCGACAGACTCCCATTCAGAGCGACACACAGAAGCATCCAGGGTCAATGCCCTGCTCAAGGGCACATTGACAGATCTCCCACCAGGGAAAAAAAAACGTGAACCCAAGATCCCCCCACAGTTCCCCAATAGCTGTCCCTCAACCACTCGAGACCCCTCCCACAGTCCACCCCCAAAGAAGAAAAATAAAAAATACAATTAATTCCATTCCCCACCCCCCAATGCACCAGCAACCAAGAGAATGAACTAAATTGAAAAAAAGACAGAAAACAGCAAACAATGCAAATAAATAACAACTAAAATCATTACAGCAATGCCAACTGAATATGTCTGGCACTATTACATGCATGTGTGTGTTCTTGTATGCGTTTATTTGAATGCGAGTGTGAGTATATGCATGTGTACCTGCACGGCATCAGCCTCAGGCAAACTGGCATTAGTTGTAAAAACACTGCCCCTCAGTGTCATTCAAACATAATAAAAAGTGTGTTTTATTTAGACTTTTATATTTGCCCATCATTCTAACTCCACTCCCACATGTCTCCAATTCCACATCCCAATCCATCTATCCACAGATTGCGAGTTGAAAATAAATACTTTTACTAAGAGTATTAGTAATTGACTGACCAGGTCTCTCCAGATCTCCTAACAGTACCATTTCTAGGGTTAATTTTAGATCCATTTTCAGCCATTCCTGAACCTGAGACCAGAAACAGGCTACCTACATTTTACTTTTTTTTTTGTCATTTTAGCAGACGCTCTTATCCAGAGCGACTTACAGTACTGAAAGCATACATTTCATACATTTTTTTAAAATTATTTCCCCCCCCCATACTGGCCCCCCGTGGGAATCGAACCCACAACCCTGGCGTTGCAAACACCATGCTCTACCAACTGAGCCACACGGGACCATGGGCAATACCAAAATAGTCTATTGATTCTGTATCCTCACAACAAAATCTGCAGAGCTTCGATGATTTTATGCACCAAATATTCAACATTTTGTTGGTGGCAAGAATTATATATAATAATTTTAGCTGAAAAGCACAAAGTCTTGAATCCTGCGTTGTTTTACATATCAACTCAATCACCCTGTACCATGGAATCGGTACATCAAAAATCTCTTCCCAACTATTTTGCAATCTGTATGGCACAGTTGGTCCTCAAATGAAACTGGTATACTTTTCTATTTTGATTCCTTCGCCAGTTTTGATCCTTTATATATATATATTGGGCAGACAGACCAGTTCCCTACCTCCTCCCGCTGCCACCTGCATCCTCCATTTTTGGGGTAATGCTGTAATCAACTGGTTGTACTATTGGATTGAGCAGACCTTCCCATGCACTTCTGATAACTCTACCATTCCAAATAACAATATCATTTAAGAACAAAATACCCTTTTCAAACATCTATCCCATAAATACAGGTATTTTTATCAACCAGCACATTTGAGTTCAGACATAATATTTGTTCTCTCTTTTCAGGGGGATGAAATTGAAATTGTAGCCAGCAAAGCAATACTTGTTTGAAAAAGACAGATACTTTGAATAAAGTATCATTTTCAATTAATCGAAAATGAGACATGGCAATCTGCACAAAGGCAAAAAGGCCATTTTTAAACAATGGATGAGCTTTTCTTATTAATCTACTCGAGAACCATTTAGGATTCAAATAAAACTTTTGAATGAGTGAAGCTTTTAGAGAGAGGTTTAGTGCTTTATATTTAATAATCTCAACCCACCCAATTCATAATATAGATAGGCTTGTTTTATTTTGTCTGGTTTAGCGTCCCAGATAAAGCGAAATATTATTTGCTCATATGATTTGAAAAACGAATCATCAGGAGTAGGCAGCGCCATAAGTAACTGAGTAAACTGAGATATGACTAAGGAGTTAATCAGGGCAATTTTTCCATAAATAGACAGGTATTTACCTCTCCATGGTTGCAGGATCTTGTCTATTTTTACAAGTTTTCTATTGAAATTCATTGTGGAGAGCTTATTTATATATTTTGTGATATGAATACCAAGTATGTCTACTTCACCATCAGCCTATTTTATAGGTAAACTGCAGGGTAATGTAAAAGTTGTATTTTTTCAAAATTCCAATAAAACTTGAGTCGTCGGCATACATGGACACCTTTTTAAGCCTTGGATTTCTAATCCTCTAATGTTGTTATTGTATCCGATTTTAATAGCTAGCATTTCGATGGCCATAACGAATAGATATGGTGACAGCGAACAACCTTGTTTCACTCCTCCTGACAATTCAAAACTCTGAGAAGTATCCGTTATTTACTATTTTACACCTGGGGTTGCTATACATTATTTTTACCCATTTTATAAAGAGATTTACCGAAACTGAAAAAATACAGGCATTTATAAAAAATAAAAAAATCCAGTCTTACTTGATGTTGATGTTCAATTATTTCTAGCAGTGGTCGTATATTATCTCCAATGTATCATCCATGTAAAAAACCTGTCTGATCAAGATGAACAATACCTGGTAAAACCCTTTTAATTCTGAGTGCTATGCATTTCGCTAGTATTTTTGCGTCGCAATATTGAAGTGTAAGGGGCCTCCAGTTTTTTTAGATAGACAGGGACTTTATATTTGCCATCTGGGTCTTGTTTTAATAAGAGAGAAATCAGACCTTCCTGCTGAGTACCTGACAGACTACCATTTCTATAGGAGTAGTTATAATCAAAAAAAGGCTTGATATACCTCTACTGATATGCTATTAAGCCCTGGGGTGTTTCCAGACTGAAAGGATTTAATAGCCTCAAAAAGGTATTCCTCTGTAATTTGGCATTCGCACTGATCTTTCTGTACATTTGTTAATTTTCCATTTTTATATTATTTGGAAATAATTCCTTACCGTAATTTTCATTCAGTGGGAGAGGATGACACGGAAAACAGAACATCTGCCTAAAATAATTAGCATTCTCTTTTTAAAATATAATTCGGAGAATCAAAGATGACTCCGTCTTCAGTAACGAGTTTCTGCAAATTATTTTGGCTAGCATTCCTGTATTGGAGATTGAGGAAGAATTTTGTGCATTTTTCTCCATATTCCATCCAGTTTGCTTTATTTTTGTCATAGATTACATTAGATCGTTCTTGAATAAGTTCAAGTTCTTTTTCCTCTAACTTGTTTTGTATCTCTGTAGTATTGTTTTAATTGCTATCTACCTGTACTATTAGTTCATGGATTTCCCTTGTTAGTCTTGTCTCTTTAGCCAGAAACTTATTTTTTTATTATTGATGAATATTGAATTGAATAACCTCTGAAGGTACATTTAAAAAGGTATCCCAAACAATAAGGGGATTTGCTGAACCTATATTATACTGGAAAAATGCAGTTATAAATTATTTTGTCTTAGTTAAAAATAAGTTGTCCTCCAGTAAACTTTGATTACAGTTCCAATATCCCCGTCCACGTGGAAAATCTATAGGAGTTATGTGAATGCCAATTAGATGATGATCCGATCTCATTCTGTCTCTTATTAAAACTTAACCTTTGATGCAAGAGAGAAAGAGACAAGAAAGTAGTCAAGATGACTAGCTTGATTTAATCTCCATGTATATCTCACTAGGTCGGGGTTTTTTAGTCTCCAAATATCCGCTATTTCTAATGTGTCCATAATATTTGTGACTTCCTTAAGGGCACAGTGATGATAGTTTGTAGAGTGATTACCTTTACGGTCCATTGAGGTACTTAACACTGTTATAGTCTCCTACCATAATGATATACATATCTATTTTATATATTCTCATCCCATTCCTTTACTAGATTGTGTGTACTAGCTTTTGTGGAATTTGTTAGATATTACCTGTTAGACACTGCTGCACTGTCGGATCTAGAAGCATAAGCATGTCGATACACTCGTAGTAACATCTGCTAAACATGTGTATGTGACCAATACAATTTGATTTCCCTGTGTTTTTCAACCTTTCAAAAACACACACGCGCACACACACACACACAAACACAGCAAAGCACCCATTTCCTGTCATGACCCATTAATCTTACAGTGCATGTTGGTGATACACACACACACCTCTGTCTGCTCACCCTGGGATGGAACAGAACGGAAACAGCTCCGCCAATCATGTCACTGTGTTTACACTATTGCAGCACCATACACACTACAACCAGCTGAGAGCGGGAGTGTCTTTATTGAAAGTTCCAACCCTACACGCACTACGGTAAGAGTATGATAAAATGCAGCTGTGGGTTAATCATGGCTTATTCAGAGGTTTAAACTAGAGAAGCAAAAAAAATGATTGTGTGAATCACATTTCCTCCTAAGGTGAAGAAATGTCATATTGCCTTGGGTATCAATACTATGTCACCACTAGACAAACTTCCCTGCATTTCGTACATGGGGCCTATTTGTTTATAGCCTGCACATTAGGCTACACCTGAAACATGGAAAGGATGACCTTGAACAGGGGAAATCCAATTAAGCAATCTCTGACCTTAGTTGACAATACACCAGACAAGAACACTAGCATTTTCACAACTTGGAAAATGCACCAAAAATAAGAATGTTGACAACAAAGAGGGTGAGAAGGAGGGAGTGCTGGGGGGAAAGAGACAGCTGCCAGCAGAGTGCACTTTATCTGATTGGATGAGTCAAGGACAATCCTTTGTGGACACATACTGTATGAAGTGTGATACCAATGGAGAAAAAAAGTATCTAAAGGGCATATTTTGCCCGTTGACTTGTTTTGGAAAAGATTGGGGCAGCTTTTCTGTCAAGAGCTTTCGGGGGCAAATATGGAAAATCTAGGGGCAAAAATGCACAAAGCCCCTCTGCCCCTGTGTATTTCTGACACTGACATTGCACATCTTGAATATGGTCAATATTTGCCTTTGTGGGTGTGAATATACTAGAATGCTGCTCTGCATGCTTCAAACTAACAAAATACAATATTATAACAATGTCAATTGTGGAAAGTCATTGAAGTTCTTTGGACATGTGAGGGGAAATATAATCCAGGATTACATATTTTTCCCACAACCCCACATTCTGAAAGGCTTTGCTATGCCTCCCTAACAAGCCACTGTGCATTACCAAAGCACAGGACTCAGTGCAACTCCTGATGGCTCCAAAACACTGTTTTATTCTCCACATACAAGCAAGGCCTTTCGGCAGAGTCGCTCTCTCGGAGTCTTGCTGACATCTTATCTTCTCTTGGCAAATGCTGTCCAATACATTCAAATGTCAGGGGAAGTCACACACCCCATGTAATGTCTGTGTGAAACAGCAGAATGGGAGAAAATGAAGCCGGTGTGTGGACTGCCACAGCGCTAGTGAAAAGACAGCATCTCAACAAGTGAAGAGAATATGATGCGTTGGAACATAGGGATGTTCCTAGTCAATTAACATGGCTGCCTACTCTACTTCCTCTTTAGAAATGATGGCTTTTGGGTCAGTACCAGCTAAAAAATGTTTCTCTCAACAAGAACAGATAAGCCAGATCTCCTGCTTTCCCTCTATGAATAATTAATTTCCAACCCTGGAAACATATTTGAGTCAAAAGGGAAGAATCTGTTACCACAAACCCTAACAAATCATTAATATCCACCCATGAATCAAATATATGGTTTTATGACAACATCTCACATTCATTATTAATTTGCGTGTGGCATCTGGCATTGAATTATAGATTTTGAAACCCAAATACTGATAACATAATTTGCCTTTCCAGTAAAATGTATAAGATAATACACAGCGTACAAAACATTAGGAACACCAGCTCTTTCCATGACATAGAATGACCAGGTGAATCTAGGTGAACGCTATGATCCCTCATTGATGTCACTTGTTAAATCCACTTCAATCAGTGTAGATGAAGGGGAGGAGGATTGTGTATGTGTGCCATTCAGGGGGATTTAAGTGCCTTTGAGCGGGGTATGGCAGTAGGTGCAGGCACACTGGTTTGAATGTGTCAAGGGTTTTTCACGCTCAACTGTTTCCGTGTGTATCAAGATTGGTCCACCACCCAAAGGCCTTCCAGCCAACTTGACAACTGTGGGAAGCATCCCTGTGGAATGCTTTCGACACCTTATAGAGTCCATGCAACTCAATATTAGGTGGGTGTTCCTAATGTTTTGTACACTCAGTGTACAATGATCTGAGGCTCTGAGCATATAGCCTAAGCCTAGAGGACATCAATTGCTATAGTGGTGACCAATTTAATCCCAAACTCTCCTTTTGAATACAAATCTGTGCTTTTAAAATTGCGTTTGGAGTGGACATATCTTCTTAGTTTATGAAAGAACATTGTCATGGTCCTCTAAGAGAACTGTTTCCGCAGTAATCATTTGATTTCCAGTCACAGAAGGCAGTGCTGGGTCTGGCTCATATCCTCTTTTCCACAGAAAGCAAACATCATGGTGAACCATCACGGACTCTGGGCGGCATCCTCTCTACTCACACACTCACACAGTTGGCAGCAAACGCTCTCTTAACTTCTCTAGGGTAGGGGGCAGTATTTTGACTTCCGGATGAAAGGCGTGCCGAAATTAAACTGCCTGCTACTCAGGCTCAGAAGGTAGGATATGCATATTATTAGTAGATTTGGATAGAAAACACTGAAGTTTCTAAAACGGTTTGAATAATGTCTGTGAGTATAACAGAACTCACATGGCAGGCAAAATCCTGAGAAAAATCCAACCAGGATGTGTGGAAATCTGAGGCTTGTAGTTTTGTAAGTGATTGCCTATACAGTACACAGTAACTTAGGGTTCATGTTGCACTTCCTAAGGCTTCCACTAGATGTCAACAGTCTTTAGAATGTTGTTTCATGCTTCTATTGTGAATATGGAACGAACAAGAGGGCCTGGAGTCAGATGAGTGAGGAAATGACATGAGCTCAGAGGTGCGCGCTCACGTGAGTGTGAGCTGTGTTCCTTTTCTTTTCTGAAGACATTGGAATTATCCGGTTGGAATATTAATGAAGATCTTTGTTAAAAACATCCTAAAGATTGATGCTATACATCGTTTGACATATTTCTACGAACGTAAATATAACTTTTTTTGACTTTTCGTCATGACATTTTCGCGCGCTTCCTGCATTTGGAGTAGTGGACTGAACGCGTGAGCAAAAAGGAGGTATTTGGACATAAATGATGGACTTTATCGAACAAAACAAACATTTATTGTGGACCTGGGATTCCTGGGAGTGCATTCTGATGAAGATCAAAGGTAAGTGAATATTTATATTATTATTTCTGAGTTTTTTTTGACTCCACAAAATGGCGGGTTTGGTTTCATGTCTGAACGCTATACTCAGATTATTGCAAAGTGTGCTTTCGCTGTAAAGTTTTTTTGAAATCTGACACAGTGGTTGCATTAAGGAGAAGTGTATCTATAATTCTTTGATTTAAAGTTTAACCTCTTGGCGTTCCCCTAGGATAGGTGGCGCTAAAGCGATTTTTGAAAAAAATGTGTGCCCATTTTAAACGGCCTCCTACTCAAACTCAGAAGCTAGGATATGCATATAATTAATACTTGTGGATAGAAAACACCCTAAAGTTTCTAAAACTGTTTGAATGGTGTCTGTGAGTATAACAGAACTCATATGGCAGTCAAAACCCCGAGACAGATGGAAACAGGAAGTGGAATTCTGAATTGCGAACTCAACTTCATCACGTTGCCTATTAATCACACCGTGAGCTATGGTTCATTGAGCGCTTCCTATTGCTTCCACTAGATGTCCCCAGTCTTCACAAATTGGTTTGAGCCTTCTACTGTTAAAACTGAATGAATGAGACGCTGTGGAACGTAGTCACACGGAGAGGGCCATCACCATTATGACGCCGGCGCCCCTGGTTACCCTCCCCTTTCGAAACGTTTTGAAACACAATACAATCGTCCCCCTCGAATCTTATTGGCTCTCTTGTTGAAAAACGCCCTGAAGATTTATGTTATACAACGTTTGACATGTTTGAACGAACCTAAATGGGAAAAAAAATGCATTTTCTCGAAATGGCTGTCCCGTGGCCGACGGAAGTTTTGGAGCAGCCTTCAGACGCGCTAACAAGAACAAGCTCTTGGAACATAAAGGAGTCATTTTTTCGAACGAAAATACATTTGTTGTGGACCTGGGATTCCTGGAAGTGCTTTCTGATGAAGACAACCAAAGGTAAGGGATTATTGACAATAGTATACAAGACTAGATGTGATATGCGATTGTTCCAAGATGGCTAGCCTATTGCTAGCCTATTGTTCTGAGTATCGCATCCCCTTTTATCGCAAAGTGTGATTACCCAGTAAAGTTATTTTTAAATCTGGCATTACAGGTGCTTTCAAGAGATATTCATCTATAAATCTTAGAATGACAATATTACATTTAAAAAATGTTTTCGAATAGTAATTTAGTAAATTGTAGCTCTGTTTCATCGGATGCATTTGAGGGAAAATAGTTAGTCAACGTTACGCACCGATGTAAAATGCTGTTTTTATATATAAATATGAACTTTATCGAACAAAAGAATGCATGTATTGTGTAACATGATGTCCTAGGTGTGTCATCTGATGAAGATTGTCAAAAGGTTAGTGCTGCATTTAGCTGTTTTTTGGTTATTTGTGACACCTCTTCTTGCTTATTGCTTATTTGTGATGCATGTGGTTGGTCGAAAAATGGCCATGTGGCTACTTTTACGATATACTCCTCTAACATAATCTAATGTTTTGCTTTTGCTGTAAAGCCTTTTTGAAATCTGACAACGTGGTTCGATTCAGGAGAGGTGTATCTATAAAACGATATAATTTGAAAAACATTTTTTTTAAATTAATAAAATTTTGTTATGCTAATAGGGATATGATTTTTCGCGGGATGTCCATCCCGCATACGGGACGGAGGCCGCACAGGGGTTAATATTTTATCAACGTTTATGATGAGTATTTCTATAAATTGATGTGCTCATTCACCGTAAGTTTTGGGAGGCAAAACATTTCTGAACATTACACGCCAAAGTAAAATGGGGTTTTTGGATATAAATATGAACTTTATGGAGCAAAACATACATGTATTGTGTAACATGAAGTCCTATGAGTGCCGTCTGATGAAGATTATCAAAGGTTAGTGATTAATTTTAGCTGTATTTCTGGTTTTTGTGACACCTCTTCTTGCTTGGAAAATGGCTGTGTGGTTTTTCTTGTCAAGGTGATGTCCTAACAATCTAATGCTATGCTTTCGCCATAAAGCCTTTTTGAAATCGGACAATGTGGTTGGATTAATGAGAAGATTATCTTTAAAATGGTGTAAAATACTTGTATGTGTGAGAAATTTGAATTATGAGATTTTTGTTGTTTTGAATTTGGCGCCCTGCTATTTCACTGGCTGTTGAATAGTGTGTCCCGCAGGTGGGACGGTCACGTCCCACATTCCCAAGAGAGGTTAAAGACACACCAGGGAACATGTGCCTCACACAGAGCTCTGCTGCTACTCTGTTTAGTTCTGCCATTAGTCTGACAGCCCTGACATCAAAATTACTATCTGACCCCCAACATAACATCAGGTGAACCAATTTGATGCTGAAGGCATTGTTTAAAGTATTATTCTTTACACCCTTCAAGTGAACCGTGATCAGACATGGTAGGGTAGGTAAAATCAATATGGCGTAACATTGAGTTGCTTCACGAATCAAACCACATGAGAAGAGTCATCCCCATAAGGACAGTTGAAGACAGGGAGGAACAATGTACTTTTACAGTATTAGAATTTGAGCATATGTCCCAGTCCTTTGTATGGATTGGAGTCATTACTGTACTAAAAGACAAATAGAAAAACGAAAGGCTCAAACTTGGCCATCATGAATAACATAACTAAGTCAACAAAACACCCATCATTAATGCATATGAGTGGGAATATTAGCTCACCGAGGAGAGCCATGAAACATGGTTCATTCTACTTTATCAGCTAATGAGAGTTTCTCAAGTGGAATCAACAAACAAAATAATTAATTAGGATGATTATTGATGCACTAGTAATTTCAAAATGGGGATTTGACAACACAATAACAATTTATGAGGAGCAAATGAAATCCAAGTCATGATCATTTAATTTAACCAGACCTAGCCGTCTCTGAAACAACACTTAATCTGCAGTGGAATGTTTCTGTTTCCATCGTTGAACAAACAGGACACCAGTCAGGAATTGCAGGGGAGCTCAATGCTCAGGGGGCACAGGGGAACACAAGGCCCACAGCAGCTTCAGGCAGATCAATTACTCACTTTGTGTTCACACACACACGAAAAAAACAGACCGTCAGAGCAGGTAAAAAACAGACCCGGCATATGTCTTTTATCCCATAGCAAACAGGAGAGGGAAATTAAAAATGCATGCGATGTCAGACAGATGAGGTGTATAGTCAGATGGAGTGGGACCTTAACAGGGCGAAGAATAATGATGAAGTCAAACGTTTGATGCCATGTTTATGAAAAAGCCTACATGGGTCAGTAAAAGTCTCTTCTAATGCACGCTACTACATCACAGGGGACATCCTGTCCATATGTGTCATGTTTTCAGGAGCTCTGAGTGCTGAATGAATTCAAATCAGATTAGAATGATGAAAATACAGATCACTAACTACATATAGCCTACCATATAAATCAAGTCATGTTTGCATCAGAGCCATAGAGATCTAGCTAGGCTGTGTACATATAAAATACAAAAAGAAAAAAGTCAGTGAGTGGGCATATCATGAGAATGACAGTTGTAATTTACAGTGTCACAATGTGTGAATAGCCTTTTCCTTTCTGTCGAAATAGCTAGAACATTCTGTACATTAGCATGTAATCACTTTGACAGCAAACATCTACACAAATCAACTTGCTACTAGACCTGGGGGTTCCCAAACGTTTACTGCACAAGACCCTAAATTGACACTAGAATATACAGAGGACCCCATTTGGAAAAAGTATACCCCCTAACGTTAGTTAATGCCATGTGTTCATATTTACTCAATTTTAGGTCCTGCCGGATGTCCAGAACTATGAAAGCACATTCGAATAGCGTAAAAGGTCTTAGTCGACACTAACAAGTTGTATTCTAAACCCAATTGAAGAGAAAAAAAAAGTTTTAATTTGTTTGTTAAGATCACCTTCTCAGGGGAACCCATTTCACGTTTGGGAACTACTGTACTCGACTCTCTGAACTAACAGTGCGTGACTGACACTGCAGTGATGAGGACTAGTATGTTGATAATATATAACTTTTAGTAAACATCAGATTCTAGATAGTTGAGAATGTCTTAAGAAAAATATCCACCACAGTTACATTCTTATTTTACTCCGGTGGACCTTTCTTAGGCTCTCTCGATATAGTCCTAGCGGAACCATAAATGTAAAAAAAAAAAAACAGGAGCTGGACCCCTCCCAGCTAGGTAACGTTAACGCTGCTAGCCTAGCTCGCTTGCTACCATTTCCTGAATCCGATTAGCGAGCTAGCTAGCGATTAAACACTTTTCTTGCTGTATGAATCAGAATGCCCAAACGTACCTTTAATGGTCCATATGCAATTAAACAGCAAGAGTTGTATCAAGACCATATCGATTAAATTCATTGTTAGAACATTGACACGGCGAACGCTTTACTGTTTCGATTTGCACTTCTTAAAGGCGAAGTCCGCGCTCTGTTTATGGCAGTACCTTCACAACCGCCTTTCACCGCTTGTCTAACGGCCTGACGTCAGGCGCGCAGTCAGCGTTCTAGTCCCTCCTACCTCACTAGCGCAACAAAACCTGTTTTATTTTATTTGATAGGGCCGCTTATTTGTTGAAAACAACAATTCAAGTGCAATAAATTCAACAGCGACAAACCAAGCCACTTTTCAATATCAAGTTAGCCTACAAATTAATATTTGTTATGTATTAGGATCCCATTAGACAACGCCAATGGCGACAGCTAGTCTTACTGGGGTCCGACATATAACGAAAAAGACATTACAGACAAAATACTTGACAATTTGCATACATTTAAAAACATTAACATGTTTTGTGTGTGTGCATCTATCAGTTGCACATACATGTTAGTACATTCAAACAACAAGTAGGTCACATGGGGGAGAGGCGTTGTGCTGTGAGGTGTAGCTTTATTTGTTTTTTGATACCAGGTTTGCCGTTCACTTGCGCTGTATAAGATGGAAGGGAATTCCATGCACTCATGGCTTTGTATAATACAATATCATGTATTGACAATAATGCATTTGTCTTGGACAGAGTTTTAAAAATATCCCTGTACCCTGATTTAATGGAATATGATTTCAGTATTGAATACAGTACATCACTACAATAGATTCCACCGTGAAATGTCAATGCCTATATGAATTGGGGGGAAACATTTTTTAAAATTCAAGGAACAATCGATATAGAGGTGTGTGGCCCCACATGCATTTGCACTGCTCAGAGACAGCTATTTGTGTTGAATTCATTGTGAATTTGTTGAATGTTGTCTCTGCACTGATCGTCTTTGTTGAGATTCCCTAAAAACGCCACTTCCATACAGCTACAACCAGAGGTGACTGTTTTGTAACAGGTTAGGAGAACTTACACAGCAGGTTAGGATAAGGTTAGAATAATTAGGTTAAGGTTAAGGTTAGGAAAGGGTTAGGGTTAGCGAAAACGCACTCTTTGTAACTATTGACTAGAAAAAATGCCTATCTCTTATTTCCCGTTAGACATACTGTACATCAGACATACAGCGTTGTTCTTTTCACTGTGTAGCTTCTGCCACTGTGTGGCTAAAAAAAGCCACTACCCTGACTGAACTGGAAATCTCATAACAACTTGTCAGTCTGCTGCAGCTACCAGTTGAGATATTGTGTGACTAACACAATTCAGTTATTTACTAAAAACTCCTGCATTGGGCCAATCGGTATAATCTTGTAAATGCCAGATCTTTATGGCAAAACGCATCGTTAATCCAAGTTTTGTCAAAATAGGGACATTGCTGTCTGAGATATAGCGTTTGACGAGCCTAGGAATTTACAGATGGAGACAGATCCACAGTCCCTTCCCCAATTTCATCGTGGGGGACAATAAAATACACCATAATGGAGTTATATACAGGGAGTACCAGTACCAGATTAATATGCAGAAGTATGAGGTACAGTAAACATGTAATCCCCCACGAATAATGCAGCACCCCCCTTGGGCCAATCAATGTAATATTGTAAATGACGGATCTACATGGCAAGACGCATCATTCGCCCAAGTTTCATACAAATCGGGCCAGTGGTATCTGAGATGTTGCGTGTGACTAACGTACGTACAGTTCATTACTATAGCGCCCCTCTTGGGCCAATCAGTGTAATTTTGTAAGTGCTGGATCTCTATGGCAAGACGCATCATTCACCCAAGTTTCGTCAAAATCTGGTGTCTGAGATATCATGTGGGTTAGCTAGACTCACATCCCTGAGCATGTGTGCCACATTTCAACGCTCTGAGTCAAACAGATCAACAGATAAACATGTGCCGTTAGCACCACTGTTTAGTCGATATGAATGTTCTTGTAGTGATGGGCATTCCTGGCTCTTTTCAGTGAGCCGGCTCGTTCGGCTCAGCTCACCAAAAACGAGCCGGCTCTTTTGTCCGGCTCTTTTGGCTTTAAAGAGCCGGCTCTTTAAAAAATATATGTTTTGTATTTTTTCAAGTCAAATAGTTTGCGATAGTTTGACTATGATTGGTGTTAAAACAATTCTAATTAAATTATTAAATGAAATCATACTCTACCTTAACCACAATATATTTAAAAATGCATTGGTTTGTTATGAAATATAATGCTATTAAACATTTGCATTTAAAGTATAACTTTTCAATGTATATAAACAAAGTGCATATAAATCTAACCATTCAAAACGAATACAATCTGGACAGCATAATAGAATATTGCACAACATCAAAGAAAAATAAATAACAATTTGCAAAACTGCAGCATCCCACAAATTGAAATAAATGTAAAAAAGAAGTATGCTATTACACATGTGCATTTAAAGTGTAACTTTTTTAATGTATATAAACAAAATGCATATAAATGTAACAATTCAAAACGAATACAATCTGAACAACATAATAATAGAATATTGCACCATATCAAAGAAAAATAAATAACAATGTGCAAAACTGCAGCATCCCACTTAAAACATTAAACGGGTCCCTCTTTTCTCTCTTCTTTATTGCCATGTTATAACCAGCAGCACACAGCAATGCTGACCATATTTTGCTTTTATGAGAGATTTGCATTCAGAAAGGAGGGAACGGATGTGGCCGCTATGCAGTCTCCCTGTCGTGACTTTAGTAAGCCGTGGGTAGACAGAGGCCTTGTTTTTCCACCAGCTCAGAGGATCTGCAGGGGGCTCCTCCAAATAGGATCGGACTTCCATTATGGCATTCCTTTGGCCGCCTTTCCTTCCAGTTCTCTGCTGCCAATGACTGGAACGAATTGCAAAAATCACTGAAGCTGGAGTCTTATATCTCCTTCTCTAACTTTATGCATCAGCTGTCAGAGCAGCTTACCTATCACTCTACCTGTACACAGCCAGTCTGTAAATAGTACAACCAACTACCTCATCCCCATATTGTTACTTATCCTCTTGCTCTTTTGCACCCCAGTATCTCTACTTGCACATCATCATCTGCACATCTATCACTCCAGTGTTAATGCTAAATTGTAATTATTTCGCCTCTATGGCCTATTTATTGCCTTACCTCCCTACTTTTCTACATTTGCACACACTGTACATATATTTTTATATTGTGTTATTGACTGTACGTTTGTTTATGTGTAACTCTGTGTTGTTGTTTTTGTCGCACTGCTTTGCTTTATCTTGGCCAGGTCGCAGTTGTAAATGAGAACTTGTTCTCAACTGGCCTACCTGGTTAAATAAAGGTGAAATAAAAATAAATAAAATAGCATCTGCTGAGGGATTCCTTTGTGCTGCATCCCCAGTTTCTCTCTCGTCAAACAGCATCCAAACAGCAGACATTTGTGGCACTACTGCTGGTGCTTCTGCTCCATCTGATCCCTCTTCTTCCTGTTGCCCTGGTGCCTAAGCCAGCTGACTGCTGGGGCTGTCCCTCCCTGCTACTGAGGTTATTCTTTGAAGAGCCTCATCAATCGCTCTGGCATCACTGAAAGCTAACTTCTTAAACATGGGGTCAAGTGCAGCGTTTTCTGATAGCCCATGACTATATTACATTCTGTGGAACTTTCTATCCATTGATGACCATAGGGTGTCTATCAACACTGTCACATGTCCTGTGGTTACATTTGTTTCTCTCTGGTGTCTGGCTGTGATTCTCTGCAAACCCTTACACAGGAGTATCATTTTTGAGACTGTCACATAGCTGAAAAGAGAGAACAGTAACTTATTAGTTCAGGTTCATGTTTTGTCTACTGATACGACATTCTCATCTACTGCTCATATACATATATAATACTGGATTAAATAATGATATAGTAATAACTGCTTACTGTACCTCTCTCCACTGATCTCCACAGTGACCTGCTCAAAGGGTTCCAGGACTCTGCATACCGCCTCCACCACCTCCCATTCCTCTTGGGTCAAAGCATCAACAGGTGCACATCTCTAACCTGACAATGGCCAGGGTAGAGATGATGTCATCCTTTGACTCAAGAAACCGCTGCAACATATAAAATGTTGAATTCCACCTTGTAGTGCAGTCTTGTTTACGCCTCAGCTCAGGCATCCCCATCTGGCTTTGTGTAAACTTTAGTTTTTCAGTACCTACTGTGCTCCTGTGGAAGTATTCCACAGATGCTTTCACTTTGTCCACACTTTGTTCATCACCTTCAGAGTATCTCTTACAATCAGGTTGATTGTGTGGGCAAGACATGGATGATGGGTCCATTTAAAAAATGTTCATGGCTTTGGTTATGTTAGCTGCATTGTCGCTAACACAACATACCACTTTTCCATATACTTTCCATTCTCTGGCAACTCTCAACAGTTCCTCAGTTCCTCTCAACAGTTCTCTGAGGTGTCTGTCGCTGAACTCAAAGCAGTCCAGAAGACAGCTACACATCGAAAAATCTTTAATTAAGTGACATGTAACCGACATGTAAGAAGTGGTTACCCTGTGCATTACCCAATGGACAGAAAGTTCCACTCAGCCCCTATTACAGGGGCTGAGTCACTGGCTTACTGGTGTTCTTCCATGCCGTCCCTGGGAGGGGTGTGTCACTTGAGTGGGTTGAGTCACTGACGTGGTCTTCCTGTCTGGGTTGGCGCCCCCCCTTGGGTTGTGCCGTGGCGGAGATCTTTGTGGGCTATACTCGGCCTTGTCTCGGGATGGTAAGTTGGTGGTTGAAGATATCCCTCCAGTGGTGTGGGGGCTGTGCTTTGGCAAAGTGGGTGGGGTTATATCCTACCTGTTTGGCCCTGTCCGGGGGTTTCATCGGATGGGGCCACAGTTTCTCCTGACCCCTCCTGTCTCAGCCTCCAGTATTTATGCTACAGTAGTTTATGTGTCGGGGGGCTAGTGTCAGTCTGTCACATCTGGAGTATTTCTCTTGTCTTTTCCGGTGTCCTGTGGGAATTTAAATATGCTCTCTCTAATTCTCTCTTTCTTTCTTTCTTTCTCTCTCTCGGAGGACCTGAGCCCTAGGACCATGCCTCAGGACTACCTGGCTTGATGACTCCTTGCTGTCCCCAGTCCACCTGGCTGTGCTGCTGCTCCAGTTCCAACTGTTCTGCCTGCGGCTATGGAACCCTGACCTGTTCACCGGACCTGCTACATGTCCCAGACCTGCTGGAACCCTGACCTGTTCACCGGACGTGCTACCTGTCCCAGACCTGCTGTTTTCAACTCTCTAGAGATAGCAGGAGCGGTAGAGATACTCTCAAAGATCGGCTATGAAAAAGCCAACTGACACTTACTCTTGTGTTACTGACTTGTTGCACCCTCGACAACTACTATGATTATTATTATTTGACCATGCTGGTCATTTATGAACATTTGAACATCTTGGCCATGTGGTGTTATAATCTTCACTCGGCACAGCCAGAAGAGGACTGGCCACCCCTCATAGCCTGGTTCCTCTCTAGGTTTCTTCCTAGGTTTTGGCCTTTCTAGGGAGTTTTTCCTAGCCACCGTGCTTCTACACCTGCGTTGCTTGCTGTTTGGGGTTTTAGGCTGGGTTTCTGTACAGCACTTTGAGATATCAGCTGATGTAAGACGGGCTATATAAATAAATTTGATTTGATGTCCAGCAGTCAGTGGTAAGGGAAACTGCAATAGCTTTTTGTACTCTTTCCCGCACTGACGCCTGTGTGCTCTCGTAAAGTTGTGGAATAAGTGATTTTGAAAGGGTTTTCCGGCTTGGAATGGTGTACATTGGATTTAGACTATTGCTATAATTTCTAAAACCTCTGTCCTCCACAATCGAAAATGGCTGGAAAATGGCTGGAAATCGGTGGCAATCATTTTAGCCAATGCAATATAAATGTGGCCTTGTTTTGCTACAGACATAGACATTGGCATAAATTTGTCTATAGAAGACTGCGTTGCTGTGTCTCGTGGAGTAGGCCTACTTGACTGAGTGGATACGCTGGCTCCACCACTATCACTAGCAGGCCCGCTAGTTTCTTGAAGCTCCGCTACAGCTAGCTCCACAGTTGGGTGCACAGTTCGCATATGCCGGTGTAGGTTGTGCGTAGAACCAGCTTTATAGGAGATTTTGTTTTGGCAAATTCTACACTGTGCTCTAACATTGTCTACATTATTAAAATGCATCCAAATGCTACTGTGCTTCCGACTCATTTTCCAACTGTTGTTTTCACAGCTGTCCTTACTCTCTCTCCTCGGCTTCTAAGTGTGTGCCTGTGAGTGAGTTGGCTCGGCCCTCCCTCGCGCATCTTTGGTTCACTGGTTGACACTGCATGTCTGATTGACAGGAACAACAGGTGAGGCTGTTAGTCTGAGCAGACAGAACGAATGTGTATGCTCTTGAGAATGTAGGCCTATATTATTTTTTTAATTTTTTCGTTCTTTGAATTAGTCAATTCTATTCATTTAAATCTTTTGATTATTCATAACTTAATTTTTAAAATATTTTTATAAATAGATTCAGCTCTTCTGATGTGCGAGTCGGCTCCCAACGTTCACCTACAAGAGCCGGCTCTTAGAGCCGACTCGTTCGCGAACGACCCATCACTATGTTCTTGACAGTGTTTGCAGCATGTGCAACAAATTGTGTTACAATATGAATATCATTGACTGATGTATATGCATTTATGTGCCAGACCATGCATAAGTGAAAGTTTATTGGTCAATAGTGGCCATGTTGTTTTCGGTACTAGTCTGGAAAATATTGCATTAAGAGACCTTTGTCCATAAATCCCATATGTAAAGTTTTGTGCAGATCGGCCATTCGGTGCCCGCAGAGTAGCATTTTAAGTGTTTTTCACAAAATTCTAAATTGCGGAAAATCCATCGGGGCGGACCTTATGGGTCCCTGATGCAAATTTGTTCCTTGTGGGGAGTGGCCTTTGTACCGAATTTCCTGACTTTAGGTCAAACAGGGTGAGGAGCGTGACCTTCAAAATGTGCATTTTCAATCTCTTATTATAGCCACCATCTGGCCAATCAGAGTAATTTTGTAAATGCCGGCTCTCTATGGAAAGACTCATTATTCACCCAAGTTTCGTCCAAATCGGCCCAGTGCTTTCAGAGAAATCGCATGTGATTAAAGTATGAATGAACATATAAACGAAAGGATGGAGACAGATCCACAGTCCCCTCCCCAATTTAATCGTGGGGGACAATTAATATGAATGTAAAAATGACAGGAAACCATACCGAGAAAGCATGTGTAATTTGTTGCAAACGGATTAAAAATGTACACAGCACACCCAAATTATGAAAATCAGCACTCAAATTTCCAGTTATTCTCTACTGCCTCTCCTTGGCCTGAAGAGGCATTTCTTCCAGAACTCTGGGCTTTTCTACAGTGACGTCACTGGCAGAGATGTCATGGCGTCTGTGGGGCTGAAGCTGGAATTAAGCTAGCTAAAAGCTGTCGACAGTGTGTAAATCGAAATGGAGAAAAATGCAAACCTGCATCGAGATGTTGGAGGAAGTACTCTATGTGCTACTATTGCAGGAGAAATGGGTGATATTAAAACAGTTGGCGGAATGAAGGGAGCGACCGATACGTGCAAGAATAGTGAGCATTCTCTCAGTACTTTGGTTAGTTGTACTACTAGCTCCAGTAGTGCCCCTAACACTGCTAGTAATGCTATCTCCAGTGTTGAGAAATTAGATGTGGCAGAAATGATCGAGTCTCTCCCGGTGCAAGAGAAGAACATTCAATCGAGTGGTTGGTCGGAGACATTGTCCTCTGGATCTGGAGATCATTTGAGTAACGGGATGGGATATGGCACGCAGCTGGCTACAGGAAATAGCGGGGGTGCCACCTCAAAGTTAGTAAACAATAAAACGGATGGCGAGCCTTCCTCAACTGGGGCAAGGATTACAGATGGTGAAGCTGAGGTGTTGGGTTGTGAGTCAGTTGAACCAGTGAAGCTGGCAAAACCGACACACCTATGTTCGGACAAAACAAATACGGGAAACGTCAAATGTGGAGTTGCGATTGACAAAACCATATGCGAGGGTTTGCAGAGTGGGAGTGACCCGTGCATCGCGGCAGAATCTAGGAGCGCCGACTCACTTGAGTCCTTCTCGAACCTCAACTCCTGTCCCAGTTTCGATCGCAACAGTGAAGGGTTGGAGGACAGGGGGCTGGCAATAACACTACATAGCGAGTATGGGGCTGATGGAACTAAGATCCCGTGCACCAAGGACCGGGGCGCTGGCCAGTCCATATACCACATCAAGTGGATCAAGTGGAAGGAAGAAAACACACCTATCATTACCCAGAACGAGAACGGTCCATGCCCATTGCTGGCAATTATGAATGTCCTATTGCTGGCATGGAAGGTAAATGACTGACATCATAACCTGACCTCTGAGACAAGTTTACATGTGGTGTGCATGATGCCGTTTGAAACATTTCCACATCTATTATTTGTCAATACTAAATTACTAATAGGGAAGTAATTTTGAAGCTGGTCATCATAACCACGCTATCTGTTGTATTATCAGTTTCAAATAAAAATGTAATGATCAGTAGTAAAATAAGCTATTGTCACCTGCCAGAATATAGAATACCATGAAAAGTTGAAGATTCATAAATAATCTTCCTTCGTTTGGGCAGAATTTAAGTTAAAGTTGAAATTATACCACTCATATGCATTCATCTTTATTTTCTCTTAATACTCAATTATTGTAATTTCATGATGGAGTTTGTTGACAGGTCACATTGACCAATTATACCATAGACCCAGTTGTATATATTTCCCCATGCTGCGGCCTTGGCAGCTCAGTCCCTCTCTTATAAGTAGTCTCCGAGAGCTTCCAATTGAGTCATTTTTAAGCCTCTGGTTTCATTTACATCATAAAGATAATGTTTATTTATTGTCAGTGACAGTTGGTTGGCAGGCAGTGGAGATTCTGATTCAGTATGTGGCTTCACAACTTAAACTGCAGCGCTGTGTCTGAAACCTTCCCTAAAACTTCACCACCTACTGTGAAAATGGGTGACATGAAAGTGACTGTAAACAGAATTCTTTGCTTCAAACGCCTGTGTGTGTGCTGACAGTTGTGCAACCGCTAACAGTGCACTTCTGGTGACTTTAAACACAGTTTTCCACTTCCCAGGTGTGGGTGTATTTACTGTGAACCATAATCATGGGGGAGGGAGATGCCTGTCAGCCAGGTTCTATTGGCCTGGCTAACTTTAGTCATGTTGCTTGGTTTGTTAAATAATGTATGTGGTTCCATTACAGGTGAAGATGCCACCAATGATGGAGATCATAACTGCTGAACAGTTGATGGAATATCTTGGTGAGTATGAGTGAGAATCTGTTTATGAAACCAAAGGACCCAAGTGTAATTTAAATCAGTGACCTTTAGTTGCCCTCCCGGAGGGTGAAGTGTACAGTTTATTCCCGGTCTCTAGTATTTATCTACGTTTAAGGACAGTTGTGACCTGTTTTTCTAAGCCTGATACAAATTTGAGCCACCTTGACAGTGCTCAAAGGCAATGGGAAATACTGTATTTTTCTTTGGTTTTGAACCTGCCTGGAAGGTCCATGTCACAAATTGTTAGTCTGGCTGTAACTGTAGTACACCAGTGCAGTGGAGCATTGAGCTGTAGTAGAAACTAGCCTGGGAAGTGCAATGTGACCTTAATGACAGAGTACTGGAGGGCTGTAATTATGTCCCACTGCCTGGGAAGGCATTACTGTATGAATAATCACAGGACCTGCCTCACTGCTTGCCTGGCCCTTCAGTTTTATTATACTAATTTCCTCACCTCCCTTCAGTAGACTGTGGATTTGCTGCCTCTCCTAGCTTTAGGATAAATTGCTATATAATATGGATTTCATATGATTTAAGCAATGGCACACAGTAATTGCATAGCTGCTGTGAATTGACCAATTTTACCTGAGTTTTCTTTCTAAATAAACAAAACCTCCACTTGATTTTTAGCCAGTGAATACAATGGAAGATTCTGTAATAAATTCAACACTGTGCCTGGATCATTATACACATTCTGGTCGTCACCTAGCTGCTAGACCTGCCCTCAGAAGAGTGCATATGTACTTGTATAACCATTAGTGATATGCCTGGAGTCCCCACAGATGTGGTGGGTGGGTTTAGGGTCATAAAATATTGTATGGATGAAGGGTGGGCGAGTTGAATAAAGAGAAAACAATGCATAAAAAAAATCCATAAATGTGCAATTCATATCTATAGACTACATTGAGGTTTTCATTTCATTATTTCTGTCTGGCGTTAGTGTGTAGCCTAAGCTTTAGGGCCTAACTGTAGCGCCCTAAATGCACGCAAATTGCCAAATGCATTTGGGAACTTGGGCAGAAAAGTTAAAATCGATCCACTGAGGCAAAAAGGACAATGTCGGAGTTTAATTCAATAATAGAAAATCTGTGAAATGGAGAGTTGATGTTTGGGGAAAATGTAGTAAAGTGGTAAAAAAGGATGATAGCCAGAACTGCTATGTCATGTGTGATGATTCGACAGTCTCAAGACGTGGAATTCAAAATGGCACATCAAGGGAACTACTGTTCAGATGGGTTAAATGAAATAGTAGCCTAACTGAAATGTGGATTGACTGTAGGTCTATAACCTCTCACATCGCCTAATATAATATTAACTCCTGCAGAATTAAGAATGATTATTATTTATTTCAGCATCTTGAGAGAATGAATGTGTGGTTAGGTACAGTCTATAAAGGTGGCGGTGCTATCTTTATCAGCATCATAAAAGTGTAAGCCATCATTTTATTATCTTTATTGTTATTATCTTATTATTTAAACCACATAAAATATGCATCCAAGCCGGACTGAGATCTTAACAAAAACATGTTGAGCTGTTTTAACAGGTTTTAATTTCCTAAACCGGTGAAACTGATGTCATTTGGACATTTTTGCACATAAAATCTTTCATGTTTTTTTTAAGTCATTCAATTTTCTCCTTGGTCCCAGAATGTATTTGCTGTGTGAGAGAAGCAGAGATGAAAGAGGACAGAAAACAATTTTAACAATGTCAACTATACTGAACAAAAATATAAACGCAACATGCAACAATTTCAACCATTTTACTGAGGTAGAGTTCATATAAGGGAATCAGTCAATTGAAATAAGTTAATTCGGCCCTAATCTATGGATTTCACATGACTAGGCAAGGGCGCAGCCATGGGTGGGCCTGGGAGGGCAGGCCCAGATGGGAGCCAGGCCCAGCCAATCAGAATTAGTTTTTCCCCACAAAAGGGCTTTATTACAGACAGAAATACTCCTCAGATTCATCAGCTGTCCGGGTGGCTGGTCTCAGAATCTCCCGCAGGTGAAGAAGCCGGATGTGGAGGTCCTGGGCAGGCATGGTTACACGTGGTCTGCGGTTGAGGCCTGTTGGACGTACTGCCAAATTCTGTAAAACAATGTTGAAAGTGGCATATGGTAGAGACAATTAACATTGCATTCTCTGGCAACAGCTCTGGTGGACATCGCTGCAGTCAGCATGCCAATTGCACGCTGTGGCATTGTGTTGTCTGACAAATCTGTACATTTTAGAGTGGCCTTTTATTGTCCCCAGCACAAGGTTCACCTGCGTAATGATCATGCTGTTTATTCAGCTTCTTGATATGCCATACCTGTCAGGTGGATGGATTATCTTGGCAAAGGATAAATTATCACTAATAGGGATGTAAACTAATTTGAGGGAAATAAGGTTTTTGTGCGTATGGAATATTTCTGGGATCTTTTATTTCAGCTCATGAAACATGGGACCAACACCTTACATATATTTGTTCAGTATAGATTGAAACATTAACACTATTGATTTCTAACATTATTCTGGTAAGCAAAGGTTTATTTAGTCTTCTAGGTCAAGAAGTAATTACAGAAGAGAAGCTGCCTGTATCAAATTATAGACTAACATAGTTGACTAACATAGGCCTACGTTTCTGCTTATAATTTCTGACATTTTGGAAACATTTTTAGATAGCCTACCATCTCAGACTGTACAACGCATTTTCTGTATTTGTGGGTCGGGTGAGGGTCTCAGATTTTCATCAGCGGTTGTGGATGGATTATTACCAATTGTGAGCGGGCGTGGATGAACAAACAGCTCAACCGCGCATCGCTAATACCCATGTGAGGTCAGGTGGTATGGTCCAGTATAGACTGACCAGGAGGACTGAAGAATCCCTGTGGACCAAGGCCTGCTAACGTCAGGGAAACAGGAGCTGTGTTCTTTCTCCATGCGTGGCACGCTGACCCCACTGCCTCCCTCCATAGCTGGGTGCTGTTATGATGAAGAACCAGGGGTGTCCTGTTACTAAAGACATTCTCATCTAAGCTATAGAGAAAAAAAATCTGTCACTATAGCCAAGCCCTCTTTTCATGGCAGTGGTCAGTTTGGCTTCAATTTTACAGGCTCTATAATTCTTTGACTGGTGCTATGACTAGTGTCCCGTTATGAGTGTGTTCTAGCTAAATGCATCATATAAAGACTGTTAGGAGTCAATAACAACTCTAACTATAAGAGAAATGTAGTCACCAGCTGCTGAGTTCTGAGAGACGCCAGAAGTCCTGAAATGTATCCAGCATTAGTCATGCCATGGGAGTTGTTTACTTTCATATGATCATTTGGGAGTTCGGTATAGAGGTCAGTTTGCACTAAAAGACTCCTGACTGTTTGTGCTACATTGTCCTACATTCTGCATGTGATTAGCAGATTCAACTGGTTTTTATTGAATTTGTATTAGTCATTATGGGCCAAGACACAGACTGTCGTTAATTTATGGCTAAGGATATTTCTCACCATGGTTTAATTACAGTGTACACTGTCGTGCTTCATTGGGGGACAGATTAGTTAGTTAGCTACCAAGATAGAATATAAAGAGCAAAATGTGACTGGGAAACAGAGGGATGATTCTTCATCGTCAAGAAATATATTTTTGATGTCAGTCATGCGAATACTCATTGCATTTCTCAGTTTGCTGCTTCTCTTCAAGTATTTTTCATTAGGCCTAACTCAAATGTTGACTTGACTTCTCATTAGTGTGTTTTGTACCAGGGATAATAATGTTGTTACCTTTCGGTTAGATGTTACATTTTTAGGATGCATTGGCTAGGAAAATGTCATTTAGAATGAGTAATTGTGTCTGTTATTGAGCTCTCTTAATGGATAGCCTTATGTTTCCTCCCCACAGAATCTGCCTCTGTGAGTCCATAGCGCTTGGTGTCCATGACTGATCAATTATAATTGAATTGCATGCATTAGAGTTTGGTTCATTTTGCTAGGAGAAAAAGTATCATCTACAGTGTGTGCATTTCATTGTCAGACTACACTATGACCAGGCAAATCTAATTTGACCTTCTCCAAATACTTTTTTATAAGAGAGGAGGCAACTGTACCCTGCTGGTCAACTGACATGAAACCCTGAGAGAGGAGACCATTCAGACTGACCCAAAGCATTAGCACATTGAGAGACACATAGTTGCCCATCTTTAGATATATAAGAGGTAGCCTAGTGTGTGGGTCTGATGGAACACAGAACTCACTCCAACCACATGGCTCTATGTTCAATACCAGTAAGAAGCCAGAGGCCTTTACCCCTCCCACCCACTCAGGGCCCTCTCCCACCCACTCAGGGCCCTCTCCCACCCACTCAGGGCCCTCTCCCCCATTGTGCCCCAGATGGAGTCCCCTGATTGCTCCCTCTGTCTGCAGCTCTGCACCTTGCTCATCTGCTCCTACAGATACCCATGGTTGATTCCAAGTTCAGTGTAAAAACATTCCCTGTCTCTTTTGAGCACCCTGACTCAGTGAGCACTTCAACCCTTCTGCAAATCACAGGTGACAAACAGTAATGAAGCACAGCGTTTTCATTTCATGCAACTCCTGTTTTTCCGACAGTGTCGTGTTAGATTTCCTCAGAGGAATGCTTATGGTTGTAGCCATCCCTCTTCTGTACAATAACGACCTTTAACTGCGTTATGCAGGCTGTGTGCGCGTATCATCCCAGATATGCCTCTGAGCCGTCTCTGCTCTTCTTTCACAAGTGCCCATAAATTGCAGCTCCGTGTTTGTGGAGACGGCTTTGTCTTTACTCCAGCTAGTGGCTGAGAGCTCATAATGAATGGTTTGGTCCCTGGTCAAACATTCATCTTGTGTAATGTCCAGGAACAGGCAGATAGGCCTGTCTCCTAGCCTCGCCACTGCACTTCATTACGCACAGTTATTGTTTCATGCCCAGACAAAAAACAATGGCTTGTGAAAAAGAGCTGCTCACAAAGAGCCCCATTTAATGTGGGCAGATTCAGACGCTGTATTAATAACTACTGTGAGGCCCATAGGGGCAGAAGTGGAGGAGATGTATGTTGTATTAAAGAGGCTGCTGGTCGATGTTGGGATTTAGTACTCTGTGGAGCATGCCAGTGAATCATGAAACAGCAGCAGTAGAGGCCCAGGCAGGGAGGGTAGTCTACAGTCAGCTGGCAGGGAACGGGGCAGGCGGAGGGAGGTGGGGGGGGGTATGGCCGGGGGTTCCCTGGGCATAGAAATGTCAGAGTCAGTTGACTGGTCTCAGCCGGGTGCGTTCATGGCCAGGGCTGAGGAAGCCTGTGTCTGAGGAGAGGAAATGGAGATCGAATCAGAGTAGCTCCCTGGCTCTGAAACACACTGACTACTGGCTCACTTTGTTAAAGTAAGAAATGATTGGATTATGAGAAAAAGTAGGCCTATTTTTGTTTTTCAGATATAAAAGTCTCAGAATCATTATCTTGTAACATAAAATATCTCGCGAGTGGGTATGTTTTTGACAGCTAGACACTGCCGCTATGTGTTGCTCAGAGGGGAGGGTGGAGTTGGGTGCGATGTTAATGGTTGGATGACAGGTGCACTGTGATTAGCACCACAGGGCTCTTCACAAGGCTCTCCCTGCCTGCCCCAGTGGCTGCTCTTCCTAGGACCTACACTAAGCCCTTAACACCTCCCTAGCGGCTCCCCACTAGCCAGGGCTTGACTGACCCCGCATGCCTGGCCGAACCCTTCCTGGAAAAACAGCTGGCCAGCGCTTAACTCTCAACATCCCGCTTCTCACTGAGGATTAGACACTTCTTATGAAATCAGAACAGAATCGATAATATCACCTCTTCACTTGGGATTGATGTAAGCAGGCTGTGATGTCACTGGTGAGCGGGCAGGGCTCTACCCTGATGATATTTGACCTCTCAGCTCCCCTGTGTGTCTGTGGCTGCTTTAATTAGCCTGTATCCCCAGGTCCTCTGATGTTGCCTCCTCTCTCTCTCTCTCTCTCCCTCGCTCTCTCTCCCCTGCAGGAGACTACATCCTCGATGCCAAGCCGAAAGAGATTTCTGAAGCCCAGCGGCTAAACTATGAACAGGTAAGGACTGTTGTTGCCTAAACACAATCAATAAGGGCCGTTATTCACTGATCATACGCATGTCTACCGGTCTGTCTCTCTTTGTGTCTGTCTCTGGCTCATGTTGGAGAATCAGACAGTCAGGCAGGATGAGGCAGGCAGGATGAGGCAGGCAGGCAGGCAGGCAGGCAGGCAGGCTCTAGGCTGTTGGGCACCCCCCTCTCCCTCTTAGATCTCTGATGGCAGAGCAGCAGCATCACACTATTAACTCACACCACGCCAAGGGGGCTCACTTGTTCTCACTTACCAGCCTAAAATATCCCTGCCTGCCGTTTAGTGACTGCAGTTCCTGTCCTCTTCTATCCAGAAATATATCATATTCTAATGGGCAACGATGCGATGTTAAGATGAGTGTTTATACGGTCATGTGCATTTGCACATCATTTGCATTGGGAATGAATCTCCAGAAAGACCAATGAATGTATATTTACGTAAGATGAAAATAAGCAGCATGATGATTATGGTTATATGGAAAAACAGCCCACTGCCCTAGAGCTGCATTTAGCCCCTATATAGGTTACCTAAAAAACATGTCAATGCCCTAGAGCTGCGTTTAGCCCCTATTTAGGTTACATAAAAAACATGTCAATGCCCTAGAGCTGCGTTTAGCCCCTATTTAGGTTACATAAAAAACATGTCAATGCCCTAGAGCTGCGTTTAGCCCCTATATAGGTTGCATAAAAAACATGTCAATGCCCTAGAGCTGCGTTTAGCCCCTATATAGGTTGCATAAAAAACATGTCAATGCCCTAGAGCTGCGTTTAGCCCCTATTTAGGTTACATAAAAAACATGTCAATGCCCTAGAGCTGCGTTTAGCCCCTATTTAGGTTACATAAAAAACATGTCAATGCCCTAGAGCTGCGTTTAGCCCCTATTTAGGTTACATAAAAAACATGTCAATGCCCTAGAGCTGCGTTTAGCCCCTATTTAGGTTACATAAAAAACATGTCAATGCCCTAGAGCTGCGTTTAGCCCCTATATAGGTTGCATAAAAAACATGTCAATGCCCTAGAGCTGCGTTTAGCCCCTATATAGGTTGCATAAAAAACATGTCAATGCCCTAGAGCTGCGTTTAGCCCCTATTTAGGTTACATAAAAAACATGTCAATGCCCTAGAGCTGCGTTTAGCCCCTATTTAGGTTACATAAAAAACATGTCAATGCCCTAGAGCTGCGTTTAGCCCCTATTTAGGTTACATAAAAAACATGTCAATGCCCTAGAGCTGCGTTTAGCCCCTATTTAGGTTACATAAGCGGGGTCTTATCAGGCCTACGGCACAACATGGTCATGAGAGGCAGGTCATGTCTCTTCACATCGCTGTGGGAGGGTGCTCAGGGATGCATGGCTGAGTTCAGATCGAGGCCAGTGCTGGGGCTCTGAGTGGTTCACATGGCCTGGAAGGGATGGTTTTATCATTCCCATCCACACTCCCATCCCTATCCCTGCTGCCTGAAATGTGGGAGGGGCATGGCCTCTCTTCCTCTCCTCCTTCTCTCCACTCTGCTGTGGCAAAGAACCAGCACATCTGTGAATGTTATTCTCTTCACGGGCGTCATCGCTTGGGGAGGAGAACAGTCGTGTGCGTGTGTACATACCAGAGTCTCGATTACTGTCCAAGGAGAATGTTCTGACTGCTGTACAGTCGTAGCTCTCTAAGCTCCTGCCTAGAAGGCCAGCATCCCGGGGTCGCCTCTTCACTGTTGACGTTGAGACTGGTGTTTTGTGGGTACTATTTAATGAAGCTGCGAGTTGAGGACTTGTGAGGCGTCTGCTTCTCAAATTAGACTCTTGCTCAGTTGTGCACCGGGGCCTCCCACTCCTCTTTCTATTCTGGTTAGAGCAAGTTTGCGCTGTTCTGTGAAGGGAGTAGTACACAGCATTGTACGAGATCTTCAGTTTCTTGGTAATTTATCACATGGAATAGCCTTCATTTCTCAGAACAAGAATAGACTGACGAGTTTCAGAAGAAAGTCCTTTGTTTCTAGCCATTTTGAGCCTGTAATCGAACCCACAAATGCTGATGCTCCAGATACTCAACTAGTCTAAAGGTGGCCAGTTTGATTGCGTCTTTAATCAGCACAACAGTTTTCAGCTGTGCTGACATAATTGCAAAAGGGTTTTCTAATGATCAATTAGCCTTTTAAAATTATAAATTTGGATTAGCTAACACAACGTGCCATTGGAACACAGGAGTGATGGTTGCTGATAATGGGCCTCTGTATGGCTATGTGGATATTCCATAAAAAAAATCTGTCGTTTCCAGCTACAATAGTCATTTACAACATGAACAATGTCTACACTGTATTTCTGATCAATTTGAATTTATTTTAATGGACCAAAAATGTGATTTTCTTTCAAAACAAGTGCCCCCTAACTTTTGAACGGTAGTGTGTGTATATAAACTCAGCAAAAAAAGAAACGGAGGCATGAGGACTGCAGATGTGGCCAGGGCAAAAAATTGCAATGTCCGTACTGTGAGACGCCTAAGACAGCGCTACAGGGAGACAGAACGGACAGATGATCGTCCTCGCAGTGGCAGACCATGTGTAACAACACCTGCACAGGATCGGTACATCCGAACATCACACCGGGGGGACAGGTACAGGATGGCAACAACAACTGCCCGAGTTACACCAGGAAAACACAATACCTCCATCAGTGCTCAGACTGTCCGCAATAGGCTGAGAGAGTCTGGACTGAGGGCTTGTAGGCCTGTTGTAACGCAGGTCTTCACCAGACATCACCGGCAACAACATCGCCTATGGGCACAAACCCACCGATGGTGTGTTTACGGACATATTCAATCAATCCTTATCCCAGTCTGCTGTTCCCACATGCGTCAAGAGGGCCACCATTGTTCCTGTTCCCAAGAAAGCGAAGGTAACTGAGCTAAACGACTATCGCTCCGTAGCACTCACTTCCGTCATCATGAAGTGCTTTGCGAGACTAGTCAAGGATCATATCACCTCCACCCTACCTGACACCCTAGACTGACTCCAATAACCTATCTGGACAAGAGGAATACCTATGTAAGAATGCTGTTCGTCGACTACAGCTCAGCATTTACCACCATAGTATCCTCCAAACTCGTCATTAAGCTCGAGACCCTGGGTCTCAACCCCGCCCTGTGCAACTGGGTCCTGGACTTCCTGACGGGCAGCCCCCAGGTGGTGAAGGTAGGAAAGAACATCTCCACCCTGCTGATCCTCACCCTTGTGGCGCCCCAGTGTTGCGTTCTCAGCCCTCTCCTGTACTCCCTGTTCACCCATGACTGCGTGGCCATGCACGCCTCCAACTCAGTCATCAAGTTTGCAGACGACACTACAGTGGTAGGCTTGATTACCAACAACAATAAGACGGCCTACAGGGAGGAGGTGAGGGCCCTCAGAGTGTGGTGTCGGGAAAATAACCTCACACTCAACATCAACAAAACAAAGGAGATGATCGTGGACTTCAGGAAACAGTAGAGGGAGCACCCTCCTATCCACAGTGACGGGACAGTAGTGGAGAAGGTGGAAAGTTCCTCTGCGTACACATCACTGACAAACTGAAATGGTCCACCCACACAGACAGCGTGGTGAAGAAGGCGCAACAGCGCCTCTTCAACCTCAGGAGGCTGAAGAAATTTGGCTTGTCACCGAAAACACTCTCAATCTTTTACAGATGCACAATCGAGAGCATCCTGTATCACCGCCTGGTACGTCAACTGCTCCGCCCACAACCGTAAGGCTCTCCAGAGGGTAGTGAGGACTGCACAATACATTACCCGGGGGCAAACTACCTACACCACCCGATCCAGGACATCCAGGACACCTACACCACCCGATGTCACAGGAAGGCCAAAAAGATCATCAAGGACAACAACCACCTGAGCCACTGCCTGTTCACCCCGCTATCATCCAGAAGGCGAGGTCATTACAGGTGCATCAAAGCTGGGACCGAGAGACTGAAAAACAGCTTCTATCTCAAGGCCATCAGACTGTTAAACAGCCATCACTAACATTGAGTGGCTGCTGCCAACATACTGACTCATATCTCTAGCCACTTTAATAATTGGATGTAATAAATGTATCACTAGTCACTTTAAACAATGCCACTTTATATAATGTTTACATACCCTGCATTACTCATCTCATATGTATATACTGTACTCTATACCATCTACTGCATCTTGCTTATGCCGCATGGCCATCGCTCATCCATATATTTATATGTACATATTCTTATTTATTCCTTTATAGTTGTTGTGAAATTGTTAGACTACTTGTTAGATATTACTACACGGTCGGAACTAGAAGCACAAGCATTTCGCAACACTCGCATTAACATCTGCTAACCATGTGTATGTGACCAATAAAATTTGATTTGATTTGGACCAGACAGGACTGGCAAAAGTGCTCTTCACTGACGAGTCGCGGTTTTGTCTCATCAGAGGTGATGGTCGGATTCACGTTTATCGTTGAAGGAATGAGCATTACACCGAGGCCTGTACTCTGGATTGAGATCGATTTGGAGTTGGAGGGTCTGGGGTGGTGTGTCACAGCATCATCGGACTGAGCTTGTTGTCATTGCAGGTAATCTCAACGCTGTGCATTACAGGGAAGACATCCTCCTCCCTCGTGTGGTACCCTTCCTGCAGGCTCATCCTGACATGAGCCTCCAGCATGACAATACCACCAGCCATACTGCTCGTTCTGTGCGTGATTTCCTGCAAGACAGGAATGTCAGTGTTCTGCCATGGCCAGCGAAGAGCCTGGATCTCACGCCTGGGACCTGTTGAATCGGATCGTGAGGACTAGGGCCATTTTCCCCCCCCCCTCACAGAAATGTCCGGGAACTTGCAGGTGCCTTGGTGGAAGAGTGGGGTAACATCTCACAGCAAGAACTGGCAAATCTGGTGCAGTCCATGAAGAGGAGATGCACCGCAGTACTTAATGCAGCTGGTGGCCACACCAGATACTGACTGTTACTTTTGATTTTGACCCCCCCCCCCCCCCCCCTTTGTTCAGGGACACATTATTCAATGTTAGTCATGTCTGTGGAACTTAATCAGTTTGTCTCAGTTGTTGAATCTTATGTTCATACAAATATTTGCACATGTTAGGTTTGCTGAAAATAAACGCTGTTGACAGTGAGAGGACGTTTCTTTTTTTGCTGAGTTTATATATACAGTTGAAGTCGGAAGTTTACATACACTTAGGTTGGAGTCATTAAAACTTGTTTTTCAACCACTCCACAAATTTCATGTTGTCAAACTATAGTTTTGGCAAGTCGGTTAGGACATCTACTTTGTGCATGACACAAGTAATTTTTCCAACAATTGTTTACAGACAGATTATTTAACTTATAATTCACTGTATCACAATTCCAGTGGGTCAGAAGTTTACATACACTAAGTTGACTGTGCCTTTAAACAGCTTGGAAAATTCCAGAAAATGATGTCATGGCTTTAGAAGCTTCTGATAAGCTAATTGACATAATTTGAGTCAATTGGAGGTGTACCTGTGGATGTATTTCAAGGCCTACCTTCAAACTGCTTGACATCATGGGAAAATCAAAAGAAATCAGCCAAGACCTCAGAAAAAAATTGTAGACCTCTACAAGCCTGGTTCATCCTTGGGAGCAATTTCCAAACGCCTGAAGGTACCACATTCATCTGTACAAACAATAGTATGCAAGTATAAACACCATGGGACCACGCAGCCGTCATACCGCTCAGGAAGGAGACGCGTTCTGTCTCCTAGAGATGAACATATTTTGGTGCGAAAAGTGCAAATCAATCCCAGAACAACAGCAAAGGACCTATTGAAGTTGCTGGAGGAAACGGGTACAAAAGTATCTATATCCACAGTAAAATGAGTCTTATATCGACATAACCTGAAAGGCCGCTCAGCAAGGAAGAAGCCACTGCTCCAAAACCACCATAAAAAAGCCAGACAATGGTTTGCAACTGCACATGGGGACAAAGATCATATATTTGGGTGAAATGTCCTTTGGTCTGATGAAAAAAAAATAGAACTGTTTTTCCTATAATGACCATCGTTATGTTTGGAGGAAAAAGCGGGATGCTTGCTAGCCGAAGAACACCATCCCAACCGTGAAGAACGGGGGTGGCAGCATCATGTTGTGGGGGTGCTTTGCTGCAGGAGGGACTGGTGCACTTCACAAAATGGATGGCATTATGAGGCAGGAAAATTATGTTGATATATTGAAGCAACATCTCAAGACATCAGCCAGGAAGTTAAAGCTTGGTCGCAAATGGGTCTTCCAGATGGACAATGACCCCAAGCATACTTCCAAAGTTGTGGCAAAATGGCTTAAGGACAACAAAGTCTAGGTATTGGTGTGGCCGTCACAAAGCTCTGACCTCAAACCTGTAGACAATTTGTGGGCAGAACTGAAAAGGTATGTGTGAGCATGGAGGCCTACAAACCTGACTCAGTTACACCAGCTCTGTCAGGAGGAATGGGCCAAAATTCACCCAACTTATTGTGGGAAGCTTGTGGAAGGCTACCCAAAACGTTTGACCCAAGTAAACAATTTAAAGGCAATGCTACCAAATAATAATTGAGTGTATGTAAACTTCTGACCCACTGGGAATGTGATGAAAGAAATAAATCCTTCTCTCTACTATTATTCTGACATTTCACATTCTTAAAATAAAGTGGTGATCCTAACTGACCTAAGACAGGGAATTTTTACTAGGATTAATTGTCAGGAATTGTGAAAAACTGAGTTTAAATGTATTTGGCTAAGGTGTATGTAAACTTCCGACTCCAACTGTCTGTGTGTGTATATGTGTATATGTATATATATGTGTGTGTGTATGTATGTGTATATATATATATATATAATCGTGTTCTTGCCTTTTTGTTTGATATTGTCTGCTGCAATTTTGAATAGTCAAGCTCCTTTTATGATTTTGATAAGCGTTGAACGAGTTCATAACAGAGTTCTATTTATAAACTCTGGCTTCAAAACATCAAACATCATCTGTCGGAGGATATGAGGATTAAAATAGCGATTGCTAACAGTAACTCAGAAACTGGAGCGATTAGTAAAGGTTTATTCTGCAACGACTGGTCTTGGTCATGTTCCCATGATAAAGGACACTCCTGGGAGTTTGCACACTGTAGCACTATTCACTTGACAGCACTTTTATGGTTATACCATATAGAATATTCTATTTTATTGAGATAGAGAAGCTCCTAAAAAATTATGTGGCAGGATGGGAGTGTGTCGCTGTGTGTGTGTGTATGTATATGTATATATATATATATGTATATATATATATATATATATATATACACATACATGATTGTGGATTTTAAGAGTGCACAGTTGTAGACTAAAATGCAGACTTAAACTGACGTAGGCTACTGATGGATTCTATTAAAATCTAACATGTTAAACTGTAGTTTTTATCCTGTTTAGTGAAGGATTACTGTGAGTATTAATGGAGTTTAGGCCCTGAAACTGTGTATGCTAATTTAGAAACCATAACCCAATCAGAGAAGAGGAAATTGCCTAGGATCAGAGAGCAGTGTCAAGCCCAGAACCGAAGATGGACAAGGTGGGATTCTGACATCTGGCTAAACAAAGAGAGGACCATGGACATTCCCTCTGGCTCCCCTGTGGAAACTCATTGGCATCATAAAATGTATAGCTGTGGAGGTGACAACTACAAGAGGGTGGTGACCAAAAGGAGGGAAGAGTATAAGATGTTTTGTGAACTTTCTAAATATGTGCACTCAGCTGACTGTATCCTTGGTATTAAACACTTGGAACTTCTCTTGAGCTTTTGGTCTCAATTTCTTATTGCAAAGAGGTTGCAATAGCATTTTTCTGTTTAACACTACCTAATAAAGTTTTGTGCCAGATCTCCATAATACTCAGGGAGCTGTCCAGTGTGCCATTGACATAAACACTGAAGCAAAGCTCTTGCCTGTGTCTGTCAATCAGTCTGTCAGTCAGCTTCGTTGTCCTATCAGCCTGATTTGCCAGCGGATGGAGGTCTGGAGTCACTCACCAGTCCCAAGTGGAAGCAGAGTGTGTGTGTGAGAGAGAGAGAGACCTGCTGGTTTGAGCTGGCGGATAAGTGTGGTCGTGTGTGTGACTCTGCTGTGGAATTACATTTTGATCTGGCTCCCAGCCTGCTAGTGGAACATGTGACAGGAAGGCCGGCCTGTTTATCCAATCAGTCTCCCTCTTCCGTAAAAGCTGGAGTGGAACCATTGAATACTGGCCTTCATTGTCCAGTGACCAGGGAATAGTCTACTGTACATCATCACATGCAAATACCACAGGCTCTGTGTGGATCCCAGTTGAAGCTCGCATCTGCTACAAGACCATGGTGCTTGCCTACGGAGCTGTGAGGGGAATGGCACCTCCGTACCTTTAGGCTCTGATCAGTCCCTACACCCAAACAAGGGCACTGCGTTCATCCACCTCTGGCCTGCTCGCCTCCCTACCTCTGCGGAAGCACAGTTCCCGCTCAGCCCAGTCAAAACTGTTCGCTGCTCTGGCACCCCAATGGTGGAACAAGCTCCCTCACGACGCCAGGACAGGGGAGTCAACCACCACCTTCCGGAGACACCTGAAACCCCACCTCTTTAAGGAATACCTGGGATAGGATTAAGTAATCCTTCTAACCCTCCCCCCCAAAAAAATATATAGATGTACTATTGTAAAGTGGTTGTTCCACTGGATATCATAAGGTGAATGCACCAATTTGTAAGTCGCTCTGGATAAGAGCGTCTGCTAAATGACGTAAATGTAAATCTAAAATATTCAGCACAGAATTTATGATTAGTGTGGTTAGGGTGGCATTACTTAGATGAGTCTGGTTATAATCTGTAGTCTGTGAGCGGCTGGAGCCGAGTGGAGCAGGGCTTGGCCACACAGCAGGAGGGCGTGGGTGTGCAGAGCAGGCAGCATGTTTGGCACTGGGCAGAGCGGGAGCAGTGGGCGGGCACGTTCCTGATCTCTTACTGTGCTGCCAGCTTTGCTACCCGCCAGACAGAGACGCAGTGCCCACATATTTGTGTGTGCACTTGTCAGTGTGTGTGTTTTTGCTTGTAGGCACATTTTGTATGCACAGCACTGACTCACGTTTGACTTGTGCTTTAGCACCTGTCCTCAAGAATACAAATAGGAAAACGAGGATAAAGCAGAGAATCCTCGCTGTGTGTCTCAATGATGGACTACATGACCCCCCAAAAAATTCAGACCATTATTCCTCCTCCACCAAACTTTACAGTTGGCACTATGCATTGGGGCAGGTAGAGTTCTCCTGGCATCCGCCTAACCCAGATTTGTATATCGGACTGCCAGATGGTGAAGCATTATTCATCACTCCAGAGAACGTTTCCACTGCTCCAGAATCCAATTGCAGTGAGCTTTACACCACTCCAACCGACGCTTGGCATTGCACGTGGTGATCTTAGGCTTGTGTGTGGCTGCTCGGCCATGGAAACCCATTTCATGAATCTCCTGGCAAACCGTTCTTGTGCTGATGTTGCTTCCAGAGGCAGTTTGGAACTCAGTACTGAGTGTTGCAACAGAGGACAGACAATTCTGTGAGCCTGTTTGGCCTACCACCTCGCAGCTGAGCCGTTGTTGCTCCTAGACGTTTTCAGGGCAGAAATTTGACACACTGACTTGTTGGAAAGGTGGCATCCTATGACGTTGAAAGTCACTGAGCTCTTCAGAAAGGCCATTCTACTGCCAATGTTTGTCTGTGGAGATTGCATGGCTGTGTGTTCGATTTTATACACCTGTCAGCAATAGATGTGGCTGAAATAGCCGAATCCACTCATTTCAAGGGGTGTCCACATACTTTTGTGTATATATAGTGTAAACAGCAAAGCAAAGCACTGTGGAAGTGGATGAAGCCCCCCGTTTAGTGAGGCGCTAATCAGTAGCTCTCAGGGGGTTCATCTGATGTCATGTGACTGAAGCTCTCTTCCCTTGGAGTGGAGCAGCTGCATGGTGTGTTACATGAACCATACTAATCCTCCCCACAACTGTCCACGGGCGTCCTAATCCCCCCCCCCCCCCCCACACACACACACACACACACACACACACACACATCGTCCAGCAAAAGGCTTTTCAACGACCCACACCGCTAAGTGCGAAAGCTGGAGAATCTCACTGCTTTTGGGGATTTATTTTCCCTCTTATTGACAGGTTATCCTGCGTGTGGGGTGTGGGGACAGCTGCAGAGGCTCCCTGTGACACAGACCGAAGCAACCGTCATCACAATTGTTAAAAATTTTAAAAACAATTCTAATAAATGCAACAGTTGGACAATGGATGAAGATACTCCAAACTTTTAGATTATTTTTTTTTATCCATCAGGATTCACTGAATTGTAGCACATAAAACATTTTACTGGCACTGAAAAATAATGAATGGCGTTCAGGGATTTTGTTGGGAATTCAGGTGTTTATTTTTTGGGGGGGAGTGCACTCACCATTTTATATATATTTATATATATATAAGTCAGGTATGTATTTTATGTTAAAATAAAGAAAATGTGTACTTGAAACAGTTGCATATATACAATGGATGTATTTGCATATATTAAAACATTAACATAAAGGGGTGGAACAAGGCTGTAACCACAAGCACTTCCTCTGTCTAGGACTCTAGGTCTACCTGCACTCACCTGATCTGTCTAGGACTCTAGGTCTACCTGCACTCACCTGCTCTGTCTAGGACTTTAGGCCTACCTGCACTCACTTCCTCTGTCTAGGACTCTAGGTCTACCTGCACTCACCTGCTCTGTCTAGGACTCTAGGTCTACCTGCACTCACCTGATCTGTCTAGGACTCTAGGTCTACCTGCACTCACCTGATCTGTCTAGGACTCTAGGTCTACCTGCACTCACCTGCTCTGTCTAGGACTCTAGGTCTACCTGCACTCACCTGATATGTCTAGGACTCTAGGTCTACCTGCACTCACTTCCTCTGTCTAGGACTCTAGGTCTACCTGCACTCACCTGCTCTGTCTAGGACTCTAGGTCTACCTGCACTCACCTGATATGTCTAGGACTCTAGGTCTACCTGCACTCACTTCCTCTGTCTAGGACTCTAGGTCTACCTGCACTCACCTGCTCTGTCTAGGACTCTAGGTCTACCTGCACTCACCTGATATGTCTAGGACTCTAGGTCTACCTGCACTCACTTCCTCTGTCTAGGACTCTAGGTCTACCTGCACTCACCTGATCTGTCTAGGACTCTAGGTCTACCTGCACTCACCTGCTCTGTCTAGGACTCTAGGACTACCTGCATTCACCTGCTCTGTCTAGGACTCTAGGTCTACCTGCACTCACTTCCTCTGTCTAGGACTCTGGGTCTACCTGCACTCACCTGATCTGTCTAGGACTCTAGGTCTACCTGCACTCACCTGCTCTGTCTAGGACTCTAGGTCTACCTGCACTCACCTGCTCTGTCTAGGACTCTAGGTCTACCTGCACTCACCTGCTCTGTCTAGGACTCTAGGACTACCTGCACTCACCTGATCTGTCTAGGACTCTAGGTCTACCTGCACTCACCTGATCTGTCTAGGACTCTAGGACTACCTGCACTCACCTGATCTGTCTAGGACTCTAGGTCTACCTGCACTCACCTGCTCTGTCTAGGACTCTAGGTCTACCTGCACTCACCTGATCTGTCTAGGACTCTAGGTCTACCTGCACTCACCTGATATGTCTAGGACTCTAGGTCTACCTGCACTCACCTGATCTGTCTAGGACTCTAGGTCTACCTGCACTCACCTGATCTGTCTAGGACTCTAGGACTACCTGCACTCACCTGCTCTGTCTAGGACTCTAGGTCTACCTGCACTCACCTGTGCTGTCTAGGACTCTAGGTCTACCTGCACTCACCTGCTCTGTCTAGGACTCTTGGTCTACCTGCACTCACCTGCTCTGTCTAGGACTCTAGGACTACCTGCACTCACCTGCTCTGTCTAGGACTCTAGGTCTACCTGCACTCACCTGTGCTGTCTAGGACTCTAGGTCTACCTGCACTCATAATATCATTATAATCCGAGTGTTCATTTTCAGAAGTTGCTTTCATTTCAGTGCATTTCATTTGTTAACTTTTCAACTGTAGCAAATCATTACTTTTTTCAATTCCACCAAAAAATGAACACCCATCAAAATAAAGTGATCTTTCTTGTATTGAGATGTGTTACATCCCCGAAATAAGTTTTAGTGTTCTTATAGATGCAACGGAAAGACAATGTATTCCATTCAGCCCATTTCAGACGTTACCGGAGTGTGTTTGACAGGTCATTACAAACATTTCTGCGGTCGTAACGTTAATGAATAAAAAAGACAGGCACAAGCAAAGTATGATGGAGTCGCAGAAGTAAAGTGAAAGCAATCAATCCAGCAAGATTTAAGTGGAAAGTGGATTTTACGTCCCTCAAACACAGGAAATAGATGACTGAAAAAGACAGATCCTCAGGTGGGCGGGGCATGCGCGTTGCTACAGAGGGTCTTGTTAGTCTTTTGTGTGTCTGAGGGGCGAACGACAGGAGGGAGTGATGAGTACGGTCGACAGGAAGTTCCTTGGTCAGGACACTTTCTGATCTGTACAGTTTTTATACTTAACTCATAGTACAAACTAGCAGGTTTCTGTGGGTGAGTCTGCTGTTTTTCTAGCTGTAACTGCTGTAGTATGTGACAGTGGTTGGTTCACTGTCCTCAACATTTATTCCAATGTCAAATCTTATTTCAATGCCATAGTCAACAAGAATTCTACAAAGACTAACAGCTCTGGCTAAAGACCTTGAAAAGGAACATGAACTATTTGTTGTCCCCCAGAATATGAGTGATGCCATGGCGGTGCTGCACAAGCTGCAGACGGGGCTGGACGTCAACGTGAAGTTCACAGGGGTGCGGGTCTTTGAGTACACCCCAGAGTGCATTGTCTTTGACCTGCTGGACATCCCTCTCTACCACGGCTGGCTGGTGGACCTGCAGGTGAGAATCCTTCCCTCTCTCAGCCCCCTTTAAAAGTAGATTCAGCGAGTTGACATAAATGCACAAAGAAAACAGCAGTAGTGGGTCAATATCCGCAATAACTCAGAACGTTGAAGCCTGAGGTTGAACTTCTCTGCTGTTTTGGGCCTGTAGCTGCCACGTTGTAGCAGCGTGAAGCAAACCCGTGCACATGCCCAGATCCTCTGTGTGACTGTGAGAGCAAAGTATTGCAGTAACTACGGTGCTGCTCACGCCAACATCATAACGCTAAGTCTACCTTTTTAACCCATGTAGCTATTACTATGATATACAGGCAAATATATTGTTTAAAGTCACCTTGTCCTAGAGAGATTTACACAGTTATCAAAACATTATTTTAAGTGTTTCTAAAATGAATGGTGGAAAAATGTTTGGAACCATTTCCCTGTTTGACAACTAGGTTTTATGGGTATTATAACTCATACTGTGGTACTCTATAGCCGTTTGTCATATAGACAATAAAGCAACTCCACACATTATTTATGAAAGAAATGACTTCAGAATGACTGGTTAGCGTACAGCTCCTTTTGAGTATTTTTCTTTTGAAAACATGACAATATGCTCTTGTCGCTTGTTCTTCACTGCATAATAGAACACAACAATGGTTGATGAATGCCCTCTCCTCTTTTATGTTCCCTCCAGATGGGCGACACAGTGAAGGCAGTGGGTAACTGCAGCTACAACCAGCTGGTGGAGAAGATAATCTCCTGCAAACAGTCGGACAGCAGCGAGCTGGCTGGGGAAGGTGGGTGGACCGACCGACTGGGGAGATGTGTTGCTTTCTTTCTTTCTTTCTCACTGCCTCTCCACTACACATCCCGGGCTGCTTGATAAGGCCGACATTTCCTCCTATTGCGCTGAGCAGATAAACGGAGGCCTGGGCTAAACATTCCTGTGGACGACTGACTTTAGTTGAGCTCTATTCCTTTCCCTCTCTCACGCTGCTCGTATTGCTCACCCAGGACAGTTCAGATGTATTCCTGTCATAGGCACGTTTTCTTCTGGGCTGAATGTTTTATGCTTTTCACATCAAGTTGAAGTTTTATTAGTCGTATATACGGGATACGCATGGTATACATCGTCCAATGAAATGCTTACTTGCAGGTTCCTTCTTGACGATGCAACAATAATAAGAACGAATAAAATAGAACAATACGGACATAAAGTAAAGGCTCAGTAGAATAGAATAAACGTTTTAGCATCATCACATTAATAAACAAATAACGAAAGAGTGAGTCAGTTAGCGGGGCGAAGAGCTGTCTCAGTTTCCTCTCCAGTGCTTCTCCACGGTCTGTCTAGTTGTCTCCTTGTCTTAGTTAGAATATCACCCTGTCTCTTCGTGTTACTCAATACAACTCTGTCTATCTCTTTCTCTCGCGTTATCTCGCTCTCTTTCTCTCTGTGTCTCATTCTATAGGTCAGTGTGTCTATCCTTGTCCGTCTGTACATCACTTTATATCTCTATATCAGTCACTAAGTTTTTGTCTGTTTGTCAGCCTGTCGGTCATTGTCGGTCTTGTGTTTCTGTCTGTCTCTGACTGACTCACTCGCTATCTCTTGCCTTCTCTCTCCCCCCCTCCCTCCCTCTCTCTCCCTCTTTCTCTACCTTCAGGCTTTGTAGCCGAGCAGTTTCTGCACAGCACGGCCACCCAGCTGACATACCACGGCCTGTGTGAGCTCACGTCCACCGTGCAGGAAGGAGAGCTCTGTGTGTTCTTCAGGAACAACCACTTCAGCACCATGATCAAGTTCAAGGTGAATGACCACTCAAGTCATTGACAAGCCTTTGTCCACTGCTTTATGCTCTGTGGTTATGACAAATGGGGCCTTGCAGTACTGTTTACTGTGAATGGGTCTTCCTTACTTTCCTCTGCTACAGCGTCCCCAAACCACCATCTATTAGGAACAAAAACAAGTTAAGTCTGCCTTGTCCTCTTAGTAGTGGGAAAGGGTGTTATATAAATTAATTGCATAATGTTACCGAATTCATATCACTCAGTCCCAGATAAGCCTTATTTCAAATGTATTGCTAGCTTCCGGATCAGATCACCCCATTCTATGTATTGTAGGTTGTTGACACATGGGGACTTTCTTTCATCCAAGTCTTTTCAACCATCTGTTAACAGCTGAGCACTGTTAGTGCGTTCCCCTTCTCCCTGTCCTCCCCTCCCAATAGATCTCCCCATACCCCACCCTTCTCCCTGTCCTCCCCCTCCCAATAGATCTCCCCATACCCCACCCTTCTCCCTGTCCTCCCCCTCCCAATAGATCTCCCCATACCCCACCCTTCTCCCTGTCCTCCCCCTCCCAATAGATATCCCCATACCCCACCCTTCTCCCTGTCCTCCCCCTCCCAATAGATCTCCCCATACCCCACCCTTCTCCCTGTCCTCCCCGTCCCAATAGATCTCCCCACACCCCACCCTTCTCCCTGTCCTCCCCTCCCAATAGATCTCCCCATACCCCACCCTTCTCCCTGTCCTCCCCCTCCCAATAGATCTCCCCATACCCCACCCTTCTCCCTGTCCTCCCCTCCCAATAGATCTCCCCATACCCCACCCTTCTCCCTGTCCTCCCCTCCCAATAGATCTCCCCACACCCCACCCTTCTCCCTGTCCTCCCCCTCCCAATAGATCTCCCCATACCCCACCCTTCTCCCTGTCCTCCCCTCCCAATAGATCTCCCCATACCCCACCCTTCTCCCTGTCCTCCCCCTCCCAATAGATCTCCCCATACCCCACCCTTCTCCCTGTCCTCCCCTCCCAATAGATCTCCCCACACCCCACCCTTCTCCCTGTCCTCCCCTCCCAATAGATCTCCCCACACCCCACCCTTCTCCCTGTCCTCCCCCTCCCAATAGATCTCCCCACACCCCACCCTTCTCCCTGTCCTCCCCCTCCCAATAGATCTCCCCATACCCCACCCTTCTCCCTGTCCTCCCCCTCCCAATAGATCTCCCCACACCCCACCCTTCTCCCTGTCCTCCCCCTCCCAATAGATCTCCCCACACCCCACCCTTCTCCCTGTCCTCCCCCTCCCAATAGATCTCCCCACACCCCACCCTTGTCCCTGTCCTCCCCCTCCCAATAGATCTCCCCATACCCCACCCTTGTCCCTGTCCTCCCCTCCCAATAGATCTCCCCACACCCCACCCTTCTCCCTGTCCTCCCCCTCCCAATAGATCTCCCCATACCCCACCCTTCTCCCTGTCCTCCCCTCCCAATAGATCTCCCCATACCCCACCCTTCTCCCTGTCCTCCCTCCCAATAGATCTCCCCACACCCCACCCTTCTCCCTGTCCTCCCCTCCCAATAGATCTCCCCACACCCCACACCCCACCCTTCTCCCTGTCCTCGCCCTCCCAATAGATCTCCCCACACCCCACCCTTCTCCCTGTCCTCCCCTCCCAATAGATCTCCCCATACCCCACCCTTCTCCCTGTCCTCCCCTCCCAATAGATCTCCCCATACCCCACCCTTCTCCCTGTCCTCCCCTCCCAATAGATCTCCCCATACCCCACCCTTCTCCCTGTCCTCCCCCTCCCAATAGATCTCCCCATACCCCACCCTTCTCCCTGTCCTCGCCCTCCCAATAGATCTCCCCACACCCCACCCTTCTCCCTGTCCTCCCCTCCCAATAGATCTCCCCATACCCCACCCTTCTCCCTGTCCTCCCCCTCCCAATAGATCTCCCCATACCCCACCCTTCTCCCTGTCCTCCCCCTCCCAATAGATCTCCCCACACCCCACCCTTCTCCCTGTCCTCCCCTCCCAATAGATCTCCCCATACCCCAGGTGATGTAATGTTCAGTACACAGGGTTCTGAGGCTGGTGTGAGGGCATAAATACAAATGCCCCAAGGAGCATGGTAGACAAATGATGGGGACCTATTCAGCACCTAGAGTCTTAATGCTATCCATGATGGTTTCACCCGCCTTGTGCTCCCTCCCCTTATCACTGCAGCTGGGACAGGCTCTTCCTGTTATCTGTAGCAGGGGAAGTTGAGCAGGCCTGTCTGTGTGAGAGTGTGTGTGTGTGTGTGTGTGTGTGTGTGTGTGTGTGAGCATGCTTGCCAAGTGAAGCAAGCTGTGTGTAGCACCCATGACCCCAAGATAAATACTTACCAATACCAAAGCCCCCCTCATTTAAACACACACACACACACACACACACACACACACACACACACCTGTTATCCAGGGTTAACCTACTACAGGAATAAGAGGGTGTGAAAGTGTGTAGATGTATTTTCTGGAAGTGATAAGACGTGTGTGAGTGTATAACGTGTGTCTGTGTGATCAGGGCCAGCTGTACCTCCTGGTGACAGACCAGGGCTTCCTGACGGAGGAGAAGGTGGTGTGGGAGAGCCTGCACAACGTGGACGGGGATGGCAACTTCTGTGACTCTGAGTTCCGCCTGCGACCTCCGTCAGACCCAGAGACGGTGTACCGCGGACAGCAGGACCAGATAGACCAGGTCAGACCACTACGCCAATTGGGCCCTCTGATCCAGTTCCACTTCATTAATGGGAGCAATGACAAACAATGCTGAACACCCATCTAGCTGAATCATGGCAGCCATTTCGCACTGTTGGGTGCACCACATATCTCTTGCAGAGGATGTATACCATGGACAACAAGGTGCACAGTCACAGTGCAACATTACAAAAATACTACATCAGGGTGAGTCACTATCAGAGTGTACCTGATTGTGGTGGCAGGTAGCCTAGTGGTTAGAGCATTGGACTAGTAACTGAAAGGTTGCAAGATTGAATCCCCGAGCTGATAAGGTAAAAATCTGTCGTTCTGCCTCTGAACAAGGCAGTTAACCCACCGTTCCTAGGCCGTCATTGAAAATGAGAATTTGTTCTTAACTGACTTGCCTAGTTAAATAAAGGTCAAATAAAATAAAAACAGAGTGGATTGTATAAAGGGTACAGTAAATATTACACATCCCCTCTATCTGGGCCCTGTTTTCCCCGTGGCTTCCTAGCCTGCTCCATCTGCACTCAGCTCTACTCTGGAGAAGTAGCGGGGAACAGTTCCTCAATAATAGATGTTCAAAGCTCATCTGCTCTCCCGTTAACCCCCCCCCCAGGGTTTTGATGTCTGAATGCCTGATCAGGAGATGACCGTGACATGTGGGGCCTCCCTCTGTACTGCACTGCATCACGCTGCACTTCGATTGGCTGTTTAATAATGCATGATGTGGTTTGTGTCCCCTGTGCAGACGACAGCTGATTGGCTGGCCCGTTAGGCCTGGTGGCAGGGCTGCCCAGCAGCTTGTCCATCTGCCAGGGTCCATATTCACCACGCTCACCCAGTACAGAGTGGGGGAGGAGTCATCTCTACTCACACTCTCATCCACCCAGACACTCTTATGCTTGAGAGGGCATCTCATAGCCGACAATTAAGACAGTCTGATGCTGCACTCAGGAAAATATTTGGGTTATGAATGAATAAAGAGGTGTGTAGCCCTGACTTTAAAATGGCTGGTGTTTTGTAGCTTACAACTAGGCTTACTTAAACTAGGCTTACTTAAACTAGGCTTACTTGGCAGTGGCACATCACTCTGGTAACAGTGTAAACACCATGACGTGAGACTCGTTGACCTGGTCCTAATTCTCTTTTTCTCTCTCTCTTTCTCTCTCTCTACCCCCCCCCCGTATGCAGGACTACCTGATGGCGTTGTCGCTGCAGCAGGAGCAGCAGAGTCAGGACCTGCAGTGGGAGCAGCTCCCCGAGGGCATCAGTGACCTGGAGCTGGCCAAGAAGCTGCAGGAGGAGGAGGACCGACGAGCCTCCCAGTACTACCAGGAACAGGAGCAGGCTGCCGCAGCACAAGCACAGGTCTGGGAAGGAGCCAGGGAGGGAGGGAGGGAGGGAGGGAAAGGGGGATACCAAGTCAATTGTACAACTGAATACCTTCAACTTAAATGTGTCTTCCGCATTTAACCCAACCCCTCTGAGCAGGAGGGGAGCTTGTGAGAAGGGGGGAGGGAAGATGCGAGGAGTGGAATTGAATGAGGAATATGATGAGAGAAAGATGTTTAGGGAAAAAAAGAGGAATGAGGATGAGAAAAAGGGTAAGGGTTGTCAGTTTATATAGATATAGCCGTCAGGGGCTTAGTCAGATAGAAATAAAATATGTAGCTGACATGAATCTGTTGTACACAATACATGTTCTATCTATTAATGTATCTCTATGTTCAGATACAGCTCAGGGCTGTTCTTATGCACGACGCAACGCAGAGTGCCTGGATACAGCCCTTAGTAGTAGTAAATTGGCCATATACCACAAACCCCCGAGGTGCCTTATTGCTATTATAAACTGGTTACCAACTTAATTAGAGCAGTAAAAATAAATGTTTTGTCATACCTGTGGTATACGGTCTGATATACCACGGCTGTCAGCCAATCAGCATTCAGGGCTCGAACCACCCAGTTTATAATGTTGCTTATTCACCCGCTTGAATGAGCCACAGGTAGGTATTATGGTTGATGCTCCTCTTCCATCCTGTCTGTGTTGTGCAGCAGCCAGCAGAGGGAAGTGACGAAGCAGACAGAGCAGAAGCAGCATCATCATCAACAGCAGCAGCTGAAGCCACGCCCAGCCCAGGGAAGCAGCCCTCTGCCGGGGAGCGCAAACCCAAAAAAGAGCCCAAGGATAAAGACAAATGTGTTCTATTGTAACAGAGGATGGTTGTGTGTTTGTGTGAGAGAGAAAGAGGGGGGCAGCATTTTTTTTCACATTGACCTGACAGCCTACGAACAGCCCCTTTTGAAAGCGAGAGTTAGCGATGAGACAAACTGAGGAGTTGCCGTTCCCAAGCCACTGGTGCCTGCCATCCTCTACCCTCAGTGGGCCCGGACAACAGAGGAAGGAACGCTATGACAACTACCACTAATCTTTTGTACAGTTGGCCAAACTTTGTTACAAGTTGCACAGTGCACTATATTTGTGATCTGGGGTCAAGGTTAATGGGGGTGGTTTTATAGCAAAATGAGAAAAATTCCAGAAACAGGATGCTGGGAGGGAAAGAATTCAGAATCTGAAATATCTCTCATGACACCAACTTTTTTCAAGGAAATCGGTTTCATTCATTTTCATTATTGCAGTTGATAAGCTATTTTTTGTTCAAAAGAAATGACAGCACATATGTATAGATATGCCTGCTTTGATTCAGTTCAGTGTTTGAGCATTAGACTTTTTACTGAAAACACAACCTTCAATAGCTAGCTATTGGTTGTTGGGGGTCATTTAGCTCCTTCCAATTGGAGATAATCAAGAATTTGTTCAGGTCTTATTGGGATTGAGATGAGGTGATAGTGACATCAGTGAGTCTAATATCTAAGCACTCCTGTCTCTTCGCCACGTTAATGGACGCCAAATTACTACTTTAAGTGTGTTTTTGCGTGTGTTTGCATGTGTGCTTGTATGCGTGTGTGTGAGACTATTTTAGAGAACTATTTTATTTTGGTATATACTTAAATTGAAAGGGATTCATTTGTTTTTGCCGGTTAGAAATGAATGTAAGACCCTGTTGTGACAAGGCTTTTGTATATCTCTCTAACACTACCCACATCCCTGTTCTTCCTGAGAGGCCTGGAAGTCAGTGCCATACTCTGATAAGGGCTGTCTCTACCAACCCTCATCTGCCATTTAAGACTCGCCCTATCCAGATTGGCTTTACCAGAGTATGGCAGTGTTGAATTCTGGTGTGTGTGTGTATGGCATTGGTGTCTACAGTGTGTATGTGTGGCTGATATGCTCGGCTGCATTGATTAATGCTCTTAATTTCAACTTGGAAATAACCTAACGTCAACAACAAAAATGTTTTCCGATGTCTATGAGCAGTTGGATTGAAAGATATGCCATGTATTTCATTTCTCATATTTGCTGTATATGCTTCACATCCAGTAGAGTCTGGACAATCACACAGACAGTACCATGGAAACACAGGACGGTGCACCTAATTTGACTTCTGTCGCTCACTCCCTGAGAGACTTGGCTGGTTATTGGTTGCAGAGGAAGAGTGATAGTAGTATCCCACACTAATAGTCTTTAGTGCCCAGTGTCACACAGACCTGCCGGCAGTTATGTTGTCAATATGGGAAGCCTCATGACCTAGTCGAGTTATGGAAGTAGGATATTCTACTGTAGCCATGTTTCAATCCATGTACTCCTCCTACATCATCTGACTTTCAAACAAATGTATATACATTGTGTACATACCTAATGCACATTTATGACAGAGCTAGCTAGTAGTTTGCGCCACTGTCCTACTATGGTACTGCCTCCTGATAGATCTACTGTAGTTCTATCTACACATTCCAGCTGGATGCCTTGACTCAAGCCTTGTGTTGTACGTCAGACCTAGAAACACAGTTATAGGGGAGACTCCTCGCAGTGCTGCTAGTTAAGGGGTCTCCCATTTTTGGCTGTTACATTTTGTTCTCATTGTCCAGAAATGGACAACCCCAGCCTTCAAGGACAAGTCCAGTACTTAGTATTTCTTTTTGCCTGGCTACTGGCTGCATCTTGTAGGAGTAGGCTACCTGACTGACCGGTAGTAAGGCTTATCTGCAGGCTGGACTTGAGGACTGGGGTTAGCTCAGCCTGTCTATATGGTCCTCACGAGGCCACACTTACTCTGTATAGAAAATGCCTTACAACAGTTACAATATCTTTTATAAGAATAAACGGAAACAGGTGTATTACCGGAATGAGACAATCTGTAGATTTTAAACTAGACATCAGAAATACTCTCAGGCCTTCTCTGAAGGGACATATCCTTGAGTGTCTTTTGTAAATTGTTTGTGTATTAGCTGCCTTGGCAACAGCAATGATTGATATATACCATTGTAAAGTATTTAATATACCCTGTAGAAACTCCCTCAAGAGAATGTTGTAATGTAAATGTGTAACCACGTATAGGTATCAGTAACAAATTATTTCAACACATGGTATCTAACTAGGTCGACTTCATATTATCAGGCTGTTCATAATTATCGCTAGTTATGTTCATGGATGGCATAACGATGGGTTTCTGAGCTTCTCGCAGGCCTACCTAGTCAAAGGAATTCACTATGACTACACTAGAATAAGTTTACCCCTTGTAATGGAATTCAAGGCTGCTTTTCGAAAGTGAATTAAACTGCTGTTGCTTTTATGTTCACAATGACTACCCAAAAAGTAATATATGGCTGAATAGACAGGACTTAGAGAAACACCTATGTTGAAGCGAGCGTGTACATCCTGTATATGGTATGCTACAGTATGTCCTTTACATTATTGACTACAGTGATTTTGTGAAAGGTTGGGGGGATGGGCGAAGGACCACGTCCCTTTGAGTGTCAGGGACACAATCCATATTCTTGTTTCTTTTGTAAAATAACATCCATTTTAAAGTTACCGTCACACTGCAGCTTGAATTATACTTGTTAATATGGTCAACCTTCCCAATGGCCTAAACCCATTTGTAACGACATTCAAAAGGCAACTAGTACTGAGTATTAAGATGAGAACCTGAGGGCCACTTGATCTAATTACTTTGAGGTTTTTGGGGGAGCATCAAGATGTTAAACACATGCCTCACACACCTTTTTTTTTTTTTATTGTGCGTAAGCTTGCTTTGAGTCATTTACATTGCATTATTTACCAGTATCTAGATATTGTTTTGTGTTTCAGCTTGAATGTTGTTCCTCAAAATAATTGATAAGGATTTTGTTTGTGGAATGTCTCGAGTGAATATGTGTTAGCCTTGTTATAGTGCTGGGGCGGTAAATACTGTACAAACAATAGTCTGTTAACAAGGTAGTCCTTGAACATAGTCATTGTAATTGGTTTTGCACTGTTACATTGATATGCACTACTAAGGTTGTGTTTGGACAGGCATGTTCTTTCCAAGCGCATCAGATCTGATTGAAGACCAATTAGTGAGAAAAAAAAGATCAGAATTGGTCTGCCTGTGTAAACGCAGCCTAAGAGAAGAGAAAATACCTCATTTTATACAGAATTAGAAATTGTGCGAGAGTGCTATTGTTCTTTGGGTACCTTGTAAAAATAGAATACTGTCTGGAATTGCTACAACAGTCAGTTGAATATGAAATGCTCAATTGTTTCTTTATGACAAAGGTATGAAAGGGCTGGTTAAATATTTTGGCTAAAAGTACATTAAGTACTGTGTAGCCCTTTTCAATAAAAGTTGATGCAACTTGAACTTCAGGTAGCTGTTCACCCGTTTATCTGCTAAGGCCAGAATTGTTTTATAGCATTTGCTTTTCACACTAAAAAAATTGTCACTAATGCCGCTGGCTGGTCATCTAGAGGGAAGGGATTTTAAAAGTTGGCTATTTTGATACTGTATAGATTGGAGAAAATTGTTTTTTCCCCTAGTAGTTTCATATGGGAAATGTGTAAAAATCTGATATTCTGGAGCACAGAACATGAACGCAATCCACCATATTGATTTCACTTGTTCTGTTGAGATTAAATGCAATTATATTAATCCCAATGTTATTCTGATGCATAATGCATACTAATGACATTTAGCAGAGTATAACTTCAATGATGTATTATGTTAATATTCTCACTTATGTTTAACCACACACAAAAAGGTCAATCCTCGTGTTCGAAAGTTCAAATGTTTATCTATATACATATGACCAAATAATGTATGTAGCCTATCACAGTACCATTGCAAAATGTAGATGGTGTTTATTCTGTAACAAAATGCCTTAGACGAGGGACATTCAGCCTGATTATTAAAGTACATGGACAATAAAAAATAAAAACGTGTTCTCTTTTCACAACCACTCAATGTGTGATGTCTTGTATGTGCACTTCATGAGTAAAATGTAGGAGCGAAGACAAAATGAGCAAGATGTATAATTTAATAACCTTCAGAAGCACCAGGGGCATAACTAAAAATGATGGTTAAAGAATACATTGATCTGCTTACATTTTACATACGGTACATGGAGTTTCAGTTAGGGGAAGAGCAGTCAACATCAAACTTGTTACAAATAACTAAAGCTGTACAATTCTAAAGTTAAACATTATGTGCACAGGGTTGTTTAAGTCACAGCACAACTGTTAGGAAACCATACATTGAGGTAACCTATACAGAACAAAACATTTCTATATCAACCTTATGGCTAGAAACCAGCCTCTTAAAACACAATACTCAAAAGATGTACTTAAAAAAATGTATTTTTGAAAAATAAGCTTAAGCTGATCTGGGTGAGAGGCAGTTAGAACCGTCGGGGTGCTCCTTTGAAGGGCTTGAATCCGCCAACACTGGACATGGAACTGTTGGTGATCTGCACGATTCTGTTCATTGCAGACGAAGAGTGGCTGGAGAAACAAAAATACATTTCTGCCTAAAGTAGCATACAGTAAAGACACAGGAGCTCAAATATGCCTCCGGATGAAAGTGACGAGAGCGACAATGAAAACGATCCAATATCGGATGAAGCAATTCTGAGGCTATTCAACTCCGACACCGAAGGAGATGACTTCAGTGGTTTCAGTGCACAGGAGGAGGAAGATAGCGACCAATGACTTTCTTGGTAGGCTACTGTTTACTGCTAATTTTTATTTTTTGTTACAAGCCGTGTTTCGTTAAAGCCTATTTATTTTTGTTACAAGCCGTGTTTCGTTAAAGCCTATTTATTTTTGTTACAAGCCGTGTTTCGTTAAAGCCTATTTATTTTTGTTACAAGCCGTGTTTCGTTAAAGCCTATTTATTTTTGTTACAAGCCGTGTTTCGTTAAAGCCTATTTATTTTTGTTACAAGCCGTGTTTCGTTAAACCCTGGTAAAGTTAATTTGTTTCAATGTACCGGTAGGCACCTGCGGCTTATAGACATGTGCGGCTTATTTATGTTCAAAATAAATAAAAATAAAAATAATTCAGTGGGTGCGGCTTATATTCAGGTGCGCTTAATAGTCCGGAAATTACGGTACATAATATATTCATTGGAGTTTTTTTTACACTTGGATTGATAGTTTGCTTGGGCGGTATACCGGAGTATATGGAAATAGCCACTACATGGTTTTTCCATACCGCCGTTGAATTTTAATATTTGTAGCTACTTTAAGTAAATACCTGCAGTCAACTTGTACAGCCAGTAAGGATTGTCACAATTTTTCATTATGAAGCTTACTGGTAGTCCTCAGTCACATGGTGTTTGTTTATAAGCACACAACAAGAGACCAGAGCCTTGTTTTTTATTTGACCTTTATTTAACTAGGCAGGTCAGTTAAGAACAAATTCTTATTTTCAATGACGGCCTAGGAACAGTGGGTTAACTCCCTTGTTCAGGGGCAGAACGACAGATTTTTACCTTGTCAGCTCAGGGATTTGATCTTGCAACCTTCCGGTTACTAGTCCAACACTCTAACCACTAGACTACCTGTGAGTCACTCACTTGTGTAGCACACGCCAGGTGATCGAGTTAGTTATCTTATACCTATGAACTGTCTAAAATGTGCTAAATGCTCTACAGTTGTGATATGGTTTGCTAATTTAGTAGCTATTTAGCCATCTAACTAAGTGGTTAACTTCTTTCAAAATCAAGCTTTGCTTGTAACAGCAGAGAATCCCCTCCTGGATCAAGAGCCTTGCTAATATTTGCTTTGTGGATGCAGCAAACTGTGGAGCATTTTTTAGTTACTTGTATAACTTCGAGCTGGTTTGTCTGTCCTGCAAATACTTTAGGTCAGAGACTGTACACAATGTCCTCTTTAGTATTTAGTTAGCATTATCTTTGGGATTTTACATCTACTTGTTAGCATTGCTAACCTTCGGATTACAGGAGATCCAGCGGGGTTTGAAAATAGTGCTCCTTTTGTTCAGTGTAGGTATTACGGTGTATTAGGGAATATCCCGGCATGGCACAACGACGGTATGGAAATATGGATACCACCCAAGCCTAATTCATAGTGCTCAGACAAGTCAGGTACACATGATATATATATTCATTTCAGTCACAACTATTACAGATTAAATCCACCCCTGGGCTTCTCTCAGCCCATCCCACCTATCTCCATAGACCACCTGCTCTTGATTTCCTTGTGCCATTTCCTTTTCAACTGTTCTGTGATGTTTTACACAGATTCTCAAACCTTTCTAAATGGGATATTATCAACAGATGTGAATTAAAAATATATATTTTGTTGTTGATTGATTGACTCCGGCTTTCCTGATCGCCCAACAGTGCTATTTGTAGGGCTCATTTTGGAACAACGTCATGACTGTTTACCATTCCTGAACCTGTGACCAGAAACAGGCTACATAGGAGCAATACCAGAATAAGTGGTCAAATTATTGTCTCTTCGCAGCAAAATCTGCATAGCTGACATGGTTGTATGCCCCATATACATAACATTCTTCTTTTGGTGGCAAGAATATTGTATAATAATTTAAATAGAAAAAATAAGTTTTGAGTCAAGCGTTGTTTGTGTATCAGTTTATAAACCGTGTGCCGTGGAATCAGCACACTGGAAATCTCTTCCAAGTATTTTGCAACTTGTATGGTAGCATGGTCAACATTTTGGTCCTCAAATAAAACTGATATATTTTTCTATTCATGACAATTCTCTTTCTCCAATTTTGCTCTTTAATAAAGGCCAGACAAACAAGCTCCCCTTCTCCTCCTTCCACTTGCCTCCTCCATTTTTGCAGTAATGCACCAATCAGTTGGTTGTAATTTTAGATAGAGCTAACAATTTCACATACTTGTGTTAACTGCACATGTGACATAACTCCACCTCTCCTATTCATAATATCATTAACAAATATATATATTATTTTTTATCAATTAGTATATTTGAGTTTAACCATAACAGGGAAAAGTACACAGTCTTAATGCAACGGCAGTGAATACCTTGAGTGTGGGGCCATCATGCTGCCACGGCTGTCTCCCATCCTGCGGCTGTCTGGGAAGCCCCCTCCCTGGGATCCAGCCCCACCATGCCACTCCTTCCTGGGGGCCGGTTGGTCCCGGCCATGCCGCTCCACCACCACCTGGCGGCCAGAGCTGAAATGCTGGGTAGAGAACAGGGGAGATTGTAGTTATGAATTCCCTATCTGAAATTTAACTAAAATAGAGGAAATGGAGGGTATTGAATGTGTAGATTTAGTTATGGGGGATTGGTGAGGTGCTGACCTGGTCTGCCATGAGTCTTCCTCCATCCCGGCCACTGAAGTTGGATCTTCCTCGGCTGGCTGAGGAGCCTCCTCTGAGAGCAGGCCCCTGGCCATCTCTGCCTGAACGCTCTGGCCGCATACCTCCGGTACGCACAGCTCCACTACACAAACACAGAGACATGATTATTACCACACGGATAACAACAAAAAGGCCATTGTCTACAACTTTAATCAAACAAGCACACTAGGCATCCATCCATTCTCACCGTATGTCCCCCTTAGGTGCACTCATGCTGCTGTCATTCTTCCATCCTGCATGCCCAGTATGAGTAGCATGACCAGCGTGCCCGGTGCCTCTGGGGGAGCGGCCGGTATGAGACATGCCAGGCATGGGTGCTCTGCCCCCTGCTGGGCGCTCAGGCATGGGCGCGGCCCGACGCTCGTCCCTGTCTCGGATCTCTCGGCGGTCTGTGTCACGGACGTCTGCGCGTGGAGTTGGAGGAGGCTCGGCCCTGCGGACAGTCTCAAAGTTCTTGGGGTAGCGTTCAAACCCAGAGCTGTCCCTGCGAGCAGCGGGACGGGACTTCTTGGCCTCAGGCTCACTGTTGAAGCGGTTACGTCTGAAAACAACCCACACCCAAAATGGGTTGTCAGATTCTGTCAAGAGCTGACTGTTACTGGAGGGGGATAGACATGCTAAACTGCTATGTGGGCTGTGTAGCTTGCTCTTTGCCTACCTCTCAATGGTGTTGGGCTCAACGGCTGCAGCCTCGGGGAAGCCTCTGCCTCTCTCCCGGGGGCTGAACTCTGTAAAGCGGTTCTGCTGGCGGTTGTAGTCCGAGCCCTGGTTGACACGGCCCTCAGACTCTGGCTGGATCTTCTTGTTTCCATTCCAGTAGGGATCATCCCTCCGGCTGAAACATTCAATGGAGAATATGCTTTAACTGGGCGACAAGTAAACTGGTGTGGAATACCACTTTTTGAGCTTGGTCAGATATGATACCAAATTGTATCTTTCACTTTTCAGTTGATGGTCAAATTGACATCTGCTGGTCATGTCTGAGACCAAGCATCCCTGTCTGCCGTGGGATGCAGACAGACCAGGATAGTATGGGAGACAAGTCTGTGTGCAGGGACAACGACAAAGCAGTACTGCACAAGCTGATCTGTAACCTATCCTGCAACTTCATGGACATAATGGTGGAAGCTGGTTGTCCACGATCAGAGCCTCAACTACACAGAGCAAACCGCAGACAAACATCCCATCACAAACAACAGCGTGGCCTTGTGTACCTGTGGTCCACATCGCGGCCTCTCTTCAGGTTGTTTCTCTTCTCCTGCTCGTAGCGGAGCTGCTCCTGCTGCCTCCTCAGCTCCTCCCGCTCACGAGCCATACGCTCCGCCTCTTTACGCCGCTCCTGCATCACAGCGAGATAACGTCAGTGTTACATTATCAATCCACTAAATGGTTTGAGTAAACAACTCACCTTCCTCCTGTCGTTTTTACAACAACCAACTAAGGTACAGCCTAGAAGACTAAACATCCTTAATGATTTGAGTCCAAGCACCTGCTCTATGCGGATCCTTTCTCTCTCCAGCCTTTCCCTCTCCATGCGCTCCCTCTCCAGTTTCTGCCTCTCCACCTCAAGCCTGTGGCGTTCCCGGAGCAGGTTCTCCCTCTCCTCCCGCTCCCTAATCAGACTGATACGCTCACGCTCCCGGCGTTCCCGCTCCGCTATCTCACGCCGCCTGACGGGACAGGAAGTCACAGAAACATTAGTACCCAGCATCCTCACGGTACTACAAAGTACAACAATTACAGTAGGAGTTTGTTTCAGGCTGACCTGCGAAGCTCCCCAGCCCTGCGGGCCCGCTCCAGCCGGACCATACGCACGCGCAACCTCTGCTCTTTCATCTTCTCAAAGGGGAGGATGTCTTTGCTGCCTCCCTTGTTGGGGAAAACTCTAACTCTATTCATCTCCATCTAGGAAAAACAAGCATGTAGAGGTGAACATTGAGAAAGAAAGTTCCATGATCAAACTTTGTCGGATAGAAGAAAAAAACTGTGACCAACCTCTTCGGGAGGCATGAAATATCTGGGTCTCCGCTGCATCATGTTGTTGTTGGTGGTGAAACCCGGCTTGTCAAATCTCCCCCTCCTGAACGGTGGTCTCACTTTGTTCAGGTCTCCTTTGGCATGATCAATCACCACCATCTTGCCAGGGCTCTTTGTCCCTACACAAAACAGGACAGAGGTTCATTTTTACTAACCTACAACAGAATACATAAAAAGGAACCTGAGAAGGAGCATACATACTTCCACCATGCTTTTTATCATCTTTCTTGGAGGCATCCGGGCCTGAGCTGGATGTTGTGCTTTTAGACTCCTGCTTCTTGGATGAATCCTTGCCGTCTTTGTCTGATGGCTTGTCGGACTTCTTCTCCTCTTTTTTGGAGGATGGCTGGGTTCTTCAGGGGGGGAAAAAAAAGAGCACACAGAAGTGAACATTTCTTTCAAATTTCCCCATTCTGAAAAAGACAGATTTTGTGTTTCTTCCTCACTTACTTGCTAGTGCTAGTCTTGTTTGTCAACGCACTACGTTTGTCACTCGATTTGCTGGAGCTGGTTTTGTCATCGGATTCCTTCTTCGAAGGTTCTTTCTTAAAGGGATCACTTTTAACCTAAAAAGACAACAAAAACTCCGTCACAGTATTTAAAGGCTCCGTCACAATTCTGAAGCAATGTAATTTCAATTAATTGAAGAACAAAAGGACCTTGAACCTTGTTTCTCCCTACAATGAAAATTACAGAGCGCATGTTGGCTCAATGGCTCAGAAGAGAATGTCAGCAAATGTTGTTTTGCGAAAAACTCTCAAAATGGAATCTTAGAATCATCAAGAGTTCTGGAGGTTTTATGACATCACAAAGATAGAAGTCAGAGAAAAGATTCGGAACTGGAAAATTGTTATCGTGCTCTCAACATTCTAGCTGAACAATGTGCAAAGCAACTGTTTGTCAGCTTACCCTTTCAACAGATATCTGCTGGCCGTGGAGTTCTGTGCGGTCTAGGTGGGAGATGCACCTTCCCACCTCTGCACTGGAAGACATTGTCACCAAGCCATAACATTTGGCTCCAGGACTGCGAGCATTAGTAACCACTTTGGCACTAAAAACCTGTGGCAACAGGAATTTGTTTAGAGGCGGTGCAACTACATGCTGCTTGTAGAGGGGTTGGGTTAAATGCGAAAGACATTTCAGTTGAATGCATTGTTGTACAACTGACTACGTATCCCCCTTTCCTCTAGTAAACCAGTAAATTGTTTCCAATAAGTCAAAGCAAAACCATGACACCCATACAGTAAGAAACATCAAACCCCAGTACCCCACCACAAGAAACAGTTTATGGATGTTTTAAGCTCTAGGCTTACCTTCCCATATTTGCCAAAAAGGTTTTTCAAATCAGCTGCTTTGGTGTTGGAGGACAGGCCACTCACCCATATGTTTCGAGTGGAGCTGCTTGCACTACTACTGCTGATACTTCCTGAAATAGGGTCGTTTCAAAACATACATGCACTGTAGAGGCTTTTATATGTCTACACATTGTACAAACTAATCTACAACAGCCTAATGTTACATACCGGTAAGCATTAAATGTTAAAATGCAGGTGCTTTTGACTAAATTAAATCACTTCAGACACCTTTAAAATGCCAAAGAAATGTACTTTTTAGATATGTGAAGAAAACTGGGTAATACGCAGATTACACCAGTGGTACTAAAATTCCCAGATCAATTCTGTTTGTTCTGACGCTTGAGAAAATGCCATTTTGGCTGTCCAGTCAATACGCACATTGATTACATGCACTACATAAAGGCCTATGCTTGATCATCGTCTGATCACTAGTAGTGAGGTCTTGAGAAATGTATCTGTAAAATGCTTACCTTTGTCATCTTTTGTGGCCTTTCCATCTCTGTCCTTTGAAGAACTACAAAGCAGATTTCACAACAAATAAAAAGAAACAAGAGATGAGTGCCAGTATATGAAAGCCCCTGCGGAATATGACGTACACCAGGGAAAACAACTTTTTTTGTAAAAAAAAAAAAAGAAACACTTTTTTTGCTGTATGTATTTTTTTTTTTATCCCCACGGGCAAGGCTTGCATTTGGACAAAACTCCCATAATGGCCTTTTTCATTGCTTTTCCACGGGTGATATGGGTCATGTTCTCAGCCAATTTACTCCCTGGACCAATGAAATCTTCAGTATTGCGTTCGACTTCACAGCGAATCATTTCATATGTTTCTGACAAACTGACATCACAGGGACTACTGCCCTTTAAAAAGCCCTACGTGGGAACTGGAAAAGGCAAACGTGCTGGAAAGGTGAAAGTAACATCTGTTTTCAGCTCCTGGTTAATGACACAAATTACCCAACTTCAGAAAAACAACCAAATGAAAGTAACAAATGGGAGGCTCATTAGGTACATCAATGAACATTTCTCATTAGGAAAAAAAGTAAAAAAAATCTTGAGGCTACCCACAATGCTGCGTTCACAGTGAGCTGGAACTTGGTAGTAGTATCTTAAAGAACTGACATAGCTAGAAAGACAAACCTCTTTCCTTGACCTGATGCCCCAGTAGACGAGGGGCCTTTCTTCCCAGAATCCTTGTCTTTGTCTCCCATTTCAGCTTTCTTCGAGGCCTCTCTGCTTTCCTTCTTAGAGGAGTCAACCTTGGTCCCGTCATCCTTCTTACCATCTTTATGGCCTTCCACTTCCATCTTCATGGCATCCTTGGGGCTCGTCTCAGCAGAGGCCTCTGGTTCGTCACAGCCCTTGTCTACCTCTGAATCTGGAAGTTTCACATGTTTACCTGTTTCCAGGAGGTCATCACCATCAACATCCAGCGTGATGGCATCTTCATTCTGGAGTGTGACGGATATGTTATCGTCCTCGTCTTCTTTAGCGGAGACGGCAACTTCAGTTTCGATCTCCTCCACTTGTTCGGCCTCCGCCTCGGCTTCTGCCTCAACCTCGGTTTCTGGGAGGCCGTCCTCACTGGGTGGAGGTTTAGAATTTTCACGAGTACCATCATCTGTATCAGTTACATCTGAGGGATTTAATAAGGATAAAACATGGCAAAAAAAAACACAATGTTTAACATTGACATGTCTGTTACTTGACCTAGGAAGTAGAATAGAAAGCAAGTTTAGTATTAGTGGTCATCGAAGGGTAGAAGACCACAGGAACACACAAAACATACATTCCTCATTGAAAAATGGTGGTGCGGATCAATAATCTTCATGTCATTTTCACCACCAATACTTCTTTTGCGATCCTTACAGTTATGTGTACTGTACAGTGAAGTTACTCTTCAATGCTCCTGTCATTAGGAGCTCCATTCCCGTTCTTCAGTTTGAAGAGAGGGCATTTGTTCAAATGAAAGGAAAAGACCATCTGTCCAACTTCTTCCGTAACCAAAAAAAGTATAATCTGTGCCCAAAGCCATAGAGGTCAAATTCAGTCTCATTTTATGGCTGTTCTACTGCCGAGGGCTCTCCCATCATAGTCTTTATGGTCATCTCCCATGTCTTCTTTCCCTCATAAAAGTCTGTCTTAAGTGACTTGGGATGGTTGACAAAAAAAATGGATGCCATCTTTAATCGTCCTTGTGACTGTAGTGACTGGCTCAAGTCCTTAGCAAATGTGTCCTCTAGTCTGTACATCATGTCCTGGTTGGTCTTTGAGCATTCTCAGCGATGATTTCTTCTCTCCGTCTAAGACATCTGTACTGCAGTTGGGTGCTACAGGAGGATGGGCCCTGATGGGCAGGAGTCCCCCATGGTATCGTCAGCACACTGGAACTCCCTCTAACTCAGCTTGCCTTCTTCAGTGCAAACCTTTCCCTCACCTTAAAGAAGCCTGTTGATTCCTGAGCTTTGTATCTTGAGGGAATGTACAATGCAGTCTGTATGGTTGATGCTCCTCTTGCATCTCAGGCCTGGAAGAGTAACATCCCACCCTCAAAAAAAGTACTGTGACAAAAAGAAGCAAGTCCTCCACAAACAAGATGTCCCTTCTATGTTGTATTCATGAACAATGAGTCCTGGATAAATGGCTGGCTGAGTATCCAGCCAGCAGACAAAAGAAATGGAAGGCATAAAGGAGAGAGGGGGCATAGCAGATTCTTACCTTCACGCAAAGGGGGCTACCTGCAAATCTCCCCCCAAAAAAGTAATCAATTCAATAGGGTGTGAGCACAAACATACCTTCTTCAACGTCATCCTCGTCTCCCTCCTGAAAGAGACCAACGTGAAAGGTAAATACACAAAGATAGTTTCAGTCTAATGCCTTACTTAAACTGGGTTAACCGATCTGAATACCAGCATTTCATTTTAAAAACGATATCTGATCTGGGTATGGTAACCTAATGATCTCTAGTCTACCGTGAGAGTGGGCTAAACACAAACATACTACAAGCGTAAACATATTCATGTGACACTCACCTTGGAAAAATATTTGTTTTCCTTGGTAGCAGATGCCTCTTCCTTGGTAGCAGATTCCTCTTCCTTGGAGAAGGATTCATCTTCCTTGGAGAAGGATTCATCTTCCTTGGAGAAGGATTCATCTTCCTTGGAGAAGGATTCATCTTCCTTGGAGAAGGATTCATCTTCCATTGGATTGTCAGTGTCAGAGTCCACTTTCTTTCCTAAAGAAGTAATGGAGTCATATCATCCAAATTGGATGATAAGAAATATTGAACAGTAACTTAAATACTAGGAATGTCAAATTACCTTTAGCTTTTGCATTTTTTCTATTAGGCGTGTCTGCTGGGAGTGGAATTTCAATGGTCTCTGGATCTCCACCTTCCTCCTCAATGGCCTGAGAAAGTATTAAAAAAATAACACTATTGTAATTACTAGTCATTTACCTGACATTAATTTAGCTGCATGTCCCGCCCTTATATTTAGCCTCACAATGAAGTGTTTAACCATTTTCTTTTCAGGACAACAAGTAGAACACAAAACAATTTGACATAAAACAGTTGCATTCGTGAGTTTTATTGACAAATCTCGAGAGAGAAAAAATTGGTCCGCCAAAGCATAAACCTGATGAAAATGAATTTATATGAATGCTGTAAGTACAGAAATTGTTTGCTCACTGTGATATGAATATCCAACTTGTCAGAGACAACAACTATGTGAGCTTATTACAGTATTATAGAAACCATGTCACTACGCTCTTCTAGACAGAAGTAACCCGTACCCTTCTAACGACTCTTATGCAGCTTGTGAGCGTCATAGAGCAAAACATGGAGTCTCACATTTTTATAGATAATAGTTTGTAGCTCAAACCATTCGGGCTCCACAGACATTTTAGTAAAAAGACCCAGTCCTGGGCCCCTTCGGGGTCCGCCCTTGCCTCAAACACCGCTTTAGCTCAGCCCCCCTTAATCACACAGAAGTATGTAGTTCAAACACACTACGTTTAAAAGCGGTTAGAAGTCCAAAACGCACACCGGCGTTATGGTGGGACTCATCGAGTTAAAATACATTCGTTACTCACCAAATATGGAGTTTTGAATAGCAACTATTGTCATTTACTGCCGGCATGGCCAGGATGTACGTCCAAAAAAGGTCTAAATAAAAATGTACAAGCAACTGAAAAAATGCCTATTCTGCACCTCCAATGTAAATCACTCACGTCACAATGATCGCTGATAGCACTAACCTTACTGCCATGAACAGGTCAGAAGTCTACAACAGCTCAATACATTGGAGCTGCCGAAGAGGCATTGTTTAGGCCTACATACCGGGTTGTCACTAGTTACCACAGGCACAAAGTCATAAACCCCACCTATTTCTACAATTTAACATCTTAAAATCTGATTTTAAACCTAGCAGCTAACCCAAATCAAACTGCTAACCTTACGCCTAAACTTAAATCAGTGATGGTAGGTGTATTTAAGGTGATGGAGGGCAACAACAACAAATTATGAGTATGGCCTTATTTCTATTACAGCATATTTTATGACTGTCATTCATATTCCATTCACCCAGCTCAATGTAACATCGATAGGTTTAGGCTACTACATAATACCTGAATATTCCCTATATCCATCATGAGGTTGCTACAACCTAGCCTATGAATGAAAGTTTACAACATAGGTGCACAGGATCAGAGAAAATTGAGTAATCAAGTTGACAGACAGTGACATTCAATACAAACAGCACGATCATATAATTTATGATATAGACTATTTTGGCTTTGTGGCTGTGTTATCTAGTGGAAACCTATATACCGGCTTATTTGGTGAGTAACTAACGTACTTTGACAGGATTCAATTTGAGAAACTGGTGAATGGCTGCTTCCTGGGTTTAAATGAGCTTCACCATATCAACGTCTCCTGTCAAGTCAGATTATAGTTAATTATATGTATAAAAATGTACTTTAGTTTATTTAGTAAATATTATCTTAACGCTTGTTCTTAAAACTTCTTTGTTGGTTAAGGTACTGTAAGTAAGCATTTCACGGTAAGGTAAACACCCGTTTTATTCGGCGCCAGTGAAAAATAAAATTTGATTTTAATTTGAATTATAAACGTTAACTCTGATCAAGGTATTTTGCGAAATGTGTGTGTGGATGTGCTGTGGGCCTAAAGAAACCTCGTTTTCTAAGGGAGACATAGATGCGATAGATGTCATGGCCAGTTAACATTAGTTAGCAACGCCCCCACACCGACTGCATCGATGCAGGACCGTGGTCTACCTTGTCAACCTGACGCTGCAAAGCCAGGCCGCGTGCATGCAGTAGGAAAACAAGACAAAATCCAACGGTAACGTTAGCTAGCAGACTAAACATCTTAGTTGGCAACTATGAAAATAGCTAGCTGTACATAGATACACATTCATCCCATAACAAGTTGGATAGCTAAACTATCTAGTTGGCAGCAGTTGAGGACGGCCAAAATCAATCAGATTCGTACAACTGTTTGGTAGCTAACATTAGCTAGCCTAGTGGTCGTTAGCTTTGCGTTCGCCAAGTACAAATAAATTGAGCTCGTTACCTGTTTCAGCCTGGCAATTAGAACATTCTTCACACCTGTGACATCTAAATTCCGTCGCTTGAGTTCAGATTTGAGATCTATAACTCGTAAATCTGTTATTTTCTTTGACTCCGTTGAAATGGCACCCGACGCCATTTTACCTTGCTGGATGTGTTGTTGTAAACTTGTGTGTGCAGAAGGGAAGCACGCATGCTCACGCAATGGCCCCAAAGTTATTATTCTCAAAATGTGTATTGGCGGATCGCATCCAACTGAAATATGCATACACTGCCACCTACTGTACTGGAGTGGGAGGCTAATCACGGCCTCATTATTAATCTATCTTCTTCTATGATATCATGGCGGTCCGCAAACAAACGTTTAAAGTGCATGCCGCCACCTTATTAATCTATTTCTCTTATATAGCCCTTTGTTTCCACCTACTGTTCTGGAGTGCAAATTCATTACACTTTGTGACACAAAGGGGAAGAAAAATCCCTATACCATCTAACCCTACACCCATTAAAACCTCACCCCTATTCCACTACTTGGCCCTATCTGATCCTACACTGGCAGCCTGGGAGGACTGGACCCTATCTTTCAACACACCTTGTCCTCTGCAACAAAATATTGTACACCCAAGTACTTCTCTGCAGTTGCCACCCCAACATATATTTTCTTTGATTTACGTTCCATTTCTGCGATACAGTTGATAACCATGGCTATGAATGCTAAGATCCCAACCTTACTGAAACCCATGTTATTCCTATCAATTCAATTCAAAGGGGCTTTATTGGCATGGGAAACATGCATTTCCATTGCCAAAGCAAGTAAAATAAACAAAAGTGAGAAGACACAAAACAACAACAACAAAAAGATTCCCATTTAACAGTAAATATTGCATTCAAAAAGGTTTTAAAAAGATAAAGACATTTCACATTGGAGGCTGCTGAGGGGAGGACGGCTCATAATAATGGCTGGAACAGAGCAAATGGAATGGCATCAAACCATGTGTTTGATGTATTTGATAGCGTTCCGCCTATTCCGCTCCAGTCATTACCACGAGCCCATCCTCCCCAATTAAGGTGCCACCAACCTCCTGTGATTTCAAGTGTTACTATATATTATCAGCTATGTAGTGTTTTAGCAATGTGCAAATAGTTATAGTACGAATAGTAGGTAAAGATAAACAGATAAATATTGGTGGTATTTAAATCATTATTTGTGCTCCACATGGTTACCCTTTTCTCATGGCAACAGGCCACAAATCTTGCTGCTATGATTGCACACTGCAGTATTTCACCAAACAGATATGGGAGTTTGGTTTGTTTTTGAATTCTTTGTGGATCTGTGTGATCTGTGGGAAATATGCATATCTAATGTGGTCATACACTCAGTTTCCCCAATTAAGGTGCCACCAAGGTCCTGTGCTTGAGAGCCAGGCCTGCATATGGTGGCCTCTCTCGATAGCAAGGCTATGATCACAGAGTCTTCACGTAGTCAAGGATTTTATTAATTTTCTCAATCACATTTGTCAGGTATTTTCTGTTTAGGGCATTCCAATTTGCTCCGTTTTTTAGTTGATTCTTTCCAGTGTGTCAAATAGTTATCTTTTTTGATTGGGTGTAATTGTGTTGCTGTCCAGGGGCTCTGTGGGGTCTGTTTGTGTTTGTGTTCTACTGTCAAGTTTATAGCTTCACTATTGCAGTGAAATGTTTTGTCCGGGAAGTTGCCTTAATGGGATTGGATTTGTTGTTGCCCAATAGTTTTTTGGTAGGTTTCTACACTACTTTCCTTCCATCTATACTTTCATTCCATCTTCTTAACAGTATGCAGTTTGGTTGGCTTTGACACCTCATGATAGAGCATTGTTCTGTTCAAGTAGGCTGTGATGTTGATTTGATCTGATAGGGGTGTCATTGGTCTGACTGTGAACGCTCATTGGTCTAACTGAGACTCTAGGTTGAGGTTTGTGATAAAGTAATCTAAAGTACTACAGCCAAGGGATGAGCTGTAGGTGTACCTACTGTAGGAGTCCCCTTGACACCTAACATTGACTATGTACAGACCCAGTGTGCAACAGAGCTGCAAGACTTGTGACCCATTTTTGTTTTATGTTTTGTCGTAGTTGTGTCAAGGGGGGCATATTTGGGAGGGAATACTGTCACCTCCAGGTAGCTGTTTGTCCCCCTGTGTGCTGAGAATGTCAGGTTCTTGTCCAGTTCAGCCATTTAGGTTACCACAGACTAGCATGTGTCCAGGACCTGGAAATGATTGACCTCTCCCTCTAGGATGGAGAAGCTGTCTTCATGGATATAGGTAGCACACAGGAGGACATTTTACTCTGTTGAGATAATTTCCTTTAGAATTTCTAGCCAAATGTAAAATGTTCCTGTTTTGATTAATTTAATAGAGTGGGTTACGTCTGATCTCTGTGTAACAGCTGGTAATTTGGTGGATGCGACACCAGCTCCCTGTAATCTAGAGGGCAACCAGTGGGTCCATTTCCACTATACCATGTTTCTTGCAGCATGACACTGTCTGTAATTCTGATTTATTTGGTGAAGTCTGGGTTCCTGCTCTTTAGGCCAAAAGCAGATTACCCCAGACCTTGTATATTCCAGGATGAGATAGTAAAAGCTTTGTGGTCCATAGTGTCGGTGTTGTTATTTGTGTGGTTTAGGCTTGGACCAATAATTGTGAGCAGAGCATCTGATACATGCCTCTTAGGTCGCAGGATGGGGCTTGGGTGGGTGTAAGAGTGGGGCTTGTGCCCATCACTCTCTATTGGGGTCGGCCAACTCACAGGGAGCCTCTTAGGATCCCTCGCCCTGGACCCATAGGAGTTAGCACTTCTTTCCACGGTACCCTGCTCCAGAGAGCAAAGCATGTCACAGGTCTTGTCCTGAGGGAAGTGGTGCAGATGGCCCACACCCTCTGGATGGAAGACACACAGAAAATCATCACCAGTCCATTTCGAGTTACTTAAACTGATTCAACAGTCTCCAACTTCCTTTCCACCCATCCTGACACCACATATGGTTCAGCCAGAAGACAAGTATCCATTCTCTAGAACAATCTCACTCCCACTGGGCCTGAATCATCCTTGTCATCATCTATCAATCAATCAAATGTATTTATAAAGCCCTTTTCACATCAGCCGATGTCACAAAGTGCTATACAGAAACCCAGCCTAAAACCCCAAACAGCAAGCAATGCAGATGTAGAAGTACGGTGGCTAGGAAAAACTCCCTAGAAAGGCAGGAACCTAGGAAGAAACATAGAGAGGAACCAGGCTCTGAGGGGTGGCCAGTCCTCTTCTGGTTGTGCCGGGTGGAGATTATAACAGTACATGGCCAAGATGTTCAAATGTTCATAGATGACCAGCAGGGTCAAATAATAATAATCACAGTGGTTGTAGAGGGTGCAACAGGTTAGCACCTCAGGAGTAAATTTCAGTTGGCTTTTCAAAGTCGATCATTCAGTGTTAGAGACAGCAGGTGCGGTAGAGAGAGAGAGTCGAAAACAGCAGGTCCGGGACAAGGTAGCACATCCGGCCAACAGGTCAGGGTTCCATAGCTGCAGGCAGAACAGTTGAAACTGGAGCAGCAGCACGACCAGGTGGACTGGGGACAGCAAGGAGTCATCAGGCCAGGTAGTCCTGAGGCATGGTCCTAGGGCTCAGGTCCTCCGAGAGAAGAGAGAAAGAGAATTAGAGGGAGCATACTTAAATTCACACAGGACACCGGATAAGACAGGAGAAATACTCCAGATATAACAGACTGACCCTATCCCCCGACACAAACTATTGCAGCATAATTACTGGAGGCTGAGACAGGAGGGGTTGGGAGACACTGTGGCCCCGTCCGACTATACCCCCGGACAGGGCCAACCAGCAGGATCTTTGCCAAAGCACAGCCCTCACACCACTAGAGGGATATCTTCAACCACCAACTTAGTACCCTGAGACAAGGCTGAGTATAGCCCACAAAGATCTCCTCCATGGCACGAACCCAAGGGGGGCGCCAACCCGGACAGGACGATCACGTCAGAGACTCAATCATTGAGAAGCATCCTCACCCTCGTCAAGTAAAAATGTTTTGCTACCGGTTGCGTTTTTTATTTTTGTACTTGACGCCAATCTTCCTCACCACACAGCTTCCCTCTACACTCAACTGCTTTCTTTCTTCGCTGTCCATTCCCACATCTCCACGCTTTTTCCGCTCCTTCATCCGCTGTAATAGCAAACTGTTTAAACGGTTCTTCTATCTTGAATTTGCCGCCATGTCGCGGTGACTCAAAAAGCTCTACCAGCCGCCATTACTCCTCACGGCTCGCAATATTGACGTAGCTATCGTGAACTATCGCCAATATCGGTATATACCGGGATTTTGATCACCAGTCAACTTACTGTGTATTGACATTCATATTGCTATGTATTCCCTTACCTATGGATCATCATCTTGGGTCCATGCAATGGGGTATCAGCCTACTCAGTGACACCCAGAGAACACAACTGTGAAAAGTTCACACAAATATTAGCATCGTAGCTTTTATTGCAAGACTTTGACTGTGGGAAATCACCCCCCCAGTCAGTCTATTGTGCGTATTGGTCATTCATATTGCAATGTAGCCTACAGCCTTACCCCATTTCATGGACCCAAGATCCATAGGTATCAGCTTACTCGGTGACACCAACAGAACACCACTGTAAAGAGTGTACACAAATATTAGCATCATAGCACTTATTGCGGGACTTTGACACCAGTATGAACTGAGCCACATTAGCTCACCAGTCAACCTACTATGTGTATTGGCATTCATACTGCACTGTACACCCTTACTTATAGATCTTGGGTCCATGAAATGGGGTATCAACCTACAAAACACAATAAGTAATTAATTTGACACAAAAAATATAATGTTGAAATCGCACTGTGGATGTATTAGACTTCAGAATTGCGTTGGGGGCATACTTATATGCACTGTACAGCCTTACCTATTGATCTTGGGTCCATGAACTGGGGTATCAGCCTAGTCGTGACACCCACAGAACACAACTCTGAAGAGTTTACACAAATATTAGCATTGTTGTTCTTCTTGTGGGACTTTAACTGTGGGATATCACCTCACTATCCAGCCTATTGTGCGTATTGACATTCATATTGGAATGTACAGTGTGAGCAAGACAAAAGAGCTGATCATGGACTACAGGAAAAGGTGGGTTGAACAGGCCCCAATTAACATCAACGGGGCTGTACTGGAGCGGGTCGAGAGTTTCAAGTTCCTTGGTGTCCACATCAACAACGATCTATCATGGTCCAAACACACCAAGACAGTCGTGAAGAGGGCACAACAAAACCTTTTCCCCCTGGAGACTGAGAAGATTTGGCATGGGTCCCTAGTTCTTCAAAAAATTCTACAGCTGCACCATCGAGAGCATCCTGACCGGTTGCATCACCACAGTGCCAAGTCTAGGACCAAAAGGCTCCTTAACAGCTTCTACCCCCAAGCCATAAGACTGCTGAACAGCTAAACAAATGGCTACAGGACTTTTGTTTTGTACACTGCTGTTACTCTGTTTATTATCTATGTATAGTCACTTCACCTCTACCTACATGTACAAATTATCTCTAACCTGTACCCCTGCACACTGACTCGGTACCCCCTGTATATAGCCTCGTTATTGTTATGTTATTGTGTTACTTTTTATAATTTTTTACTTTCGTTTATTTGGTAAATATTTTCTTAACTCTTCTTGAGCTGCACTGTTGGTTAAGGGCTTGTAAGTAAGCATTTCACGGTAAAGTCTACACTTTAAAAATTCTGTCGTTCTGCCTCTGAACAAGGCAGTTAACCCACTGTTCCCCGGTAGGCCGTCATTGTACATAAGAATTTGTTCTTAACTGACTTGCCTAGTTAAATAAAAAAAGGAAAAAAATATTCGGCGCGTGTGACAAAGTTTGATTTGATTTATAGCCTTACCTATGGCTCTTGGTATCAGCCTACTCACTGACACCCACAGAACACAACGCTGAAGAGTTTACACAAATATTTGCGACGTAGAATTTAATGGACCCAAGATCCATGGGTAAGGCTGTACATTGCAATATGAATGTCAATACACATAGTAGGTTGACTGGTGAGCTAATGTGAGTCAGTTCACACCGGTGTCAAAGTCCCGCAATAAGTGCTAAAACGCTAATATTTGTGTAGACTCTTCACAGTTGTGTTCTGTGGGTGTCACGAGTAGGCTGATACCCCATTTCATGGACCCAACATCAATAGATAAGGCTGTACAGGGCATATACGAATGTCACCAACGCAGTTCTGAAATCTAATACATTCACAGTGCGACTTCAATTTGTTTTGGTCAAATTAACTAGTTATTGTCTTTTGTTGGATTTAATTAACAACATTCCAACCTTGTTTAGCAGGATATGTTCCAAATATGGTATTACTCCACTATTTGTACCCATTTGCATGTTTCAATGGGGGACATTTATTTTGAAGGTGAATCGCAAATTCCAGGCACCTTTGTGGCTAATCCTTATTGTGGCTAGCTTCACACAAGTCCAGCAACCCAACCTAGGTGCCAGCGAGAGTAAACGGACGAGTCGACCTGGGTAAACAACAGTGGTCGCCTCGAAGAGGCAGGAATGGGGACTTCATCGAGGGCCCTGATGGCAAATAGAATGGAATGTGTGTTTTATCGTAGAAAAAACTGTATGTATTGCGTAGCGTGTTAATATGCCACATAAAGCCAGGAAAAATAGCAAGTATTTTTCTCTCGGGTCTTTAGCCAGGCGCTGATTTGTAACGACGTTGGTATTGCCACGGGCCCACTTCGATTTTGTTCCTGTTGTCAGTTTCACTACCCGGTGACTGTCGTTCGATCGCGATTTACTTGTGTCCCTTATTTAAGTTTATCCAGGGCATATGTAATTCAAAGGAAGCCACGAAATAACACAGAAGCCCACTTTCAAGAGAGTACAGGTATGTGTTGAGTCAATATAGCTAGCTAGATAACTGTCTTTGTTTTTCTCTCAGCGTTAGCTGGCTAACACGACCAGACAGTAGCCAGCGTACTGTAGCTAGCTAGCAAGCTATTGTTTGCTCTGAAGATTCAGTAGTTAATGTTAGCTTGGTACGGTAGTAGCTAAAATGTCTTGTTGTGAGCCATTTTTGTGGGGGTTGGATAGCTAATGAGTTAGGTAGCTAGCTACATTGGTTATTAGCTAATATGATCTTATCAGCGAGTTCATTAGAAACACAACATTTGATTGTGAAGCTTTGCAGCTCTTCCATCTTGCTAACTAAGTAAACTAGTTAGCCAAGGCCATGTAGCTATAGCCATTTCTTTATTACATTTTACGATGAACTCGGACGTAACCCAAGTAGCGAACGTTAAGTTAACCAAATAAGACAATTACACGTAGAACTGACTTAATTAAACGTTAGCTTACTAGTGCTGGATAACGTTGGGCAACATCAAAATGTTTTGTATCTGTGACAGACACATCAGAGAGGAGGATGATGATGATGAATGTTAATCATCATCATCATCATCATGATGAAACTGCGCTGTCAAATCAGCCTGGTAGCGTTTTAGGTTTGTTAGGTTTGTTGACTTAATATTGCTAGAGAAGAAAACAAAATGCTGAAGACACTTACAGCAGTCATTTGAATTATGGTGTGGCTTTGGTTGTAATCTTGATGCATTATGTATAAAGATTAAATACAGACAGGCTTGTACAATTAGTATGGTTAGGTACCTAAAGAGCCATAGACCAAATTAGGAAATATCTCAGATTGAGGCCTAGTACAAGCCAGAAAACATTAGGCAAATACTGGCAATGGTTAATAAAAAAAAAAATGCATGAAGGAGAACATTGTCAACCGAATGACTCATTGTTAGGAAACTTGATGTGTACACTTGGGACCAGTCAATCGTTAATTATCCTGTCCTAAATTCTTCGCCCTGTTTCAGTATAAGAAGCACCAATAATTCTTCCCTCATTACATGTTTTGGTTTGTGTTCACGATGTTGATGCCACTCTTTATCTATGATAGAAGACAGCCCATCTCATAGTGACAATTTGGAGAACAATAACACATCACTGGATAGATTTAAAGCTGCAATATGTAACTTTTTGGGCGACTCGAACAATTTCACATAGAAATATGAGTTACAGATCTGTCATTCTCATTGAAAGAAACACTTAATCCCCGTTTCCATTGGCACTTCGAAGTCAACCCAGGCTGGCCTGGCCTTGGTGGGCAAGCTCAAATGGCATTCCCCCCCCCCCCCCCCCCCCAGAAATGATAAATTATGTCATGTTGCTAGGTAGCCAATATGTGACTGTAGCTTGCTTCGCTGATGTTGCTTGCGAACAAGATGTTGAATAATTGAATTCACCCTCACCATGCGATCACAAACGTTAGTTACCCTATACTCCTGCCAGTGCCAGCCAACCACGTATTTAGCTTGCTGACGTTGGCTAACTAAACGTTAGCGTCGTTGTTAGCATAACTAATAATTCCTACCTTGCTTACCATGGTATTGGCTATTAGCTAGCTTTCAATACGACCTGGCTAGCAAAAATGTCAACTCTGATTTGCTAGTTAAGGTTAGGTAGCTAGCATTTGAGTGCTGACAGTTCTCATTAAAGTTTGTGTAGTGTAATAATGAATAAAGGACCCAGCTATTATGGTAATTTGTGTTATGTCTAGCTACTGCAGTACTGCTTGTCCATGTGCTAGCTAACAGCAACAAGCCCAGAAAAGCTAGATAAACGTATCAGCAACCAGCAGTGATCCGCTTGGTGGTTGCATAGTAATGGCGTCACCAACCCGAATTCGAATCGAGCTGGCGCCAGTTGTGAAACTAGGCTGCGTTGGCCCGGGTTTCCCTCGACCCAGGTCGAATCTGGCCAAATTTCAAGTGCCAGTGGAAACGGGCCTTTGGAAGCGGTAGCTCTGTTCTGTGTTCTATTTCTATGCTTACGTTCTTAAAGTTAGTTTTTGCGTCTTTTACTTTCGGTTTTGTACACCAGCTTCAAGCAGTACAATGATTCTCAACACTATACTTGCTTGTTTTGTCACAAACTGAAATTAGGTGAACTATTATAAGAAAAGGCTTGGACATCTCAAATACAGGCTTGAGATAATAGTGCCATGATGTAGGCCTATTTCAATACTACTACAATTCTGTGGGCAGAACAGACGTGATTACTTCTGATGAACATTCATATCACTGTTTTTATCAAGTCAAACTGAAACTGACAAAAAAATTAACCATGCTGATGTGCTGAGGGGAAATGCTGAAATGGGCCCCACTATTATCATTCTATAACTGTGCCACTGCTCTGCAATAAGGCATCCAGTGGGTTTTAGAAGCTGCCATAGTTGCAAGGGAATGTGTGTAGCTACAATTAAGTTTATTTCTAGCTCATATCATTTTAACGGTGCTCTGCCATTTCCTAAAATTATCAAGGATCTAGTATATAGTACCATGTGCTAATAGGAAACCAATGCTTAATCACTCAAGGGTTGTCTAGGTGTTCCTTCTTTGAATGCAAAAAATGTGTTTATACAAATGGCCGTTCTTGTCAACGCATTAGGTGATTTCCATCCACTTTGCAGAATGTAATGCTGTCAATGTTAGCAGTGCTGGTTGTGTCATACGACATTAAATCAAAGAATCCCTGTGATTGTGATGAGGATGATATCCTAGCTTCTCAGAAGGGCCTGTTATAGCGGCAATGTATGAAGTACTGTGCGCTTTTTGTTTCTTGGCCAACATGTTGGCTACCTTTTGTAGAGACGAATGTGTAACTTCCTGTTCTGCAGTTCATTGCACTGTTGTGGCGTTTTCTACAATTATTGACTGGTAGAGGTACTGCATAATGAGTTCTGATACACCTCACAATTTGAGTCACACCTTGCACAGAACACATTGACAAACCTGCACTAAAAATAGTAAAAGCTAAATTAGGTAAACATTTGGGATAGGTTAATAATTTATGTGTGTCCTTGCGTAGGTGGTAGATTTGTTTTTTCTGCAGCCATTGCTGAAACTGTGTACTGTGAAGCTCAAGATAGGTCTGCGTTGTGCTCCTCAAGGAATGAATTAAAGCAGTTTCCCATAAACGCCCTCTCCTCTGAAATGTCTCCACCTTGGTGCCAGGGGGGATTGATTGCCAAGGTGGCTGTCCACTGAGGCTGCTGTGTTGCTGAGTGTCATGCGCTGCTCGCTCTGTGGCACAGGTGCTCATCAGTGGCTCACAGGGGGAGCCCCAGAGGATCATGGTTTGGGGCTTTGGTTCCCTGGCAGCAGTTATACATCGGAACCCAGGGAGGGGGCATCTCAGAACGCCCCAGTTCCCAGAAGTCTCCACCTGCGGCATCTTCTTCTCTCTCTTTGCTCATGAGATGGAAACACAGATATGATACATGAGTGTTTTCATGAATACTGTATCAGGTATTTGTTCAGTGCTACTGTCAATGTTAGTTTGCTTTAGTAGGCTAGGCTACACATTGAGGGCTCCTGGCCAGATAACCTCTCCTGTTGTCTAGTTTGTGGGGTGGATATCGTGTTTTAATGGTAGTCAACTCAGGGCTGCACGAATCCTCGAGCTGTGGAGGATTCGTGAGGAAACTTGTCAGTTTGGATTCCAGCCCTACCGGCATTAAATCTGACTTCAGTCCTCAGCCAGCCCACATGGCATGGTTTCTACACCAACCTGTGCTTTCTTTGGCTGGAAGGTCTGCTCAGTTTATATTGGGTAAATGCAGGATGTGAGTGCTTTCCTACCTACTGTGATGATCCTTAGTGATTGACCCGCTCAGGGTTCAGTTGCTGTTTGAAGACAAGCACCCACACAATCCTTATGTTTCCTGCAGGCTTCTACCTACTTATGGGTCAATGGGGTTTAATATGCATATGGAGAATTCCAGCGGAAGGTCAACCTGAGAAAGTAATGTTGTCCTTTTAAAGTGAAACCAACATGCCAATATTGTATACACTCCCCCCAAGGGGTACTATAGACAAACACATCAAACTTTTAATTTATAGTTTGTCCATTCTGTGAGATATTTAAAATTTGTGGTTTTGCATGCAAATGTAACATCCATAACTCTAGAATCACTCTTGTCACTGACTGACTGGGTTTTGCAGTAGGTTTGCATTCTAGTGTATGCTCACACACCAAATTACACTCTGCACTACTTTCCTGGTGCAGATTTGAACACACTTTATAATCACTAAATAAGCTAATAGTGCTGCATGCTCACGTCGTATGGTGTTGTGTAACGTCAAGATCTCAGGGTCAACGAATGGAATGCAGTATTTGCTATAGCTACGGCGAAAAGGCTGTGACCTGACCACTGTTGCTGGGTGCTTTCATTTCTCTTTGCCTGAGATGTGCTACCGTTGGGCCCTATAAAATCTGTTTAAATTGTTGCCCAATTTGTTTCTCTCTCAAATTGTTTTCTCTTTAGTTTTCCCAGGTTTCTGAAATGTTCCTGTTTGTCAGGTTTTCGCTCTCAAAACAACACGTTTTAATAGAACATCCAATTTTGTTGTTTTTCTAAGTCCACAAAAATGCTTAACAAACCAGGGGACAATTCTTTAGGTGTGGGAAGAATGTAAGATATTTATATTTTGGCATGTAGTTACCCTTTAATTCAAGTGAGCAGCTAGCAAGAGAATGCTGTTATTATAGCAGGCATGATGGTAGAGTTTGCTAAACAAATACTCACGATATCATTCTGGCAGGTAAGCATAGGCTACTTTGTAGTTAACATGAATTGAGAAAGTTTGGGAGAGCTTTTCCATCAGACGACGGGTTTGAATTAGCATCATCGCTAACGGCTACACAAAGTGGCAGACGCTCGCACCTCACACAGACAGGCATTCTCATTGCCTCTTCAGAAAGTTGCAGGAAATACATTCTGTTCTTGTCTTATGATAAACTTAGGCAAATGTATTACTTTTCAGTACATTTACTTGATTCCCTACTAAGTTCAATATGTTTTTGAATATTGTTGAATTCCGTTTTAATGTCTGGATTCGGTGACACAGTAAATTCATGTGTTTGATGATTACACAGAACAGAACCTTCACTTACTATAATGTGTGCATTCTTAGAGCCTATGCCACTAAAGCCGTGTTCACATTGGCAGTTTGAATTGACTCAAATCCCTTTTTTTTTTTTTTTTTGCATATCTGATGCAAATGTCCTTTTCCTGCAGTCTGAACAGCCAAAAAGGACATGGAATCTGATATTGCAAGCCACATTTGAAACCACGCTACGTGGTTTGAAAGCAGATACAAATCTGATTCCTGGCCTTGTCTGAAGGGTCAAATCTGATTTATTTGCCCTCAACTGGTTTTTAGACTGCTATTTGGCATATCTTGTTGCTTGCTAGCTACTCTGACAGTTTGACTAGAAAGAACATGTTAGTTTGACAACCACACACTAGAGGTCGACCGATTTTTAATCGGAATGGCCGATTTTTAATTAGGGCTGATTTCAAGTTTTCATAACAATCGGCATTTTTGGACACCGATTATATTGCAATCCACGAGGGGACTGCGTGGCAGGCTGAACACCTGTTAAACAAGTGCAGGCAGCAGGGAGTGATGGTAAGTTGCTAGCTAGCATTTAAACTTATCTTATAAAAAACAATCAATCTTAACATAATCACTAGTTAACTAAACATGGTTGATGATATTATTAGTTTAACTAGCTTGTCCTGCATTGCATATAGTCGACGTGGTGCCTGAAATTGTCACTTGTCTTGCGTTCAGTGTAAGGAGAGTCAGGGTATATGCAGCAGTTTGGGTCGCCTGGCTCGTTGCGAACTGTGTGAAGACCATTTCTTCCAAACAAAGACCGTAATTAATTTGCCAGAATTTTACATAATTATGACATAACATTGAAGGTTGTGCAATGTAACAGGAATATTTAGACTGAGGGTTGCCACCCGTTCGATAAAATACGTAACGGTATTTGGAGCACAAATAATGATTTAAATACCACCAATATTTATCTGTTTACGTAACAAAGTGTCTATATCCACAGTAAAACGAGTCCTATATTGACATGACCTGAAAGGCCGCTCATCAAGGAAGAAGCCACTGCTCCAAAATGCCATTAAAAAAAGCCAGACTACGGTTTGCAACTGTACATGGGGACAAAGATTGTACTTTTTGGAGAAATGTCCTCTGGTCTGATGAAACAAAAATAGAACTGTTTGCCCATAATGACCATCGTTATGTTTGGAGGAAAAAGTGGGAGGCTTGCAAGCCAAAGAACACCATCCCAACCATGAAGCATGGGGGTTGCAGCATCATGTTGTGGGGGTGGTTTGCTGCAGGAGGGACTGGTGCACTTCACAAAATTGATGGCATCATGAGGCAGGAAAATGATGTGGCTATATTGAAGCAACATCTCAAGACATCAGTCAGGAAGTTAAAGCTTGGTCACAAATGGGTCTTCCAAATGGACAATGACCCCAAGCATAAAACATGGCTTAAAACCTCTTGAGGACCCCTTTGAGATAAAATCCTGTTAACGGGATTGGTTGGACAACAACCAGTGAGATAGCACGGCGTGAAATTAAAAACACAAAAATCTCAAAATTAAAATTCAAGTATTATACGGCATTTTAAAGATAATCTTCTCGTTAATCCAACCACATTGTCCGATTTCAAAAAGGCTTTACGGTGAAAGCAGAACATTAGATTATATACTCGGAAGGACTCCCACTTCCACAAGAAATGTTCATTTGTTCTGCAAAGTCCATCATTTATATCCAAATACCTCCGTTTTGTTGGCCCATCAGAACACTATTACAATGCCATGAGGCGTGGGTGCAAATCCATAGACGAAAAGTTCAAAAGTTCCATTACCGTTTGTAGAAACATGTCAAACGATGTTTACAATCAATCTTTAGGGTATTTTTTAACGTAAAATTGCGATAATTTTCCATCCGGACAATAGGTATTCATCCCAGAAGAAAAATTACGAACAGTGCATGCGCATCACGAGACCACTGTCCTCAGACTGGCCACTGATTGACTGAGCCACAATTTTCTGCCCGGTAACAGGAGACGGATGAAACCAGTTTCTAAAGATTGTTGACAGCCAATGGAAGCCTTAAGAGGTGCAACGTAAACCCTATGTCACTGTAGTTTCTCAAGGGATTCAAAAGAACTAAATTTCTCATTTCTCCCACTTCCTGGTTAAATTTTTCTCGGGTTTTTGCCCGCTATATGAGTTCTGTTATACTCACAGACACCATTCAAACAGTTTTAGAAACTTCAGAGTGTTTTCTATCCAAATCTACTAATAATATGCATATTCTATTTTCTGGGCCAGAGTAGTAACCTGTTTAAATTGGGTACGTTTTTCATCCGGCCGTGAAAATACTGCCCCCTAGCCCTAAGAGTAATATTTCTAGTAGAAATATTTATTTATTTGTAATAATGACAATTACAACGAACACTTTTAATTTAACTTAATATATTACATAAAAATCTATTTAGTCTCAAATAAATAATGAAACATGTTCAATTAGGTTTAAATAATGCAAAAACACAGTGTTGGAGAAGAAAGTAAAAGTGCAACATGTGCCATGTAAAAAAGCTAAGGTTTAACATCCTTGCTCAGAACATGAGAACATATGAAAGCTGGTGGTTCAATATTCCCAGGTAAGATGTTTTAGGTTATAGGAATTATAGGACTATTTCTCTCTATATGATTTGTATTTCATTTACCTTTGACTATTGGATGTTTTATAGGCACTTTAGTATTGCCAGTGTAACAGTATAGCTTCCGTCCCTCTCCTTGCTCCAGCTGGGCTTGAACCAGGAACACATCAACAACAGCCACCCTCGAAGCAGCGTTACCCATGCAGAGCAAGGGAAACAACTACTCCAAGTCTCAGAGCGAGTGACGTTTGAAATGCTATTAGCGCGCACCCAGCTAACTAGCTAGCCATTTCACATCGGTTACACCAGCCTAATTTTGGGAGTTGACAGGCTTGAAGTCATAAACAGCGCAATGCATTGCGAAGGGCTGCTGGCAAAACGCACGAAAGTGCTGTTTGAATGAATGCTTACGAGCCTGCTGGTGCCTACCACCGCTCAGTCAGACTGCTCTATCAAATCATAACATAACACACAGAAATACGAGCCTTAGGTCATTTAATATGGTCGAATCCGGAAACTATCAGTGCGAAAACAAAACGTTATTCCTGTTACATTGCACAACCTTCAATGTTATGTCATAATTACGTAAAATTCTGGCAAATGAGTTCGCAACGAGCCAGGCGGCCCAAACTGTCGCATATACCCTGACTGCGTGCAATGAACGGAAGAGAAGTGACAATTTCACCTGATTAATATTGCCTGCTAACCTGGATTTCTTTTAGCTAAATATGCAGGTTTAAAAATATATACTTCTGTGTATTGATTTTAAGAAAGGCATTGATGTTTATGGTTAGGTACAGTCGTGCAACGATTGTGCTTTTTTCGCAAATGCGCTTTTGTTAAATCATCCCCCGTTTGGCGAAGTCGGCTGTCTTTGTTAGGAAGAAGTAGTCTTCACAGTTCGCAACGAGCCAGGCGGCCCAAACTGCTGCATATACCCTGACTCTGTTTACAAGAGATGTGACACATTTTCCCTAGTTAAAAGAAATTCATGTTAGCAGGCAATATTAACTAAATATGCAGGTTTAAAAATATATACTTGTGTATTGATTTTAAGAAAGGCATTGATGTTTATGGTTGGAGCAACGTGTACCTAAGCGATGATATGCAACGCAGGACAGGCTAGATAAACTAGTAATATCATCAACCATGTGTAGTTAACTAGTGATTATGATTGATTGATTGATTGATTGTTTTTATAAGATAAGTTTAATGCTAGCTAGCAACTTACCTTGGCTTCCTACTGCATTCGCGTAACAGGCAGGCTCCTCGTGGAGTGCAATGTAAAGCAGGTGGTTAGAGCGTTGGACTAGTTAACCGTAAGGTTGCAAGATTGAATCCCCAAGCTGACAAGGTAAAAATATGTCGTTCTGCCCCTGAACAAGGCAGTTAACCCACCGTTCCTAGGCCGTCATTGAAAATAAGAATGTGTTCTTAACTGACTTGCCTAGTTAAATAAAGGTTAAAAAAAAAAAAAATTGGACCAAATCGGCATCCAAAAATACCGTTTTTTTTCTCTCTCCGATTGTTATGAAATCGGCCCTAATTAATCGGCCATTCCGATTAATCGGTCGACCTCTAATTTCTACCACACACACAAATTAGTGAATGTGCTAGAAAGCTAAACGGCTAGCTAGTTGACTGCTGTGGCTAGCCAAAAAGGACTCGTTTTGAAAGTTGGCTCATCTTATCCTCGAGGCTTAATGTCTTATTACATGATGCATTTATACATTAGAAGCGACTGGGAAACGTCCTTGACGCCATTGTTGTCACCTTAGCTTGCTACATAACTTCTGAATGATTGGTGGTGGTGCTCCTGCTTCCTGCTTCCTATCAGCCTACACTACTGCGCCCACACCTGTCGTTACAATGACAACTAGCGTAGCCATGTCAGCAAAATAATTTTGACTAAACTCCAACACATCCAATGTGATTACTTGTAACTTGCTGTTTGGACAGTCAGTATTCCAAAGCGGTTTTGAAAAACCAAATCGATTTGAGCATTAAGGCCTGTAGTGTGAACAAGGCTTTATACCATAGAGTTCATTGTTTTCATATTGAGCCTTGTGTCAATACACAGGATATTGCAGGCTGGAGAATGGCAATTAGTATGTCTTTACACATTACTGTTTAATCAGTACGGCTTCATTAGGCCATCCATTTTAAGGCTTCTAAAGGATAGCTTACAATGTCCAATTCAGCTCACTTGTGTCATTTAAATAAAACACATCTCATAAAGTAGGATTTTATTCTGAATCTCAGTTTGAGGTGTTTACTGGTGGATCAAATATAGGAAAACACCACACTGCCAGCTGTGTGTGCACGTTCTACCACACTAAGAAGTAGGCTAATGAACTGATCCAACGTGCCTTTTTTAAACAGATGGCTGCTTTCATAATTCAAAGGATTTGAGGTGACTGCACTGAAGCAGAAGACATTTTACTCTGTCCTACCCTTGGTGAAAGGCTTCTTTTTGAAGTAGAAACAGTTTGATTAGACTAGACAATTTTAGGAAAGGAGGATGTGTGAGGGATGGAGAGGGGAAGCATGATAAATGGTGAGGGTGGGTGGATAGGAGGAAAGCGGTGAGATTAGGCCTATATGAAGGCCTAGAATCTTCCATCTTGGTAAGAGTTTGCGCGAGGCTAGTGTTTTGATGCCAGCATGCTTGTTTTTATTTACAAGATCTATATCAAAGGGATGCGTGCTTAGCATTGGTTGCTTGTAGCCTGGTACCTTCTGAAGCTGTAGATAAGTGAGTTCTCCAGTCGATTCTGTTCCGGTAATGCCATTATGAAAATGTCTCCTAATCTCCCCACGCAGCCTTTCCATGGTTTTATCACTCTACAATAGAGAATTGAGCTGGAGACATTAAACTGGTAAAAAATATGCTCCAGTGTTTGTTTCCACCTTTTCCATATTGCCAGGCTGCATGACCTTACTTTGCTCATCAGTTTCCTTCATTACAGCATCAAGCCTAGCGAGCATACTGAGATTAGTCCCAGATTACCACCCAGTCTGAGTCATGCACTGCCAGGAATGGATAATACAACAAATGCTACACAACTGACTCAGCCCAAGGCCTCAATTCATTTGCTCTCACAAACAAACCATGGTGCACTGTTTTTGCCTTTCTCCTCGTACACGACGAGATAGCGAGCTCGTCTATATTACCACAGCATGTAATTATTATCATAATACATTTAGCCCATCTTTCTGTTTTATAAATTGCCTCCATTAACAAAGTGCAATCATTATTTTTCAGCATGTCTAACATTTATCTTCTCTTGTTTCACAGAACTAGGTTAGTTGCGGTGCCGCCAATGGACCTATAGGAGCTGGTGGAAGTTTAGTTGGCATTGCGTCTGCGTGGACCAGGCAGCATGAAGAGTGAGGTGCCCTCTGAGGCCCAGGGCAGACAGGAGCACCTGAAGGGTCCACTGGCCAACCCAGAGCCCATGGAGACAGCCAAGAGCTTCCCTGCCAACATGGAGGTGATCGGCAAGGCAGGCAGCGAGTTTTCACCACTGTGTGCCGAGACCAGACACCGGCCCCTGAGGGACATAGGGCCCCGCAGAGACCCAGACAGGGGCCTGCCCGGACGCAAAAAGCGCAAGAGCCAACAGCCAGGGCCCTCGGACTGCTCCCTGAAGGAGGGTCGTGTCAGTGAGGGCTCTCTTCCCCTTCAGCGCCACCAGCCAGATCTCTTGGAGCGTCGCAGCGAGGACGAACGCAACCCAGAGTCCTCGTTCAGTGACTGTGCCTCCTCTCCCTCCTCCAGCCTGCGCTTCGGGGATTCGGACACTCTGAGCTCAGAGGAAGAGGTGGAGGCTGGAGGGACGGGAGCAGCAGGGGGACCGCAGCCCCCACAGCAGGCGCCGGTCTCCACTACAGGGGGCGGGACAGGGGTGGGTCTGCGCACCATTCTGGGTCGGACTCGGGGAAGCCGCTCTCATAAGTGGGCACGGTCGGAGGTGGAGCCGGTGCTGCTGAAGCGGCCGTGTCTGAGCGGGCGGCGGTCACTGCATAGGAAGCGGTTTGTGAAGCCTGGGCCCGGCGGCATCCAGCGGACTCAGAAGCAGAAAGAGCGCCTACTTCTCCAGAGGAAGAAACGGGAGGTAATCGCTCGCAGGAAGTACGCGCTTCTCCACAGCACCAGCAGCTCCAGTGAGGAGCTGACCACTGAGTCATCCTCACCCTCGTCCACAGAGGCAGAGGACGAGCTGTATGTAGACGGCAGCAGCAGCAGCCAGCCAAGCAGCGCAGCTGTGGCCACAGGTAAACTCACCCTCCTTATGCACTCTGGTCTGTGCTTCAGACCTTTTCTCTTACACACACATTTTAAATCATTTTATTTGAATTACACATTACAGTCGAAGGATTCGAACATTTAATATGTCATGTATATATGGACATTTATGGATACAGAAGCACATTCTTCTCCATACAGCTACGCTGCCCATGACCGCTGACAGAGCAGTACCTCGCTAGATGCTTTGCCTTTGTCCTACGCAGGTCTGCAATCTGAAGCCCACATACTGTCAGCCTATGTACATGGCCGAGGCTCCCAAATATCAGCACTACAAAGTTTGCAATGATAGCCAAGGCTGTTCAGACATGACACAAGGGGCTGGTATTTCAGCAACTTGTCAGTAAAGGTCTGCTCCATCTACAAGTCAAAAGAGTAACCCGCTTCCAGAATGAGCACCCCCGCCCCCACAACAACAATGGCTGGTATTTTGTGAGAAAAACACACAATCCCCGTAGAGAGGAACATCTTCCTCACTCTGACACTGAGCTTGCTATGACGTATGACACGAAGCTGCTCTGACCAGGGTAAATTGTACTGATCATTAAACTCTTACATTTTAGTGATTTAGCAGATGCTCGTATTCAGAGCGACTTACAGGAGCAATTAGGGTTAAGTGCCTTGCTCAAGGGCACTGACAGATTTTTCACTTAGACGGCTCGGGGATTCGAACCAGCGATCTTTTGGTTACTGGCCCAATGCTCTTAACCACTAGTCTACCTGCCACCCCACAAAACAGACAACAGGCAAAGGAGTCGCTCACTGTTAGCCAGCCAGCCAGAGTTGAATCACAGATAGACTCCACCCGTAGCACCGTTCACTGCTGTCCAACTGCTCTGTTTCCCAGCTGTCTGCTTTGCAGGCCTTGTTAGTATGGAGTGGGGGTGGGGTGGGGAGGTCATGGACTTCCTGATGTTGCAGAGCCAAACATCTCATACTTTTGTCCACATTAGTCAAAGTCTGTTGCATCACACCCCAGAAATGTGTTGTCAAATGAATCTAATGCAAGCTAATTTTGGTGAATCAGCTTTGCTCAGAATTGAGATCAATTCCATATTTTTTGCCTCGGAGAAAAGACTGAGCAAAGGGATGCATGAATGGCCTTCAGAATGTACATTTACAGTGTGTATGTACACAGCCTATTCCTACAGTTTTATTCAGTCTCAGTGTAACTGTATTGGGGGGAATATATTTGGCCTCTGTGGTGTTCTCTGGAAATGAGATGTGTAGCCTGGGGGCCAAGCAACCATTACAATGTTTTTGTTCCTTCTTGCTGAAAGATGTCCTACCAGGGCTATTTGAAGACACTCAGAATTGGGATTTCTTTCACCAGGCCTGAACTGTTTGTTGTTTACGGTCTCCCTCTCCCCCATTATTTGGAAAGACACTTGATTTGGAAGTGAACATCAACCGAATGCTCGTTACACTCTCAAACACACGACTCCAGTAAAATGTTACTTTATTCAGAGAAAATGATCAAAATAAAGCTCTAGTAAAAGATACATTCCTCCTCTGATCGTGGAAGAGACCATTTTAATCCCTGAGCCTAGTTTGGTTTGTGCCTGACCTTCCCCGCTCTGTGTGCTCAACAGCAATGAGAAAAGCTGCCTAAATATTGATTGATGAATTAGCTCAGTCAGAGCTAGGCTATTTTATGAACAAAGCACAATATCACAGGACTAGGATGGGTGTGGGTGTGTCTGTGGGTGTATCACATTTTATTGGTCACATACACATGATTAGCAGATGTTAATGCGAGTGTAGCGAAATGCTTGTGCTTCTAGTTAAGACAGTGCAGTAATATCTAACAAGTAATCTAACAATTTCACAAGTACCTAATACACACAAATGTAAAGGGATGGAATAAATATATACATAAATATATGGATGAGCGATGGCTGGGCGGCATAGGCAAGATGCAATAGATGGTATAAAATACAGTATATACATATGAGATGAGTAATGTAAGATATGTAAACATTAACGTGTAATTTTGGCTACTGATTTGAGTCAGTATGTAGGCAGCAGCCTCTCTGTGTTAGTGATGGCTGTTTAACAATCTGATGGCCTTGAGATGTTTTATTTATGTCTATTTTTCAGTCTCTCGGTCCCAGCTTTGATGCACCTGTACTGACCTCGCCTTCTGGATGATAGCGGGGTGAACAGGCAGTGGCTCGAGGTAGTTGTCCTTGATGATCTTTTTGGCCTTCTTGGGACATCGGGTGCTGTAGGTGTCCTGGAGGGCAGGTAGTTTGCCCCCGGTGATGCGTTGTGCAGACCTCACTACCCTCTGGAGAGCCTTGCGGTTGAGGGCGGTGCGCTTGCCGTACCAGGCAGTGATACAGCCCGACAGGATGCTCTCAATTGTGCACCTGTAAAAGTTTGTGAGTGTTTTCGGTGACAAGCCAAATTTCTTAAGCCTCCTGAGGTTGGAGAGGCGCTGTTGTGCCGCCTTCACCACGCTGTCTGTGTGTGTGGACCATTTCAGTTTGTCCGTGATGTGTACGCCAAGGAACTTAACTTTCCACCTACTCCACTACTGGATAGGGGGGTGCTCCCTCTGCTGTTTCCTGACGTCCACAATCATCTCCTTTGTTTTGTTGATGTTGAGTGAGAGGTTGTTTTACTGACGCAACACTAACGAGTTCCCTCACCACCTCCCTGTAGGCCGTCTCATCGTTGTTGGTAATCAAGCCCACTACTGTTGTGTCGTCTGCAAACTTGATGATTGAGTTGGAGGTGTGCTTGGCCGCGCAGTCATGGGTGAACAGGGAGTACAGGAGGGGGCTGAGCACGCACCTTTGTGGGGCCCCAGTGTTGAGGATCAGCGAAGTGGAGATGTTGTTTCCTACCTTCACCACCTGGGGGTGGCTCATCAAAGTCCAGGACCCAGTTGCACAGTGTGGGGTTGAGACCCAGGGCCTCATGCTTAATGATGAGCTTGGAGGGTATTATGGTGTTGAATGCTGAGCTGTAGTCAATAAACAGCATTCTTACATAGGTATTCCTCTTGTCCAGTTGGGATAGGGCAGTGTGATGGCAATTGCATCATCTGTGGACCTATTGGGGCAGTATGCAAACTGAAGTGGGTCTAGGGGGGCAGGTAAGGGGGAGGTGATATGATCCTTGACTAGTCTCTCAAAGCACTTCATGATGACAGAAGTGAGTGCTATGGGTGGCGATAGTCATTTAAAAACAAAATACTACATCGTTTCCTAAGGACTCGAAGCGAGGCGACCATCTCTGTGGGTGTATCTATGGGTATTGAAGAAGCAGTTTTTTAATTTTTTTATTCTGTCCACGGTGTTTGAGCTCTGTGCAGCTTTGTAGGTGCCACGGGTAGAGGCAGTGAAAAGTCCAGCATTTTCCATTCTTTTGAACATAGCTCTTGTGCAGTGGAATACACACAGAGAAGTTAAGCCCAAGGGTTTGCTGGAATATGACCTCTGGGCATGGCCAAGCCTGTTAGGATTTTTTGAATTTACATAGGCTGAAAATGCCTGAAACAAAGAGGGCAATGTTCAAGAGACATTTCAGTTTTTTCCTCTCGTATTCATATGCCTCTTTAGGAACCTCTGAGGCTAGCAGTTACCATGAATATACATGCTTTGATGGAGCTCTAATGTATGTGTTTCACTTTGAGACATACAAATGAGGGCGTGCATCGCGTGCTATAGAATGGCCCGGCGCTGCACACACACATTTCAAGTTTCAGACTATATGTGCACATTTTGAATTTCCTGTTGAGTAGCAATAGCATCTTCCCTCCCACATCTCAGTCTTGAGCAAGGTCATTATTATGTAGCACATTCTCTTTGTTCTACCGAGGTCACTCACTGGTTCTCTCTATCACACCGCTGAGTCACCCTGACCTGTGACCAGTGGAAAATAGACTTTGCACGCAAGGTGGGTAGGTACTGCTGATTTGAGGCTAACCGGCCTCACACCAAAAGGGCATGTGTCGCCTGTCTCCTCTCTGCTACCCGGAGCTCCAAACCTGGCAGCCCAGAAACCAGGCCTCTTCCTCTGTCTGAGCTGCAGGTGTCTGGGTTTATGCACCCAGCTTGTCCTCCCACAACACACCACAGTAGAGCAGGGTAGAGCAGCACAGCACGCCTCTGACAACCACCTGCTGTTTCCCGAGCTGCACCGCTACAACACTCGCCAAAGAACTCCATTTTTCGAGGAACTCTTAATTTTCTGTTCCTGCCTTACCCTCTTTCACCTCTCTCAGTTGAATGTCTTGATGTAGCTAAGCTGTAATAGTGTTTCCACTCAGTGGCCCTGGGGAATCATCGAGGGGGTCATGGGGCGAGGCTGCCTCTCTCTGTGTCTTTGCTATGGGAAGTAGGTGGGTGGAGAGGACTGACTCAAGCACTAAGCCCCACTGTAGCTTGCTAACAACAAGGGCTCTCAGAGGAGAAACTATGCCATTGTTTATAGTAGAGGAGAGGAGGCAGTCAGTAGAGATAGATCTCTATTGGCCAGAGGAGGGGGTGAATGTAATGGACATAAAAAGGCTATTCGTCAGACTTTAAATACATGGACATGACATGAGTGTTTTACTACTGTAATTCCTGTATTCATGTCACAATATAGACATATGCCCTGCAGTAGGGTGTGAAAATCATGACAGTTCTATAGATTACATTTCTATCTGCAACTGTCCATACTGTGTGTTATGCCAAGCTGCATACACCCCTGAGGTCACAATCTGCTTTTTCTCAACTGCAAAATGGAGAATGCAGACACTACACACTGAAATAAATATATATTCAAAGCTAGGTGCCAGGACATTTATCTTATTTGTCCATGTCAATAGTCACATCGGCTATTGTTAGATGTGAGGTCATATAGTCTTATTTCCATTCCCTGAACCAGGAAGTGTTTGTGTAGAGCAGTATGTTTCATGAGGGAGAGGGGTAGCTAGGCTAGGAGAGGGTGCTAAGCAGCAGCACCCAGTGGACCACTGCAATAGAACTCACTCAGGGGAGTGCTGATGTTCACTAGAGCAACAAGCCACTGCTCACTGCACAGACACACAAACAACACAGCATCTATGAGGCAACACATGGCACAGTTGAACCTAATGTTACAATCATTTCACTATAGTAATAATACACAGTGGACTAGAATTAATTTAGTTTTTGAGCTGTCATTTTAAATCTGTAAAAATATGTCTGTAGATCAAACAGACAGTGAGTATAAGGGCCACATTTAGAACTAGCTGTTTGGGGTGGTGTGACTAAAACAAGTCTCTTGCCTTCCTGGTTGCGATATTATGAAATGTTAAGTGTATTGAACACACCCTGGGCCTCTTCCTGACAGTGAGGCCAGGTCAGGCATGGCTGAAATGAGAACTGGAATGAGAGATACTAGACAGGGGACCAATCAGAGTGCAGATGCAGAGATTGCACTGCAAATCCTGCAGACAGTGGAGAGCAGAGCAGCATTTACTGACCTACATTTCACACAGGCCCAGTACACAGACTGTTAGCCTGCACACCCACACCACAATCACTATTCATTTATATTGATACTGATACTCCTATTTAGCTTTGGGTGTGTTTCTCCCCTGGTGAGGAAGAACCACCAGAAGATGCTGGTGGAGGTTGTTTATGTTGCTGCGTAACACACATGAGCTGATGTGTTGTCAACCAGCCATTTTAGCAACAGAGCCTGCTATATACAGCAACAGACATGTATAACCTCTCTGGAATTAACTGCATACTAAAACGGATGCAATTTTATTTACGTAAAGAGAATTTCCGGCTACTTTTCCAGCTACTTTATATGATCATTATCAGTTCAACAATGTTTACATCAGGACTTTCAGGTCAAATTGCTGGATGTCTCTCTCCCCAGTATACTCTTATCTATTCGGATGCCTAGTAACTTTACCCTGCCTTCATGTACATATACTACATTACCAAAACTATGTGGACACCTGCTCGTCAAACATCTCATTTCAAAATCATGGGCATTAATGTGGAGTTGGTCCCCCCCCTTTTTTGCTGCTTAACAGCCTCCACTCTCCTGGGAAGGCTTTCCACTAGATGTTGGAACATTGTTGCATGGACTTGCTTCCATTCAGCCACCAGCATTAGTGAGGTCGGGCACTGATGTTGGGCGGTTAGGCCTGGCTCGCAGTCGGCGTTCCAATTCATCCCAAAGGTGTTCGACGGGTTGAGGTCAGTGCTCTGTGCAGACCAGTCAAGTTCCTCCACACTGATCTCGACAAACCATTTCTGTATGGACCTCGCTATGTGCACGGGGGCATTGTCATGCTGAAACAGGAAAGGGCCTTCCCCAAACTGTTGTCACAAAGTTGGAAGCACAGAATCGTCTAGAATGTCATTGTATGCTGTAGCGTTAATATTTCCCTTCACTGGAACTAAGGGGCCTAGCCCACACTGTGAAACAGCCCCAGACCATTATTCCTCCTCCACCAAACTTTACAGTTGGCACTATACATTCAGGCAGGTAGCGTACTCCTGGCATTCACCGTAGCCAGATTCGTCTGTCGGACTACTAGATGGTGAAGCATTATTCATCACTCCAGAGAACACGTTTCCACTGCTCCAAAGTTCAATGGCAGCGAGCTTTACACCACTCCAGCCGACGCTTGGCATTGCGCATGGTGATCTTAGGTTTGTGTGCGGCTGCTTGACCATGGAAACCCATTTCATGAAGCTCCCGACGATACAGTTATTGTGCTGACGTTGCTTCCAGAGGCAGTTTGGAACTCAGTAGTGAGTGTTGCAACCGAGGACAGACTATTTTTACGCGCTTCAAGCACTCTGCTATTCTGTTCTGTGAGCTTGTGTGGACTACCACTTTGTGGCTGAGCCATTGTTTCTCATAGACGTTTCCACTTCACAATAACAGCACTTACAGTTGACCGGGGCAGCGCTAGCAGGGCAGAAATTTGACGATCTGACTTGTTGGAAAGGTGTTATCCTATTATGGTGCCATGTTGAAAGTCATTAAGCTTTTGGCTCCCGAGTGGCACAGCGGTCTAAGGCACTGCATCTCAGTGCTAGAGGCGTCACTACAGACCCTGGTTCAATTCCAGGCTGTATCACAACCAGCTGTGATTGGAAGTCCCATAGGGCGGCACACAATTGGCCCAGCGTCGTAAAATAGGCTATCATCGTAAAATAAGAATTTGTTCTTTACTGACTTGCCTTGTTAAATAAATAAATAAAAATATTGCATGGTTGTGTGCTTGATTTTATACACCTGTCAGCAACAGGTGTGGCTGAAATAGCTGAATCCACAAATTTTGTGTCCACATACTTCTGTATATGTAGTATATCTCAAGTACTTCGTACCCCTGCACATTGATCTGGTACTGGTACTTCCTGTATATACTTCCATTCTTGTGTATTTTATTCCTCTTGTGTTAGTTAAAAAAAAATTACATCTATATTTTAGTCTGCATCAATTGGAAAGGTTCGTAAGCAAGCATTTCACTCTGTACTCTACACCAGTTGTATTCGGCGCAAGTCATTTAATAAAATTTGATTTGCCTGTGTTGTGTTCCAGGTTCTCTGGATGAAGACGTGGTGGTGATCGAGGCGACCCCTGCACCCCCTGTCCCAGCCAGCGAGGAGATCAACGTCACCTCCACCGACAGCGAGGTGGAGATAGTCAACGTGGGAGATGGCTTCAGGTGAGCACCTTCCCCTGTCTCCTCTCTGAGGAGATCAACGCTGTACAGAGCTGATGAACCACAGTGGAAAATCGAATGAAGTGACATGGTAAAGTACTTTGGCTGTGAAATTCTCTCTCTCGGGAGAAAAAACATCCACCTCAATATTTCCCCCCATCTTTAAGCTGTGACAGTAATCTAAATGGCACCAGCCTTCATTTGTGTCCTGAGACAGCCTGGCCCTGCAGTACTGACAGTACTTTATCCTCGTGGCTCTGTCGATATATTCAGTCAACTGTGGTGCGTCTAATAGAGGCTCGCTGAGCACTGGCTTCTCATCAAGTGTCATAACATTTACTGAGACTGCCACATTGGGCTGGGGTAGTGTTTTTCCAGGATACCTCAGAAATGCAGTGTAGGCTCTCCAAGTGCTATTTGGCCCCTATGGAGAAGTTTCTGGTATCGCTGTGGCAGGGGAGATAATGCTCATCTGTGATTGGCCGTGAAGCTGGCAGGCTGCAGCATTGCACTGGCATTCCGCAGCTCTCCCAGCTGTTGCTATCGCTGTCTTCTTCAAGGGCAAGGCTTCCATACAGTAATACACAAGCTCTCTCCCCATCCTCCATGAACAAACTAACGAGAGACCCTCTCCCCCCAGGGCATTCTCATCTGACCCTCAGTTCACTCTGATCCAGGTCCAGTTACCTCTGATGCCCCTGTCAGGGAAGTACAGGTTCAGTTCGTCTCTCTGGTACAGTCTCTGATCTAGAGAACCAGGACATTAGATCCAGGTGGATTTGCTTTTCTTCTCGCGGCACGCTCTCCTGAACTGATATGATTACTAAAACATGGGAAATAAATGCCAGCTGGTTACAGGGCTTTTGGCAGGCTTTGTGAAGTGGGTACCCAGAGTGTAGTCTTTCTACATAGACCTAGGCCTACATGATTTCTCTATCTGACTCTTGTGGGAAGTCTTCTGAAAATGCTCTCTGCCATGACCTGAGGAGAGTTGATCTCATGCATTGGGATTTTACAGCAGTGCCAGTGTGAGAGCCCTATGCTACAGTATGTCGGTGCTGTTATAGTGGTGTTCCTCTCTGAGTTGTTTCTACTTGTTTCCCCTCGTCTTTCTCTCCTTGAACCCCTCTCCTTTCTTTAATTGTTATTGAGGTGTCTTGGTGCATAGCACTGAGAATCATTTACACCATCTTGATTCCATTATCTCACCCTCTGCTTCCAGAAATAGCAAGGCCTGTGAATTTCACTCCTGCCAGCAAAGTCACTCTGTCAACCCAAATGAATTGCTCTCTGTTTGTGATATGCCTCGTCTCTTGTGAGAGAAATTAGCAGAATTCCAGCAGAAATTCTGCTCCAGCAATCAAATGGTCAGTTTGTTACTGTTGCGTTTATCTTGTATAAAACTTTTATACACAACACAACACTGAACAATACATTTATTGCACTATAACGGTGACAAACAGTGCCCACAAACTGTTAGTGCCTACAGTGCTTTCGGAAAAGTATTCAGACCCTTTTACTTTTTCCAAATGTTACTTTACAGCCTTATTCTAAAATCGATTCAACATTTTTTTTATTAATATACGCACAATACCCCATAATGACAAAGCGAAAACAGGTTTTTAGAATTTTTTTCAAATGTATTAAAAATAAAAAAACGGATGCCTTATTTACATAAGTATTCAGACCCTTTGCTATGAGAACCAAAATTGAGCTCAGGTGCATCTTATTTCCATTGATCATCCTTGAGATGTTTCTACAACTTGATTGGATTCCACCTATGGTAAATTAAATTGATTGGAGGGCCTTGGTCAGGGAGGTGACCAAAAACCTGATGGTCACTCTGACAGAGTTCCTGAGTTCCTCTGTTGAGATGGGAGAACCTTCCAGAAGGACAGCCATCTTTGCAGCACTCCACCAATCAAGGCTTTATGGTAGAGTGGCCAGACAGAAGCCACTCCTCCGTAAAAGGCACATGACAGCCCACTTGGAGTTTGCCAAAAGGCACCTAAAGGAGTCTCAGACCATGAGAAACAAGATTCCCGGTCTGATGAAACCGATATTGAACTGTTTGGCCTGAATGCCAAGCAGCATGTCTGGAGGAAACCTGCCACGATCCCTACGGCGAAACCTGCTCCAGAGTGCTCAGGACTTCAGACTGGGGCAAAGGTTTACCTTCCAACAGGACAACCCTAAGCTCACAGCCAAGACAATGCAGGAGTAGCTTTGGGACAAGACTCTGAATGTCCAGAGCCCGGACTTGAACCTGATCGAACATCTCTGGAGAGACCTGAAAATAGCTGTGCAGCGACGCTCCCCATCCAATGTGACAGAGCTTGAGAGGATCTGCAGAGAAGAATGGGAGAATCTCCCCAAATACAGGTGTGCCAAGCTTGTAGCGTCATACCCAAGGAGACTCGAGGCTGTAATTGCTGCCAAAGGTGCTTCAACATAGTCCTGAGTAAAGGGTCTGAATACTTATGTAAATGTGATATTTGTTTTTTTATTTTTAATACATTTGCAAGAATTTAAAACTGTTTTTGTTTAGTCATTATGGGGTATTGTGTGATGAGGATTTTCAATTTTTTAATACATTTTTGAATAAGTTTGTAACGTAACAAAATGTGGGAAAAGTTGAGGGGTCTGAATACTTTCCAAATGCACTGTACATAAATCTGTCCCAACAGCAGTCCCAACACCTTACCACTGCTACACCTGGCTATCAGCGGAGCCTTGTCGGGCAGCAAAACAGTTCATTCAGCCTAATTTACTGACTTTAAAAAAACATGGCTGACTTGCTTAAAGAAATGTGCTTACTACTGCCAATTGAGATGTACAAACTATGGCGTAAGGGGACGACGTGCGGATGAGGCAATGCGTTATTTCGATTAAGACATTAATGAGCGAGTTAGGACAGACGTTTTCAATATAACTAATTTTTTAGCACTTTTGAAATGGGCTGTTCTTACAGTATTCTCCCTGTACACCAAGTCAGAACTGTAGGATAAATAAAGGGGCTTATAGGCAGACAATGAAAGCTCTTACAATATTCTATGATTGCATTTCTCTAAAACAGGTTATTGGCACCACCAAGTCAGAACAGTAGGCACAATTTTAAGAGGTGAATATAGATTACATTTATTAGGGTGAGGCACGTGGGCTACTAACAGCTTACTACACAACATACACTTAATATTACTTTCTTAGCTACAGTATACATATCTCCCTGGCATGTTAGATTTATGCAGCAGCATACAAGATATCTTTGGACTCACCTTGTTGTACTGTTCTCACTTGAACAGGAAGGTGGCGTGGAGGTCTTTCGTGGGCAAATTTTGGCATCAAACTCTGTCATCAATCTGGCATTCTCTGGATTTATGGTGCTTTCAAGACAACTGGGAACTCTGAAATTAACAAGGGCGAATCATGATGACGTCGGAGCTCTAGAAATAGGCCCGAGTTCCCAACTTGCAATTGCGAGTTGGATGACCACTCAAAACTTATTTTCCCAGTCGGAGCTCTTTTTCTTCCGAGTTCCCAGTTGTCTTGAACTCACTGAACTCTGAGATTTCCCAGTTCAGAGTTCCCAGTTGTTTTGAGCACGGCGATTTGCGATTTCCAACTTGTTGTGTAATGTTTATGTCCAATGGCCGATGAGCACCGATACGTTTTATCTATAATTTCTCTTTTATTATTTCTCTTCATATGACAGGGATTGAAAAGGATTGGCCAGTAGATTGTCGACTTGATTCATGATGATGACTGCTACCTAAGATTTTGAAAGAAAGATGTTGACATGATCAGTCTAATCAAAGCTACTGTAGATATAACGTGATTTGAAGTCATTTTATCTGTGGCCAATGACCTTAAGCCTTCTTGGATGGACACTTCTAATGTAATTCTATGGCAGCACCCAAGGGGCTTGAATTTTCGAGCTCTACCCGTAGATTTTGCAGTGATCTAGGCTGTCATTGTAAATAAGATTTTGTTCTTAACTAACTTGCCTAGTTAAATAAAGGTTAAATTATAATATATATTTTTTTATCTAGTTTCCCCATGCGTGACTGAACACTGAGCCAATCACGGCGCAACTCGAGAACACTACCAACCCCTTCGCTACGTATTTTCCGCTGGCTGCCGCACCACCACAGAAAGCACTGAGCTAGGCTGAAACCCCTGCATTTTGGAGCTGCCCTACTCAAGAAAGCAAAAAAGAGACCAACTTTGTATGCAGGTTTATTAACTCAATTATATTTTAGATTTTTACATTGTTTGCGAACTGATATGTGACTCGTATTAATGCCAAAATAACATGCAAAACAGGCAACAACAAAAAAGCTAAACAGGAGGAGCTCAAAACAGCCCTGAATGACGAGTCGCCCTTGCTTGTAGGTAATGGCTAGGTATCTGGGGAGTAAAGTAAACAAAATAAACCTACATAGGTGATTTTTATGTATCCATTTTATACCATTGCAGGTCAAAACACTGTTCTGACACTTAAAAATACTTCAACAAGCAACATTGTGCAGGTTTACTGAATAGGCACAAAGCATACCATAGGTCTAAAGATATCAGGAGTGGCCAGCCCAATGAGCCCAGTGCATTTTCATGTTATTTCCATTTCATCTGAATGACATGCATATGTTCAGGGTGGCAGTAAGGTAGTAAAGCTTATTGATCTGGGGAATGGATGGCTGACTGGAGAGGAGATAGAGACTGCTAGTAATCCCAGGTGAGCCTCCCAGCTGCTGTGTCCTTGAATGAATCACTAATTTGCTTCAGTAAATACTCAGCTAGCTACATAAATGCAAACTTAATGAGGCCGTGTCATTCATTTGCATGTTAGGGGATTGGTTGGTTCCTGGCGATGTATACTGTTTACTAGCTAGCTAATCCACCTTGTGTAATTATGCTCCTTACTAATGTAATCCATAGCATGCTAGCATTGTTAGCCATAAGCTTATGTTTTGTTATTCCCGGTCATTATGCTTTCAGGAAGATAATCAGCCAAATATGGCCTCCTCAATGATGGCTAGAGAGGAGGTGCACAGCCATGTCATGGCGTGTTCTGTCTAAACAGGCCCATTGAGGCCAGAGAAGGTTCTAGAAGCCTCTGTCTCTCCTGTATGACCAGTCATGTGGCATCACTTCCCATTATTATCAGGATGAGAGGAGCCCCCTCCACACTCTACAAACAACCCTAAAATAGGCAACTCCATATCTGACCAGTTAGAGTCCTAGGATGTTATCCCATATTGACCTACAGTATCTATCATATAATACATTTACTGTCTGCAAGGAACGTGATCATGTTGTTTTCAAGGGTAGGTTTTTAGATGTAGGATATTTGTTCTGTATGTAGGGCAGTGCAATGAAGTGTTGCGTAGTGTCTAGCTGTTCCCAGAATGGGACCCTCTGTGTGAAACCTAAGGTCAGTTAGTGGTGCTCCCTCTCTCAGGCTCTGACCGTCGACGTGACTCATCTCCAGGCTCCCAGCTCTCTCTGTGAGTGGAATGCAGGGAGTGGGGGAAAGCTGGGGGGGGGGTTAATAGCATCAAGCCTTAACATCTCAGGAAAATTAATGACCTGTGCCCAAGGTCAGGCCTGTGTGTGTGTGTGTGTGTGTGTGTGTGTGTGTGCGCGCAAGAGGAACCAGAGCAGGAACAAGAAGAGTAATAACATACTGTTGATTAGTGGCGTGGATGAGCAGTTAAAGAACAGGTTTAGAGACCAGTTCAGGCTGCTGTGGAGTGGAATAGCAGGGGGCCAGATAGGGTCTCTCCATAGCTCTGCATAGTGCATAGCGTACCCAGAGAGCTGCACTGGGGAGCAGGCCACATGCCTCTGGTTGTTTTTAGCAGTGAAGCCAAGCCCCTTTTCCAGAGGCCAGCTCATCTGACCACTCTCTCTGGGCTCACCATCTCAGTGAGCCCATTCTGCAGGTCTGGAACCCCAATGGAGAATTTCACCCACTTGGCTTGACTGACTGGAGCTTTAGTGGCCCTGTTAATTTCTCCCATGTTCCCTCTGTCCCACAGACACACGATTAGCTTGCCCGTGATTGATTGTTCCCTGACAGTGCTCCTCTGTAGATTTATTCAGGTTGTGCACTGTGACTTATTTTTAACGGCTTTATCCAGGAGTTGATAAGGCTAAACGTGTCTGGCCTTTTCAGAAATATTCATGTGGGAAGAGATCAGTAAGGGGGCAAGAGAAGAGATCAGTAAAGGGGAAGGGAAGAGATCAGTAAGGGGGCAAGGGAAGAGATCAGTTAAGGGGAAGGGAAGAGATCAGTAAGGGGGCAAGAGAAGAGATCAGTAAAGGGGAAGGGAAGAGATCAGTAAGGGGGCAAGAGAAGAGATCAGTTAAGGGCAAGAGAAGAGATCAGTAAAGGGGAAGGGAAGAGATCAGTAAAGGGGAAGGGAAGAGATCAGTAAAGGGGAAGGGAAGAGATCAGTAAAGGGGAAGGGAAGAGATCAGTAAAGGGGAAGGGAAGAGATCAGTAAAGGGGAAGGGAAGAGATCAGTAAAGGGGAAGGGGAGAGATCAGTAAAGGGGAAGGGGAGAGATCAGTAAAGGGGAAGGGGAGAGATCAGTAAAGGGGAAGGGGAGAGATCAGTAAAGGGGAAGGGGAGAGATCAGTAAAGGGGAAGGGGAGAGATCAGTAAAGGGGAAGGGGAGAGATCAGTAAAGGGGAAGAGAAGAGATCAGTAAAGGGGAAGGGAAGAGATCAGTAAAGGGGAAGGGAAGAGATCAGTAAAGGGGAAGGGAAGAGATCAGTAAAGGGGAAGGGAAGAGATCAGTAAAGGGGAAGGGAAGAGATCAGTAAGGGGGCAAGAGAAGAGATCAGTAAGGGGGCAAGAGGAGAGATCAGTAAGGGGGGAAGGGGAGAGATCAGTAAAGGGGAAGGGAAGAGATCAGTAAAGGGGAAGGGGAGAGATCAGTAAGGGGGCAAGAGAATAGATCAGTAAAGCGGAAGAGAAGAGATCAGTAAAGGGGAAGGGAAGAGATCAGTAAAGGGGAAGGGAAGAGATCAGTAAAGGGGAAGGGAAGAGATCAGTAAAGGGGAAGGGAAGAGATCAGTAAAGGGGAAGGGAAGAGATCAGTAAAGGGGAAGGGAAGAGATCAGTAAAGGGGAAGGGAAGAGATCAGTAAAGGGGAAGGGGAGAGATCAGTAAGGGGGCAAGAGGAGAGATCAGTAAAGGGGAAGGGGAGAGATCAGTAAAGGGGAAGGGGAGAGATCAGTAAGGGGGGAAGGGGAGAGATCAGTAAAGGGGAAGGGAAGAGATCAGTAAAGGGGAAGGGGAGAGATCAGTAAGGGGGCAAGAGAAGAGATCAGTAAAGGGGAAGAGAAGAGATCAGTAAAGGGGAAGGGAAGAGATCAGTAAGGGGGCAAGAGAAGAGATCAGTAAAGGGGAAGGGAAGAGATCAGTAAGGGGGCAAGGGAAGAGATCAGTTAAGGGGAAGGGAAGAGATCAGTAAGGGGGCAAGAGAAGAGATCAGTAAAGGGGAAGGGAAGAGATCAGTAAGGGGGCAAGAGAAGAGATCAGTTAAGGGCAAGAGAAGAGATCAGTAAAGGGGAAGGGAAGAGATCAGTAAAGGGGAAGGGAAGAGATCAGTAAAGGGGAAGGGAAGAGATCAGTAAAGGGGAAGGGAAGAGATCAGTAAAGGGGAAGGGAAGAGATCAGTAAAGGGGAAGGGAAGAGATCAGTAAAGGGGAAGGGAAGAGATCAGTAAAGGGGAAGGGAAGAGATCAGTAAAGGGGAAGGGGAGAGATCAGTAAAGGGGAAGGGGAGAGATCAGTAAAGGGGAAGGGAAGAGATCAGTAAAGGGGAAGGGAAGAGATCAGTAAAGGGGAAGGGAAGAGATCAGTAAGGGGGCAAGAGAAGAGATCAGTAAGGGGGCAAGAGAAGAGATCAGTAAGGGGGCAAGAGGAGAGATCAGTAAGGGGGGAAGGGGAGAGATCAGTAAAGGGGAAGGGAAGAGATCAGTAAAGGGGAAGGGGAGAGATCAGTAAGGGGGCAAGAGAATAGATCAGTAAAGCGGAAGAGAAGAGATCAGTAAAGGGGAAGGGAAGAGATCAGTAAAGGGGAAGGGAAGAGATCAGTAAAGGGGAAGGGAAGAGATCAGTAAAGGGGAAGGGAAGAGATCAGTAAAGGGGAAGGGAAGAGATCAGTAAAGGGGAAGGGAAGAGATCAGTAAAGGGGAAGGGAAGAGATCAGTAAAGGGGAAGGGAAGAGATCAGTAAAGGGGAAGGGGAGAGATCAGTAAGGGGGCAAGAGGAGAGATCAGTAAGGGGGCAAGAGGAGAGATCAGTAAAGGGGAAGGGGAGAGATCAGTAAAGGGGAAGGGGAGAGATCAGTAAGGGGGGAAGGGGAGAGATCAGTAAAGGGGAAGGGAAGAGATCAGTAAGGGGGCAAGAGAAGAGATCAGTAAAGGGGAAGAGAAGAGATCAGTAAAGGGGGGAAGGGGAGAGATCAGTAAAGGGGAAGGGAAGAGATCAGTAAAGGGGAAGGGGAGAGATCAGTAAGGGGGCAAGAGAATAGATCAGTAAAGCGGAAGAGAAGAGATCAGTAAAGGGGAAGGGAAGAGATCAGTAAAGGGGAAGGGAAGAGATCAGTAAAGGGGAAGGGAAGAGATCAGTAAAGGGGAAGGGAAGAGATCAGTAAAGGGGAAGGGAAGAGATCAGTAAAGGGGAAGGGAAGAGATCAGTAAAGGGGAAGGGAAGAGATCAGTAAAGGGGAAGGGAAGAGATCAGTAAAGGGGAAGGGAAGAGATCAGTAAAGGGGAAGGGGAGAGATCAGTAAGGGGGCAAGAGGAGAGATCAGTAAGGGGGCAAGAGGAGAGATCAGTAAAGGGGAAGGGGAGAGATCAGTAAAGGGGAAGGGGAGAGATCAGTAAGGGGGGAAGGGGAGAGATCAGTAAAGGGGAAGGGAAGAGATCAGTAAAGGGGAAGGGGAGAGATCAGTAAGGGGGCAAGAGAAGAGATCAGTAAAGGGGAAGAGAAGAGATCAGTAAAGGGGAAGGGAAGAGATCAGTAAGGGGGGAAGGGAAGAGATCAGTAAGGGGGGAAGGGAAGAGATCAGTAAGGGGGCAAGAGAAGAGATCAGTTAAGGGGGCAAGAGAAGAGATCAGTAAAGGGGGCAAGAGAAGAGATCAGTAAGGGGGCAAGAGAAGAGATCAGTAAGGGGGCAAGAGAAGAGATCAGTAAGGGGGCAAGAGAAGAGATCAGTAAGGGGGCAAGAGAAGAGATCAGTAAGGGGGCAAGAGAAGAGATCAGTAAGGGGGCAAGAGAAGAGATCAGTAAAGGGGAAGGGAAGAGATCAGTAAAGGGGAAGGGAAGAGATCAGTAAAGGGGAAGGGAAGAGATCAGTAAAGGGGAAGAGAAGAGATCAGTAAGGGGGCAAGAGAAGAGATCAGTAAAGGGGAAGGGAAGAGATCAGTAAAGGGGGAAGGGAAGAGATCAGTAAAGGGGAAGGGAAGAGATCAGTAAAGGGGAAGGGGAGAGATCAGTAAAGGGGAAGGGGAGAGATCAGTAAAGGGGAAGGGGAGAGATCAGTAAGGGGGCAAGAGAAGAGATCAGTAAGGGGGCAAGAGAAGAGATCAGTAAGGGGGCAAGAGAAGAGAAGAGATCAGTAAAGGGGAAGGGAAGAGATCAGTAAAGGGGAAGGGAAGAGATCAGTAAAGGGGAAGAGAAGAGATCAGTAAGGGGGGAAGAGAAGAGATCAGTAAGGGGGAAGAGAAGAGATCAGTAAGGGGGAAGAGAAGAGATCAGTAAGGGGAGAAGAGATCAGTAAAGGGGAAGGGAAGAGATCAGTAAAGGGGAAGGGAAGAGATCAGTAAAGGGGAAGGGAAGAGATCAGTAAAGGGGAAGGGAAGAGATCAGTAAAGGGGAAGGGGAGAGATCAGTAAAGGGGAAGGGGAGAGATCAGTAAAGGGGAAGGGGAGAGATCAGTAAAGGGGAAGGGGAGAGATCAGTAAGGGGGCAAGAGAAGAGATCAGTAAAGGGGAAGGGAAGAGATCAGTAAAGGGGAAGGGAAGAGATCAGTAAAGGGGAAGGGAAGAGATCAGTAAAGGGGAAGGGAAGAGATCAGTAAAGGGGAAGGGAAGAGATCAGTAAAGGGGAAGGGAAGAGATCAGTAAAGGGGAAGGGAAGAGATCAGTAAAGGGGAAGGGAAGAGATCAGTAAGGGCCCTCTAAGAAATAGAAGGCTGTCTTTTTCTGAGAACTTGTAAATATTTGGAGTGTGATACAGATGGGTTTACATAAGCACTGCTCTCTCCCCCTCACCCCATCCCCCTCCTCTCTCTGGCATGCCCTCACTTGCTCTATCACTCTTCCTCCCTCCCTCTACTCTTGCTGTTTCGATCCCTCTTTCTCTCTCCCTGTAGATATCCGTCACTCCCTCCGCTCTCTATCTCTCTCCCTTGATCTCCGTCCCTCCCATGGCTCTCTCTCTCCCTCTATGTTCCTTCTCTCTCTCTCTCTTCATGCTAGGTTGACCATATTCTCCCTAGGTATTTCCGGGAAGTGAATGAACAGAGTGTAGCTAGTTGTGTGTGTGTGTGTGTGTGTGTGTGTGTGTGTGTGTTTTATCTCCCCATCTCTGCCTGCACCTCCCAGAGATGCCCTGGCTTGCAGGAGAATACAGAGAAGGGCCGTTTCTGAAGGGGGAGGTGTAGCAAGGAGTACTGGGTGTAGAGGTCAAAGGGCACCAGGATGAGTAATGCAGACCTGCCAACATGCACGCATTTTGCGTACCAACTATGCAATTCTCTGTCCATGTACGCATAAATGAATAGGGCCTGATTTGTTATTTTTCATATTTATTCTTTTTTTACATTTGACAAAAAAAGAAATCCACTGAGTCAATCTAACATCCCGATTCTCGAGCTGCAACACACAGACATGTACGGAGTTTGTGTCAACAGACATGGTGATGAATACATCATTATTGGACGTAGCTACCCTGTGTCTGCCCATCCTCCTGTTTGTTGTGATGCTGAGTTTGCTGACTGTCGGCTGTATGTAAACACGTGGACAAATCCCTTTTCGACTCCGTGTGTTGTGGAAAGGTAAACACTAATTGTTTCAAGCTAATGTTAGCAAACATAAGATGGACATTCAGTGGGCTCTAAAGTGCCAGCAGTTAATTTGCTAGTGAAAGAGATGCAAATACGAAAAATAACTGGTCGTATTTGTGCGAGTGTGATATACATTTAATTTTGCGTCCCATTAGTTGTATTTTCCACGTAACATTACGAGGATCACGCAACCTGATAAACTGTAATTATGATCCACGTCACCAAAAGTCTAATCAAAAACAGATATAAACATCTTGGAATGAAATGGAGTGGGGAGTTTAGAAGACGATGAACAATGAATGAGTGTCCGGTATTCGCTATAGAGGCAATGCTTCTAAAATGCCTTTGCACTAGATTGGAGATTTTATCATTTTCAATCATTTGTTTTTATGTTTACAAAATTATTTAGCTTTTAGTGTTGATTAGGAATCGTGTCTAAAAAGCCAATACTTGTGAGCTGGCCCTAGTGATTGACCCTGTTTCAGAGGTGACAAGCGTTCCTCTACTATAGAGACTAAACTTGGGGGCGTGTGCTAAGAAAAACTTTATAGATAATTATCTCCATTCTATACTGTACATGGAATAAACATACAGACAATCTGTGCTAATTCCATTAAACATATATTTATTTGATATGTTCTGTACTTTTATGTTTTGTAAATACCTTTTCAGAGAACTGAACCAGGTGTGATCCATAATGTTTGTCTAAGTACATGAATCTCCAATTTGCCGCGCGCGTCTGGTACTCTAAAAAGTTGGACAGGATTGGCAATGGCGGTTTTCCGCTGAAAGATCATTTGTTTACAGTGCAGAGAGGCCAATGGTTGTGATAGAGGGTGTGAGTCTGCATGCATGCCATATTCAGTGTCAGTGGAGGCTTTGGACTTCGGTGCAGAATGTGCAGCTTGCACTTCTGTCTTGCCCCCCCCCCCCCCCACCCCCCAGTACCATAGCCCAGTTTGTACACAGTCCATAGATCCCATCCTTGCAGTTAGCCCCACATTACCCCACTGCCGAGCCCTCTAAGCCCTCAGGCATTTGGCAGAGTGCGCGTGGAGATGGCAAAACCCTGGTCCTGCCAAGCCCCCAGTTCCCACAGTGTTCATGTTTACTGTGTTCTGTTTTCCCCTCGCCTCCACCCCTCAGAGGCCACGGTGGTAAACAGGTATTTACAAAATAATCCCAGGTCTATGTTGTGGGTAATTAGGCGCTTGTCCCTGGTGGGCTAGCCTGTTCCCCGGGCCCCGAGGTGGGCTAGCCTGTTCCCCGGGCCCCGAGGTGGGAGAGAGGAGGAGCAGGTGCCAATTACAGTGCAATCAAGCCACACCTCCTGTACTGGCTCTCTGCATGTACCACCTTCACTGCTCTGTGTGTGTGTGTGTGTGTGTGTGTGTGTGTGTGTGTGTGTGTGTGTGTGTGTGAGAACTGCCCCATGGGACATGCCATGGAATTTTTCCCCCCTCTTTTCTGCATTGCCAACATCAGAAGTGGCACTAATAGGTTTTTGTTGCCTTCCTTTCCTTTTGGTTTGTTGTGAAGTGTGTCCGTCTGACAGGAAATGGAATGGGCTGCAGTATGAGCTAATGGGAACCCCCCCCATCACAGCACCAATGCAGCCCAGAATGGCATTTCCTCTGCTGAGTGGTGTGAGTGGGGGCACTCTCTCACGCCTGCTTATTAGACGGACTTCTTAGGCCTACATGGCGGTGTGTGTGTATGGCCTTGCTATTGTTGTGTGCGCACACACACACACACTGGTCTCACTGGAATAGCAGCAGCCCACCATGCTTTTCTGTAATCTTATTGTTTTAATGATGCAACCTGTGGTTTAGAGGTTCTAGCAGCAGCCATTTGTTGAGAGGAGCAAGGGTCTCGCTGCTCTTGGCTCTCCCCTTCCCTCAGCCTGGTCTTGGCCCTCAGGCCTGCTTTAACGCAGGGACTCCCCTAGGCTCCCCCCTCTCATCCTGCTTTACGGCACACTGACACTCTTTGGACTCCCACATCAAATGAGAGAGAGGAAGGCAGGAAGAACAAGTGAGGCAGTGAGATGGGGAGAGAAGAAGACTGCGAAAGGGAGAGGAAAGAGCGCAGTCAATGATGCACAATGGTTGTGACTTGAGCAAATATGTGTGGTTGATGAGGCTAAATGAGGTAGAGGTGTTTCTGTGTGTTGAATTGTGTTTTCCACAAGGTTGTTTTGGAGTTTAGTGGGTGTGGTGGATGAAACCATGTGTGTGATACAAACATGGTCTTTCTGTGTGGTTCTCAAAGGTTTGCACAGCTGTGTGTCTCTCTCATGCGCGCGGCTGTGTGTAGACTGTCTTTATGAATTAGCTGCAGCGCTAGCACTCATGTCAGCTGGCTCTTATTTACATTCCAGCCAGGCGTTCCAGCAGCTCCCAAAGTGAGCTGATTTGGGCTCAACACACAGAAAAAGCACTGTGGACAGTCCCCTGCCTCCAAATGACAACGCTTCAACTTTCCCTTTTACTACATGATAAATGACATCATAAAATGAACTGTTGTTCATATATTTATTTAAAGGACAATCAGGCTGGGAAAGCAAGAGATTTGCTTTGGGAGGAAAATTGGGCTGAATTGTCTGGATTTTCTCACTTCTCCATGAAGTCCTATGGACTGGGTCTCATCCACTGACCACCGGTCTCCAGTGAGAGGGCTGTGTGGTCAGCAATATATCATAGAATTGTTACAATACCGTAGCCCAGGGTCCAGATGACCTGACATTATCAGCGTGGTCCCAGTCAGTCTGAACTGAAGCCTTGTGTAATCTGGTTGTTTACCCCTCCTCTCCTTCCTCTCTAACTGGCTGTGTGTTTGTGTCCACAGGCCTCGCTCGGTGGGGGGCCATGGCAGGATGTACTGGGGCCCCAGCTGCTCCCAGAACCGGCCCCAGGAGCCCCGCGGCCGCCACCGCCTCTCTACCGTCATCCAGCCGCTGCGCCAGAGCGCCGGGGAGGTGGTGGACCTCACAGTGGACGAGGATGGTGAGCATGAGGACGTGCCGACCCACAATTCCACTCTGAGTTGAACTATATGATATAACAGTCACAGAGGTCCTAGACTTAGACTCAGGCCTCTGTGTTTCCACTGTCTTTTCTTTCAAAGCTAGGCTCATTCGTCTTTCAACACAAAGGCGAGTTTACAGTAGTCCTCTGAGGCATTTGTCCTCTTAAGAAGGACAGTCATTTTTATATGAACAACATACAAATGGTTGCACACACTCTCTCTCTCTCTCTCTCTCTCTCTCTCACTCATTCACTCATTCACTCACACACACGTACAGAGAAGCAAGTTTACTCTTGAGGCAGAAAGAAATAGATCTGGTGATTATATGTGTAAAAATCAATTACATTTGGGAACAGCTTTTTCATAGATGCTGCATACGATAGCCGGACTGTCGCACAGTATATGAATGTGGATTTTGATTAGTTTAATGCTTTCTTACATGATCCAGCTCAACACTGCGTAGGGAGTTCGGAAATATTACATGTCAAATGAAATACTCTCATTCACACTCTATTGTTTAATAGGATTGGCTAGCTTCTTCCACACATCTCTCCGAACTTGCGAGCGAGTGGCTGTCGCTAACTTGAATAAGAATTGTCCTGTCATCACAATTCAATTTGAAATGTTCCCGTCATCGAGCACTGTTTAATAATGATTCATCTGTATCTTTTCATCAAATGGAGGGATATTCATAGCGACCGTGCCCCTGAGAGCGACTGACTGCTCTTTCATTGTTTGGCTTTTACACATCAACCCAATGCATTTCTGATACATGTCGTTTCATACTGTCAATCCTATCATGTTTGTAGCATGATAAAATGTCACAGCGATGCCAGCCACTGGAGCAGCAGCCAGAAGCATGCTCTTCATTGTAAATGTGGAGGCTTTAGGCACAAGGAATGAAATACACCTGGCAGTATTAAAGCTTATGTGGGTTAAGGGTTTCACTCCGGATTTAGGGGACATACAGCGGACTCCTGATGAGTATAGTCTACATTGAATTCCAGAGTCCATTGAAGAGCTGTGTATTTAATCATTCATATACGTACATTATTCTCACCAGATGTATAGGCCTACTCCAGTTCAGTTCATACATTCATGACAGCCCCAAGCCATTGCATATACACCTTTTTAAAATGGGTTCTTTGTTTCAGTTTCCCTGTCTAGTTGTTCATTGTTTTTATTTATTTAAATGAAAAGCACATTATAAATTCAATGTATTATTATTTTAATATGTCAGGTGTGGACTGACTGTTTTTGTAATGGCTTTACCATTCCAACATCCTACATATCTCTGGCTAATGGCTTTGTTTTCCCAGACCAGTTTGCCCTCTAACCTGAGGCATTAGCAAACCAGACCAAAGCATTAATGTGACTTAAAAGTCCAATTTGGTGCATTCTCTTTATGGTCTCGCACCGTGTGACTGATAACAGAATAACAGAGCAGTGTGAGATATGAGCGCATTTGCATTTCTTTGGAGGAGGAGGAGAAATTAATTTGTGAGTATGAAAAGCAGATGGAGCGCACACTGTGGAATGCTAATGAGGTCTCTTCTTCTCCCTGGCTGCCAAGCCACTGCAGCCAGTCTACACATCAGGGTTTCCGTTAGCCGGTAATAGCCAGCTTTTAACCGCTTTTTTGTTGTTGTTTTTTTTCAAAAATAAATAAATAGAAAAGCAGATAAAATTGCCATGTGTATAGTAGGCTTACACTGAGGTGGCCAAAACATTAGGAACACCTTAATATTCAGTTTCACCCCCTTTTGCCCTCAGAACAGCCTCAATTCGTCGGGGCATGAACTCCAGAAGGTGTCGAAAGCGTTCCACAGTGATGCTGGCCCATGTTCACTCCAATGCTTCCCACAGTTGTCAAGTTGGCCCTAATGTCTTTTGGGTGGTGGACCATTCTTGGTGCACACTGGAAACTGTTGATCGTGAAAAACCCATCATCAGCGTTGCGGTTCACCTGGCTCCTCCTACTATACCAGTGGTGGTTCTAGACCATTTCAACTGGGGGGGGGGCCCATAAGGGGTTCCAAAAGTCACAGGGGCACTGCACCCCCCCCCAGAACCGCTAGTGTACTATACCCCGTACAAAGGCACTTAAATGTTTTGTCTTGCCCATTCACCCTCTGAATGGCACACATGTCTTAACCTCTTCCGCTAGCGGGACCCCTAGCCAACAGCCAATGGGATTGCATGGCGCGAAATACAAAAACTACTAAAATACCACAATTCAATTTTCACAAACAATCAACTATTTCACACCATTTTAAAGATAAGACTCGTTATTCTAACTACATTGTCCGATTTCATAGACCAAAATAACCACACAGCCATTTTCCAAGCAAGCATATATCTCAATAAAACCCAAAACACAGCTAAATGAAGCACTAACCTTTGATCTTCATCAGATGACACTCCTAGGACATTATGTTATACAATACATGTATGTTTTGTTCAATCAAATTTATATCCAAAAACAGCTTTTTACATTGGCGCGTGATGTTCAGAAAATGTATTCCCACCAAAAACTTCCGGTGAATTTACAAAAATACTCATCATAAACGTTGACAAAATACATAACAATTATTTTAAGAATTATAGATACAGAACTCCTTTATGCAATCGCTGTGTTAGATTATAAAATAGCTTTTCGGCGAAAGCACATTTTTCAATATTCTGAGTACATAGCTCGCCATCACGGCACCCGCCAAGTTCGGGGCAAACTAAACTCAGAATTAGTATTAGAAATATTGTATTACCTTTGCTGATCTTCATCAGAATGCACTCCCAGGACTGCTACTTCCACAATAAATGTTGTTTTTGTTCGAAATAATCCATAGTTATGTCCAAATACCTCCGTTTTGTTCGTGCGTTCAGGTCACTATCCAAAGGGTAACGCGCGAGCGCATTTCGAAACACAAAAAGTATAAATGTTCCGTTACCGTACTTAGAAGCATGTCAAACGCTGTTTAAAGTCAATTTTTATGTTATTTTTAACGTAAAATTGCGATAATATTCCAACCGGACAATAGTGTATTCATTCAAGGAGAAAAAGAAAAAATTGCGTGCTCGCGGGAATGCGCATATCCAATCTCTTTGTCCTCAGGCAGACCACTCAGTAACTGAGCTCCTATACTCTGCCCAGAGACGGGAGAAGGCTCAATCCACTTTCTGAAGGCTTTAGACAGCCAATGGAAGCCTTAGAAAGTGCAACGTAACAGCACAGATACTGTAGTTTCGAAAGGGACTAGAAAGAACTACATTTCTCAGATCCCACACTTCCTGGTTGACTTTTTGTCAGGTTTTTGCCTGCCATATGAGTTATGTTATACTCACAGACATCATTCAAACAGTTTTAGAACCTTCAGAGTGTTTTCTATCCAAATCTACTAATAATATGCATATTCTCATTTCTGGGCAAGAGTAGTAACCAGTTTAAATCGGGTACGTTTTTGCATCCGGCCGTGAAAATACTGCCCCCTATCCACATCAGGTTAAGGCTTAAAAATCCTTCTTTACCTGTCTCCTCTCCTTTATCAACACTGATTTAACAAGTGACATCATAGTTTTCACCTGGATTCACCTGGCCAGTGTGTCATGGAAGGAGCATGTTTTGTTCACGCCGTGTATATTCGTTATGTAGGCATATCTTATTTATCACACGCCTACAGCATACAGATACAGAGCCTTTGAGTGGAAAATCTGTCAGAGCGCGAGAGCTGCTGCTACAGCATCTCAAACAGCAAATGCATAGGCTCTTCATCAGCGCATCACACACCACTTTGCAATGAGCTGGAGGCAGTATGCATTTTGAAAACATATACTTAATTGTTTGAAACCTGAACGTTTTAATACATATGAGGCATGTCTTACCTTGCTTCAAAGTAGCCATGCCAAAATCAGACCATATCCGTGGAGGCAATTATTTTATATCAGCTTTCTTTCATTGTCCAGTATTCCAAGGCACAATCCTAGTCATATTAGCAACCCATGCACGTTGTTGCATATTACATCTCCCGTCTTTCTAAATTTCTGCCATCACGTGTGCAGTGCCCTTCTGACAAGTGTTTTCCCGCTAATTGGGTTATGGAACGAACATTCGCGCGTAGCTTTCTGCATTGTGCGCATATAATAGTTGATCAACATTTTAAGCTAAATGTTTTGATCTGTTGCATCAGACTCATTGCTATTTAAGGTTTGTTTTATGTAGCCTAAGCCTACTGGTTGTATGAATTTGGAATCTATCGTCCCACAACTATCCCAGAGTGTTTGGAATAGGCCATTTCTTTCTCGACAAGCTGACCAATAGAATAGGTCAACTGTTCTACTGTGGAGGATAGTAGATTGACAGGCTAGTGATTTTGCTGTTTGTTGGCTGAGGAAAAGTAGATATGGACAGTTATTCTAACCTCTTTAAAGTGCACATCAGAATTTGTTAAGGAGGACGGCACATCATTGCGTCCTTGACTTGCGTGTTCTGTTAGTGATTTCTGCCATTCTGAGTACTGTGGGTGGATGCCCTAATAGGTTATGCACCCAATGCCGGTCAAATGTCCGGCGTCACATTTTTGTAACGGAAACCCTGCGACGCACACACACACACACACACACACACACACAGATGGATATGTGCTACGTAATGAATTCCCACCTATTAAATCTGTATACCTGTCTCTCTTCCCTACCTCAGATCTCTCTGTTGTGCCATCTACCTCTGACAGCATTCACCCTCAGACTGTCAGCTCCTCCTCTTCATCCTCCTCTCATCATACCTCTACCTCAGAGCCCCACGATGCCCCAGGCCCCTCCACCAGCTGCCCTGGTCAAGGCCCAGCCCCAGACAGCACGCTGGCACAGGGGCCAAGGGGTACCGCAGGCACGGAGGGTAAGACAGACCATAGACTCTCCAGAAAGCCATGATGTCAACCTTGTGTGCCTTTAAGTTTAGTAATCTTCCCTGTGGGTCATCTATGAATAATGATTGAAGCTTAAAGGTGTTTTCCATCTCTCTATCAGATGAGAGCAGAAGAGGATCGTCCGGCGTGGGAGGAGAGAGTGGGGGTACGGCCATGCCCAGGTTACCCTCCTGCTGCCCGCAGCACTCCCCCTGCGGAGGACCCTCCCCTGGTCACATGACCCTGGGCCATTCCAGCTGCCTGCAGGCCCAGCCCTCCCAGCAGCCGGGCTCCCAGCAGCACAGCCACGCCCACCACTTCCACCACCACCATCACCATGTGCCTCAGCACCCACCTCCACCCACTCTGCCCTTTCCTGAGCCCAGCTGCCCCCTAGAGAGGCCCACTGCCCTGCCTGCACCATGTAGAGGGGGAGGGGTCAGCAGCTCCACCCAATACCATGACCAGGTAGGCCTGAGCATCAACACCCTGTTATGTTTTTTACGTTGTAGCATTGGAGGTTTGGCTGTTACTTCTGCTTCCTGTTTTGGTTTCCCCAACTTTAATATATCGACCAGAGAATTTATGCATTTCTTATAGCAGTAACATTTTATAAATATATTCGATATTAAAATGAGATTTTCTTTAAGTCATGAAAGTATTTGATCATATTTTCTTTTTTGCCCCAAATCTATAAAAGTAGGCTAAATGAATAGAATCTGAGGAGATAAAAGGCTGCCTTTCCCTCCCACAATAGCTGGAGATAAATTAGGAATCATTTATAGTTTTAATAAGCCATGTTCTCCCTGGCAGATGGCACCATCGCATTCAAATGTATCTTTGAGTAAGTCTTTGTGTATCTAAACAAACGGCTCCACCAATATCTGCCAATGAATCAGATTCAAGGTGATTAAAAAGGATTAAGAAGGAAAAAACAGAATAGGAACTGAAACAGACAAATAACTGGTATCTTAACAAAAAAACGTTACAAAGGATCTAGCTGGCAGCCTCCCTTGAAGCCAGATTCACCGCTGAATAATTTAAATTGTGCTAATTGTTAGGAGCTGCTGAATTGTATTATTTACCATCAAAGTGGAGGAGTGTGTGGTTAAAGTGTAATGGGTTGGGTTGGGAGGGCTGTGTCTGCAGGTCAGGTTAGGGGCTCCCTCCATAGCCCTCCGTTTCTCTGTCTTGATACTCTCTGATTCCTACATAATTCATGCAGGGCTGGGGCAAGTATTCAAAACTGGGCCATCAGTTCTCTACCATGAAAAGGAGGAAGTAGTTGCATGGGTGAGGCAAAATGCTGTGCCCTTTGATGGGCTTGGCCTACATGTAGATACCATCCTCAGCTACAGCTCAGAGAAAGGAGACATACTGCCTGCATAAGGTGAATAAGTCATGTTTTATGCATCAGTCTAAATATTATTATTTATTTGAATAATTCAACGAGGGAGGGCTGCTACTATGATTTGAAACTCCATCACTTAGATTGAATTTTCTCAGCCGGTTTACTGCAGTCTAAACTGTGAAGCCCATTGTCTTGTACTTTTATCTTGTGCTTTGTGCTGGCTGGACCATGAAGCCCTGTGGTTTTAGTTTAGTGTTTTACTGGTTAGTTATATATTCTGTCACCTACAGAGATCAAAGTCAGACAGTAGCACCATAACATCATAGTCTGGTTCTACTCTCTCCATACCTCCCCTCCCTGTATCTCTCACCCCTATTCTTTCCTTTTCATTCCTCTCCTCTCCAACCCTCCTATCTCTGTCTCTCCCCTCCCAAGCAGACTCTGCCGGTGGACCTGAGCAACAGTGGCTTGCGGAGCAGCGGGGCCGGTAGTTTCCATGGCACCTCAGCCTTTGACCCGTGCTGTCCAGGCTCCACGTCGCGGCCCGCTGCCTACAACTCCCAGAATGCAACGGGGCCAGGGCCCAGCCAGCCCAGCGCAGTGGTGGACTCCTTCAGCTCAGCCATGGTGGCCCAGCCACAGCCACAGCCACAGCTATCCACCTGCAGGCACTTCATGCACCCCTCCTGTGAGTAGAGCTACATCTGCACCAAAAGGGAGATGGCCTTCTATTTTGGGAGGTGAAGTTATTTTGTGGTTAGATTTTGGTGTGGTTTCTATTGTTTAAGTGTTGATTTGTTAGGAAAATGAAATGCTGCGGTAGTAACTATAGTGTGTTATTCCCATGCAGAACCTGCATACTACTGTACTAAACACGTGAGCCTTTAGGATATACAGTAACTATTACCACCAGACCTTGAAAGCCAGTGCTAATAGTAATTAAGAGAAACACCTGATGTTTAATGTGCTAAGTGCTGCGGGTGTGCTACCAAACAGGCCCTGTTAATTGCTGATTCTCCTCAGAATAGCTCTGTGTGGAATGAGGAGTGTGGCGGGGCTCCCTGGTGAGGCCATATTTAGAGGGATAATTGGAACTGTTGGCGCACCTGTCTAGTGCCTACACTCAGTCACGTCAGAGTCATCCCTGCTCCGGCCCCCCCTCTCTCTGCAGTAGGGAGGGAGACAGACAGACAGAGGCTGGGTCTGTCCGGGGTCTCAGGTGGGAGACCTGCTCAGCACAGGGAACAGCCAGGCAGCATGTTTCAGTGAGGAGAGTCATAACTGATGATGATGATCAGGTGTCATCATTAGGAAGGAGACTTAAAGGCGATCTGGAAAGGTGTTACTAACTACTTCTCAACTTTCTCCCACCATTCCCACTCTCTCTGTCTCTCTGACACCCAGACGCCCCCCTGGCACGCTCCCTGCACCACCAGCCCTCTAACACCTGCCCCCATTCCCATGGTAACCCTCCTCCCCCTCCTCAGCCCGCTCCACAGGGTGACTACGTCATCCCCCACCCCGTCCATCCCTTCCACACGCCCCTGCCTTCCCACCCCCCTGGCCACGCCGTGCCCCCGCCCCCCCCTGCCCCTCTGCCTGCCCACCACCTCACAGGCTCCAGTGCCCCCCAACACCTGCCCGCGGAGCACCAGGCCCTGCAGCACCACATGCCTGCGCTGGGGACCTCTGTGCAGAGGCTGCACCAGCACGAGATGCTGCAGAGGATGGAGGTTCAGAGACGCAGGATGATGCAACACCCCACGTGAGTGTAGCCTCTGGCCCCGGTCCAACCCGTCTGATGGCAGCAACACAACTGCAAGCACAGACAGTAGCATCCAATTGTCTGATTACAGGGACAATATTATGGTATTTTCCCTCTTGTGTTTCTGATAATCCTCTCTCTCTTTCTCCAGACGAGCACATGAGCGCCCCCCTCCACACCCCCACAGAATGCACCCCAACTACGGCCATGGCCATCACATCCACGTGCCCCAGACCATGTCGTCCCACCCACGCCAACCTGAGCAGAGGACTGCGTGGTCAGTACCATTTAGAGCAGTTGAGGGCCAGTGCCTTGCTTGTAGGGCCAAGAGTTTTTTGTTGTTTATTTTTAGCGACGTATATGTGGCCTGCTGTGCACTAAGGATATAGTCAGTCACTCATCTTCACTGTTGAAATGGCACCTGTGATGTCAATGTCTGAGTTGATGATGATTGTTGTTGGTCTGGTTCTCTTCTGTAGGGAGCTGGGTATCGAGGCTGGAGTGACCGTGGCCCCATATCCTTCAGGACACCTGCACCCTCACCTGCCCCACTACCACCCTCCCCCAAGACTGCACCACTTCCCCATCCCCTTCATGGTGAGTGCACGACTGGCACCTTCACTCTAAGCACACGTGCCTACATTAGAATACATGAGAAGTATGGCTTAGATGAATGATGCTAGCCCTCTATTCATAACATCTGTTATTTCAAGGATGGTTTGTTGGGCCACATGAATAATGCGTTGGCAATTAATGGTGGACCATAAGGCATTTCAAGTGCATATTCAACATAACCAGTGGCCTGAAATCAATGGATGCCCCTTTGAAAAGATGTTAAAAGTTAATGCACAATGTCTGAAAATATGAAATTGTGAGACTTCTGCGGTTATCAAAAATACTAACCGGAATTTATACCCAAGTCGAGCAGTGTCAGCAGACTTAATTGATAATGCTATATCGCTATATGTGCTTCATGAACTGTAGCCCACAGAAACAAATGACTGTACTCCACTTAAGTGAACATATTTCCATGGAATTGTTTTGCCTCCTCCCTCACAGCACACTGGCATGTCTGAAGTAACCTACCCGCACATTCGCTACATCTCATCCAGAATGACTGGATTTGGACGAACTTATGAGGTGACACTTGATTAGTAAAGAGCAAGTAACTAGGGCCTGGGGTTTTTCCTGCTCAGGTCAGGTGGTGAGGAAACACTCCTGGCCCTGGTAATTAGTTATGAAGGCGCTAAGAGCGTGTTATGGCTGTGGCTCATGAGCTGTGTGGAACTGAGTTGGCTCAGTCTGACGTTGGGTTGTTTTCCTGCCCTTTTCCTCAGGATCTGCTGCATTTAGAGGAGAGATTGGGGACTGTGAACCGAGGGGCCTCTCAGGGAACCATAGAGAGGTGCACTTACCCACACAAGTACAAAAAGGTGAGAGCACTCCTATAAAAGTATGTGTGTGTTTCAGAACATATCCTATTTAATGTAGTTTGATGTGATGTATTTTGTGCATGTCTGCACAAGATTTTATTCTGGGACAGAGTGCACACTCGGTGGTTATTTTGTGCTCCTTTCAAAATATGAATGTTTTGCTATCGTTAAGTCAGATGCTGTAGAAACTAGAAAGTGTCCCTTTCAACCAATGTTTCAGCCTTAGAAAACATTGTTGGGAAAGATTCCATCTAGTTTTCCAAATGTATTTAAATAAGTAACCTAATAACCTGCTGCCCAATACAGAAGGTGTTGGAGACTGAGCGAGACATTGACGAACAGTTAACCCCTGAAGCATGGGCAACTATTGGGAAAAATATGCACGCAACCTCCGACTCGGTGAGAAAAAAATGAACAAATTCAATTTGGAAACATGTCTCTGCTCATTTATAGTTGTTAATGGTAGTAGTGTTGGGGGCAAGGGGATTCGGCAGTAGGAACATTTGATAGATTTTTTGGGAATATTTATTTAAATATATTTTTTAAAATCCATATTACCTTGATCCATAGGGATGTCATGTTTTGTAGCCAGGACAAAATGACCATTCTCTGTCCTCATAGGGATATGTGTTCACCCTCATAATGTATACAGTAAGCCCTCTATCAGTCATAAAGGATAGTTCATTCGCAAGTTGGTCTGTACCTGTAATGTTTACAGCCTATGAACCCTGAATACATTTATCGTGTTTGACGGTAACCCTCATAAAATGGTCTCAGCCTTCCCTGTTTAATACGTCTTTATAATGTGAATAAGAGTTGTTTTTGGTGCTGTGTATCTATAATGGTGTTTCCAATGTTTTCATCAACAGAGAAAGCTGCATGGTAAGCAAGAAGAAGATGAGGGGGCGGACGAAGACACAGAGGAGAAATGCACCATCTGTCTGTCAATACTGGAGGAAGGGGAGGACGTCAGGTACAGTTATACTGTAGCGTGTGTTTTAATGCGGGGCTGTTTTTGTGTGAGAACGACCACTCCTTTCCCACATTTTCTCTTGATATGCCGTGGAGATTTTCTCAACACCCAAATATAGTAATCAGCAGAAAAGCCAATCATTTGAGTGCCTGAAAATGACTGGTCTCAGTGGACATTTCTGGAGCTCAACATATGTGCTCATGTGATTAAGTGAGTTTAAGAGTTTCTGCCCTCTGTTGGTGTAATGTAAGAACTGTGTGAATGTTAATTTTCTATCTTTCAACAAACCAAATTAAGCAAATTGTATTCATTGTCATTTCATTCCAACTTTACCAGATCTTTCCATTATGAAGATGAAATTCAAAGTCTGTTTAACAATATATTCTCTCTTCCACAGACGCCTACCTTGTATGCATCTCTTCCATCAACTGTGTGTGGACCAATGGCTCCTCACCAATAAGAAGTGCCCCATCTGCAGAGTGGACATCGAGGCGCAGTTGTCTGCCGTTGAGAGTTGATGCTGTTTTTCTCACAACTCTTTGTTGGAATTTTCTTTCATTGTTGTTTATTGTTTGAATTTTTCTTCAGTACTGCAGTCAACCAAAGAGGGCATGAATTACCTGTGCAGATCCACTATGAGAAAATAAAAACATCAGGCTAAAAAAGCATTGAGCCTAGAGTGCCAGATATCACACAGTACAATACTGCTCGAATTGACATCTCCATTAAGGATTTAAAATGTTATTGTATTTATAAAGCTTTTATGTAGCTTTTGATTGTTTCCTCGTGTCATATTTTATTTTTATTTGTTTTTTTGCATGGCTCCTCGCAATGCATTTCTTTGCACATATATTGTGGGCTTCTCATGGCCTAACAACTTGCAGGTGAGGATAGCTGCTCAAGTAAAGAAGCATTTCTATATACCTAATGCCTTGCTTTACTGGAGTAGAATGTCAACCTCCAATTAAATACATTGCAGGACTCATTTTACCGATCATTGTATTGATTAGTTTATGTTTAGACAATGTGGTTTGCTAGTGGAAGACGTTTCGTTTCTAAGAAGGTAAATCAAGACATTCCTTAATTAGGAAAATATCATGTTAAACTGATCAGCTGCTGTATTTGTGTTCACCCAGTATTTCTAGAGTGGGAATAAACTCAAACTTCACCTCATCTCCCAGAAAATGCACATGCGTGTCTTACACCTCTCCTGCACCACCTTGATTTGACTAAACACCATTCACACGTCATCTAATGTATTTTAGAGAAAAAGAAAATGAATGTCGCATCTGTTTTTGACTGTTCTTTTTCAGTGGAATGATTGTTGAGGTCTGCTGAGGATACAGTCTCTGTGTTCTGTTTGGATTTCTCCCTCAGACAGGCCCCAGATGGATAACTGGGTTCTATAAGGGGATCTCAGGCCCACAGATGCAACCAGTTTCACATGAGCCTGCAACCTGGGGATGTCTGTTGTTTGGAAACTGGGAATGGTATTGGTTTATCCCCGTTTCTCTTTTCAGAGGGAAATACACAGCGCTCAGCTCAGAATAATAAATAAGTAGCTGATTATTCTTACAACCCAGATCATTGTTCTTACCCACACTCTCCCTCTCACTCTCTCTCTGTAGCTGTGCAGCAGCAATCTCTCTTTGCTGCCATTGAAAAGATAACACTAATATTATTCTCGACTTGCTAACTTGCATATACTTGCACAAGAGAGAACAGACAGGAGTGTTGTAAAGAGAGTGCGTTGAGGCCATGTATTTCCACTCTGATTGCTGAGTTTTGGAGAGAAAAAAAACATTTTGAATGGCGTGTTGGAATGCAGTACTTATGGCAGGTATCCATGCATTCATAGACTTAATGGCACCAGGATGATATTCCATGGGATTTATATTAGTTTTAAAATAATATTAATAAAGTTAGAACTCTTTCCTGTGTCTGTTTATTTGTGTCTTACCATTCACCTATGCATGTTGGTCCATATTTCAGAACTGAACGTTGAGGGATCTACTATCAACGAAATATATTGGTAACATTTGGTATTCACACCCCAAGACTTTTTCCAAATGTTGTGTTACAGCTTGAATTTAAAATTAATGATATTTTGATTTTTTTTGTCAGTGGCCTATACTCAATACCCCATAATGTTAAAGTGGAATTCAGTTTTTATTTTTACTAATTAAAAATGAAGGGTTGAAATGTCATGAGTCAAGTATTCAACCTTTTTGTAATGGCAAGCCTCAAGTTCAGGATTGAAAATGTGCTTAAGTCACAAGTTGCATGGACTCCATGTGCAATAATAGTGTTTAATATGATTTTTGAATGACTACCTCATCTCTGTACCCCACACATACAATTATCTGTAAGGTCCCTCATTTAAGCAGTGAATTTCAAACACAAATTCAACCACAAAGAGCAGGGAGGTTTTCCAATGCCTCGCTAAGAAGGGCACCTGTTGGTAGATTAAAAAAATTAAAAAGAAGAGCAGACATTGAATATCCCATTGAGCATGGTGAAGATATTAATTACACTTTGGATGGTGTATCAATACACCTAGTCACTACAGAGATACAGGCGTCCTACCTAACTTAGTTCCCGGAGAGTAAGGAAACCGCTCAGGGATTTCACCATGAGGCCAATGGTGACTAAAAAAGTTACAGGGTTTAATGGCTGTGATAGGAGAAAACTGAGGATAGATCAAGAATGTAATTACTCCACAATACTAACCTAATTGACAGAGTGAAAAGGAAGACTGTACAAAATAAAAAATATTCCAAAACACGCATCCTGTTTGCAACAAGGTGCTAAATGAATACTGAAAAAGATGTGATAAAGCAATTAACTATTTGTCCTGAATACAAAGTGTTATGTTTGGGGCAAATCCAATACAACACATTACTGAGTACCACTCCACATTTTCAAGCATAGTGGTGGCTGAATTATGTTATGGGTATGCTTGTAATCGTTAAGGAATGGGGAGTTTTTCAGGATAAAAAAGAATCGGAATGAGGCTAAGCACTGGCAAAATCCTACAGGAAAGCCTCATTCGGTCTGCTTTCCACCAGACACTGGGAGATTTATTCACCTTTCAGCAGGACAATAACCTTAAGCTCAGTTGCTTACAAAGAAGACGGTACATGTTCCTGATTGGCCAAGTCACAGTTTTTACTTAATTCTGCTTGAAAATCTATGTCAAGATTTGAAAATGGTTGTCTAGCATTGATCAACGACCAATTTGACAAAGCTTGAAGAATTTATTTAAAAAATATGGGCAAATATTGTACAATCCAGTTGTGCAAAGCTCTTAGAGACTTACCCAGAATGACTCCGTAATTGCTGCCTTAAAGGCTGCCAAAGGTCACTGTAACATGTATTGACAGGGTGTGAATACTTATGTAAATTAGATGTTTATGTATTTCATTTACAAAAAAATAGCAAAAAAATATAAAAACATGTTTTCTCTAGATAATAGGGTGAGAAAAAAATTATCTATTTAATCCATTTGAAATTCAGGCTGTAACACAACAAAATGTGGAGTAAGTCAAGGGGTTTGAATGCTTTCTGAAGGCTCTGTAGATGTGATATAGCAGTAATAAAAATGCCTATTCAGCTCCTGCATATAAACTGTTTATAATCTGTAGTCCTTATGGCGAATCATCAAGTAAAGATGAACTGAAGTATCCATCCATGTATCCAAAGAGCCTGCAACAAGAATAAAAAACGTATTTTATGCATTCTATGTAGATTTTATGAATATTCCCCTTACTTATTACTACTCATCAATCAGTGAAGACCAAGTGTAGTGTTTAGCCAAGAGTAGCCAAGATTAGCATTTTGGTCAATTCATAAAATATATGTTATGTTAAAGTGGATTTATCAGCAATATATACATTTATGAAGATTTTACACTATTGTGGAGAGATGTACTGCTTTGATTATTTACCTACAATAGAAATAAGTTGAAACAATTTTATGTAATTCATTTCATTTGTATTTTGGCCAAATGTCATATTCACAAATATACATTTACAAACAAAACACATTTTCTTACCTTACAAAAAGAAATTGTACTATATTTTAAGACAATTAAATACTCTACTAACAAAAAAGCTGTTAGAATTATAAGTGTATGTATGTCCCTTAAGGTCCTTGTGTAATGTGATATTGTACCCCCTAGCCCAATTGTCCTTGTATGTTATTTATATATACTTGTGTTCCCCCATGTACTTTCTGTATTGATTTGTTGTTGGGAAAAAAAGAAGAAAAAAACGAGATCCGTTCTGATTGTGCGACGTCATTAGTGATTCCTCTGTGGCAACCAATGAAATAGGTGTATTCTATGAAGCGGTATCCAATTAGAATCAACAGAGCGGTATTTGAATGACTGTGGAAGTGTTCGTTGAGACTTGTTTACTTGGGCCTTGTGTCTGTGGAGATAGCGAGCAAACAACAGAACTAAACGCGGCGTTTTGCCCATTATAGCTGGCTATCTAACTGCTTTGTTTTTAACGAAGCGTGAAGATGTCTTCATTAGAAGTTCGTGCTGCGGTGAGTTTTTACAATATGCACTAGCTAATGTGTTTTTGTGTGCATTTTACTCACAGCTAACGTTACTTGCGCTTGTTAAAGTAATATAACTTGCGTAGTTGTCTGCTTTCAGCTTGCTATTTTTAGTTTAGCTAGCCAATTTGTTATCTAGTAGGTAAGTAATACAAATGCCTAAGTTATTTAACCTGCCTGAACATCTACCTAGTGTAATTTAGCATGGTTAAATTGAACGTTGTCACTAACTGACGACGTTGGTAGTCGGCAGTTTCTTAGCTATGTTAGCTAACAAGCGATGTCTTACTTAATTAGCTATATTTTGTGTTCACATGGTTGGTTTGACGGGTCATTTTGTCTTAAACAGTTAAAGAACGCAGACAACCCAGCACTAATGGGGAAAGCAAACGTAGCTGGAGCAAGAAGGGCTGTGCTTGGAGAGCTGTCCAACTTTCCCAATGCCAGCAAAGCGGTGCCGTCCAAGGTATGTTGTCTTACACGGCATTATTTGGTCCATTGTCTGGCTCTCACTAGCTACTCACCCAGATAGTTCTCAAACATGCTTCTCTATACTCTCTACAGAAGACTGTTGCTGCTAAGTCTTCAACCAAACAATCTATGAACCAAAAAGATCAGCCAGCAGCTGTTCGGCCTAAACGTTCCCCAGTGGCTCAAGTTCCTCAGCCTGAAGAGTCTGCTAACGTGTCCATGAAAGAAGAGGAATTGTGTCAGGCGTTCTCAGTAACTCTACTTGCTGTAGAAGACATTGACGAAGGGGATTCAGACATGCCACAACTATGCTCTGAATATATAAAGGATATCTATCGATATTTGCAGCGCCTTGAGGTAACTTGTGCTTTCTCTAGGCTAACATGGTGCTGACTCGTTAAATATTTTGTACTAGTTTTACTCGACGTCAATCTTGAGTTGTCTTCCTTTCCCAACAGACCCAGCAGTCTGTCCGGCCGAAGTACATGAATGGCTATGAGATCAATGGACGCATGCGCGCTCTCCTGATTGACTGGCTGGTTCAGGTGCACTCCAGGTTCCAGCTACTGCAGGAGACTCTGTATTTGACTGTGGCCATCCTGGATCGCTTTCTTCAGGTAAGCCTCGTTAAAAAATAAAAATAAAAATTGTATATCCCGTTTAGTTACTTTTTTATAACCCCTCTCTATCTAGGTGCAAACTATTGGCCGCAAGAAGCTCCAGCTGGTTGGGGTGACTGCCATGTTGTTGGCTTCCAAGTATGAAGAGATGTATTCCCCAGAGATTGGTGATTTCGTTTACATCACAGACAATGCATTCACCAAGGCTCATATTCGGGAGATGGAACAGCTGATTCTGCAGAGTCTGAACTTTGAGCTTGGACGGCCTCTACCCCTACACTTCCTCAGGAGAGCCTCCAAGGCTGGCAATGTAGGTTACTCAATGCCATGCATGTTTTTGTAGTTTTTCCTTTACTGGTGTAGTTATTAAAATTGCTTATCAACATGAACTGCAATTATTTAATTGTTAGAGGTGGGAAAGCAATCAACAACTGACAGGTGACCACAAGGTTACAGTATTACTTGCATGCTTAACCAGTAGTTGTATTTTCAGGCTGATGTTGAGAAGCACACACTAGCCAAATACCTCATGGAACTGACCCTCCTTGACTATGACATGGTGCACTACCATCCTTCTGAGATTGCAGCTGCTGCCTTGTGCCTCTCCCAGCTGCTGCTTGATGAGCTCAACTGGGTAAGTTGCTGTCTCCTGGCAATTATTGGGATCTTTATGGGATGTGTGCTACTCGGATTATCATAGATTACATTCAAACTGATTTGGTGCTAGCAACATATGGTCAATTTTTTACTGTTGGTTATGGTTCTTGTGCAGACTCCAACACAGGCGCATTACTCTACCTATAACGAGAACCACCTCAAGCCAATCATGCAGCACATCGCCAAAAATGTTGTCTCTGTCAATGAAGGGCGAACAAAGCTTCAGGTAAGTTGTCTGAAAGGTTGACCTTGCTCTAGTGATTTAATGTTAAACCATTGGATTTGGGTAATATGATACATGCCAGATCTTGGAAAGAACCATTGATTAACTTGTGTTCCAGGCTGTCAAGAATAAGTATGCAAGCAGCAGGCTAATGAGGATCAGCCTCATCCCTCAGCTGAAGTCTGCTGTTGTAAATGACATGGCTGCTGCTCTGCTCCCAGAACATAAACCCTGATGTCATGTGATTATGGACTGATTCTTAATCTGCTGCACTTTATTTTTTTAACACATTTTTTTTGTCTTTAAGAATCTTTTGTGAGATGGCCTTTTTAGACTGCTGCTTTTAAGTACATGTAAATATTTAAATTTGTACAAATAAACGTTTTGAACAATCTTAAATATGGTCTTTACAAAATGATTCTTTATGGTCTAGATGCATGTTGGGTGTATGCTTTGAAACATAGCTGTATCAATAATTTGGTACGTTTTAGTCATGTTAAAATCCAAAAGCCACAGTCTAGTTTAAATTTTATTCTTAATGGAGTATCAAAGAGTGAAACACCACCTGTAGTCAAAGTACTAACACTCCAAATGTGAACAGGAGTATAATGTATTTCATACACAACTAATAGTTGTGCTACAATGGTATGGGCCAGAATTTCATTAAGACATGTACCTTTACCTCTTCTAAATGAAGGACAGTAATTATGGTCAAGTTGATTGGTATGTACAGCTTCTTAATTGACCATACTGTAGGGGTTTACAGCCCTGTGTTCCTGAACAAATGGCTGCACCTTTTATCAAGCTGCCCTGGGATGTTGCAGTTAGCATGTAGTCTTGCCAATGCTTTATGACCAACTGGGAAAGTTGGCAATACTGCAAACATCTGGGACCAAGCTATGAGTAATTAGTAAGGAAAGAGTATTGCCTGTCCAGCTAGGGCAGGATGGGAAAGAGGCAGTGTTTATGCAAAATCACATGAAATGCAGAGTAACTACATTAGTACATTAAGACTCATTTGCCATAATGCACATGTTTCCCACCATACAGGACCACAAACTATGCCTGTTAAAAAAAAAAGTCCAAGTTGTTTTAGGGCTTTAATCAATCCATATTGATCTGCTACAGCGCAATTAGACTACATTCACGGTAAACGCTTCATGACGGCTCAATCTGAAGTCACCTTTTGAACACGGCTCTTCCAAGCTACTTTGGTGATATGGATTGAATCCAGCCCTTAATGATGTCATAAATGGAATGTGTGAATGCAAAAGCTGTGCCAACCAGCAAGAAAACATGAGGTCAATGGAATTCTTCCTTTACTTTCACCTGAGAACAAATTCCATAGTCTTATGACCCATACTGTGCACTAGTCTACATGTAATAAAATCAAAAGCAGAATTGAGTAGAAAATACAATTTAAGTGAAATTTAACACAGTACTGACAATTCCTAAATGTCAAGAGATGTACATACAGTATAGGTAGAATTTTTATAATGCATTTTAGATCTATGTAAACAAATTATCCTCTGGTAACTAGGCCCATCACTAGTTTGGCAATCTTTCAAAATATCCAAGAATTACTAGCTGTGGCAGGAGTAACCAGTCTGTCCAAGTTAATACATGTAGCTACTGATAAAGTGCTTATAAACCACAGACAATACAGAGTACAGTACACTGTGGCCCAAGATTTCTAGGGATATCACTCATTTTGGAAATAAGAGTAGGGGATTCCTGAAGACATTTACCTATTGAAAGTTACACTGCATTTCCTTTTCCCAAAAGTGATTGCATCTGTTTAGCTGACCAATAACAATTTGCATTGTTTTGAACACTTGGTTATCAAACAAATTTGATCATTGTTTTTCTGGTGAAATGCATTGCCGACATTTATAAAATCACAGTGCAATGAACTATTAAAATGTCCATTTTATGTAAATGTCTTGTGTCAACATATAGATTTTTATAGCCAATACATCTAAATTCAGCTTAGCAGCACAACTCCCCTTTAAACAACTATCTGAAACAGAGGCTTCTTGGAAACAACCCCGAATTCATGTTGAAACCCTTTCATTTCCAAAATTAGAAATATGAAAAATGTAATTACAACCTGGTTCCACATATCATGCATATGTTATATGCATCCAAAATATCACCTTATAACCATAGCGAAGTGAAAAAGGGAGGGAGAATGTAGAAAGCTATATAAATACAATAAATAGTTTTGTTCAGTGCTCACAGGGATTGTGTAGCGATTTGCCCCTGGACAAAAGTATTGTCCTCAGATCCTCAAAAATAGAACTTCATTGCAAGCCTGACACTCGTCTGTCCAGAATAACAGGACGTTACATCCAGAAGAAGGCTACAATGCAGGAGTGGTGAAAAAAATATGTTTCTCTTCTCTCACAAAATCCGTTTTGTTTGGTAGCTCTATCTCCTCCAGTCAGTAGAGGTGTGTACTCCTCTCCGGGTGATTGACAGTCAGCTGTTATTCATGCAGCTCCTAGATCTTGCTGACGTAGTTGTTGGGGAACAGGCCTTGCTTTGCCCGTAGCCTCCCCGTCCACCAGCCAGAAGCATCTGATCAAGAAAGAAACTTAGCTTACAGTGGGACCAAACTGTTACATCTTTTAAAGTGTGAAAGCGTTAAAGTACAAATGTTTTATGCACCCAGCACCAAACAAAATCCAATAATTCCCTTTGTGCGATGATGTGATTTCTGCCTCCTGTGTATTACCTTCCTTGATGATGTCGATGACGTCGTCTGCATTGAAGCTGAGCTCATCTGTGTCCTGAGCATCATAGGCATAAAGGGCTTTGCACTGGGGCACCTGGGGCTTGGGTTTGGGGGCAGGTTTGGGTCGCCCCCCTCCTGGGGGTGGTCTACTGACTGACTGTCTTTGGACACTGAGGAATAAAGAGAAAGACAACAGGAGCGAGCCTTAGTTATCAAAGAAAAGAAAGTCTCCTATCCTTCATTAGTGTGACACTATTCTACTGGCTGACTAGAACACTACAGTCAGTCATTAGGAAAGCTGGTGATTGTGTGGCTTTAGCAAAGGATGTGAAGTTATCGATATTGGGATGAAAAGAACATACCATGTGAGTTTGTGGTAGTTATTATTGGATTGGTATGTGCTTACTCCATTGTTTCTTTCAAAGACACCTGACTAAATAGAATTTGATATGCACAGTTCCACCACAAGATGGCGGGCCATTCCATAGATTTGTCTCAGTACAACACTATTGGTGCCTTTCCATTTAGGATTTACCCCAGTGTTTAACCCAGAAGGCTCAGACTTTTCTGTTTCCATTTATGCGGGCCGGCACCCGTGTCTCACTGGGCCATGGCTCCGGCGGACCTGCTCTGACTTGGAGCCGATGCAAGTCCCTGGGTACTTTTCAGCTGGTACTTACAGTACATAACAATGGCTAACAGTGAACTTTAACACCTTCTCATAAAGCAATAGTCTTGAAAGATGCAGAGGTGGTTGATTATGCGCACCACAAATCTTTAGTGTCATACTAAAGACTAGTTATTGTGGAAACACAATAACACTAGAGCTCACGTTAGCATAAAGCACTGGTAACCCCATGGTGTGGGGGTAAATCTCATTGGAAATCACCACATGGTAGTATGGAGTATAAAACACTGGAAAGTAGTTTGTAAATACAGTGAATTAACTTGAGAAGGCTAGAGATGAAAAAACACACACAACCCCTTCACGAAGTCAACCAATAAGCAAACTATCACACCAAAGGAATCACCAATGAAAAAGTAATATCTTGCTTCCCCAAGATATGTATCCAGGATATCTCAAAACCATTGAGATGTACCCAATGGAGGTTTTCCGTGTTAACTGACACCAGACCCAATTTTGGGAGAAAAAAGTAAGCCCAGTAATTTGCAAGCAGTGGGATCTAGCGATATTATATGACAATAGATTCCATATCAGGAATCCATATCATGCCTTTGAAGGTATAATTCTGGAGCAAAATAACTCAAAATAACGCATGTTACTGGGCTCAGACTTTTTCCGGTAGTTTCATCCAATCAGATGATAGGTTTTGCCTTCTTCTGATTCAACATCAGCTGTTAGAGATGTCTACAAGCAAGAAGGAGAGCATCTAGCTACAGGAGAGCTAGGAAGAGATACACATCATGCCAGTGAGCTGCGCCTGGCTTGGCTAAGGCCTGAACCATCACCCAACACACCGCAAACACTGACTCACATTCCTCCATTCGAAGCTGTCCGGGTGCCTCCGTTACTATAAAGGAATACATCATCCAAGTTACAGCAGGACACTGTGTGTGTGTGTGTGTGTGTGTGTGTGTGTGTGTGTGTGTGTGTGTGTGTGTGTGTGTGTGTGTGTGTGTGTGTGTGTGTGTGTGTGTGTGTTTTCACACACTGAAACAACACTGCACCATACTGACACAAACACACCCTCATACACACCATGTTACACACCATACTCATCCTCAGTATTTACATGTTTATGTAAGAGCAAACATATCTGTATAGTAAGTCATTATAGTTATCAGTCCTTAGGGCTCTGTATTGGGGGGTAATCAGGGCTGTTGATGCCAGTACTCACCCTGCCGCACCCTGGTCGGGGACCTTCAGACAGTCCAGATTTGGCTGGTTGGGCTTAGGATGGCTGCTGCCTCTCTCCTTCAGAATGACGTTGTTGGGCAGGAAGGGGCGGGACCCATTGCCTGTTGACGGAGGCCTCTGATTGGAATGCTGTGAGGCGTTCCTCTGATTGGCCATGTGGTTGGTGTTTTTCGGACCACCATTCTGATGGGCAACTGTGACAAAGAGGAAGATGGTTGTCATCAAGTGTTGCTAACTGCTTTATTATGTACAGGGGTGAAGGCCTACACCAGCTAATGATTATTCTACCTGGAGGCCCAGGGGCAGCCCGTGTGGGAGTGTTCTGATGGGTTCTGGACACGCTGGAGCGACTCTGAGTGAAGCTCTTCTTGGTGGGACCTACAAAGGGACTCTAAGTCAGTAAACAGCATGTTTCAGACAACACTAAGAAAACACCATGTCGATTGAATCCTGATGTGTCGGGATGGTACACACTACTCCTGTAATACTCACGTGTGTTCTTGGGCAGACCGGCTCCAATGCTGACCTGCAGCGTCTTACTGGAGGGCTTTGTGACAGCCACGTCCCCCTGGCCCTGGACAAACATCACCTGTCTGGAGCCGCCTCCACTCAGGAAACCCCAGTTCTCCTTCTTCAGCTTCAGCTCCAGTCTGAGAGACAGAGCAGAGAGATCTCCCTTACAACCACTGACTCAAACCATCCACTGGAAACTGCCAGAGAAATGTCATCCGTTATCTCAGTACCAAATCAAAAGCAGTGTTTCCAGAACAACCCCAGAGTATTGTAAATCATGCTGACCAAAGCTTTGTCTACTTCCACTCCACCCATATATCACACTGTCTGTTTAAAGGCATGTTTGTGTTTACAGCACGTACGTGGTGCCAAACTTGAGCGGCAGCTTCCTCTGGGTCCTCTCCTCGAACCTGCGGGCCAGCAGGCTGATGAACTCGGTCTTAAAGGTGCACTCCAGCAGGCTGTCATACTCCTGCTCATGCAGGATCAGCAGGTCGTCCTGCATCGTGCTGAGGGACAGGGACAGACCAATCAGTTGGGACTGGGGAGAAACCTTGTGACATGAACTGTAATATGACAGATATGAATAAAGTTGATTTGAAGTTTGAACTGATATGTTGGAGGAGAGTGATTGTGAATTTGACATTCGATTCTATTGTCACAAAACATAGTACATCTGCATGTAAACGCCAAACGCTCCAGATGAATTCTTTTATTTTACCAGGCAGGTCAATTAAGTACAAATTCTTATTTACGATGACGGCCATTTTGTTTTGTTGAAGTCACCAGTAAAGACAAATAATACTGACAGCATCAGCCCAGAGGTCAGGTCAGGTCAATTATTACGACCCACATTACTTCATGACCCACTAAGTTTAACATTTGCATATAACCAGCGAGAGACAACGCAGCAGGTAACTAAGGAGAAAGGGAAACCTGTTCCTGCAACTCACACAGCGATGCACTGTTCCCCTCAATGAACTAAAGTCTTCTCCAATGAGCTTTTTACAATGCCTGCTTTCCCTCCCAGCACCACCTGGTTCATATTACCCACAACCCCCCACTCAATCACACAGACTCAAAAGCCACGTCTGTGCCTCTACAAAGTCTTCTACAATGTCCCCACCAAAAACAAAACCCCATGCAAATCATGTGCAACATTCAAACAGATAAGTACTGAACAACAAGCTATATGACAATACAAGTCCTACAGTTACACTCACAGTCTAGTTGAGTGTTAAACACGGCTTTGACCAGTCAAGTTTTCTTTCTTTTTTCCTCACTGGTTATATGCAAATGTCAAGCTTAGTGGGTCACAGAGTAATGTGGGTCGTAATAATTGACCTGACCTGACCTCTGGGCTGATGCTGTCAGTATTATTTGTCTTTACTGGTGACTTCAACAAAACAAAATGGCCGTCATTGTAAATAAGAATTTCTTCTTAATTGACCTGCCTGGTAACATAAAGGTAGAATAAAATAATTACTCTGAAGCGTACTATGTAGTTGTGTTGAGAATGTGTATTCAAATAGCCTTTACACACCCACACACACACAGGAGCAGACATATACAAGAGGTTTGAATCTCTTCCATGTTTGTAATACCCCATGTGTGACATTTAAAGGAACATGGGGACTTGAGTGATCGTACATCCAGACTTTGTAGCTTTTACATTTCTGCATATAGCTGTAGCTTAACATGGTGGGTTTCTGTGAGCTGACAGAACAATCTCATGTGTAATGGGGGACTGATTCCTGAACTGTTTATCAAGTTTCTTATTGAGACCCAGTGAGTAGTATCTTTTGTACTTGAAAATACAGAAACCCAGATACCATGAATGTACAACCGTTTGGATGACATCACTGACAAGACCAATAGTCTCTATGTACAGTACATTGTGCATCTATTTGTGACCGCTGGTGAAAGTGTTGCATTTTAACTAGCTGACTTTGCGAGGCCTTGTGTCTGATACTACTCACTGTGTGTTCTTACTGCCTAAGGGGAATAAACACTAAACAGTCAGTATGGGGCTAAGCAGACCCTGCCAGCCTCTCCTGGCGCCTAGGACCTGGGTCATAATATCTGGGTCTTACCTGAGAGACACAGCCAGGATCTTCTCCACATCAATCCGCCTCTTCAGTACCTCGGTCACCTGACCTTTCTCAGGGCCCTGCTTCACCTTTTCTCTCCCAATCAGGTACATACACTTCGGGGTCAGGATCAAGTCTCTCTTAATGCCCTGGAAACACATATGGACAGAGAGGAGACAAATGGTCATTGGACTAACAATATCAGAAACAAACAAACAGAGAATTCTGCTGCTCAAGACACCCACTTTGAAGCGGCGGTCGTATTTTGTGACTTTGTCAGCGAAGTCAATCTTTTCCCTCTTGGCCAGGAACTGTCGTAGCTCAGGCCTGTCGTCCATACCGAGGTAGTCCCCCACAAAGTTCCTGTTGAGGCTGTGTCTCCTCCTCTCCTTCCTGTTCACCAGCAGGTCAGAGGCTGGGGACGGACACACAGAGACAGGCAGTCAGACAAGAATGCATACATACAGTCTCAATTCAGTTCATTTTCAGAAGCATTAGACCAGAACCTTGATACTATTTCACATCTAAGTTTTAATATTAGTCATGACGATTGGGCTATTTAGTTTTTTTCAAAAAGTGATTGTCACTCACCTTCCTCCCTCATCTGAACGTACTTCTTGCGGGCCACATACTTGCGCCAGGCTTTCTGGATGGCCCTGGCATGGCTGTCAAACTTACGTTCCCTTGTCTCCTCCAACAGGAAGAGCTGTAGAGAGAGGCACAGATATGAAAACATTTATACCTGAACAACCTGTGAAAGCAAAACATACTGGGCATACCTCATATATTAGTAGACACACCCAAATACAATGACAGGGATGACTGTACAGACATACTGTTAATGCCTGAAGAAATCTGAATATACAAACCACAATTCCAAGTTGTCAGGTTTTTTCAGATTCCTATGAGTATATAATAGCATAACAATATAATGTTCTCTCCAAAGCGAAAGATGGACTGTTTGGATAACACTTTGACTAAATGGGTTATGGATAGATAAGCCATCCAGTGGAAGGAGCCTTGCCTAATACGCTATTTTCTCCAATGTCCAGACCCATGAGTCCAGATAGTAACAGTACTATGGGTGGGTGGGCCATCAAGTCCTAAGCCCACCCTGGCTCAGCTACCTCCCTCTCATTTCCTGATGGCCCCCCAGACACCCAGCATCAAATCTCCCCACCCCTGTCCCAGACTAAACATCATGCCCACTCACACGTGCCCAATGCAGCCCTGGCACTGCCACACCCCTTGCACTGCCACACCCCTGCCACAGGCCACACAGGCTCGCTCATGTCCTATCACTTTACATCAAATTACCCTTTAGTTACTAAACACATTCAAACTAGATCTGAATGTCAAATCAAATCCAAGTGTATTGGTCACATGCACACGCTCCTCAACGCTCATCAACAATGTAGTAAATAACAATATCGATCAAAAATGTTAAGTTTAAGATTTTAAAAAAAACAAACAAAAAAAAAACAAGTACGAGTAGTAAGTTCATAATAGAACAAAAAGTATGATTGATTTAACGAAAATAATGTTTTATACATGTTATAAGGAAATGGGGAAAAAAACTATAGTGAGGATATGAATGACTATGAAAGGAAGGAGATGACTGTTAAAGAGACTGCGGAGCCAGTGTTTCATCTGGGCTGGGAGTGTGTTTAAGCCATCCAGACCTTTAACTCTAAGCAGCACCTGACAGTGTGACACCTCTGACAGACAGTGTCTCACAGGGCTAACCGTCTACTCTGAAGAGAGAGTGATTCTACTCTTGGCCTGGACTCAAACTATGTCATCTAATTGCATGAAGAGAAAAAAAATGCTTTAGCCATGAACTAATGACTTTGTGTCAGCATCTTATCAGAGGGAGGTTTGTTTTGAGAAGCCTGGCAGCTGGGTAATCGCAGGGTCCGCCCCTGTGTGTTATTTGTGTTTCATAAGCACACCTCAGTCGCATGGGCTCAGGAGGGCAATGTGGGGGAAGGGGGGATGGGGAACTTGGCAGTCTGCTGCTGGAATCATACCAGGCCTGATTCAGGACTATGTAATGTATCTTCATGTATGTGTGTACAGATGTCAATAAGTGATCTCACGGGCTAGCCACAAGCACGGCTTTCATTGGAGCAGTGGGAAAAAGTGCAGTTACGGTGGAAAAAACTGGAAACCTGGAAAAAACCCTCCAATGTCCCACCACCTCCTTGACCACAGACTCGCACTGGTGTATGAGTTCCAGTGTAGTGTTGACTCAACAGCTCTAACGTGGGCACCAGAGCTGGTCTAACCCCCTCCTTCCTGCTCCCCAATCACACATATACTGACATGTTCCTGAATACTACAACCTTTTATGGTGATCAGTCTAAAAACTCTTGAGTCTTGGATTTCTCTCCCTGACAACAGAATTATTGCATGCCAACGCACATGTCAACAACACCATGGCAGCCTGTAGCCTATGAGCGATCTAATTCTACGCCTGTTCTAACCTGTTAGAAGAACGTTAGGTAGGTGGCATTTTAATTTGGATGAAGGCAGGTTGGTGGTACAGGGGCGGTCAGAGAGGTGTGGTCTAAATGTATGTAGGCAGGTCAGAGAGGTGTGGTCTAAATGTATGTAGGCAGGTCAGAGAGGTGTGGTCTAAATGTATGTAGGCAGGTCAAAGAGGGGTGGTCTAAATGTATGTAGGCAGGTCAGAGAGGGGTGGTCTAAATGTATGTAGGCAGGTCAGAGAGGTGTGGTCTAAATGTATGTAGGCAGGTCAGAGAGGTGTGGCCTAAATGTATGTAGTCAGGTCAGAGACGTGTGGTCTAAATGTATGTAGGCAGGTCAAAGAGGGGTGGTCTAAATGTATGTAGGCAGGTCAGAGAGGGGTGGTTTAAATGTATGTAGGCAGGTCAGAGAGGGGTGGTCTAAATGTATTTAGGCAGGTCAGAGAGGTGTGGTCTAAATGTATGTAGGCAGGTCAGAGAGGTGTGGTCTAAATGTATGTAGGCAGGTCAGAGAGGGGTGGTCTAAATGTATGTAGGCAGGTCAGAGAGGTGTGGTTTAAATGTATGTAGGCAGGTCAGAGAGGGGTGGTCTAAATGTATTTAGGCAGGTCAGAGAGGTGTGGTCTAAATGTATGTAGGCAGGTCAGAGAGGTGTGGTCTAAATGTATGTAGGCAGGTCAGAGAGGGGTGGTCTAAATGTATGTAGGCAGGTCAGAGAGGGGTGGTCTAAATGTATTTAGGCAGGTCAGAGAGGTGTGGTCTAAATGTATGTAGGCAGGTCAGAGAGGTGTGGTCTAAATGTATGTAGGCAGGTCAGAGAGGGGTGGTCTTACCGACTCAGGTGCTTTGATGAAGACCTTTGTGCGTCCAAGCTGGAACTGGTCCTGGTCCATGTTGACTGCACGTAGGAGATGAAGAACACCCTGCTTCTCATCTCCACGCCATGTAGGCCACGACTCCTTAGTCAGGATGGCATACCTGAGGAACATAACGAGGGAGAGAGTGAGAGATAATTAGATGAAGACAAAGAGGAGAGAGGGAGATTGAGAGAAAAATACACAACCAAACCCTCCTTTTGAATTTTGGACATGTTGTTGCAGCATTTGTGAGGGATTAAGTGAGTGAGCAAAGTAAGGCCTATGCCAAATGTAAAGGAGCGGTATACTATTGCTATCTCTGTCCTATATGATGCAAGGGAGAAGAAAGAGGTCTGGGGCGCATTAAGAAAATACATTCACCACAAGTCTAACAATACAATAACCAAACTCTAAACTCTGCCTTGCTTTTTCACAATGACTCTTATACAGTATGTGTATGATACAGTAAAGCCTACAACAGAAGCCCTGAGCTCTCCCTGTGTTCTATAGCAGTAGTTCTCATCAGGAGGCTCAGCACACAGCCTGTTCCTTCGAGCCTGCCAACACGAATATTAGCAAAGTGAGCACTTCCTGATTGCCTGCAAATGCCGACCCTGTGTCCTTTTCCTGAGAGAGATGAGAGAGAGACCGCCCTACCCTATACTGCCGACTGGGATAGGAGCATACAAAACCAACCGCTGTCATTCTGGGGGGGAAGGGCAGATCGTGTCACACGAAAGTGACTCATACATATATATATTCTTAATTCCATTCCTTTACTTAGATTTGTGTGTATTGGGTATATGTTGTGAAATTGTTAGATATTACTTGTTAGATACTACTGCACTGTCAGAACTAGAAGCACAAGCATTTCGCTACACCCGCAATAACATCTGCTAAACACGTGTATGTGACCTATACAATTTGATTTGATTTACACTGAAAGTGTGAATTCATTCATTCCTTTATGCCACTCTTCCCCCAGAAGGAAGGGCCTTACCTGTTGAGGAACTTCCTGAAGACTCTGCGGTAGGCATAGCCAGCACGCCTCACCCTGATGTTCTCCTTCAGGCCCAGGTACTCCACTTGGTGCTTTACCCTGAGGAAAGAAGAGAGAGAGGGGAATACAGGGTCAGTCTGGCTGGGATGTATGAAGGTTGGTCAGATGCCTCAACCAACCCTTCACCACAAAGATATAGCAGTGAAGATGTTCATCTGTCAGCATCTACCTACCTCCATTTCTAAGATAAATCTAAATAGATAATTGTATTTTATAATGAACCTTATGGTGGGGCTATAAAGTAATTTATATTTTCCAACACTAAGGATACTGTAAGAAACTAAAGAATCTCTTTATGCACCCAGGCTTCCTGTGAAAACAGCAGTTCCGGTGCTAATTAGGCAGTCCGGCCTGAGCCTGAGCCCAGCTCACTGCTGCTCACAAAAGGAAGGCCATTAGGCCCAAACAACACAGCACTCTGCATCAGTACATCTCGTACCCAGCCAGGGAAGAAAGAGCGGGAAGGAAAAACAGAGGGAGTTAGTGTAAGAGTGTCTCAGAGACTTCCTCCATCACGCAGTCTTAAAGAGGCCAGAACAGGGAAATACAATACCAGTGAGTGATTCACCAAGCAGACCTAACAACATTGAGTTGTTAATATCAATTGGCAATCTCCAGAACGGACTGTAAATGATGTAGTAAAAAAACGGTTTAGTTTGACACACATTTCAAAGACTATGTATTTTGCTGTTCCCTGACATTTCAGTGTTCAGACACTCACCGGCTCTCCTCCCAGTCCTTGGGCTTCTTGGTCTCGTTGGGTTTGATGCAGCGGATGTAGTGAGGGGTGCACTTCATCAGCGTCTGGACCAGGTCATTCGCTTGTTTCTGAACGGAGAAAGAGGAGGAAGAAGAGGAGGAGGGAGAGGATGAAGAATAGTTTGTGTTTAAAACATATCAACTGTATCTACATGTTGTTTTTGAATCCCTGTTTGTAATCCAAGCTGTAGCGTTCAGGGACACAGCACAGACGAGACTGATTACAAGGTGGTATCTTTGTGCTTGAAAGATACTGATGGGTGTCAGAGAGAGAACCTGAACCCTGATTAAAACTGTCATCACGAGAACACAGCGACGACACTAAAACAACACTGGAGTGAATGAGCTTTTCATCCGCAGGCTCTGGATTTGCACCTGACAGAAAGTGATAAGGTCAGGTAGGCGCGTGGCCCATAGATACACCCATGTCACTGATGTACGGCGTACAAACACACGTCTCACAGCTGCTCAACACACCTTGATTTTACTGCCCGCTGTCGTCGGCCGGCCTTTCTTTTCGGCGTTGAGGTTATCTGGAAACAGGGCCCTGATGAAAGCTCTGTAGAGGAGAACCAGGTGTAATAAGGACTGGTAGACAACATTGGTAACATATATAGAAGACCAGGCTAAGACTGTTCTCCACTTTAGTTTCCTTAGAAGCAGCAAACTCAGGTCTGTGGAATCTCTGAGCTGGCTGCCAGTGGCTCAGCTCACATTGTTGTTTAGCTTCAGGGAACTGAGCTGAAGTTTGAATAACTGTGGTTTTTAGCTGCTCTCCTGCCAAACTGTGACATTTACTTCCTCGAAAATGTGCATTTTTATTGCACTGTGACTGGAAAGTTATACCAGCAAATATGGTATTTTCTTTATATTCATTCCTTTTAATCATGCTACAGTCAGAATGTCCTCACTCACAACATGGCCTCTAAACCCATGATGGATGTGTGCTGGTCAGAATGTAGCACATAGTTGCCAGCATTCCAAAACCTCAAGAACAGTTCTGATCTCAACCTTTCTGTTTATCACTTGAAGTGCTCAAAGTGCTCATTTTGCAGTCCTCAAATAAACCTGTTGTAAATAACAACAAGGTTCAAGTTCAAGAAATCTACTGCTTAAGGAATTATTTATTTGTTGTTGACAAACATACAAGTCAAGTAAAAACAAATGCAGGGACTGTCAGGACGCAGAATGTGCAAACGTTTACACATGAGAGCTACCATCTTTCCCTGCATGAGTATTTGTCTGGTCTTAAACTTTTGAATGAAGGCCATGGGGACATAAGGGAGGATCAGTGGACTGTGTGTGCAGATGGACCAGCAGCACGCTAACAATGTCCAGCTTACTATAATGATATTTTCTTTCTTCTCTGAGCAGACCTGCTGCGCTAAGGAATGAGGCTCCTTTCCCTCCACACATTTGTGTCTGTGTGTGTGTGTGTGTGTGTGTGTGTGTGGGGGGGGGGGGGGGGGGGGGGGGGGGGGGGGGTCTGAGATCACGTGTCTGAATGAGGTTTTGGGTTCTTGGCATGGCCCACCGTGCAGCCCCCCCTGCAGGCTACACACAAAAGGGCTTTAGAGGCTGTGGAGGCTGTTTGCACAGATGGCCACTGGCGGCTCAAAGGAGGCCCAGGAACGCACAAGACGGGCAGGGGAGTCTACTCCTCAATGCGGCTCCCTAAGGAGATAGTGAGACACTCGCCAGACCTTAGAAGTCCTGACCAAACCCCCAAGAGAGGGGAGAGCACCTCCAGCCCTGCACACGCCTATTGATCTGCCTTTTCCAGCTGCACTAGTAATCTACAAGTCTCCTTCAGATGCATCCATTCATATACACCATAATAGAAGATCTCTCTTTGTGGATTTCTAAACAAAATGCTCAGCCCAGTCTCAGAAAGAACAGCTAGCTGCATATGCTCTCTAATGCTTGCATAAGTGATGAGTGACTTACATTTCGCTGCTTTGCATCAACTCGATGAGGTCACTGAAGAGGACGTCACGGTTCCTCTCACAGAAGCCCTCTGCGTCGTAGGACACCTGGAGGAGAGATGTTAGAGGGTTAGTGACGATCACAGCACACAGTTAACCCATTCAGATAGCAGTTAGTACCCTCAGCTCAGTCCAGGTGCTCTATCAAAATTAACTGAGAGAATGTTAAGGGCAACAACAAAGAATTCATTGACAAAAGAGAATCGATTGATGACAGGTTCTCTGCAAGACCACCAATGTTACATTTTTAAGCTTGCTTCCCAACTACAGCTTCATATACATAGAGTGTGTACAGATCATCGGTATAGCCACTATAGTCTGGGGTGGTACTGTAGGAATGTTCTAAGCCATGATGACTTAGGTCCAGGACCCCTCCAAGCCATTATGACATGGTTCATTAGGACTTGTGGCGTGCAGAGTGTACCAGGCTGAGACCCAAACACATCTGAAGCACACAGCACAGACCATGAGAATGAAAGGGTGAGAGAAATTGAGAAAGAGTGAGAAAAGGACTGGAAAAAGAGAAAGAGATGACATGTGTGAAAGACAGAATGAGAGAAAGATAGGGAGAGAGATGAGAGATGAGAGAAGAGAGGGATAAGGAGAGGAGAAAAGAGGTATACTGCAGTGTTGCAGACCTTGCCAGCATAGTGGTGGATGATGAAGCCTTGGTTCCAGCTGTTGAAGTGTTCATGGGAGTTGATGGCCACCCTCAGCTTCTGCAGCATGGTCTGGTCTGCCCCCTCGCCCACCGCGTGCATGGTGGCACACACGTCATCCAGGATGCTCATGATGCCAGGGGGGTTCTGGGAGGAGAACCAAAGAGATGAGCACAGAGAATAACCTCAGCCACGACATCAGATCTAAAACATGAACATATCCCCCATGACCATCTTGATTACAACTGACAATGCCAACTTTCTCCACACACTAGACACTCTTTCTGAATTCCACATAAATACATGTCATGTCAATGTCATGGATAGGCTAAAGTGATAAACATGGGTTACAGTATTCGTTGTGTACTCCACCAGCTCAAAGCATAACAGCAGAGCCAATTTACAATTAGCTACCGCGTTGCATCCCAGAACATCACACACCCACACACTGAATAATGTCATCACAACACACACACACACACACACACAGCTGCTGCCCTATCTGGCTCCATGCTGTGTGGACACGGCGGCCAGTAGCCTTAACTAGGGACAGTAGTTGCAGTGTCTCTGGCTCTTTAGTTGTGGCAAAGTCACAAACAGAGAACACAGGTTTCTGTCACTAGTGTAAATGAAGCTCTGGTAAATTTGACACAGTCACAGATGTAGCCAACTGGGCTTGGTCTAAAACAGAGGAGTCAGAGACTGGACACAGACTCCCTGCTTGGCTGCCTCAGATCTCAGCTTGTTTAAGGGTCGCCCTTGTTGTGGATTTCATGGATTAAGCCTCTCAGCGGGACGGATAAATCAAATTAAGAGGCATGTCGGCACGTTTGAGGATGTTAGACTGCCGGTCATGGGAAGAGTGGGGAGGCTTCAGTGGCCCTACTGTAACTCAATTGGCAGAGTGTTTGCTCTTATTTGGAGCATTAAGATGGCAGGCATAACAAACTACAGATCTATCTAAAGCAGTCTCACAACTGTTTCCTGTTATCCCATTTATATGTGACTTCAAGGTGTGCATTAAATTAATAGTGGGCACTGGGGACTCTGCTTACCAGTTTGCTCTCAATGAGATCGCAGACAATCTTGTTGTTAAAGTATTCGATAGGAGTCCACCGGATGCCTTCTTGTACATACTCCTCCTAGAGAGAGAGGGGGGGTGAGAGTGACTGGTCTGACGATGATTCTCTACTTAAACATGATACAAGTAGCTTCTGCTGGTGAAAAGGTGTGAGAACAATGACAAAAAAGAAAAGCCCAAAACATTACCTGCTCAGCTTTAAGCGTGAGCTCAATGAAGATCTGCTGCAGTTTCTCATTCACAAAGTTGATGCAGAACTGCTCAAAGCCATTTTTCTACACAGAAAGAGATGGTGTGTTAGTGATAAACCAGAGAGGCTGTGAGAGTGAAGTCATCCGTACGGACACCGAGAGCTGGGGAACTCCTCTGGGCTTCCTGAATGGGCCATGTTTATGAGGTGAGGATATCTACCAGTCAGCCTGGTGTGGCTGGAGGAAAACATCTACACAATACTTTACACCACAATAGACCTGGGACTTGAGACTAATGTTTTATATATATCCCATTTCAGGCCATCTGAGCACTAACACAGGAGGTTTATTTTCTCTGTGCTTTGTTAGTAATAGGCCTGTGTATTAACATAAGGACTGTGGACGGACCCAACCAAACTGTTTAGATAACAGCTGTATGCTATCTAAACTTACAGCTTTACATTAGCTCATGTTAGGTATCAAGAGGACAGGTACATCATGGTTTGAGACTGTAGCCACGCTACGACACAGAAGCTGTCCCGTTTCATTATTTAATCAAGGCCAATCCTTTTCAGGGGGCATCAGTGAGACCCCAAATAATGCAACCTAAACAAACAGCTAATCAGATTAGAAAGGTCCATTAAAGAATGCTGTCCCAATCAAGAGATGGGACATAATCCAGACACTTTACAAAATCAGGCTGATCCTCTGTCTTTAAGCTGTTTAACTACCCAAACTTTACTATGATTACTGAGAAGTAGTGACCATGTATTACCTTATGCTATGATTTCCATATGTAAATCACAAAACATAAAAGGGCAAATCTACAGAAAACTTACTTGGAATATTTCAAATCCATAGATATCCAACACGCCAATATTAAACTCTTGATGAACCTTCACGATGGCTTTGTTGATGGACTGAAACAGAAAAAAAGCTTTGTTACATTTGGCCATTTATGAAGGGAGAGGACCAGGTACTATTCTAAAGGTCAACAGGTCATGGAGAAGGAGTGTCCATTCATACCTCTACTAGGAAGTCAAAAACACGTGAGTGCAGGGCCTTGGACAGGGCGTCCCGTGTGTAACACGCCTGCTCCACATTCAGTGTCACGTCGATGGACTCCATGGAACTGCCCCACTTACTGTCCATCTTCCTGCTGGTCAACTTCTCCTTCAGCCGCTTCTGGTCAATCCCCAGCAGAAACGCAGGGAAGGCCAGGACTGTAGAGAGAGAGACGAGAGAGAATGAAGAAAGAGACAGACATTCTACAGATGTGTGGCACACACCCTCCTCATGAAACAAAACACCAGTACATTCTGAATACGTTGGATCCAACGAAATAAAGGGTTCAACAACAAACCGGAATGCAATCAAGTCTGGTGATGACTCATTGCTCCCTCCTCCCTGCCATAGCCACAACAACTGGGTTCTCCTAGCAGAGGCCTGAGCATGCGGAGGGCCATTAGGACTCTCCTGAGAGACCCCCCCCTGCCTCATTACACTGAGTCACTTCCCCCAGAAGGAAACTGCTCTCAGTCTCTGGGTCTGTCTCTGGGTCTGACGGTGTCTGAGAATGCATCAGACGGATCAAATAGCCCCCGTTTGGGAAATGAGGGTGTGACTGACTGTACATACCACAGCACAGGCCAAGTCTATCCTCAGGACCATGTTGCATCTCCTACTGTAGCCTGCCAATGCACTCTCCCTCAAAGAGGATATAGATAGTATCAATGATCCATACCAGTCTGATGGATGGTTAGAGGTTTATGTGTACAGTACAAGAGAGTGTTCTTTCTAGTGGATCTGAGGCAGGGATTTGTTTGGCTGAGCGTGAGCAGATGTTTATGACGACTTGTGTTGGTGTGGTTTTATATGGGGCACCAGGGGTCTTGATATGTGAAACACATTGCAGTCAGACAGGAAGTGATATAGGGGAAGAGGAAACGCAGAGACTCTACACAACGCCGCTTTGTACCCTGGCTAACCAGAGGGGCTACATTGCATCATTCAGCCTGGATGGGTGGCTGTGAGGCGGGCAAGGAAGTAGAGGAGGGAGGAAGGGGAAGAGAGGGGCGGGGGAAGAGTAGGAGTGGGGCAGGAAGAGGCTGCGTTTCTCTGAGTAATTTTAGTCTGTGATGTAATGTGCCCAGACCTTGAAAATTGTTTTTTATTTTCTCTGGTAATTCAGCGTGGCCTGGAGCTTGGCTGCAGCCCTGCATTAACACAATGAAGCTTTGGGGAGTGAAAACAGTCAGCGCAGCGTGCTGAGAAATGTGCTACCTAACCTAACCCGTCCCATAAAGTGCAGTCCAGGACACTGGAGAGGAACGCCAAGGGGACATGCCAGTCTGCAGGCTGGAGACACACAGAGACAGTCTAACTGCATTTCAACTTGACCACTTTCTCCCTTCCCACACCCTGTTGACTCCCCTCACAGATGTGAAAGGACTGGATTGGTGCAAGCAACAAGCTCTACCTAGCCCTCTACATAAACAAAGTTACAAGGGTTGGTACATACACTCCTCGCTCTCAACGGCGGCGTAGTTCCCTGCTTCCCTGAAGTTGATGTTCCCAAGGTGCAGGACTCCGGCTACAATCTGCAGCACCAGGCCACGGTCCTCCCCTGAGATGCCAATCACTTCCATGGCATGCTGGTAGAGGACAGAGACAGAACAGGAGACATGAACCCAGGGATGAAACATGTGTTTACTTACTGCTGTGGTACCTAAACCATGTCCTCTAATTATTCCTGTTGTGGTTTCACTGGTAAAACAAAAACAGGTGGAGTACAGGGTACAGAATCAAAACAACAGAGGAGAATGGAAGACAGACCGAGAAGAAGAAAGAAAGGCAGAGAGAGAGAGAGAACCGTAACAATGGAAAGAAAGTAAACGTACCATAGTTTCCTGAAAATCGCTTTTGTCGTTGATGTCATCCACTTTGTAGGATCCAGACTGATTGAGGTAATTGTAGTAATCTAAGCTTGTGATTCCGAGGCTACTCTTCTGTTCTCCAGTGGCTCCCTCTATCAACTGCACAAACAGAAGGCAGTGTTAGATGATTACACTTCTGTCAAGTAAGAACCTGTATACAGTAATTCTAGACTCAAAGGTCTACAGGAGCTTTCAACCTGTGAACTCACATTGTCTTTCCTCACATTTCTACATGTCAGACGTCTTTTAGACAGGCAGCACCACATACACATGCTCATTAAGTGATCAGCACCACACGGTTTACACCCAATTTAGAGTCATATGCTTTATTCTCCTTTCATGTGTCAAGAAAGTTGCATTATGGGAGTTTGACCGCTGCCTCTCTTCCAGAGTCCTCAAGTGGTACACAGTGAGAACAACTCGACCTGCTTTCAGGAGCCAAATGGCACTTGTTACTGTTAGTGTCCTGAATGCTGAATTTTACTCATGGACACTGTGAGCCAATTCCTGTACACATTTCCCCAGTTCTAAAATGTGCATAAACACTCTTATTAAAACAGGAAAATGATAAAAACACACCATGTTACTGGAGTCCCTCACCTGATAGAATATATGGAAGCTCCTCTCTCCAGGATTCCTCATGACGACGCGCGATTTCTCCAACAGGAAGTTGGAGATTTTCCCTCCATCTGGCTCGCCGCCGGAGCTGAACTGGATCTCAAAGTATTTCCCCTGAAGGAGGAGAGTGTGGCGCTTTAGTATCAGCACAGGCCTCGCTAAAGCTAAAACCCAGACCTCTCCGAGCAGGAAATAACAACCATCACATGAGTTGTACTTTGGGTGCACACCTGTAACCCAGTGGTGTGTGTGTACTAAGGCTTGAACTCTCTCTCTCTCTCTCTCTCTCTCTCTCTCTCTCTCTCTCTCTCTCTCTCTCTCTCTCTCTCTCTCTCTCTCTCTCTCTCTCTCTCTCTCTCTCTCTCTCTCTCTCTCTCTCTCTCTCTCTCTCTCTCCCTTTCCCTTTCCCTCTTTCCTCCAGACAGGTCTGTCCTCTGTAATGTCTATCCCATTCCCAGCCAATCTGAAGCCCCAGAGTGCACTGAGACACTATTCCTACAGGGAGACTTCCTCAACCATTTCTCAGACCATGTGTCAAACCTCATTTACTTTTCCCAAACTAAACCAGGAAAACTATGAACAGAGACAGTACTGCCTTGTCTGTCAACCTGAATACAATACTTACCACTAAGCTTTGTTGTGAATGCTGTAAGTGGATAAACTGGCTTTAGAGGGCACTAAAGACTGCCTTAAAACGTCTTTCCAAGCTAACTAACGGTCTTTAAAGTATAGTATGTGTTTTTCTATGTGCATCTTTACTGGCAATGGAGTTCCCACTCTTTTTGGACAGTGTGTCCCCACAGCCCTGGTTAACCAGGCCACACGAGGCTAGCAGCCCCAGCCAAGAGGAGACGGGAGAAGGCAGTAACACAGCTTATAAAAAGAGGAGCACACTGTAATTCACTATCTCCTTTTTTTCTCTTCTCTATTTGCACTGGACGGCCTTGTGTTTGCTTTGGTTCCGGAAACGACCGCGAAGCACCTTCAAATCATTCCAGGGCAGAACACAGTGCCAACCATATGATGTTAGGCGCCCCCATTCCTCTAATAAAAAAAGAGATTTGGAAAGACGTGGGACCCTTACAAATCTGCTGGAGTTGTTGTTCCTCACTGTCTTGGCGTTCCCGAAGGCCTCCAGGAGGGGGTTGGACTGGAGGATGATGTCTTTGACGTGCTGTGAGGGAGCAGACAGACAGTAGGCTCGTTTTAGTGTGACAGGTAGGGTATAGACGCAGTGGGTAGGGAGACACTACTACACTCTGCAGTTATCCACATCCCTGCTGGCAGATCGACATGCACCGTCACCGTCTTCCACCGTCACTCCGCTCTCATAGCGTCTGGAGCACATTATCTTTCCCATGAGCCATCTGCATATCAGGAGCCCATGAGTTTTAAATCAGCACAGCGTCGTGGCCGACTATTATCCTCTCTATTATTGAATGCTTAAGTGGAGTGGTAGATTTTCTTGGAATCCTTTTGCATCCCTGAACTATTGTCCTCTATGAAGAAAAAAAAACTTTAGTGGCATGGTGATTCTAGTGTAACAGCTTTTTGTACTTACCCCAGGGTTCAGTTAAACCTTACATATTTATGTAACTAATCAAACCGCTCTGTGAGAGCCACGTGAGACTTCAAAACACTTACAATTTCCAGGTTAAAAACACATGCTGTGTCTGTCACATCGATTTGCATGCATATGATTCAGGGGCATGGTAATCTGATATGCACCTGCAGTCAGAAACCGATACAGGGTGACGATAATCAGAGACAACAACTTTGCTGTTCAGTCTGTCTGTTTGAGTAGACAGGGGTAGTGAAGTGACAGTCATTACACCCCCCCCCCCCTCACACACACACACACACACACACACACACACACACACACACACACACACACACACACACACACACACACACACACACACACACACACACACACACACACACACACACACACTCCACAAGCACTTACACACACCACAAGCACACAGGAGTTGGGGAGACCATGTGAATGAGACATGTGGACAGAGGGATTGACAAAGCTCAATGGGGCAGGAAGGGTATTGAGAGAGGTAGGGGGTTTCCAACACAATGGAGACCTTATTCAATAAAACAATAGAAATTCCAAGGGCAATTTCTGTAATATATTACATAGACCGCACATAGACTTATTTTAAATACATTCTTCAACAAACGTTACAAGCACACTTTTCAGTACATCTTAAAATGATTTAAAATATGCAAGGCACATAAGACTCATAGCCAGTAACAATGCAGAACCATGTACAGGACATTCAAAAAGTATTCACAACCCTTCCCCATTTTGTTACGTTATTCTAAAATGGATTAAATCATTTTTCCCCCTCATCAATCTACACACAATACCACATAATGACAAAGCAAAAACAAGTTTTTAGAAATGTTTGCAAATTTAAAAAACAGAAATACCTTATTCACATAAGTATTCAGACCCTACGCTATGAGACTCAAAATTGAGCTCCGGTGCCTCCTGTTTCCATTGATCATCCTTGAGATGTTTCTACAACTTGATTGGAGTCCACCTGTGGTAAATTCTATTGATTGGACATGATTTGGAACCGGTCTATTTAAGATCCCACAGTTGACAGTACATGTCAGAGCAAAAACCAAGCCATGAGGTCCAAGGAATTGCCCGTAGAGCTCCGAGACAAGATTGTGTCGAGGCACAGATCTGGGGAAGGTTACCTTACAATTTCTGCAGTATTGAAGTTCCCCAAGAACACAGTGGCCTCCATCACTCTTAAATGGAAGTAGTTTGGAACCACCGAGACTCTTCCTAGAGCTGGCCGCCTGGCCAAACTGAGCAATCGGGGGAGAAGGGCCTTGGTCAAGGAGGTGACCAAGAGCCCAATGGTCACTCTGAAAGAGCTCCCTCTGTGGAGATGGGAGAACCTTACAGAAGGACAACCATCTCTGCAGCACTCCACCAATCAGGCCTTTATGGTAGAGTGGCCAGACGGAAGCCAATCCTCAGTAAAAAGCACGACAGCCCACTTGGAGTTTGCTAAAAGGAACCTAAAGTACTCTCAGACCATGAGAAATAAGATTCTCTGGTCTGATGAAACCAAGATTGAACTCTTTGGCCTGATTGCCAAGCGTCACTTCTGGAGGAAACCAGGCACTGCTCATCACCTGGCCAATACCATCCCTACGGTGAAGCATGGTGGTGGCAGCATCATGCTGTGGGGATGTTTTTCAGCGGCCGGGATTGGGACACTAGTCATGGTCGAGGAAAAGATTAACGGAACATAGTACAGAGAGATCCTTGATGAAAACCTGCTCCAGAGCACTCAGAACCTCCTACTGGGGAGAAGGTTCACCTTCCAACAGGACAATAACCCTAAGCACACAGCCAAGACAACACAGGAGTGGCTTCGGGACAAGTCTCTGAATATCCTTGAGTGGCCCAGCCAGAGCCTGGACTTGAACCCAATGGAACATCTCTGAAGAGACCTGAAAATAGCTGTGCAGTGACGCTCCCGATCCAACTTAACAGAGCTTTAGAGGTTCTGCAGAGAATGGGAGAAACTCCCCAAATACAGGTGTGCCAAGCTTGTAGCGTCACACCCAAGAAGACTCGAGACTGTAATCGCTGTCAAAGGTGCTTCAACAAAGTACTGAGTAAAGGGTCTGAATACTTATGTAAATGTCATCCTTTTTTATTTGTAATAAATTTGCTAAATAAATCTAAAAACCTGTTTTTGCTTTGCCATTATGGGGTATTATGTAGATTGATGAGGGAAAAAAAACAATTTAATCCATTTCAGAAAAAGGCTGTAACGTAACAAAATGTCTGAATATTTTCCGAATGCACTGTACATTGAAAATGTACAGTAATTAGTCATACACCCTTTTCCACATGACTCACTGAGAGCATGATAGCTAACATTAGCTTTGAACTTGAAACCTTGACTAAAGTACAATAATTCCAAGGTGGAAAAAGCACTATACTAATCAGACTGAAAAAATGACTACCATTACAATTGCGTCTGAGTGTTAGCATCTTGTGATCCAGCTTATATTCCTACAGACTGGAAATTCCAAGCCCTTTTCAGTGGGCCAATAATACCAGGGAGGCTGGTGGAGAGGGGTGGCTTGGGGACAGGACATCTGCTGAGTAGTGTAGGGGCCATATGGCTGCTGGGGAGGGGGGGGGGGGGGGGTATTTGGGGGTTGGATGGGCTGATGATGGACTGATAATGATAATGGGAGATAGGAGGGAGGGATGGCAGGAGACGGTTTGGGCGGTGTGGAAAAGGGAGGTTTAGACTGGAAACAGCAAGCGGTCATTAGGATGGACTGACCTCATAAGGTACATTGTAAATGACAGTGGATGTGTGTGATCGTCTGAGATGAATCACATTTTCACAACTGTAGTTGAGCTGTGTTTCACGGTGTAAAATGGAAGTAGCTTCTCTGGACTCACCTGCACTTTGGGTCCTCCTCCAGATACTCTGGAGATGTAGCCCATGATGTATTTGGCTGCTACAGTCTTCCCCGCACCACTCTCTCCACTGAAACACAAAGTAGAGAGGTCAGAAAGGTGCATATAACAGGGCAGTCCTCTGAAACACAATGTACAATACAAGGATGCCCACGTTGTTGTCAACTGTATAGGTTGACAGTTAAAGGCTGTCAGTAACCAGATGATGTAATTACTCTGCTTGCCTTGCCTTGTTATTCAAGAGGACGTCACAATTCTGGAAATAACAAGTGAATGAGAGTATACACTTTCTCTGTGGAAATTCAACTGAACTGCGAAGCTGAAAAAGCAGTTGCAGATTTATGGTACTAGACAGTAGCATGTTAAATAACACTCCATGAAAATCTCCTCTAAGCCTGGTTTTAAGAGGGTCAGTAGGGGTTTACCAAAATGCTCCATTATTGTCTCTTCTTATCCCCAATTAGCATGAAGGTAGCCTACTATTGAAGGAGGGGATTTCTCAATTTGACCCATGCCTCTTTTCTCTTCTCTTTAAATGTGCGATGTAGGAACAGAAGTTGAGCCAGTCAAAATGCTCTTCCTCTAATTCTCCCAGCTGAGCCAAACCCTTCACTTCAAAACAACTTTTTTCAAACATCCAGAATTACCAGGTGAAATGCCATTTCTTAACTTCCTGTCCACAGAGACTCCACTTCCTATATTCACTCAGCTCTCCTTCTCTGTGGTTTATGCCAACCAAAATCAGACCCATCTCAGCAGTAAACCTCCCACTCTAGAAGGGGCTAATATCACTAATCCTGTTTTGTCACATTTTCCCAGTTTCTTTTCTTCCTTCTCTTTCCTCAACCTCTCCTTGCATTTTTCCTCCTGTCCTTTCACTTCACCAGGGTCATACTTATTTAGACATATGTGGTTTGGCAGTGGATGACAGGAGTCTGTTTTTTTATTTCATTTTTTAAGGGGAGTCATGTCGGTAATGCCCTTCTGAGAAGACCCAGCTGCAGACCGTTAGAGGACGCCATAAGAATTCATCAAAGCAACTCTATATGCTTATTCATCTCCCTTAGGCCGATACTAGACTCTGCTCCTCTATAGTATTCAGTCTAGCTTGCTACACAGCTATTCAAAACCAAAACAACTATAACAATTCTAGATATAGTGGTCACTACGATGCACTCAAAATACAGTACACTGACTAGTGACCAAATGTGATCCAATGTTCTCTCTAATCTTTGCCAATAAGCATTTGTTCATCCATTTGTAGGACCTTAACCCTTAGGAGAACCCATCTGCACACGGTTGACTTATGGGCATGTTCTTTTCCGCTGGAACAGGCTAGGGGCTGGAGTTTGAATCACATCCTATTTTTACCCTCCTGAGGGGTGCGCCCATTGTTGTAATTACACAGCACGCAGATGCTTAACACATTGTTGACTTCCTCTCCCATTTATTGGCCAAACAAGGACAGAAGGAGAGTCATGTCGTTATAGACGGCTTACTGTAAAGTACTACATTCAGCGCTGAATCACTGGGCTCACTGATGTCACTCACAGCTCAGCTTGACAAAGAAAGCACCTGAAGTGATCATTACAGACATCAGCTATGAGTGAAATGGAATGCATGCCGAGTATGATGTGGGACGATGGATACCAGTTATGCATATTTGTATGATTAGGCACATTGTGTTCCCAAGCCACTACCATATGACACAAGCGGGCGGGCGGGCAGGCGGGCGGACACACACACACACACACACACACACACACACACACACACACACACACACACACACACACACACACACACACACACACACACACACACACACACACACACACACACACACACACACACACACACACACACACACACACACACACACACGAGGTGTGACTGAAGTACGGCTTCATTTCAACTTGTTGGATAGCATAATTTCCTGCAACTGAAGGGTCCATCCATTAACAGTGACAAACTGTAAAACTTAGATGGATTCTCCATTTCCCATGTCATTCCTTGAAACAATGACCCATCACCAAGCATGTCATATCAATGGGGGAGAAAATACACTTCCCTACAGACCTAGACCCAAAGGAATAACTCTACTCAGTATGAGGGTAACATTAATAAGCAGAACAAAACTGTTATATGAGCAGAGGGTAGAGTATAGTGTGTCATTAGACACTACATTTCAGGCCACCCTTTCCGGGATAGATCTGTAAACTCACTGGCCAGAGCCTTGATAAGAAAGGACGGCAAAAACTGTGCACAACATAAATGGTGCTATGTGATTTGAAATATTGTAGCGTCAGTGTTTGTAGAAGCGCAAGCACTTCTATATATGAAATGATGGCATCATTTGTGTTTTAACCACTCAGGGAGTTAGTTAATCAATTTTTTAAAACAATTTTATAATAATACTCTACATCTTTATTGCCCTTTGTAACTTAGCTTTTCTCTCCCAAACGTTTGAGCGCAGACAAATAGGTGAAGTCAGACATTGACAGAAAGGCCAGTCAACACCACTTGACCACGTCAGATGACTCATGTCATGTTGAATGACTTCTTTAATAAGTGGGAAAGAAAAAGGTCCAACACAGTACAGTGCTGACCACACTGCCTGGACAGCAATTTCATGGAGGGCTTTGTTTGCTGATCTGGTGCATCACAAATCCACTTCCATTCCTTTTATGTGGGAATCTGTACTGGCAGCTGTCTAAACAACGGGAGGAAAGTGCTGAACCAGGGGCCATTCGCCATGAGGTAAGCACTACAGTAACCGTCCGGGCCCCGGGCCCCAGGTGACTGGCCCACAACATAAAGCCCCAACTATGAGACAACACTTTTCCCTTGGGAGGCCTCCTCCCATGGGAACCCATTGTACAGTCATGTTACCCACTATAGGCTTCACAACACTAGGGAAGGATCTCTGGACTACCACTAGCTTCCAGGAATCCAGGGCTGTGACCAAACACATTTTAATGGCCAGTTAGGCTATTTTACATTTCCTTCTTGACCACTGCTTGGTAAGACCGACTTTGGTTTTGTTCAATCATATTGCTTTCAACTGTCAAGTCTTTTCAGCTGAGTGGTCTAAAGAGGAAAGGAAGCTATATTTGGGGCATAGCCAGAGAGTCCATTACATTTTCAAACAGTCTTGTGATCCTCTGTCTGCCTGAGGCGAATAATCCGTATCCATGTGTAATATACAGTATACTCCCAAATGTGTTAATTGTCACTACACATCTGCTCTCAATCCATAACAGCAGAGGAACAGTCCCTCCCCCTTCCTGTATCGTAAGAGAGGACTCATGCATGGGTAACAAAGTACTATGCAGGTGCAATTCCTGTTTTATAAAAGCAGGAAGCTAATGCATAAATAGACGCTGTGTTTTGTTTTCATTCTACATCCTGAGAATATTTTCTAAAATCAACCAGCTGACACAAGAAAAGAGACTTGAGGCCATTTTTTTAGACTTGAAGGTGTATTTTCCCAGTGTGCCTTTCCCAGCAGGCTGTGATATAAGGAGGGTGGATTAAGACTCTGGTTGAATAACCCAGACTGAGCAGGTCACTGTCATTCAGCAGCACTCCTCCCAGTCAGGTGGTGTATCCTGTTGGTTCCCTTCCCATCTATTATCATCACATTCAACAGCAGCACTCTTCCACCTGTGTCACCATGCAGTCTCCTCCTACCCCTCCCTGCCTCTCGACTTCTGCCTCTCGACTTCTGCCTCATTCACAGGCATTTCCCACATACCAGCTCTGTTGTTATGGTTGTCAGTTTTCACCCTTTCTCCCCATACACAAACACTGAAAGGGAGGGGAGGTGCCTGAGACATAATAACGAGAAAAGCAGGCAGGCAGACTCACCTGATGATGACACACTGGTTTTCCCTGTCGATCATCATGTTTCTGTACATGTTGTCTGCCAGGGCGTAAATGTGAGGAGGGTTCTCATACTGGGCCTGGGGGTTCAACAGAGATCATGATCTAAGCATATCTCGTCCAAAAAACTGTGGGTCCATTTTCCTAAGGGGAAAACTGACTGTAAAGGCAAGACTGTAAAGAATTAGGAGTAATTCATGTAATTAAGTAATAAAGTTAGAGGGCTAACTGTTTTTATCAAGCATAGTTAACGTCTGATTTGGCAGCCAAGGCCACTTTCAGTACGCTGGCCAAGAACACTTTAAATAATGCCGACTTGAACAGGCTGTATTGAAGGTAATGCCAAGCCTTTTCAATGGGTAAGGCAAGTTTCTAAATATGCTCCAACTGAGTGTCACGTCCTGACCAGTAAAGGGGTTATTTGTTCTTATAGTTTGGTCAGGACGTGGCAGGGGGTATTTGTTTTATGTGATTAAGGGTGTGTTTGTGTATGTGTTCATGTAGAGGGGGTATTTGGTTTATATGCTTCGGGGTGGTTGTGTATGTAGAGGGGTATTTGATTTATTAGTCCAGGGTTTTGGTTATTGTTCTATGTTAGTTTATTTCTATGTTCTGTCTAGGCATTTGTATTTCTATGTTTTGGTAATGGGGATTGGGGCCTTCAATTGGAGGCAGCTGTCTATCGTTGCCTCTGATTGAAGGTCCTATAAATAGGTATGTGTTTGTCATGGGATTTTGTGGGAGATTGTTTCCGTGTATAGCTTCATGCCTTACAGGACTGTTAATTGTCGTTGTGTTTTTGTATACGTTTTCCTTCTTTGTCCTAAATAAAAAAGAAGATGAGTATACATTTTCCCGCTGCATTTTGGTCTACACCCTGTGACACTGAGGGGTGCTCCTGGAAAATGTATTTGAAGCACACCTAACCCAGTTCATTTAAAACTTTGTTCTTTTTACTGATAACATCATCCTAAAAACATGACTTATCTTAACTTTTCCAAGTACAATTACTCTTAGCTGCTATGAGGTATGAGGTGATACAAGTTGAATACAATGATAGCAGAGTGATATTTTTTCCCAAATAGAAAAACCTATTGGTAGCCTGTCTCATACTCCTGTCGAAAGAGAAAAGGCTGCTCACCGCGCCCTGATACATCTCCACTTCCTTGTCCCCAAAGTATGGCATCTGCTTGAACGGATTAACAGAGATGAGCACAGGGCCAATGTAAGTCTGTAGAGGTTATGGGTTAAGGGTCATACTAATGACACATATGTACCAGTAATATCAACTGTTCAGGTCCTAGTGACTCACATGGTCAAAGGAAAAAAGAACACTAAGAATTCCCAGAGCACACTAGTCATCTGCATTGAGCACCAATGATAACCCTCCACTCATTTTACTCTTTAAGACAATGCAGTTTCAGAACACATTTATAAATCTTGACGGAGTCTCTCTTGGAGTAGATGGAGAAAAATGACCTAACTGTGAGTAATTGGGCCCATGACGTCATTGCAATGTGCATCTGTGTGGTAGCACTGGAGTGTGTGGTGATTGGACACAAGCCTTGTAAAGACACAGTGTTCACACATCAGAGTGAACAGCCCAGCAGTGTAGTGATGTGAGGTTTTGGCCCTGCAGCCCAAAGCAGCTCCCGGCACATAAAGCTGGTATTGAGGGCGCCCTGCAGTGACCTCAGCCCCAGTACGCCACTGGCTGGAACACTCTGTGTTGATGCTATTTTCTGACCACAATCAGAGGATTGACTCAGAGTTTTCAATCTAAAACGGCCAGCATCCGCTCAACTCTATAATCCAAAAGACTGCCAGGACACAAATGAGGTTTCAATTAATGAGCTCCTTTGAGAACTTTCAACATCTTCCATCAAAAGGGTCATTCAGAAACCCAAAACATTTCAACACTACTTGGATACATTATATGGGCACAAGAACAAAACTTTAAACCTCAATATATTCTTGAGGTCTGTAAGGGTGAAGCTGAATACTCTTCTTAGGGATTGTATAGGCCTACGGGCCTGGGGCATTTACAGATCTGGCCCTGAATGCTCTCAGCACAGCCACACAAAACCATTACTGTTGTAGGAGAGTAGCTGCACTGCTCACATTCACTGTGCAAGGCATACTGTACATTTCTCAGCCCCCCCCCCCCCAACCTCTTTCCATATTTCTCCATGGTGAGATTAAACCAGAGTAAACCTGATTAAGATCCATTCCAGCCTGGAGGAGAAGGAAGCTGAAGGAAGCTGAAGTCAGAGGTCCAGATAGGGGCGCAGAGGCCCATCTCCCCCTCTCCACTGGCGATACATGGTGGGAGTAGCCCAGTGTCTGGAGCCTCAAACACTAGATCATTAATCTGAGTTCTTACAGCACTGTGAATGGTCACTCAGCTATTCTGGGAACAGTGGGAGTGTGTGTACGGCAGGGCTTAGCCAATCTTCATCTAGGTGTGAACTGTGTGTGAATGTGAAGGATACAAAGATGTAGTCGTCCATGTATCTCTTCTTGAGGTTGTCCACAATGGCGTCCTCGTTGATCTTGGAGAGGAGCACCATGTCGTCCACTCCACTCTGCTTGACATTGTGGCTCTGCCAGTGGTACCGGTAGTGGCCCCGGCTCCCCTGGAACACACAGAATACAATACACATCTGTTAGTGCCTTCAAACGAGTAGCGCCTTCAGACTACTAGTGCCTTCAGACTGCTTGCAACCGCATCAAACTATAAAGGACAGAATAATATCTAGGCTAGGAGTTTTTCCCTGACCACGTGACCTGACCAGGAAAAATCATGGTCCTATAATCTCATAGAAACTTAATTAGCAGAAGCTTACCTTTACCTAGGACTGAAATCATCACATTTGGTGAGAGTACTAGAGTAGGCAGTCAAAACTTTTAGCAGAAAACTGTCCAACAACTGAAATGAACTTGGGCTTTCCCCTGAGTAACTCATTTTCACCCATGCAGAGTTTTGATATTTTTTTAAACTTCTAATAGGTGCAAGGTCAGGATTCCCGAAAGTGCTTTCAGTGTGTTGTTGGCTCTTTGATGTTGGCTCTTTGATGTTGTGTTCTGACTGCTGTCAGACCTTTCCCTTTACCTCCCTCTCTCTTCCTCTCCTACCTCCGTTCCAGTTAGATTTTGTTTTCTGAGAGCGGGTCTCCAGAAAGCTTAGGTCATTCATCATGTGCTGTGAGTCAATGTCATCTGGTTACTGAGGAAAGGATTACAATGTGCTGTGAGGAGTGAGTCTTATTCTCCTGGATGGAGAACCAATTAAAGCCACAGACCAGATCCAGAACATTAGTCAACACTGGACACGTCAATGCCATTTAACGCTTTGTTTGCCTCCTGATTCCACTGAGAAAGAGCATTTTAAAACCCCCCTATTCTATTTTAGTTTACCTTTCAACTGGAGTGTAGCTTTACATACTGTACAGCTGAACGATTTGTATTTCTACGCCTGTTTTCTTCTTCCTGGTTCTGGAATGCTTTGTTTCAACTTTTGAAGCGGTTGAGATTGGAAAGGGCTTGTGCATAGATTAGATGGCAGCAACAATTCCATATTTCAGATTCCATAGGCTACAACAGACTGAATGCTGCTGAATAACAAGTGACAATCACTTGTTAAATGGCAATTTGTGGTTGAAGACAAAAAGCATAGTTGCATTAAGATGTACTTTCTCTACCAAAGCAACACAGAGCAAAACCATGGTGAAATTACAGGAAAATAAAGTAACGCACAGTAGATTTAATACACCAATGGAAAGCCATGGTAACTTTCAGTAATTGACTTGTACAAAGTCAAGCAGAGAGACTGCTCAAATGAAACCTTAACGTTCTCAGGGGTGGCTCAATTTTCTTACACCAACAAAATAAATACCACAACCTCTCTTTACAGACTCACTCTTAGCATGGAACATAGTGAGTAATGTTAATAGCTTCTCAGACTATTTCTATGTGCATTTTCACTCAGGAGCCAAGACATAAATTACTGCTCCATTAATTTTCCAGACGGTTCCCATTATCATGTTTTACAACTTTTTTTTTAAAACAGAAGAAGAAAAGGCTGATTTCTCCTCTCATTGGCATGCTAAGCAGGGTGCATTACATGTGATTCCATACCCTGGGAGCTCATAAACACCTCAATGGAGATGTGTGAATGAAGAGAATATTGATGGGACACTGGGAAATTGGTGTTTCAGGAATTTGAAGATATACAGCGCATTCGGAAAGTATTCAGACCCCTTCCCTTTTTCCACATTTTGTTACGTTACAGCCTTATTCTAAAATAGATAAAATACTTTTTTAGTAATTGGTTAAATAGACATCTTACCCGCCAATGCCTAAATCTACCCGCATTTGGCACGTGGCGGGTGTTAATTTTAGGTCCTGCTTCCAAGTCAAGGTCAATTTTTGGTTTTATTAATTATTTACCACCGAGGCCCACTGGTGTAACTGCTTGCTGACTGTAATGCATGATTTTAGAAGGTTTATTAACGCGTTAGATCTAGTAGCTATGTTGACTATGACGTTAGCTAATATGGTGGCAACGATGTAGGCTGTGTGTAGCGATTATAATATGAAGATTTGGCTTGGAAAGGTTTTTTCACCTGGTCACAGACAGCTGATTTGTTATACTGTATTTCCATGTTTGACTACATCACAATCAAAGTATGTATGTGAGACTACTCAGACAGACTCTTGATAAAGCATGAGCCAAGTCAGAGGTTCACAGAGCCCTTTACACAGGAGAAACAGTCCAGTCTCCTGGCAGCTATCATAAACATTCAGAAGAAAAAGACTAGTTGATCAATAACATAGAATAATGTTATACTGAGCTTCTCTGTTATATTTCCATGCTCATCTGAAATCGAACACATCAGCTTCATCTCATTGTCATGCTCTAATGCAGTAGCAATGACATTAACTGCATTGTGCTTGGAATCTACTACAGATGTTGCAGTTGAGCCCACCACACATATGCATAAAACAGCTCAGATCTATAGACCAACCCCAGGCAAATGTAATTAAAGCCAGCACCATGTATGCTGTAGGACACAACCCTACATCCAAAAATGAAAATGAAGTACCACACTAGGCTATTTTGAGTGCTATATTTATCCTGTTGCTGCTTTGTTGGGAATGATAATTCTCTACTTGAAGAGGGAGAGGACGTAAGCCGGAAACACAGGAGCCAAAAGTTCAGAGTATTTCCATGGGGGTTAGAGAAGAACATTGGGTACATTGAGATGTTTACAATAATTTGCTAACATTTAATAACTCACCAATACGCACCAATAAAATAGTTTATAAACATTGATAAGAATGTATAATGGCTTATTGATGACAGTGGTTATAAAGCCAATCATTGTGACTGCTTGTTGGATGCTGTGCCATAAACTGCTAATGTTTGGCTCTGGTTGAAACCTACCTATGTGTTTTGACTGAGATCTTGCCTAGAGCAGGATGCTGTTCTCTCTGGTAAGTGATTCCCCAGGTTAGTGGAAAAGTTGAGGTGAGTCAGTCCGTGCTGAAGGTCGGAGAGCATACAGTCCCTTAGGAGACAGATTGGACTGGGAGCTACCAATAATAACATCACCATGGAACCAGCACTGACTTCCCTCTGAGTACATCTTAACAACCACCTTCTACACACAGACCGCCCTTAGTAACAGCATACTACAGAGCATCAGTCATAACTAATGATCTTTGCTTCTGTACAGTTCCAGTCACATATTATGTGTTTCACAGATGTCAAAAAACCTTGATCCCAGGAAGTATGATTGGGACCTCTATCGAAAGAGATCTAGGATTAACCTGATTCATTACTTGATCTCATTCTCTCTCTGAAATAACATTCTCTCTCTGAAATAACAATCAACTCCTTAAAGTCTCCCAGGTTTGGGACCAGACATTTTCCTTAAAGTTATCCCGACAGCATTTGAGGAATTTCTGCACCAACCCCAGATTCATAATGCCAGGCTTTTTTTCATGCAAATACCATTACCATATATGGAGAGTGCCGAGCAGAGCTGAACTCAGGAAATGGCTGGGTTTGATTCAGTACAACAGGCGGCACTCTTCCCCCCCCCCCATTCCACACTTTTGCTCTGTTCTCCTTTTCCAACCTTGGATTTGACACAGAGCCCACCATGTGTTAAGAAAACCACTTTCTGGGTGCTGCACTCTACTACAGAACTGGATCTCTTTCCAGTAACAATCTATGAGTATAAACTCTCCTCCATTCGATAAATATGATTATCTTTTACTAGCCTAGATTATTGATGACTACAACAGTGTTATTTGATTGTTTGAAGATTTGAAACATGAAAATAAGACATTTGAAACAGCTTCAAATATGTCTTTCACAGTCTTTGTCAACTGAAAAGATAAATTGAATAACTGTGTGATATCATATTACAAAGCAATAAAAACGGCTGATGTGCAGCCTCCTCCCTTCCTCCCACAGCTGCCTTGCAGGCTGAGCTGTCCAGCATGTTGTGGTTTGGCCAAGACCAAGCAAAGACTCAGGGCTGTCATCAACAGATTAAGATAGGGTTTGTTAATGAAGTGATGGTCTTCAGTGCAAACTGCAGGAGAGAGCCTCTTGGTCCTGATGAAGACAGAGGCTATTGGATGTCTACAGTAAACCTCACTAAGACACAAACCCAGCTGCGTGTCCAAAGCCGGTTTGCATGTACCGTCTTGAACTACATGGGAAATGCCCCATAGCTAAACTGTACTAAAATGCTGGCATCTTGGTGGATATTGCTTGGGATGTAGCCAGGATCAGGCTACAAATGTATTTTGTTCATGCAAGGGTTTTACTCAGTGTTGGATAAGTGCATACATGTGCTACCATGTAGCAGTTCAGTTGACCTGATTTCTGAAAGCAGCTCCGTTCTGAGTCAGGTTGCCCTCTCCAGAGAAGGATTATGATTTTATCAAATATTCTTGACTTCATTTAAACAGTTTTGAGAAGCTTTGGATAGATGCACATATACTAAGTCTTACAGTATGAAATGCCATCATGCATTTTGTTGATTAAAAAATCCCAACCCCCCCACCACCCCAAACCTTGAAGAAAATACTCTGTGATCCTCCACACCACCCACAATATATCTAGCATTGGAAGGCATGATGTCAGTTAGTACTTCCTGTCTCCATGACCCCGGGTCACAGCCAGGTCACACAGCCATACATCAGCTATGACCTTTGCAGTTGTAACATCCATCTTTGGTGCGTACTAATTGATTCTTGAAGAATATAACTTATAAATGCCTCATGAGCTTAGTTCAACTGTCGTACCCCATCAGAGCCCAAGATATCAGCTTGTTTTACTTCAATGTTTGTAAACAAAGTAAATGGAAACAAACACTATATAGCCTCAAAACATGGTTAAAACTATAATGTTGATATCATGGATGTCCTGGCATCCATAGCTCGGTTTCTCCAGCCCATCTCTCAACGTTTTACCGAAACAGGGGTGCTTTGTTATTATTTCAACTCCGGATTGCCCCTTTAACTGACATAAACTAAACAGAACTAAATCAAGGCCAACAATAAGCAGTGCTTCCACCTGGACTCTATCACTGCTCTGGATTAACTGCTGAATCTGCACTTTTAAAAACCACTCATTTCAGAGCAGTGCCAGGAACAGAGTGCTGACAGAGAGTAAACCTTCCACAAGTCAAGAGGAGAAAACAAAGCAATCAAAGAGAGAGGTTGAAAAACCCTGGATGATGATTGAGAATACTGTGGTGTCTCTAATATTAGAGACAGTAGACTGAACAGTCTGAATCATCATCCTGGGTATTTCAAGATGAGAAAAGAGAAGTAACAATAAGCAGCAGCATGGGGCTGTTGCCATGCACAGCTTCTCCATGGGATGGGATATTCATTAGGGTCACAGTGCACCCTAGACAGCAGCCTCTTCCTCAGCTGGATCTGGACCCAGACTGGACCATGGTCACCATGGCAGCGCCTGCTGTCTAAGTGGCAGCAACACCCAGGGTACAGCCAACGGGGAGCCAGCTTCACCACTGCTCAGCACCATGCCAGTAGAGGAGACATCCATGCCAAGCCTAAGAACACTACCCAGACTTGGACTAATAGTTGTCTCGCGTCAATAAGTAAAAACATTTCTGACCCTGTCTGGGTCTCCTAGCCTGGCAGCCATAACTACCCATTAATGAAAATACCCAGAGCCCAATGCCAGTGGAAACAGTCCCCGCTACCAAAGCTCATGGGCATGAAAATATGACTTACACCGACTAGAGTCAATTCAGTGTTTGTCTGAGAGACATAAACATCTCTAAACATGCAGTTTTTTTTTGTTTATCTTTATTTAACTAGGCAAGTCATTTAAGAACAAATTCTTATTTTCAATGACAGCCTAGGAACAGTTCAGGGGCAGAACGACAGATTTTACCTTGTCAGCTCGGGGATTCGATCTTGCAACCTATCGGTTACTAGTCCAACGCTCTAACCACTAGGCTACCTGCCGCCCCAGGTTTGGTCTATATCTATTAGGTGTAGGTGGTAGACATGAGAATCCAGGCTGCAGTGCTTCTCTCATTCTGCTGTGCAGCTTACCCTGAAGTCACCTGCTTAGAAAAGATATACCAACATCAATAATGCAGAGAAAACCACCACTACTCCTTAACTGTCTAAGTTCTTATACTGTTTATCTGGGCCAGAGCTGACGTACACGTTGAATAAGCTTTTACGTAAGACAAGTGAAAAGAGGCCCTATTTTTCGAAGAGTTTGTTACATAATTGTACTAAATCAACTAGATGGTAGCTGAGGGTAGTGTGAACTGGAGAGAGCTGTAGCCTGCAGGGTAGGGGCAGGGCAGGGCTAGGTAGGGCAGGGCTAGGTAGGGCAGGGCAGGGCAGGGCAGGGCAGGGCTAGGTAGGGCAGGGCAGGGCTAGGTAGGGCAGGGCAGGGCTAGGTAGGGCAGGGCAGGGCTAGGTAGGGCAGGGCAGGGTTGGGCAGGGCAGGGCTAGGTAGGGCAGGGCAGGGCTAGGTAGGGCAGGGCAGGGCTAGGTAGGGCAGGGCTAGGTAGGGCAGGGCAGGGCTAGGTAGGGCAGGGCAGGGCTAGGTAGGGCAGGGCAGGGCAGGGCAGGGCAGGGCAGGGCAGGGCAGGGCAGGGCAGGGCAGGGCAGGGCAGGGCAGGGCAGGGCAGGGCTAGGTAGGGCTGGATAGCTGGGTGCCTGTGTCCTCCCCAGGGAGAACAAACAGAGAGATAAGGAGAGGTGTAAGCTGAGATAGAGGAACCTCTCCTCCTATGTACTGATCCATGGAAACTCATGTGAAATGTCATATTTCATGAGAATACATCTACAGTTTATAATTCCCCCTTAAATACATGACAATGTTATGTTAAGATTCACTTCTAGACACACAAAAATAATAATTAAATATAATATCACATGCTATGGTATATGGTGGAACTTAGAAAGACTAAAAAAAGCTAGACGTCGCCGTGGGTAGGCCTACTCTTTTAAGAACAGCCACACTATTTTTCTTGCTGCTTGAATGCAAACAAACCATTTGCAGCGGGCTCTCATTCGTACCAATGATTTTCTGTGCCACACAGCGGCTGCTATTTGTCCAGACCAGTCTCAGGTTTCAGTCACACAGCTTCCAGCTAGGAGCCCTCGAATAGGAAGGGAATTTTTGCAAATGTCCAGCGGCAATAATATAAATTATATATTTTTGCAAAGACAATATCTCCCTGGTCTCAGTTTTTGTAAGGCGGTTTGCTCTCTCTGTCAAAGAGAACCTTCCCTCCTTCTTTTTCAGCTTGCCATACATTACCGGGTAGATGCGTGCCACACATAGAATTCCCTGAACTAGACCTAAGTGTGTCACCATGTCACTGCTTAACATTGCTGTGGCAACAACATTCACTCCCTCTAAAATCAGGTAGACCTCAATTAACTCCTGTAAACATGGCTGATAAGAAAATGCCATTTTGTGAGGTGTGACACCTGTAGGTATACCCTCCCACTCCCAACAAGTAATACCATACTGTAGAGTTCCCTAATAGGCAGCCCGCGGGCCAAATTCACCCCCTGGATGATTTTATTTGTCCCCCCCAAGTTCTCTTTGCAAAAGAAAATAAAAAAACTTTTGTTGTTGGACATAAAATACTGTAAAATCACCAGGAAATCAGCTGAACGTCATTTTAATTTAGGAAATCTGTTCCCAAGTTTTCCTACGCATAAATAGAGAGGCATATGTGATTTTATCCTAATGTAATCAAGGTTTGAAATCTTTTTGTTTTTGTCAAATACTGTTTGGGATTCTTGCCGACCATCCACTCAAGGATAAATCGGCCCACAGCTGAATGTAATTGGGGACCCCTGCTATACGGTCATTCAATATCCCTTCACTGTGGAACACATCTGGGTGGTCTTACATTCATACTCATTCATAAGGGATATGGGTAGCACTCTCTGGAAGTCAGTATTGGAATAAAACGTCAACCTACAACACTGCCAGTTAGCAACGTGTTTTTATAGTATAAATTACCACTCTAAATTATGTTTTCTCAAAAGAAAACCCGTATGACTGAAGGATTATACCAAATACTGCTTCTCAGCTGTGAAATCACCTGCTAGTCAGGAGCCAACCACTTCTCATAAATCCAATGCACCATTCAATATCCACTGGGTATCTTGAAGATCGACCTTTAGAAATCAACTCTATAAATCTTTCATGACATAGTAAAGACTCCATCCTCAGGGTCTAAGACACCTTCTGCATCAGTAAGAAGTTTGGTATCTCCTCTTGTGGTGAGACTGTTGCCAGGAGGAGAGTCAATTACCATAAACAGAAAACCCTCTGAATTAGTGAGGCTTTAGCCCAGCAGCAGTCATGGGTTATGGACTGGACTAATTGGCCCATTTAAAACAGATATATGACAAAGGACCTCCCAGGCCTAGACAGGAGAACTCCTGAATGGGAGAAGGGGAAGAGGGAGGGCCACTCACTGGAAAACGCATCAATGCAGCAGGAGTTGTTTTTACAATGTGTACCAAAACTGTCTGGGTCCTGGGCACAGTACTACTGTGGCATAACATGGCTTAAATGAGCCCAGAGTGCCTCAAGTTACTGTGGGATAGGTCTGTGAAGGTCAGACACTGTTCAATTGTGTGGCTGGAGCAAAGAGAGGTGGATGTATAGTCTCTAAGACACGTTGAGTGCTTTCAGCGCCTGGAATTTTAATCACCGCAAAGGAGAGTAAGAGAGATAACTTCGACAGTGACAGAACAGGAGGGATACAGGCGGTGGTGGTGGTGGTGGTGCGACACGTCAGAAAGAAATGTGAAAGAGAACCTCGTCATAAGGGGTGTGGCTGGCTGGGTGTGTAGAAAAGCATGCCTTGTGCTTGTTCATGGTATAAATAGAATAAGGGCCCAGTTTATACATTGCATGTATGGGTCATTTTCCTCCTTTGGCTCCACCAAGTTCATTCCTCTGCTTATGAACCAGTCCTTTCAGGAGGGCAAACAGATGCCTGACATAGCGATCAGTCCAACAGGATAACAGCAGAGAACACATTCATTTCACTAAGAGGACACAAAGACACATAATCCGCCTGTGTCAATAACATCAGTTGTGTGATAAGCTGTCCGACAGAGGTGAACTTCTATACAAGTCAATATTTGTGTTTTGGGCCTTGCTGCCTCTGTGTACATATACAGAGAGGAAGCCACACTAGGTGCCAACTGTACAGTAAGTCCCCTACTAGAGCGCATAAATTACAGCCTGCCATAAAACTGCCCTGCCTAAACAAAGTTTGACAGATACATACAAATATACAACAGCTTTTAAGAGATATTAGCAGCCCACAAAAGGGAAACATAACCGAGAAGTTAATCAAAGCCAGACGTGTGGGAGCTTGATTAAACACTAGCAAGAACTAAAACTCTCTTTCTGCCATCTATTTTTGGACTGAATAAAAAGATTGAACATTCACCATAGTCATACTTAAATTCAACTGGGTGCATGAAAAAAAAACAGGGATGTCCTGGGAACAGTAGAGCCAGATTGGGTGATCATTTATCCTAAATGATAACATCTGGCATGGCTCCCAGGAAGGTAGTGTCAGAGAGATGAAGGGCTGTGTGTACTCCTGATGGCATAGAAAACAGGCAGACTAACGATGTCGGTTAGAGCATCTTACTCCCAGCCGCTCCGGGAAATGGGTGCTGGCTGACGACCAAGAGCAGCACAACTCCCATCTGAGCTGACGTTAAACACTCAGGAAGTCATCAACAACGACCTCTCTCCAGAAAGCATTCCACCCTCCCCAAGTGTGGCCTAATAACCTGGCCTACCCAACAGAACACTGGTAATAACCTGGCCTACCCAACAGAACACTGGCACAGACCTTTACTTTACACACCCATGCATTTACAGTCTGTCTAGGACTGGGTATGAGGCTGCTGTCTGTCACTGTGTTTCCACACCGCATGCCCAGAGAGATCAAAATAAAATACTTATTTTGGAATACTTCGTTTTGTCACTGACTTACTTTGTGTCTGAACACTCCAAGCAGCTGACCAGGTCTAAAAAACGAATTGGAAGAGAGCTCAAACTCAGTCACTGCTACAGAGACACACACACACATTGAAAAATTATCCCAAATACAGCTTCATGAATTCATGTTCTGAATATACACAATGAATCCAATGACAAACATTTACATTCCACAAAGACAACCTTAATGAATCACAATCAGCTTCACAGTCACAAAGCAAATGTTCACACACCAGATTTCACTGCAATACTTGACACAATGAAGAAGAATAAAAATGATAGATGTTGCAGTAGGCTGTTTGTAGTCCTTTCCAGCTTTGAAGGGAACAATATAGCACAGTTTCAATTATATCCAGCTGACATTCTCTAGATTCTCTGACATTAATCTTATATTTTGTTGGTCACTATAGAATTGCTAATGGATTGCAGAGCTACATCACACCCTTTCATTGAGGGTTACAGTTGATGTTTGGTTCAGTGATATGTACAGTTAATCCATCCATCCATCCATCCATCCATCCATCCATACAGTACTAGTAAAAAGCTTGGACACACCTACTCATTCAAGGTTTATTTTTTATTTTTACTATGTTCTACTTTGTAGAATAGTAGTGAAGACATCAAAACTATGAAATAACACATATGGAATCATATAGTAACCAAAAGTGTTAAATCAAAATATATTTTACATTTTAAAATCTTCAAATTAGCCATCCTTTGCCTTCATGACAGCTTTGCACACTCTTGGCATTCTCTCTTCATGAGGAATGCTTTTCCAACTGTCTTGAAGGAGTTCCCACATATGCTGAGCACTTGTTGGCTGTTTTTCCTTCACTCTGCAGTCCAACTCATCCCAAACTATCTCAATTGGTGATTGTGAAGGCCAGGTCATCTAATGCAGCACTCCATCACTCTCCTTCTTGGTCAAATAGCCCTTACACCGCCTGGAGGTGTGTTTGGGGGTCATTGGCCTGTTGAAAAAGAAATGACAGTCCCACTAAGCGCAAACCAGATGGGATGGCGTATCGCTGCAGAATGCTGTGGTAGCCATGCTGGGTAAGTGTGCCTTGAATTCTAAATAAATCACAGACAGTGTCACCAGCAAAGCACCCCCACGCCATCACACCTCCTCCTCAGGCAGACTAACGATGCCGGTTAGAGCATCTTACGCCCAGGCGTCCATTGCTCGTGTTTCTTGGCCCAAGCAAGTCTCTTCTTCTTATTGGTGTCCTTTAGTAGTGGCTTCTTTGCAGCAATTTGACCATGAAGGCCTGATTCACGCAGTCTCCTCTGAACAGTTGATGTTGAGATGTGTCTGTTACTTGAACTCTGTGAAGCATTTATTTGGGCTGCAATTTTTGAGGCTGGTAACTCTAATGAACTTATCCTCTGCAGCAGAGGTAACTCTGGGTCTTCCTTTCCTGTGGCGGTCCTCATGAGAGCCAGTTTCATCGTAGCGCTTAATGGTTTTTGCGACTGTTCTTGACATTTTCCGGATTGATTGACCTTCATGTCTTAAAGTAATGATGGACTGTCGTTTCTCTTTGCTTATTTGACCTGTTCTTCCCATAATATGGACTTGGTCTTTACCAAATAGGGCTATCTTCTGAATACCACCCCTACCTGGTTGCAGCACAACTGATTGGCTCAAACGCATTAAGAAGGAAAGATATTCCACAAATGAACTTTTAACAAGGCACACCTGTTAATTTAAATGCATTCCAGGTGACTACCTCATGAAGCTGGTTGAGAGAATACCAAGAGTGTGCAAAGCTGTCATCAAGGCAAAGGGTGGCTATTTTGAATAATCTCAAATATCACCATTTTTATTTATTTAACACTTTTTTGGTTATCACATCAAATTAAACTTTATTTGCCACATGCGCCGAATACAACAAGTGTAATCTTTACCGTGAAATGCTTACTTACAAGCCCTTAACCAACAGTGCAGTTCAAGAAGAAGAAAATATTTACCAAGTAGACTAAAATAAAAAGTAATAATAAAAAGTAACACAATAAGAATAACAATAATGAGGCTATATACAGGGGGCACTGGTACCGAGTCAGTGTGCAGGGGTACAGGCTAGTTGAGGTAATCTGTACATGTAGGTGGGGGCGAAGTGACTATGCATAGGTAACAAACAAACAGCAAGTAGCAGCAGTGTACAAGGGGTGGGGGGTCAATGTAAATTGTCCGGTGGCGATTTTTATGAATTGTTCAGCAGTCTAATAGCTTGGGGGTAGAAGCTGTTGAGGAGCCTTTTGGTCCTAGACTTGGCGCTCCGGTACCGCTTGCCGTGCGGTAGCAGAGAAAACAGTCTATGACTTGGGTGACTGGAGTCTCTGAAAATGTTATGGGCTTTCTTCTGACACCGCCTATTATATAGGTCCTGGATGGCAGGAAGCTTGGTCCCAGTGATGTACTGGGCCGTACGCACTACCTTCTGTAGCGCCTTACGGTTAGATGCCGAGCAGTTGCCATACCAGGCGGTGATGCAACCGGTCAGGATGCTCTCGATGGTGCAGCTGTAGAATCTTTTGAAGATCTGGGGACCCACGCCAAATCTTTTCAGGCTCCTGAGGGGGAAAAGGTTTTGTCGTGCCCTCTTCACGATTGTCTTGGTATGTTTGGACCATGATAGTTTGTTCGTGATGTAGACACCAAGGAACTTGAAACTCTCGACTCGCTCCACTATGGAGCGATGTTAATGGGGGCCTGTTCAGCCTGCCTTTTCCTGTAGTCCACGATCAGCTCCTTTGTCTTGCTCACATTGAGGGAGAGGTTGTTGTCCTGGCACCACACTGCTAGTTCTCTGACCTCCCTATAGGCCGACTCATCGTTGTCGGTGATCAGGCCTACCACTGTTGTGTCGTCAGCAAACTTAATGATGGTGTTGGAGTCGTGTTTGGCCACGCAGTCGTGGGTGAACATGGAATACAGGAGGGGACTAAGTACACACCCCTGAGGGGCCCCAGTGTTAAGGATCAGCGTGGCAGACGTAATGTTGCCTACTCTTACCACCTGGGGGCGGCCCGTCAGGAAGTCCAGGATCCAGTTGCAGAGGGAGGTGTTTAGTCCCAGAGTCCTTAGCTTAGTGATGAGGTTTGTGGACACTATGGTGTTGAACGCTGAGCTGTAGTCGATGAACAGCATTCTCACATAGGTGTTCCTTTTGTCCAGGTGAGAAAGGGCGGTTGGACTGCGATTGAGATTGCGTCATCTGTGGATCTGTTGGGGCGGTATGCGAATTGGAGTGGGTCTAGGGTGTCCGGGAGGATGCTGTTGATGTGAGTCATGACCAGCCTTTCAAAGCACTTCATGGCTACCGACGTGAGTGCCACGGGGCGGTAATCATTTAGGCAGGTTACCTTCGCTTCCTTGGGCACAGGGACTATGGTGGTCTGCTTGAAACATGTAGGTATTACAGACTCGGTCAGGGAGCGGTTGAAAATGTCAGTGAAGACACTTGATAGTTGGTCCGCGCATGCTTTGAGTACACTTCCTGGTAATCCGTCTGGCCAGCGGCTTTGTGAATGTTGGCCTGTTTAAAGGTTTTGTTCACATCGGCTACCGAGAGCGTTATCACACAGTCATCCAGAACAGCTGGTGCTCTTGTGCATGCTTCAGTGTTGCTTGCCTCAAAGCGAGCATAAAAGCCATTTAGCTCGTCTGTTAGGCTTGCATCACAGGGCAGCTCGCGTCTGGGTTTCCCTTTGTAGTCCGTAATAGTTTTCAAGCCCTGCCACATCAGACGAGCGTCTGAGCCAGTGTAATAATATTCAGTCTTAATCCTGTATTGACACTTTGCTTGTTTGATGGTTCGTCTGAGGGCATAGCGGGATTTCTTATAAGCATCCAGATTAGTCTCGCGCTACTTGAAAGCGGCAGCTCTAGCCTTTAGCTCAATGCAGATGTTGCCTGTAATCCATGGCTTCTGGTTGGGATATGTACGTACTGTCATTGTGGGGACGACGTCATCGATGCACTTATTGATTGAGCCGATGACTGAGGTGGTGTAGTCCTCAATGCCATTGGATGAATCCCGGAACATATTCCAGTCCGTGCTAGCAAAACAGTTTTGTAGTGTAGCATCCGCGTCATCTGACCACTTCCGTATTGATCGAGTCACTGGTACTTCCTGCTTTAGTTTTTGCTTGTAAGCAGGAATCAGGAGGATAGAATTATGGTCAGATTTGTCAAATGGAGGGTGGGGGAGAGTTTTGTATGCGTCTCTGTGTGGGAGTAAAGGTGGTGTAGGATTTTATTTCCCCTGGTTGCACATGTGACATGCTGGTAAAAATGTGGTAAAACTGATTTAAGTTTGCCTGCATTAAAGTCCCCGGCCACTTGGAGCGCCGCTTCTGGGTGAGCATTTTCTTCTTTGCTTATGGTTGGTTGAGAGCGGTCTTAGTGCCAGCTTCGCTTTGTGGTGGTAAATAGATGGCTACGAATAATACAGATGAGATCTCTTGGTAAATAGTGTGGTCGACAACTTATCATAAGGTACTCTACCTCAGGCGAGCAATACATCGAGACTTCTTTAATATTAGGCATCGCGCACCAGCTGTTATTGACAAAAAGACACACATCCCCACCCCTCGTCTTACCAGAGGTAGCGTCTCTGTTCTGCCGGTGCATGGAAAATCCCGCCAGCTCTATATTGTCCGTTTCTTCGTTCAACCCCATCTCGGTGAATCATACGATGTTACAGTTTTTAATGTCCTGTTGGTAGGATAATCTTAATAATAGGTCATCAATTTTATTTTCTAACGATTGCACATTAGCAAGGAGAATGGAAGGCATTGGGAGTTTACTCGGTTGCCTCTGGCTTCTCAGAAGGATCCCTGATCTGCGTCCCGTTTTCCGGCGTCAATTCTTCACGCAAAAGGCGTGGATCTGGGCCTTTTCCAGTGAAAGCAGGATATCCTTCTCATCGGACTCGTTAAAGGAAAAAGTTTCTTCCAGTCCGTGTTGAGTAATCGCTTTTCTGATGTCCAAAAGTTATTTTCGGTCGTAAGAGATGATAGCAACAACATTATATACACAATAAGTTAAAAAATAAGTTACACAAAACGCAAAAAAATAACTGGTTGGTTTGGAGAATATAAAACGTCAGCCATGTTCTTCGGGCCATCTTACATGATTCCATATGTGTTATTTCATAGTTTTGATGTCTTCACTATTATTCTACAATGTAGAAAATAATAAAAATAAAGAAAAACCCTGGAATGAGTAGGTGTGTCCAAATTTTTGACTGGTCGTGTAGCTAATGAGATTATGGGTATTACTGGCACAATACAATGGGAAATTGTGTGGCACAATAGTATTGCGAACTGATGATTATAGGAAAGCCATAATGAGCCAATAGACTTAATCTGAGAAGTGACGCAGGGTGAAAACAATGGTGACTTAGGGCACGGTGACAGACTGAGATGGGTCTCCATGGGGCAGTGCTGTAGCCGAAACACTGAATCAGAGGCCTATGATCTTTTGACATAATGCGACAGTGGGAAGGAAACAAGCTGAACAGATAAAGGGAACTCAGCTCTTGGCAGAGCGTGACATTTTTCCATCTCCACAGCTGTCCTAACGGGTGAGAAAACACATGCAAATAGAAGCTTTAGATAGGTCTTTTATTACTTATTTGTTGCTGAACAGTTTCACCTCCTTAGTGTGGGAGACTGTAGACAGCGGATATCTGTTGAAAATTACAAAAAAGGTGTACTTGTCTCTCACTGTGGTGCTACTTGTTTATCATTTAGCAATAAGGCCCGGGGGGTGTGGTATATGGGCAATATACCACGGCTAAGGGCTGTTCTTACACACCAAGCAACGCGGAGTGCCTGGATACAGCCCTTAGCCGTGGTTTATTGGCCATATATCACGGCCCCCCACGTGCCTTACTGCTATTAGAAACTGGTTACCAATGTAAATAGAGCAGTAAATGATTATTACATTATTTCTTTTAATACCTGTAGTATAGGGCCTCATATACCACATCTGTCAGCCAATCAGCATTCAGGACTCGAACCACTCAGTTTATAATAAGAATTATTACAATTATGCACCAGTAACACTAAAGTGACATAAACATTGACATGCGACTGATGATTAATCTGTGCACCCAGGAAAGAGATTGATAGACCTGGGAGATGAGCTATCCTTTTACTGGAACGCAGGCATCCCCCATGGAATTCAGGGCATGTTTGTCTGTATGCTAGTGAGCAAACATAACCCTGTCACTTCAGCTCAGATCCACAGACAAGGCAGAAAATATCCAGAGGCAGACAGAAGACTCCAGCTGTGCTCAATGGGGCTGATATCATGGTAACTACGTTTGGAAACTATGAAAATTATAGTGACAACTGTTGTGAAATCTTTGTCTCACAGCATGAAATTGCCTAAAATATGTCAATCCTATATACTTCAAGGAAAAACATGAGTTTCCATTTACTACACATGACACCTCTATAAAACATAGCAGCTGTTTAATTATTGGCCAGACTAAAACAGGTGGGTATTGTCTGTGAGAGAGATGATATCACATCAGCCTAGAAGTCTGATCAAAAGTGGCCTCTACTACATGGGACCAAAGTGCAGCCTGGCACAGTCCTCCCCATCCCTCACTGGGGTAATGGGAGACATTCGCTGGGAGAACAGACTGTGCTCTCAATTGGGCTGCAGCCCCAGTGAGGGTAGAGGCCTGCTGGGCTCCCAGTCCTGTGGGTAGTGGTGTGAGAGCCAGGCTCACAAACAGTGTGCTGTACCGAGGGCTGGGCAGCAAGAAACCTGGGCAAGCCAAAAGAGAAGAGGGGAGCTGACAGTGAGCTGGCTGGGACACACAGACCCAGATCACTTTACAGAGAGGAAAATGCAGCTGGCTGTTCCTCACCTGACCACCACATTCACAGCTGGCCCAGGTTGCTGAGGGATGTGTTTCAGATTTCAAAGAATATCAAAGGCCTGCCTTATCACTGAACCGACTGAGGAAAGCAGAAAATTAAAATAAATATTTATGGAAACGTTCATTAAACAAAGGTGAGGCAGAAAATGGGTATACAATTGGATCTCAAAAGGAGAATCCTCTATATTTTTGCTTGCTCCAAAACCACTAGACTGACAGGTAACCCTACATTATAAAGGCATCAATGGCCACAGTTAGCAGGTGCTATTAGTTTGCACAAAGGGAACATTTACTTGTCAGTAAAGAACAATGGGGTTTTGGTTTTGGAGAACAAACTGCCACCATGCTTTAACTACTGAGGAATACTAAGTAAGTGCCAAACAGAGGAAGTTGCTGTGTTAATGGCATCATGAATGGTCACCATGAAGCGGTATCCTCTAATGTGATGCACTTTAAAAGACATGGCAGGATGTGGCATCACATCAGACAGCATATCTGTTTGAAGACAGAAAGGTCAACATCAGCTCTTCATAAAACTAATGAAAATGTTAAACCTTCAATAAAAAGTTAAATTAAAGCAATGCTCATTTTATGTTTAATTCGTCCTTTTAACTTTTCATTTTGCACAAACAAACCACAAGGGGTTACAACTAATGAGTAAATATCCTTCAGGGGAGCTTCTGTGAGAACATTATCAGATTAGTATAGCCCAGACCAGCGTTTAACACCCATGAATAAATCTGATTCTACACCTTCCAGAGGACAATGGCAGAGCATTGATCCAGTCTGATTCTGCCATCTGTTCTGGAAGTCAGTAAGTTGGAACTTAGAACCTGTGTGATGGCTTACGGAACGCCACGAACATGAAGATGGAGCTTTGTAACAAAGACCAATATGTGTGGGATTGATAAAGAGGAGAGTGTAGGTTTACTGGACCTCTGTGAACAAATTTAACAAGTTCCCTAGTTCTACAGAAGGGGTGTTCGCCATGTTTTAGAGAAGGTCTCAAATTCCTGCAAAAATATTTTTAGCAATGCAGGGTGGAAAATGGAGCGCAGGCTTTGAAATGGAGCGATGTTACTGAGCATTCACCTCCCTGCAGGAAAAGCTGATAAAAACCATATGCTGTCATACTGACCTAGTATTCAGCATCTGGCAGTGGGGCCTATGAGTGATGCTACCGTCTGGTGCTCCAGACAGTCAGAGTGACAGACTGCTTCTCTCCACACAAGCCAAATATTAGAGTTCGCTCAATGTGGCCCCAAAAAGCCTTTCAAAAAGGAAGAGTTTTGCACTGAGTAACTGCAGTGTGTTTCGCATTGGTGCATTACATTCATTCTTTATCTCTGACATCAGACTAAATAGAGGAGAATATCTGGGGAAGGTTTGTTATTTGACAGAAAGTCTGTTTTTGATGAGCCAGGTTCTGACACATCCAGATGACGTGCTATGATCTTGTACGCAAAACAGCAACCTACTTTTGGAGCAAACCTGGGAGAAAAAATTGCTCCTTTCATGTCCAATTTTTCCAGTGGTGCAAAATGTTAAGATGCAAGACGTATTAAATGTATTCTATCTGGTTCATTGAAAGGATACGTTCAGTTGTGTCCAACAGTTTCATATTGTTTTGAACTTAACCTTTCCATTCTCTGCTTACTGAATATTATGCTCAATAAATCTGTCACTGATGAAGGGATCTGTATATACATCGCATATGTTCTACTGTCATTAAAGCTACCTCACAAGAAGGAAACCACTCCATTTCCTTCTGGTCATTCAGCATGCAATTCAGCACCCATGCCAGGGAACCGCCCACAAGCGCTAGCCTAAATAAGAATATCTCCAACTTCAGCAGAACCAGGGGAATATCAAAGGCCTGCATTATTCTGCAGAATACTACCTCTGAAGTGAGTCAGATTGTGCCTCAAGGCTAAAAGTTGTCTAATGCTGGCTCATCTAGATGTTGTGTGCACAGCATGCCGAATCTATCTATCCTCATCTCTGGGTTCATTCATTGGAATCTACTATAGAAGGAGAAAGAATGTTTTTAAAACCACTATGAACCTACAGAGAGGTTGTCGTCCAGTCATCAAGCAATGTAAATGCATGCATTTTATGGTACCTCATATAGGAGGACAATGGGAAAATCCATTTGAATTCAATCAATTTTGACAGCAACCCTTATGATTTTAACTAAACCTTCCATACATATTTGTCCATTGTAGAAGTGGTCAGAAAGAGATAAAGAATGCTTCCATAGATAAAGGTGCTCAAAGTTGACGTTTTTTGCATACCCCACCATACCATAAGATATCCATGTCTTCATCACTGGAGAAGATAAACGGTTGATTAAATTTAAAAGCCTGCAAACAGAGTTGTCAAACTGTTTTTTTTATTTTTATTTTTTACCTTAAACGTCAATTATCTAAAATCGCATAAACTCAACAAAAAAAAGAATATTTGGATGTTGTACTTAGACCCTATTTGACATCATTTGAGGTTTTTGTGTTGTGCCCGCCATCGGTTGAGACACCACATGCTCTTGAATACAGGGTGGGTGTCATGTTTTGGCTGATAAATGTACTAAAATGGGAATACCATTTCAAAATCTAAATTTAAATTGTACCACAAAAATGGTTGCAGGTCCACAAATCAGACAACGTTAACTTGAATGGGAATAATCTGTTTACAATTACACTGTCAATAATCCTCCATAGGAAACCTATTGAAGATTGAAATCATAGAAATATAGATAATAGAATACACATGACCATATTAAATTGACACTAGACGGTGGGTGGACTGGAGGTCCTCTTTGTGGTAGTAATTAGAAGTTACAATTTAAATTCAAATTTCAACAGTGTACCAGTTAAATTGCAGTGGTCTGAAGGGATAGGATTGATATTTCCATGATTGAAATGACACCCACTCTGTATTCAAGAGCATGTTGTGTCTCAACCGATGGCGGGCATAGCACAAAAACCTCAGGTGATGTAAAGTAGAGTCTAAGAAACTATCAAATAGTTTGACAATCCTGTTTGTAAGCTTTTAAATTATATCAAACTCAAACATGTATCTTTTCCAGTAATGAAGACATGATGTCTCATGGTATGCAAAATGGACACATCTGAGCAGCTCTATCTCCTGAATGTTTTGGCATTCAGGTGCAAAAAGTCACTTTCTGAGCACTTCTTCCATGGGCAAACATGTATGGAAAGTTTTGTTTAAATCAAAAGGGATGCTGTCAAAAAGTTATTCAATTTATATGGATTTACCCCAATGGAAGCTCACGTAAAATAGTTCAGTTAAATCTCCTATAATCATACCTCATTGTCCTGATATAACATGAAAATACTTTATGTTTTCAGTTTGACTGTTAGCTAAGGTATAGAGCTCAGTTATGTGCTCCTGAGTATGTATTATGTAAAGGTTTGTTCCTTGGATTCCCTTGTGGGAAACCAGATCTACAGGATCCATACACTGTGCACTTGGAGCAGAGCAGTGAGACTGCATAACAGGGTTGACCTGTTCTAGAGAGACAATATATGGACATAGGGCAGGGTTGGTAATGTCAGAATACACACAGTGTACAAAATATTAGGAACGCCTTCCTAATATTGAGTTGTCCCCCCTTTTGCTCTCAGAACAGTCTCAATTTGCCGGGGCATGGACATCACAAGATGTTGAAAGCATTCGACATGGATGCTGGCCCATGTTGACTCCAATGCTCCCCACAGTTGTGTCAAGTTTGCTGGATGTCCTTTGGGTGGTGGACAATTCTTGATACACACGGGAAACTGTTGAGCATGAAAAACTCAGCAGCACTGCGCCTTGCACCTACTACCATACCCTGTTCAAAGGCTCTTTTGTCTCTCCCATTCACCCTCTGAATGACACACGTACACAATCCATGTTTCAGTTGTCTCATGGCTTAAAAATCCTTCTTTTAACCCGTCTCCTCCCCTTCATCTACACTGATTGAAGTGGATTTAACAAGTGACATCAATAAGGGATCATAGCTTTCACCTGGTCAGTCTATGTCATGGAAAGAGCTGGTATTCCTAAATGTTTTGTACAGTAAGTGTACAGTACATTACATTACAAGTCAAGCAACGTCATTCAGTGAATTTGGGCAATTCAAGCGGAACAAATGATAAAAAATGTGAAAAAAAAACGTATTTAATTGAATCAAACAAAATAAAATATACATCATTGATTAGACCCAACCTCTGCCTTTAAAGAGAATGTAATACTGCAGTTGACCTGTTGGATTCAATAAACAGTATTTTAGCGGATATCCACATTGGGATATCTGCCACAATGGTAATGGCCTCATGAACTCTGGTCTAAACACAAAGCAAGAGGCCATGCAACAGGGACAACTTTCCCCCATAACTCTCCCCAGTACGATTAAGCTGCTGGGATGACATTCAGTAAGCAGGAGAAACCGGTCTCCATGTGGATAACACACAGGCTGCTCTCTGTCTCCTCTTCCATGACCAACCTGTACTTTTTCAAAGTAGGGCCGGGCCGTACCTCACGCACCAAACTATACCTAGGAAGTGGGAGCTGCATGTCTGTCAATATAGGTGGTTGCTATAGTGACTGTATCTGCAAGCCACCTTTCTTTTACAACACCCCCCCTACAGATGTATAATTATATGGTAAGTGAGATGAAAGTTGTTGAGTAGACAACAATTAAAAGGGAGGCGTTTTTTTTCCATTATGCCATATTGACTTAGTTGTGAGCAGTGTGACCCACCTGTATCACAGAGAGTAAACAAACAAGTTTAACAACGATCAGGGCAGACTGTTTCCAACTGGGCCCTCTAGGTCTCAAGAGATCCATGATCCAGTTATCTTTAGCATGTCTCACTAAGGCTTTGGTATCCGATACACACTGTTGTCCAAAACATTTTATTGGTTCAATGTTTCATGGTTTACTATATCTGTCGTCCACATACAAAATCCTACTCAGTTAGAGAGGGAGGGTGAGAGAGAGAGTTTGAGAGAGTTTGAGAGAGAGAACTTTTATCATAAACATATGGTAGGTAGGCTGCTCCTCAAATAGGAGAGGGAAAATAGTGGATTGGATTGTTGTTGCATTCTTATCAACATTCCATACAACCTGCTAGATTGGATTGATGACATAAAGAAGACTAGAATAAGCATTTAGTCCATGTTGTTCTTTGAATTGAACTTTACACTGTAGCAAAACAAAACCTAACATGATTGCAATTCCTGTTTACTTAAAAATATATAATTCCGTGAAGTAGGCACTCATACATCCAGCTATGTTATTATTCTCTATGGCAATTAAAAACATAATGGCTATTGGTTACAATAATAGGAAACTTCACAACAGCCTCTAAAAATGACCCTTGCAGCCCCTCAGTAGGCTATGACTCATGACAACATGACCTTGTTGAACGACTAGCCAAGTTAAACTAAACATTTCTCCAAATAGTTTGGTGACAATATACAGGATGCAATATCGGTCTTATTTCACAATTCATAAAAATGATATGATCATTAGACTAAAACATAAGATTATATTTCATTAAATTACATTGTCCCCTTGTATTGACAGTATTGATACTGTGCAATAGGAATATGCTGATCTTGAGATTTATAACAATGTTATGACATGTGATGGAAATGTAACGTCATAGTGTCACGAATCCATTAGATCTCTGTATATTTAAGAATTTATAAGAATTGTCACATCCCTTTCAACAATAGATATTATCGTGTTCCTTCATAGCTATATGACATGATTATCCCAAAAAACAGTCTGTAACAGATAAGTTATCTTACCATTTTCTCTCCTTCCACAGACAGTAACAATGTATCTCTGTATTCCGTATTGAACAGGGGCTGTCTCAGTAGTCGTCTATTACTAAAAACTGTAAAACGTTGTTGTTTTTGCAGTAAGACAAATTCCAAATAAACAATAAGATCCCAGATGCCTTCCAAATAGGAACGCACGGATTCTCCTCAGGACCTGGTTGCTCTGTCCATACTGTAGCTATTGTCTAAAAGTGAATCGGCACAGGAACTGAACTCAGGCTCCGAATGCTGCTGTATGTTTGAGCGGTGAAGTTAAACTTCGAGGCTGTTGACTGAGCAGCCTAACCAAACAATCCATAAATGGAAAATTCGTCTTTATCCCTCAGCCAATAGGAGCGAGATCTGGACGCGTCACTCCAGAGGGAATCCCACCAGATGATTTTGGGTACGTTGGAGAACGCATTTGCTGTGGGTAGAAAGTGTGGCGCAATCAAATCAGACAAATAAGAGCTTTGAATTTGATAATAATTTATTCTGAAAGAGGACCATATTGTACAAGCATTATACACTTTATGATACTTTTAGATCACTCCTGGGATAGCTTTTACAAATGTATCTTTTTTATCTTTTAGGTTGAATTTGTGTTTGAAATTCACTGCTCGACTGGGGGACTTTACAGATAATTGTATGTGTGGGATACAGAGATGAGGTAGTCATTACATTTTTTAAAACACTATTATTGCACATGCAATTTATTAGAGTCCATGCACATTTTTACTCCTGAAAAGATTTAGGCTTGCCATGACAAAGGGGTTAAATACTTATTGACTCAAGGTGTTTCAGCTTTTCATTTTGAATTCGTTTGTAAAAATTGTAAAACACATAATTCCACTTTGACATTATGGGGTATTGTGTGTAGGCCAGTGACAAATAAAATCTTAATTTAATCCATTTTAAATTCAGGCCATAACACAATAAAATGTGGGAAAAGTCAAGGGGTGTGAATACTTTCTAAAGGCACTGCAATTAACATAACCTAAATAATAACCATGTGAATGAATGTTACAGTATGACATTTAAAAATGTCTCATGTGACAGATGTAAACAACTGTGTGAACACAAATAACTGGAGCAGTGGGATGAAGACAAATCACTCATTGTTCACTGTGTCAAATATAGAAAGAGTTCACCCAGGCTGTATCACAACCGGCCGTGATTGGGAGTCCCATAGGGCGGTGCAGAACTGGCCCGGTGTCGTCTAGGTTTGGCCGGTGTAGGCCGTCATAGGAAATAAGAATTTGTTCTTAACTGACTTGCCTAGTCAAATAAAGGTTCAATTAAAACAAAAATTATATATATATATATATATATATATATATATATATATATATATATATGTATATATATATACTATGCAGTGGGATGGCAAAAAATCTGTTTCTCACAGCCAAATTCAAAATGTAATTTGGTTGATTGGATATCTGTAATGTTTTGACAAGTCAACTCTGTCAACTTCAACTCCATCATGTGTCAGCTCACCACGTCTACTGTCACCCATATGTAGCACACACAAATGCGGACATCTCCTGTGCACCAGATCTTTAACTGGGTACAGTTTGGATGTGGAGTGAGGCAGGGAGGGAGCAGGTGTAACCTGTGGGTGTAATGTGGTTGTAACCTGTCTGACAGGCCTAACAATGGCATGTAGGGCTTGCATGCTGCCCATGGCAATCTGTATCAGGTTATGCTGCTGCCATGAATACCAACTGATTTGATTTCAAACATCTGTAGAATGTGTGTGTGTGTGTGTGTGTGTGTGTGTGTGTGTGTGTGTGTGTGTGTGTGTGTGTGTGTGTGTGTGTGTGTGTGTGTGTGTGTGTGTGTGTGTGTGTGTGTGTGTGTGTGTGGCATAGAGCATTTCGAGCAAGACACCCCAACCAAAATAATAATAATTTGGCCACACCTTATTTGGATACAAATAACAACTAACTACTGTATATGTTGATAAGCAAATGCTTGCTAAGGTTACAGTTAGGGTTAGGTTTAGAATAAGGTTTAGGCTAAGCGTTAGGGTTATGGTTAGGGTTAGGGTAAGGGTTAAGTTTTGGGTTAGGATAAAGGTTAAGGTTAGTGGATAGTTAGTTGAAATGTTGTTGAAAGTTATTGTGTGTGGCAGGTAGCTTAGTGGCTGGTCCAGGAACTGAAAGATTGCTGGTTCGATTTCCTGAGCCGACTAGGAAACAAATCTGCTGAGTTGCCCTTGAGCATTGACTAAAACGTAATTGAACATTTACAAACCATCTACTTGGGATTATCCAAATAAAGTATGAAACAAAGTTTTTTTCTTTTTGCCATGAGGCAGAGAGAAAAATGTGCAGTTTTATAGCTAATCTCTTGCTATTTTACAAATTTTGCCATGAGGCTGAGAGAAAGTGTTACTGTTTTGGAGCTAATTTCCTTTTATTCTACACATTTTGCCATGAGGCTGAGATAAAAAAGTGCAGTCTTAAAACTAATTTCCTGTAATTCCCCGCCCAAAAAGTCATGGCTTATGAGATGTTCATATGTTATCTGGGGGTCCACGCTCCGGGGGCACCCCAATCCAAAGGCTTGTGGGACCCCACCTTGCGCGGGCAGCAGGGGTGTGTGCTGCACCAGTGGTGTATGTGTGTGTGTGAGCGTGTGAGAGAAATGTAATTTTGTTATTCAAAGATTTGGAGAGTCTAATAACGGTTCAAATATAATATGAACATTAAACATTGATGAAGAGTTACAGATGCACGGCAAAGCCAGTAAAAACAGGTAAGTAGGGACATCTGCAGGGCAAAAGCTTTAAGCACAAACATTGGCCAGAGAGGAACTTGAGGCTGCAAAAGGATCACTGGGGAAAGGGTGATTTAGATTCTTTCCTTATTTACCTTGAGATACTTTGAATTACTTCTATTTAATGTCCAAAAAACAAATGTTTTAGTCATATCTGCAGCACATTGGAGTAGTAAGTAGTCATATAGATATATATATTCCTATGCAGATTATTATAATGGACAGAATTTTGAGACATCATGCATAAATATGTGTAGTATGAACTCTTCAAAAACGAGTTTCATTTTCAATTCAATGTAAAGAACAGCAAATAGTTGGGAGTTCTCTAAACTGTACCACACTGACATACACTATACAGTGCCTTCAGAAAGTATTCAGACCCCTTGACTTTTTCTATATTTTGTTATCTTACAGCCTTATTCTAAAATTGATTAAATTGTTGTTTTTCCCTCATCCATCTACACACAATACCCCATATTGACAAAGCAATTTTTTTTTTTTTTTTATACATTTTTGCTAATTTAACCACAAAGGTTAAATGAAAAAAATATATATAATTCATCAGACCAGAGAATCTTGTCATGTGCCTTTTACTGAGGAGTGGCTTCCGTCTGGTCACTCTACCATAAATGCCTGATTGGTGGAGTGCTGCAGAGATGGTTGTCCTTCTGGAAGGTTCTCCCATCTCCACAGAGGAACTCTAGAGCTCTGTCAGAGTGACTATTGGGTTCTTGGTCACCTCCCTGACCAAGGCCCTTCTCCCTCAATTGCTCAGTTTGGCCGGGCGGCCAGCTCTAGGAAGAGCCTTGGTGGTTCCAAACTTTTTCCATTTAATAATGATGGAGGCTACTGTGTTCTTAGGGACCTTCAATGCTGCAGACATTTTTTGGTACCCTTACTCAGATCTTTGCCTTGACACAATCCTGTCTCCTAGCTCTACGGCAAATTCCTTCGACCTCATGGCTTGGTTTTTGCTCTGACATGCACTGTCAACTGTGGGACCTTATATAGACAGGCCCGAAAGTTGCCGCTGCTAAGCTTCCCAGTAAAGCAATAAAAACAAGTAAGCATCCCAGAAGAAAAGTGCTCAAAATAGCCCACGTTAACATAATGTAGCTTAAGAAACAAGGTTCATGAAATCAATAATTTGCTAATACCAGATGAAATTCATATTCTGACTATATCTGAAACTCACTTAGATAATACCTTTGATGATACAGTGGTAGCAATACAAGGTTATAACATTTACAGAAAATATAGAAATGCCAATGTTGGAGGTGTTGCTGTTTATATTCAGAACCACATTCCTGTAAAGATTAGAGAGGATCTCATGTTAAATATTGTTGAAGTAATATGGCTACAGGTTCATCTGCCTCACCTAAAGCCCATTCTCATGGGAAGCTGCTACAGACCACCAAGTGCTAACAGTCAGTATCTGGATAACATGTGTGAAATGCTTGATAATGTATGTGATATCAACAGAGAGGTATATTTTCTGGGTGATTTAAATATTGACTGGCTTTCATCAAGCTGCCCACTCAAGAAAAAGCTTCAAACTGTAACCAGTGCCTTATCAGTCAACCAACCAGAGTAGTTACAAACAGCACAGGAATGAAATAATTAACATTTATTGATCACATCTTTACTAATGCTGCAGAAATTTGCTTCAAATAAAATAAAATAAAATAAAATTTTATTGGTCACATACACATGATTAGCAGATGTTATTGCGAGTGTAGCGAAATGCTTGTGCTTCTTGATCCGACAGTGCAGCAATATTTAACAGGTAATATCTAACAGGTAATATCTAACAGGTAATATCTAACAATTCCACAACAAAACCTAATACACATAATCTAGTAAAGGAATGGGATGAGAATATATAAGTATAAAATATATGGATGAGCAGTGACAGAGCGGCTAAGATGCAATAGATAGTAAAGAATGGATACTGAAGGATACAGTATACAGTATATACATATGAGATGCATGCGAGATATGTAAACATTCTTAAAGTGGCATTATTAAAGTGACTAGTGTTCCATTTATTAAAGCAGTATCCGGATCCATTGGATGTAATGATCACAATATAGTAGCCATATTTAGGAAAACAAAGTTCCAAAGGCTGGGCCTAATATAGTGTATAAGAGGTCATACAATAAGTTTTGTAGTGATTCCTATGTTGTTGATGTAAAGAATATTTGTTGGTGCATGGTGTGTAATGAGGAACAAACAGACACTGCACTTGACATATTCCAGTTACTAATATGCATGTACCCATTTAGAAAATGACTGTAAAAACTGTTAAATCCCTGTGAATTGATGAGGAATTGAAAAATGGTGTGGTTGAGAGGGATGAGGCAAAAGGAATGGCAAATAAGTCTGGCTGCACAACCGATTGGCAAATGTATTGCAAATTGAGAAGTCATGTGACTAAATTGAATAAAAATAAGAAGAAACTACACTATGAAACAAAAAAGCTTGGGTACACCTTAAATTACATTTTGTGGAAAAAAGAAAACTCACAATTCATTGAATCAGATGGCTCATTCATCACAAAACCAACTAATATTGCCAACTACTTCAATGATTTTTTCATTGGCAATATTTGCACATTTATTGTTGTCTATTAACAATGACAAGCCACCGGGGTCTGACTACTTGGATGGAAAATTACTGAGGATAATAGCAAACGATATTGCCACTCCTATTTGCCATATTTTCAATTTAAGCCTACTAGAATGTGTGTGCCCCCAGGCTTGTAGGGAAGCAAAAGTCATTCCACTACCTAAGAATAGCAAAGCCCCCTTTACTGGCTCAATTAGCCAACCAATCAGCCTGTTACCAACCCTTAGTAAACTTTTGGAAAAAATTATGTTTGACCAATGCAATTTTACAGTAAACAAATTGACAACAAACTTTCAGCATGCTTATAGGAAGGACATTCAACAAGCACAGCACCTACACAAACGGACTGATGATTGGCAGAGAGATAGATACTGATGATAAAAATATTGTGGGGGATGTTTTGTTAGACTTCAGTATGGCTTTTGACATTATCGATCATAGTCTGCTGCTGGAAAAACGTATGTGTTATGGCTTTACACCACCTGCTATATTGTGGATAAAGAGTTACCTGTCTAACAGAACACAGAGGGTCCATACAGAAATGATTTGTCGAGATCAGTGTGGAAGAACTTGACTGGCCTGCACAGAGCCCTGACATCAACCCCATCAAAAACGGCTGGAATGAATTGGAACGGCGACTGCGAGCCAGGCCTAATCGCCCAACATCAGTGCCTGACCTCACTAATGGTCTTCAAATCAAATCAAATTGTATTTGTCACATGCGACGAATACAACAGGTGTAGCCCTTACAGTGAAATGCTAACTTACAAGCGCTTAACAAACAATGCAGTTTTAAGAAAAAAACATGTTAAGTAAAAAATAGATAAAAATAAGAAATACAAGTTTAAAAAACAAGTAATTAAAGAGCAGCAGAATGGAAGCAAGTCCCTGCAGCAATGTTCCAACATCTAGTGGAAAGCCTTCCGAGAAGAGTGGAGGCTGTTGTAGCAGCAAAGGGGTGACCAACTCCATATTAATGCCCATGATTTTGTTACGTTGTTCGAGATGTTCGACGAGCAGGTGTCCACATACTTTTGTTAATATAGTGTATATCATACACACACCACAAACACCCTCTGTACATTCTTCCTTCCTGTGATATTCTGCTCTGTTTCCTCATTCTGTGAATCAGGAACTAAACAGCTTTGTAATCTAAGTTCAATGATCATGGATATGCTATCTATCTTCATGGTGATGACTCTTGTAGGAAAATGTAAAGGCATATTATTTCCGTAGAAGGAATTTGCAGTACTGACAGATTTTCAAACCCATCTAACCCCACTGCTTCCTCTTTCTTGGTGTAGGCTCCCCATATGCTGAGGGCAGAGGAGAGGATGAGGGGCTCTACTCACTTCTGAAGCTGACTGAAGTGAGAGATCCTGTGACTGCACAGAACGGAGCTGAAGAACATGCTGCTGTTGCTGTCGAGACCTATTCTGTAGTCATGCTCAATACTGAGTATGAGGCCTTTGACCCCCAGGCCACTCAGACATAATCCACCTGCTCCCTCAGGATTGGAGTGAAAGTATGAGTTACTAGCAGCCAATAGTTACTCATAGGATGTAGATAAAGTGAGCTAAAGATAATGTTTTCATGATTGGTCTTTCATATTGGATTTAGACCAGGATTGGGTGGGGCTGCCAGGGGTTTGTTTGGGATGAAGGGTGGGAGGGGTTGAGTGTCGGTTAAAAAAACATTTGTGATTCTTATTGATTGTACAGGTTATGTGACTCAATAAAAAACTTAGCTCACAAAAATGAAGTTACATTAAAGAGAAAAGGAGGATTTACTTTCTTTTTTAATTGAATGTTTTTGTGTTTATTCGTGCTCTACTGAACATTTCCACTAGATGGTGCTAGTGCTCAGAACTACTGTTGTGCTTACTGTTTCTCTGATATATAGTGTAATATGTGTGATTACCTAATTATTTTGTAACATTGAATAAACATTGCAGAAATAAAATGTACGTGATTTTTGGGGGGGAGGGGGGGTCCATGATACTCAATCATTGCAATATGAATTGGATTATCAATAGGCGACAGTGTATACTATACATGATTAATCAAATCAAAATTAGTCGTAAATAGACATAAATGAATGGACCAGACGGTGCTTGAGGAATCAAGAGAGTAAGATATAGCACTTTCTGGGGCCCTCCCTACCCTCCGTTGTAGGTCAAAAGCCCTTAAGTTTATTTTTTCTTCCTTTTTTATCTTAAATCTGAACAGGAGTCAGTTACAGTTGGTCCCAGATCTGTGCTTGAGGGTGCAACATAGACCGATGCTCCTCCGCTGTCTGTCTCCTCCCGAATGTAAACATGGCCGTTGTGTCCATAGCAAAAAGCATAGCAAAGCCTTGGATATAATGCTGCTAGCTAGCTTAAATACGAAAGTTGTCACTGCTGTATGCCAGCAGGGTTTACGTTGTGGAGTTCTTCTCTAGTAAGATTAGTGAATTAACTCACGGTCTGCAGCGAGGCGTTCGCAAAGTTCTGCGAATGGAATGCTTGCTAGTTAGCTAAAGCTAGCTAGGTTGTTTGACGAAGTAAAACTTGCTTGCTAGCAGCTAACTACAAGGCTAGCTGGCTACTAGTAACTTGCTCGCGAGGAGGACACCCAGAGCTCGCCAGCACAGTACAGCAGCTGTGTTGACACGAAACGAAAGGAGATACACAGCAACAATCCCAGCCTGATCCAGATGGGGAAATCTATCTCTAAAAATTGACTGTATTGTTGACTACTTCACATTTTCAGCAATTTATTTTTTAGCTGTTATTGTGCTAGCTAACGTACAAGTTAGTTAACGTTTGACATTCTTTTTTCACTGAAATCTTGGAAGTATCCATTAATCATCTTTAGTTATTGGACTCAAGCTATTAATAATGTTTTCTATGAAGCCCTTGAAACCAACATTTAAATCCTACCTTCTGCCTGTACAGGTGAGTAACCTTACTTGACTAGCAAAGTTACTCTGTCCTCAGTATACTAACAGTTACTTGCTATTACTGAGCAGTTAGCTAGCTAGGATTACTTGTTCAATTCACTAGCTATATGTTGTGCATAATTTAGTTAGCTTATTATAGACTAACAAACTGTCTCTGTTTTATATTTCATGCAGACTGATCTGAAAAAAACTCCACAGCCACCTATCAAGAAGTTAGAGGCCAAGTTACTTCCAGGTGAGTTTACTGTTCCCTCTGCCACAGCTAGCTTGTTGTTTCTGACTGTTCTATTTGTAACTAACAATTATGTTCTGAATATGTAGAGGCTACATAAATTAAACCACCCATCAAAATATCCCGCTCCTGAAAAATAACCAGTAAAGGCTGACCTCATCCAGCTATAGTCTTTCTTCTCATGCTAAGGTAGAAGATGATTGATATTTCAATGACCAGCCAGTGAAAACTCCCATATCTCTTCAGCTAAATGTAATTTCTTGTTTTGAATGTGTTGTCTATCAGTGCACCTCACTTGTGGTTTTCCCCACAGGTCTTTGGCATCCCTTATTGTCGCATCATTAGGCTGTGGTAATCTCATCCAACTGAAAGTCTATTTTCTCTGGGCTATCTCAAGTCACCATGGCAATGCGGTGCCTGCCTGGCCCCCTTTTCATCACTGCAACTAACTGTGCATAATTTAGCCTTAGTTAACAATGGGCTGGTTCAGATATGCCTCCTGATTTTGCAGTCAAATCCCAGCTCAGAGAGGATGCGAGTTGGTTAATGACTGTGTCTTAAGGAGGTTACAATAAGAGATTCACAAGGGTATTTCCTGTTCACAGAGCATCGGTCACTGAAAACTATTTTTTGCCTTTTGTGTGTTTTTCTTCGCAACTTTGAATTTTTAATGCGTGGCAGGGCCTCAGGTTTGTTTACTTTTTTCCATTTTGTTGGCAGTGTTTGTGTGTGAGCTGAACTGACACCCAACCTCTCCATATTACATTTTTCTCCAGTGTATTAAGATAAACAAGGAGACATTTAAAGAGAATGGAAATAATGAAAACTCTATATGTGTCTAACCACCACTCATTAATCTGTGTACAGGGAGGGGCCATGACCCTCCACTCAATTCATGTTGCCCCCCCATAAACTATTGTTGCAAAAAAGCCAACAACATTCTTAAGCATTTCGGTTCATTCATGGCTGTTCTGGAGGCGGAAGCTCACTGATATAATGGAGCAAGATTGAGAAACACTTGACCATATAACCTTGAAGTATCATTAGGCCTATATCTGAGTCTGAGGACAAGTTGTGAATCAGAGGTTGTGCTGTGGGATGAATTTCCCTTTGAGGCGTTCACTCCTTATAATTAAGCAACAGAGGATGGACCTTCCTTCATTCTAAAATAGAAGTGCCTTGCCTGGTTGTTCTTACGCTGCTGAAATAAAAGCAAAACCTCTCTCTTGCACTCTATTGCTATTTCCTCTGCTTTGCAGGGCTCTACACTGACTTAAATTGGAAAATGTTTGCGTACACAAATACATTTAGGAGCACAATGACTAATATTTGATGTAATAAAACTAGAATCCTTCATTTTTTTAAATTGCACAGCAATATTTAGGCGCATATGTGAGTAAAACTGTCCCACTGTATAGCCCTGCTTTGGCTGTATAGTTTTACCCTTATCTATTTCAGTTGATTATTTTAAGAGGCTGGTATGTTTTATAGAGGGATACCGGTTGTTCCTTGACTGGAGGTTTAGCTATTGTTATTGCTGGGTTCTGCCAGTGTGTTTCAATGAATGCTGCCAGTGAAAGTAAACATGACTCACTCACGCAGTGCCACCTGGCCTTGCTTTACAAAATACCATAGTCACCTCCTCACCCTCAACCTGACTACGAACAGTTTAGCCTACATTGAATCTCAGGTTTGATTTTACACTATGGTCTATGATCTGATCTTTAGTTCATGGCTCTGTGAGGGTGGCCCTGAATGGATAGACTTTGGCTTTATTTGTGGGCATCCCAGCTCCTCGGTAGTGTTGCTATGCGACTTGAATGTGACCCATTCAAAAGGGTCTCTGATTGAATGATCCATTCAAGTCCACACCAAACTGACCAGACAGAGGACCACAGTGGGGCTAACTCATCTCAGCAAATCATCTCAATTGTCCTCCTCTCTCTTCTATCTTCCCCTCTCTCTCTCTCTCTCTGTTCATCTGTCCTCCTCCCTTAATTTCTGTAGTTCTCTGTTTATCTCTCTGTCCTCCTCAGATTCTCTCTTCATCCCTGGCTGGATCCTTTGCTGGGTGCCCACCTCTAATTAGTGAACTGTCTGGTTGGGTTTCTCCCTCTTCTCTCTGAATGTTTTTCTTTTTCTCCTCCTCTAGGCCTAGTTCTCTCACCCCCACACTCTCTCTCTCTCTTTGTATGTGACCTGTGTTTCTGGAGTGTGTGTTGGTGTCCAAACATAGACGACCAACATTGACTGTTTTGTTTAGGCTCCTCGCTGACACACTGTCACCTTTATGACACACGTTCATCTGAACTGTAGACATCTGTAATGATAGTTAGACAGGTACTGTAATAGATGCTGTTGTTTTCTCAGTAGGAGAATGTGAGCTGAGGCCTCTCCTGAGGCGGTGGAAAAATGTGCCTAGCAGCGATGTTTGCATGAGGCAAAGCTAACTCTCTGTACTCCCAAACACATTCTCACCTCTCTGGCCCACATACTCCTACTGTCCTCAGTCTCTCTTCACCACTTAGTTTGTCAGCACATGAGTTCTGCTCCGTTAATCACACAAGCTAGGCTAATATGGGCAAAGTCATGAGTTTCTCAAAATGACGTGTCGCTATCCATCAGCAATGTGATGGTGTTACTGGCACACTGTACTCTACTATTGTACAGGTGGAATGCTGAAGCATATCTGTCCCTTTAACTGCCATCTTTGTGTTGTGACTGAGGCATTTCTCCCTGGTCTCGTGTGACTCAGAGGATTGTGATAATCACTGTATACGGAGACCATGTTGGGTCTCTGAGCCTGTGTCCCTCACCACCAGATGTCCAAACTGTGATCTGGTCTGCTAGGTGCTGTACACAAACACAGGTGGCCTGCTTTGAAAGCTTCAAAACCCCAGGAAGCAAAGCAGGTTGTGGTTAGTTGGGTCAGTTGGCAGGAGTGATCACATGAATAGCCCTATTTGATTTAGGGTTTTGTGGACTTAGTCAAGAAGGAGAACCAGATCCTAGGAAGTGTTTGTTTCCACCAGTATGGTTACAGGATATACATGTTTTTGACATGCCAATCACACACAGGATAGGCCTTGTGATTGTTCTGAATCTGTGTTACTTCTGGTCACATGATAGACCACGACCTTGGCCAACTGACATTTATCTGAATAGGCACTGAAAGTAGCCAACTCTGTGATAAACAGAGAGTGCTATGATGTAAGCGGTTGATGACATGACCACAGTACTGTTTGTTAGATGTTGTGGTAACCCAGGTTACTTACTGGCAGAGTTGCAGTCCAGTGGGGGTGAAAGGCTGCAGTCCAGGCAGTTACTGTACCCTTTGTGTCAGACCTGTCAGCATTCTGCCTTCACAAAAGAGTTGTTAATTCATCAAGCCAGCAGATTATTAGACCCAGTTTTGGAAGTAAACACAGTAGTGATGGATGAGGGTGATGGTGGGCAGTTGCTGACTGGTCCCACAATTACAAGAGCGACAACCTATTTCTTCAGTCTCTCCTCTGTCTCTGTTCCTTGTCTGATCTTAATCCATGCTGTGAAACATGACAGTAGAACTCCACCCTACTATCCCCACTCCTCATCTTCAATAAGACTCACAGGCCATAAAGTTTTATTGTTACATTCTTGTGCATACATTAAACAACTTGTGATGCAGTGACATGGGTGATATAATGTAGCTTGTAAACAATGTTTAACATGGAGTACAGGCAAGAACAAATAGGCCTAGCCTTGGGCGTAATTCATAAGTAACATGTTCACGTTTGTTTATTCGTCATATACAAGGAGAAGCCTACACAGTGCAAGATTCACCTGCAAGTCAGCATTTCATTGCACCGTGTACTCCATGTGTATATACAGTTAAAGTCGGAAGTTTACATACACCTTAGCCAAATACATTTAAACTCAGTTTTTCACAATTCCTGACAATTAATCCTAGTAAAAATTCCCTGTCTTAGGTCAGTTAGGATCACCACTTTATTTTAAGAATGTGAAATGTCAGAATAATAGTAGAGAGAATGATTTATTTCAGCTTTATTTCTTTCATCACATTCCCAGTGGGTCAGAAGTTTACATACACTCAATTAATATTTGGTAGCATTGCCATTAAATTGTTTAACTTGCGTGAAACATTTTGGGTAGCCTTCCATAAGCTTCCCACAATAAATTGGGTGAATTTTGGCCCATTCCTCCTGACAGAGCTGGTATAACTGAGTCAGGTTTGTAGGCCTCCTTGCTCGACCACGCTTTTTCAGTTCTGCCCACACATTTTCTATGGGATTGAGGTCAGGGCTTTGTGATGGTCACTGCAATACCTTGACTTTGTTGTCCTTAACCCATTTTGCTACAACTTTGGAAGTATACTTGGGGTCATTGTCCATTTTGAAGACCCATTTGTGACCAAGATTTATCTTCCTGACTGATGTCTTGAGATGTTCCTTCAATATATCCACGTAATTATCCCCTTCCTCATGATGCAATCGATTTTGTGAAGTCCACCAGTCCCTCCAGCAGCAAAGCACCCCCACAACAGGATGCTGCCAACCCAGTGCTTCACGGTTGGGATGGTGTTCTTCGGTTTGCAAGCCTCCCCTTTTTCCTCCAAACATAACATTGGTCATTCTGGCCAAACAGTTCTATTTTTGTTTCACCAGACCGGAGGACATTTCTCCAAAAAGTACGGTCTTTGTCCCCATGTGCAGTTGCAACCCGTAGTCTGGCTTTTTTATGGTGGTTTTGGAGCAGTGGCTTCTTCCTTGCTGAGCGGCCTTTCAGGTTATGTCGAAATAGGACTCGTTTTACTGTGGATATAGATGCTTTTGTGCCTGTTTCCTCCAGCATCTTCACAAGGTCCTTTGCTGTTCTTTTGGGATTGATTTGCACTTTTCTCACCAAAGTACGTTCAACTCTAGGAGACAGAACGCCTCTCCTTTCTGAGCGATATGACGGCTGCGTGGTCCCATGGTGTTTATACTTGCGTACTATTGTTTGTAGAGAAGAATGTGGTACCTTCAGGCGTTTGGAAATTGTTCCCAAGGATGAACAAGTCTTGTGGAGGTCTACAATTTTTTTCTGAGGTCTTGGCTGATTTGTTTTGATTTTCCCATGATGTCAAGCAAAGAGGCACTGAGTTTGAAGGTAGGCCTTGAAATACATCCACAGGTACACCTCCTATTGACTCAAATTATGTAAATTACCTATCAGAAGCTTCTAAAGCCATGACATCATTTTCTGGAATTTTCCAAGCTGTTTAAAGGCACAGTCAACTTAGTGTATGTAAACTTCTGACCCACTGGAATTGTGAAACAGTGAATTATAAGTGAAATAATCTGTCTGTAAACAATTGTTGGAAAAATGACTTGTGTCATGCACAAAGTAGATGTCCTAACCGACTTGCCAAAACTGTAGTTTGTTAACAAGAAATTTGTGGAGTGGTTGAAAAATTAGTTTTAATGACTCCAACCTAAGTGTATGTTAGCTTTTGACTTCAACTGTATATCATACACACACCGCAAACACCCTCTGTACATTCTTCCTTCCTGTGATATTCTGCTCTGTTTCCTCATTCTGTGAATCAGGAACTAAACAGCTTTGTAATCTAAGTTCAATGATCATGGATATGCTATCTATCTTCATGGTGATGACTCTCGTAGGAAAATGTAAAGGTCGGTAATTATTTTTATCAACAGTTTTAAGACTTGAATAATAGGGTTTGTGAGTCTACAATCGAGGAGCTTGTTTCTAACTTTGGAAACCTTTTTCTCTCTCAAAGGGAACACTTATCTAAATTATCAAGAGAAAGAGGAAGCTATATCCCTACAATGTGAAGAGAGAATTTGGCAAGTTGATCTAGATGAAGACAACATAGTGGATTGCACTTTTAATTGCAGTCTTAGTGACAATGAGAAGAAATGTGACCGAGATTTGACGTGCAAGAATACAGCATTTGAATTAGAAAAAACCCCCTGCAAAAACATGATCAAACAATGTTCAAATATGAAATTGGAGAAACACGTCACTGGATACTTTGCATGTTTTCGCACCTTTCCATCAAACGACAAATTCATATTCCCCTTTAAACCTTCAAAAGATCAGGTGGAATCATTTATTATGGCATTTGTTGAACCAGAGTGTAAGTTCACATTTCCTAACTTTCACAATTTCTAAATGATATACAACTCACATTACAGTATACTGTACAATATATTGTATATAGACATATCTGTTTATGAAAATATTTAACATCAAATTATGTTCTGTTTCTGTAGTGGTGATACGCTACCCTGGTGTGGAAACTAAAACGTCTGTTACCAAACAGCATGGAGAATCAGTCAACCTTACATGTAATTTCACAGTAGCCAAAAATTACTCTAACTTTCCATTTTCAGTGTATTGGATCAAAACCATCAGTGGCAACAGTAGCACATGTCTTTATTCTTATTATTTTGATAGTAATGTACAATTATATGACCACCATTGTCTTATTGATGAGGCCCTGCTGAAACGAAGGTCAAATACTTCATCTGAAACCCTAACAAAACCTACATTTTATAACCTTAAGATCAGCAATGCCACATATTCAGACAGCGGACAGTATGTATGTGCCTTACAGGTGCTTAAGAATAGAAAAGGGCACTGGAAGGTAATAACTAATGTCACAGTCACTGTGAATGGAGAATTCAACAACCACACCAACAGGAATGACACAGCCTCGTTATATCCTCCTGGTGAGTCACAGTATATTGTTATTACTAATACATAAAATGATCATGAATAATACCTAATTGATCTTCATTCTGAATGCTTTGTGTTTTATTAAAAGGGGATCCTTACATAACAGCCTATGAAGTGGGAGCCTTGTTCATCTCCTGCCTGTTTGTTACTGCCATTGTCATTGTCATGATGAAAAATACCAGGATTTCGCAAGGTGAGTAAAAACCCACATACTGTATGTTCTATCATCAGGTATGTGTTGTTGTTGTTTTGAAATCATATAATGTTATTGACATGGGCTTTCTGTTTCTTTCTTCCTCCAGCAGAATCTCACACTCTGAGAATGAAAAGGTATTTCATTATTTGAAAATAACATTTCCGATAGCCATGAATTAATTACATGTTTCTGATATGGAATTTTATTATAATAAATACTTTATTTAATCATTGCAGAGAACAAGATGGAGAGGAGACTCTTAACTCAGACTGTAAGTTGGCATATTATTTCCGTAGAAGGAATTTGCAGTACTGACAGATTTTCAAACCCATCTAACCCCACTGCTTCCTCTTTCTTGGTGTAGGCTCCCCATATGCTGAGGGCAGAGGAGAGGATGAGGGGCTCTACTCACTTCTGAAGCTGACTGAAGTGAGAGATCCTGTGACTGCACAGAACGGAGCTGAAGAACATGCTGCTGTTGCTGTCGAGACCTATTCTGTAGTCATGCTCAATACTGAGTATGAGGCCTTTGACCCCCAGGCCACTCAGACATAATCCACCTGCTCCCTCAGGATTGGAGTGAAAGTATGAGTTACTAGCAGCCAATAGTTACTCATAGGATGTAGATAAAGTGAGCTAAAGATAATGTTTTCATGATTGGTCTTTCATATTGGATTTAGACCAGGATTGGGTGGGGCTGCCAGGGGTTTGTTTGGGATGAAGGGTGGGAGGGGTTGAGTGTCGGTTAAAAAAACATTTGTGATTCTTATTGATTGTACAGGTTATGTGACTCAATAAAAAACTTAGCTCACAAAAATGAAGTTACATTAAAGAGAAAAGGAGGATTTACTTTCTTTTTTAATTGAATGTTTTTGTGTTTATTCGTGCTCTACTGAACATTTCCACTAGATGGTGCTAGTGCTCAGAACTACTGTTGTGCTTACTGTTTCTCTGATATATAGTGTAATATGTGTGATTACCTAATTATTTTGTAACATTGAATAAACATTGCAGAAATAAAATGTACGTGATTTTTGGGGGGGAGGGGGGGTCCATGATACTCAATCATTGCAATATGAATTGGATTATCAATAGGCGACAGTGTATACTATACATGATTAATCAAATCAAAATTAGTCGTAAATAGACATAAATGAATGGACCAGACGGTGCTTGAGGAATCAAGAGAGTAAGATATAGCACTTTCTGGGGCCCTCCCTACCCTCCGTTGTAGGTCAAAAGCCCTTAAGTTTATTTTTTCTTCCTTTTTTATCTTAAATCTGAACAGGAGTCAGTTACAGTTGGTCCCAGATCTGTGCTTGAGGGTGCAACATAGACCGATGCTCCTCCGCTGTCTGTCTCCTCCCGAATGTAAACATGGCCGTTGTGTCCATAGCAAAAAGCATAGCAAAGCCTTGGATATAATGCTGCTAGCTAGCTTAAATACGAAAGTTGTCACTGCTGTATGCCAGCAGGGTTTACGTTGTGGAGTTCTTCTCTAGTAAGATTAGTGAATTAACTCACGGTCTGCAGCGAGGCGTTCGCAAAGTTCTGCGAATGGAATGCTTGCTAGTTAGCTAAAGCTAGCTAGGTTGTTTGACGAAGTAAAACTTGCTTGCTAGCAGCTAACTACAAGGCTAGCTGGCTACTAGTAACTTGCTCGCGAGGAGGACACCCAGAGCTCGCCAGCACAGTACAGCAGCTGTGTTGACACGAAACGAAAGGAGATACACAGCAACAATCCCAGCCTGATCCAGATGGGGAAATCTATCTCTAAAAATTGACTGTATTGTTGACTACTTCACATTTTCAGCAATTTATTTTTTAGCTGTTATTGTGCTAGCTAACGTACAAGTTAGTTAACGTTTGACATTCTTTTTTCACTGAAATCTTGGAAGTATCCATTAATCATCTTTAGTTATTGGACTCAAGCTATTAATAATGTTTTCTATGAAGCCCTTGAAACCAACATTTAAATCCTACCTTCTGCCTGTACAGGTGAGTAACCTTACTTGACTAGCAAAGTTACTCTGTCCTCAGTATACTAACAGTTACTTGCTATTACTGAGCAGTTAGCTAGCTAGGATTACTTGTTCAATTCACTAGCTATATGTTGTGCATAATTTAGTTAGCTTATTATAGACTAACAAACTGTCTCTGTTTTATATTTCATGCAGACTGATCTGAAAAAAACTCCACAGCCACCTATCAAGAAGTTAGAGGCCAAGTTACTTCCAGGTGAGTTTACTGTTCCCTCTGCCACAGCTAGCTTGTTGTTTCTGACTGTTCTATTTGTAACTAACAATTATGTTCTGAATATGTAGAGGCTACATAAATTAAACCACCCATCAAAATATCCCGCTCCTGAAAAATAACCAGTAAAGGCTGACCTCATCCAGCTATAGTCTTTCTTCTCATGCTAAGGTAGAAGATGATTGATATTTCAATGACCAGCCAGTGAAAACTCCCATATCTCTTCAGCTAAATGTAATTTCTTGTTTTGAATGTGTTGTCTATCAGTGCACCTCACTTGTGGTTTTCCCCACAGGTCTTTGGCATCCCTTATTGTCGCATCATTAGGCTGTGGTAATCTCATCCAACTGAAAGTCTATTTTCTCTGGGCTATCTCAAGTCACCATGGCAATGCGGTGCCTGCCTGGCCCCCTTTTCATCACTGCAACTAACTGTGCATAATTTAGCCTTAGTTAACAATGGGCTGGTTCAGATATGCCTCCTGATTTTGCAGTCAAATCCCAGCTCAGAGAGGATGCGAGTTGGTTAATGACTGTGTCTTAAGGAGGTTACAATAAGAGATTCACAAGGGTATTTCCTGTTCACAGAGCATCGGTCACTGAAAACTATTTTTTGCCTTTTGTGTGTTTTTCTTCGCAACTTTGAATTTTTAATGCGTGGCAGGGCCTCAGGTTTGTTTACTTTTTTCCATTTTGTTGGCAGTGTTTGTGTGTGAGCTGAACTGACACCCAACCTCTCCATATTACATTTTTCTCCAGTGTATTAAGATAAACAAGGAGACATTTAAAGAGAATGGAAATAATGAAAACTCTATATGTGTCTAACCACCACTCATTAATCTGTGTACAGGGAGGGGCCATGACCCTCCACTCAATTCATGTTGCCCCCCCATAAACTATTGTTGCAAAAAAGCCAACAACATTCTTAAGCATTTCGGTTCATTCATGGCTGTTCTGGAGGCGGAAGCTCACTGATATAATGGAGCAAGATTGAGAAACACTTGACCATATAACCTTGAAGTATCATTAGGCCTATATCTGAGTCTGAGGACAAGTTGTGAATCAGAGGTTGTGCTGTGGGATGAATTTCCCTTTGAGGCGTTCACTCCTTATAATTAAGCAACAGAGGATGGACCTTCCTTCATTCTAAAATAGAAGTGCCTTGCCTGGTTGTTCTTACGCTGCTGAAATAAAAGCAAAACCTCTCTCTTGCACTCTATTGCTATTTCCTCTGCTTTGCAGGGCTCTACACTGACTTAAATTGGAAAATGTTTGCGTACACAAATACATTTAGGAGCACAATGACTAATATTTGATGTAATAAAACTAGAATCCTTCATTTTTTTAAATTGCCCAGCAATATTTAGGCGCATATGTGAGTAAAACTGTCCCACTGTATAGCCCTGCTTTGGCTGTATAGTTTTACCCTTATCTATTTCAGTTGATTATTTTAAGAGGCTGGTATGTTTTATAGAGGGATACCGGTTGTTCCTTGACTGGAGGTTTAGCTATTGTTATTGCTGGGTTCTGCCAGTGTGTTTCAATGAATGCTGCCAGTGAAAGTAAACATGACTCACTCACGCAGTGCCACCTGGCCTTGCTTTACAAAATACCATAGTCACCTCCTCACCCTCAACCTGACTACGAACAGTTTAGCCTACATTGAATCTCAGGTTTGATTTTACACTATGGTCTATGATCTGATCTTTAGTTCATGGCTCTGTGAGGGTGGCCCTGAATGGATAGACTTTGGCTTTATTTGTGGGCATCCCAGCTCCTCGGTAGTGTTGCTATGCGACTTGAATGTGACCCATTCAAAAGGGTCTCTGATTGAATGATCCATTCAAGTCCACACCAAACTGACCAGACAGAGGACCACAGTGGGGCTAACTCATCTCAGCAAATCATCTCAATTGTCCTCCTCTCTCTTCTATCTTCCCCTCTCTCTCTCTCTCTCTGTTCATCTGTCCTCCTCCCTTAATTTCTGTAGTTCTCTGTTTATCTCTCTGTCCTCCTCAGATTCTCTCTTCATCCCTGGCTGGATCCTTTGCTGGGTGCCCACCTCTAATTAGTGAACTGTCTGGTTGGGTTTCTCCCTCTTCTCTCTGAATGTTTTTCTTTTTCTCCTCCTCTAGGCCTAGTTCTCTCACCCCCACACTCTCTCTCTCTCTTTGTATGTGACCTGTGTTTCTGGAGTGTGTGTTGGTGTCCAAACATAGACGACCAACATTGACTGTTTTGTTTAGGCTCCTCGCTGACACACTGTCACCTTTATGACACACGTTCATCTGAACTGTAGACATCTGTAATGATAGTTAGACAGGTACTGTAATAGATGCTGTTGTTTTCTCAGTAGGAGAATGTGAGCTGAGGCCTCTCCTGAGGCGGTGGAAAAATGTGCCTAGCAGCGATGTTTGCATGAGGCAAAGCTAACTCTCTGTACTCCCAAACACATTCTCACCTCTCTGGCCCACATACTCCTACTGTCCTCAGTCTCTCTTCACCACTTAGTTTGTCAGCACATGAGTTCTGCTCCGTTAATCACACAAGCTAGGCTAATATGGGCAAAGTCATGAGTTTCTCAAAATGACGTGTCGCTATCCATCAGCAATGTGATGGTGTTACTGGCACACTGTACTCTACTATTGTACAGGTGGAATGCTGAAGCATATCTGTCCCTTTAACTGCCATCTTTGTGTTGTGACTGAGGCATTTCTCCCTGGTCTCGTGTGACTCAGAGGATTGTGATAATCACTGTATACGGAGACCATGTTGGGTCTCTGAGCCTGTGTCCCTCACCACCAGATGTCCAAACTGTGATCTGGTCTGCTAGGTGCTGTACACAAACACAGGTGGCCTGCTTTGAAAGCTTCAAAACCCCAGGAAGCAAAGCAGGTTGTGGTTAGTTGGGTCAGTTGGCAGGAGTGATCACATGAATAGCCCTATTTGATTTAGGGTTTTGTGGACTTAGTCAAGAAGGAGAACCAGATCCTAGGAAGTGTTTGTTTCCACCAGTATGGTTACAGGATATACATGTTTTTGACATGCCAATCACACACAGGATAGGCCTTGTGATTGTTCTGAATCTGTGTTACTTCTGGTCACATGATAGACCACGACCTTGGCCAACTGACATTTATCTGAATAGGCACTGAAAGTAGCCAACTCTGTGATAAACAGAGAGTGCTATGATGTAAGCGGTTGATGACATGACCACAGTACTGTTTGTTAGATGTTGTGGTAACCCAGGTTACTTACTGGCAGAGTTGCAGTCCAGTGGGGGTGAAAGGCTGCAGTCCAGGCAGTTACTGTACCCTTTGTGTCAGACCTGTCAGCATTCTGCCTTCACAAAAGAGTTGTTAATTCATCAAGCCAGCAGATTATTAGACCCAGTTTTGGAAGTAAACACAGTAGTGATGGATGAGGGTGATGGTGGGCAGTTGCTGACTGGTCCCACAATTACAAGAGCGACAACCTATTTCTTCAGTCTCTCCTCTGTCTCTGTTCCTTGTCTGATCTTAATCCATGCTGTGAAACATGACAGTAGAACTCCACCCTACTATCCCCACTCCTCATCTTCAATAAGACTCACAGGCCATAAAGTTTTATTGTTACATTCTTGTGCATACATTAAACAACTTGTGATGCAGTGACATGGGTGATATAATGTAGCTTGTAAACAATGTTTAACATGGAGTACAGGCAAGAACAAATAGGCCTAGCCTTGGGCGTAATTCATAAGTAACATGTTCACGTTTGTTTATTCGTCATATACAAGGAGTAGCCTACACAGTGCAAGATTCACCTGCAAGTCAGCATTTCATTGCACCGTGTACTCCATGTGTATATACAGTTAAAGTCGGAAGTTTACATACACCTTAGCCAAATACATTTAAACTCAGTTTTTCACAATTCCTGACAATTAATCCTAGTAAAAATTCCCTGTTTTAGGTCAGTTAGGATCACCACTTTATTTTAAGAATGTGAAATGTCAGAATAATTGCAGAGAGAAGGATTTATTTCAGCGTTTATTTCTAGCATTGCCATTAAATTGTTTAACTTGCGTAAAACGTTTCGGGTAGCCTTCCATAAGCTTCCCACATTCAGTTGGGTGAATTCTGGCCCATTCCTCCTGACAGAGCTGGTGTAACTGAGTCAGGTTTTTAGGCCTCCTTGCTCGCACACGCTTTTTCAGTTCTGCCCACACATTTTCTATGGGATTGAGGTCAGGGCTTTGTGATGGTCACACCAATACCTTAACTTTATTGTTTCTAAGCCATTTTGCCACAACTTTGGAAGTATGCTTGGTTTTTTTTCCATTTGGAAGACCCATTTGCGACCAAGCTTTAACTTCCTGACTGATGTCTTGAGATGTTGCTTCAATATATTCACGTAATTATCCCCTTCCTCATGATGCCATCTATTTTGTGAAGTGCACCAGTCCCTCCTCCAGCAAAGCACCCCCACAACATGATGCTGCGACCCCCGTGCTTCACGGTTGGGATGGTGTTCTTCGGCTCGCAAGCGTCCCCCTTTTTCCTCCAAACATAACGATCGTCATTATGGCCAAACAGTTCTATTTTTGTTTCATCAGACCATAGGACATTTCTCCAAAAAGTACGGTCTTTGTCCCCATGTGCAGTTGCAAACCGTAGTCTGTCTTTTTTATGGTGGTTTTGAAGCAGTGGCTTCTTCCTTGCTGAGCAGCCTTTCAGGTTATGTCAATATAGGACTCGTTTTACTGTGGATATAGATGCTTTTGTGCCTGTTTCATCCAGCATCTTCACAAGGTCCTTTGCTGTTATTTTGGGATTGATTTGCACTTTTCGCACCAAAGTACGTTCATCTCTAGGAGACAGAAAGCGTCTCCTTCCTGAGCAGTATGACGGCTGCGTGGTCCCATGGTGTTTATACTTGCATACTATTGTTTGTACAGATGAATGTGGTACCTTCAGGCATTTGGAAATTGTTTCCAAGGATGAACCAGACTTGTGGAGGTCTACAATTTGTTTTCCTGAGGTCTTGGCTGATTTCTTTAGATTTTCCCATGATGTCAAGCAAAGAGGCACTGAGATTGAAGGTAGGCCTTGAAATACATCCTTAGGTACACCTCCAATTGACTCAAATGATGTCAATTAGCCTATCAGAAGCTTCTAAAGCTATGACATAATTTTCTGGAATTTTCCAAGCTGTTTAAAGGCACAGTCAACTTAGTGTATGTAAACTTCTGACCCACTGGAATTGTAATACAGTGAATTATAAGTGAAACAATCTGTCTGTAAACAATTGTTGGAAAAATAACTTGTGTCATGCACAAAGTGGATGTCCTAACCGACTTGCCAAAACTGTAGTTTGTTAACAAGAAATTTGTGGAGTGGTTGAAAAACAAGTTTTAATGACTCCAACGTAAGTGTATGTAAACTTCCGACTTCAACTGTGAATGTACGGTCAGGCTCTAATTTGAGTGTACGGTCAGGCTCTAATTTGAGTGTACGGTCAGGCTCTAATTTGAGTGTACGGTCAGGCTCTAATTTGAGTGTACGGTCAGGCTCTAATTTGAGTGTACGTTCAGGCTCTAATTTGAGTGTACGGTCAGGCTCTAATTTGAATGTACAGTCAGGCTCTAATTTGCTCATAGACAATGCAGTGTATAATCTAAACGAATGCATCAAAAGGAACCAGCTAAATAGAAAGTGACAGATTACAGCTGGGCTGAATGGGTTAAAGTCTTGCTGACTCTGAGGGAAAAACTGTCATTTTGACATGTGATGATCCTGTTTACAGTGCTGGGCCTGGTTCTCTTTGGCTGTTCCCTGCCTGTCCTACGGTAACCCTCTGCAAAGCTGCTCCAGCTGTTATAGTTTAGCGATGCTGTAGTGTCACTCACAACCATACTGCCACGATATAAAACGAGAGGGAATCACCACTGCACTGCATTCATGTACTAGTCTATCATACAGTCTCTTCTACTTTAGGTCTTCACTTCATGCAATTGTAAATTCATGCTTAATCTATCATGAAATGCCAGGATATTTGCACTATGCAAAGGTAGCAGCTGCATTCATTGAACTGGTCATTGTTTAGATTTGAAGTGTTTAAGAGAGACAATGGTTTGTCATAAACATTCATGTCCTTCAATGTTGCCAGCGAGGTTGAGAGCTAATTACTGTCAGACCTCTTAGGTCCCTGTTCAGTGACACAGGAAATGGCAACATCAATAAAAACAACATGAATGGTTTAGTCTAGAAAGTTAAGGCCTAGTTTAGGACTGGGTACACCTGTCTTTGATGAAGAGGGGTTTTGATCTGGATGTAAAACTTGAGAGGAGGACCTCGATCCATCAAGCAGCCTTACTAACCAAAGCAGTCTTTGTCCGTTTGAGGCTGGGCTCAGTTGAAAGTTTATGCTGAGTTCTCAGTTTTCTTAATGGCAGATTGTTTTCCCAGGAGGAGGACAGCTAGGCCCACCTGATCCCCATTCTCTGGCTTATGGGGTTTTCCTGGCAAGCCTGTAGTGCATGGGCTGAGTCTGTGAACTCCCACTGAATGGCCAGAGAGAGAGAAGGATCCTGGAGTAGAAACAGTCAGCAGTGTATGTGACTCATCATGGGCTCTTTTTTTTTATATTGAAAAATATATACCTCTTGGAGCTGTGTGCATCTGGGCTATGGAGGTAATTAAAAACATCTGTTTGTGAGGAGGAAAGTAAAGTCCTGTAAATGGAGGGAACCCTCTTTGGTTCAGACACCAGGTTGTTGTCAGGCTGTGGGTGTTTGTGTTTTGTCCTGAGATGCTACTGGAACCAAAGAGGGGTTAAAGAGTAGAGATCACAACGGGTAACTAGGCCTATAGGTTAGGCAACAGACAGTGTTGTGTTGACCTCCTCTGTCATGAAGAGGTCTAGCTATTCTATGACAGGTATTTCCATCACCCTGACCCAACGCCTCAGACTGGAATGTGGGATCATTAGAGCCAATTCGAGGGCCTGAGAGGAGAAATGCACAGATCACTCTCCGGCAGCGTAACAGGATGCCTCTGGCTGGATGGCAGAATCCTGAATGAGACTAGGAGATAGACATCTCAGTATGTATGTGATCATTCCACTTCCATAGCACATTTTCCCAAGCTTCATTCATGTCATATTACTCAGCCATCAGCCCATGTTTTGTTTCATTGCTATAAGACTTAAAATAACTTTGGTTAACACTCACACCTTCAATTTCTGTCCATTTTAGGCCTATGTTTTCTACCTCTTTTCTTTGAAACCTAAATGTCATGGTTCATGTTACTTCCTGTTTGTCATCCTCAGGGGAGATTGTGGTGAACGAAGTGAGCTTTGTGAGGAAGTGCATCGGAGCAGATGGCAGCCATGGTGACCTGTGGGGGAAGCTGATATGCACCAACTTCAAGGTTTCCTTCATCACCCATGATGCCCTCCCCAAGCAGGTATATTTTCAATGTGAGTGCACTCCATTGGAGGCTGCTGAGGGGAGGATGGCTCATAATAATGACTGGAACGGCGAGAGTGGAATGGCATCAGACACATGGAAACCGTGTGTTGATGTATTTGATACCATTTCACTGATTCCGCTCCAGCCATTACCACAAGCCCGTCCTCCCTAATTAAGGTGCCACCAACCTCCTGTGGTACACTGTGTGCCTCTCTCCCAAAAATGACTGTAGCTCTATGGGCTAGTTATCCAGACACGGATTAATCCGAGACAATCTCCATTACAATGTATTTTTAGTCCAAGACTAGTCTTAATCTGTTTCCTGGGAGACTGGCCCTACATGATCACACCTGAGTTTATTGGAGAAAGTGTGGTCAAGGCTGTCACATGATAAGCAACATGTGGGATTGGCCTGTTGTCTGTCGTGAAATAACCATCAACAAAAAGGTTTGTAAGACACTGGTGTCTTTCTTCCAGTGTCAGATGTTTTATGTAACTTTCCACCCTGTGCTTTTAGACCACCTGTTTTGTGTTAAGCTTATTTTGATGCCTTCACCTCTTAAACAACTTAAGTGAGTCATCCCAGATCTGTTTACTTGAAAAACAAAAGTTTATAGGACTCGTGGAAGGATTGCACTGCTCTGGGAAATCAGCCTTGATCTTAAAGGTCCTCATTGATGGCAAAATTGTGGATTTGCCTTTCAGTGCAAATGGGGTAACTTTTAGATTCACACATTTGCTCGAAAGTTGTCAATGATCTCCATTCATCAGCTGATTCCATGTTAATCATTACTTTTCACTGAAATACAAAAACGACAGTATCATCATCAGTGTTCCTGGCAGAGCATTTCCAGATGGTTCAAATATTCTCCTCTCAGCTGTTGATAACATGTGGTGCGCTCCAATTAAAACCTCTGGTCTCCCTGGAACTATTGTGTGCTTTTCCCCCAGGTACCTCCACTCCTCACCATGTTGATCTCTGTGTTCTGTTCTCTCAGAGGTTCCAGGTTGCCAACCGTCTGCTTGGAGAGCACGATGTTCCCCTGGCGTGTGTGGAGCAAGTGGTGACAGGTAAGACCATGTGCTATTATGCTAACCATGGTGATGAGATGCCAAACAAACTCAAACAGCAATCGCCACCAAAATATAACTCTCAGTGGAAAGTAGCCTACTCATATGACACTGGCAGTCCCTTTAGTCCAGAAATAAAGAGCAGTTTAGGTCCTGACAGGTAATGTTTTTTTTTAATAGCCTGTGTAAAATAAATTACCTATGAAACGCATTGCCCCCCACGATTCTGTCTTTATGACCGATATAATGGATTTTGTAAGACCCCCACACTTCTTGGACCGCTGCAGCTGTAATGCTTCATCTACACCCAGCTGTTGAATTATGAATGCACAATGGACAGGTTGTGCTCTCCTCCTTTGAAATCCCCATGAATGTTTTTTTTCTGATGGCTGAGGGACCAGTCGGACCTCTCAGATCCAATCACGTCCCATATGGCTGACCCCAGTCTCTGTGTTTAGGCTGATACCAGGCTGATTTTTGACACACACCATTGACTTAAACCAGTTTTGGTGACTGCCTGCCTGCTCCCCCTGGTCACCGATCCATTTCTAGTATCTACATAGATGAGGTCATAGCCCAGACAGAGGGCCCTGGCTGAAAAGCCTGTTCCGGATTAACCTTGTTTGTGTAACTCATAGCCTCGCTCTCTGCTGACATGGCTGGGAGCGTGGCGCTGTTGTGCTGAGCTGATAAAGCATGAAGCAATGTTTTCTACTCAGTACGCCCTCAACAAAGGTCCTTTATGAGAGCCTTGGCTTGGCAAAAACACTGACCCAACACTCCACCCACCACAAACCGAGAAGAGGCATTGGTCTTATCCTTGTCTGGTAAGGTAGTGAAGGTGTGTGAAGGTGGTGGTACACAGGCCAAGATTAGATTCCTGGTGTGCCATGGAAACATGCAAATCATCCCCTTCTGGTTCTAAGATCATTATATACTGAACAAAAATATAAACGCAACATGCAACAATTTCAAGATTTTACCGAGTTACAGTTCATATAAAGAAATCAGTGAATTGAAATAAATTAATTAGGCCCTAATCTATGGATTTCACCAGTGGTGGAAAAAGTTACCAATTGTCATACTTGAGGAAAAGTAAAGATACCTTTATAGAAAATGACTCAAGTTAAAGAGAAAGTCACCCAGTAAAATCCTACTTTAGTAAAAGTCTAAAAGTATTTGGTTTTCAATATACTTAACTATCAAAAGAAAATGTAATTGATCAAATATACTTAAGTATCAAAAGTATGAATCATTTCAAATTCCTTATATTAAGCAAACCAGACAGCACCATCTTCTTGTTTTTTGTTTATTTACAGATTACCAGGGGCACGCTCTAACACTTAGACATCATTTACAAATAAAGCATGTGTTTAGTGAGTCCGCCAGATCAGAGGCAGTAGGGATGACCAGGGATGTTTTCTTGATTAGCGTGTGAATTAGACCATTTTCCTGTCCTGCTAAGCATTCAAAATGTAACGAGTACTTTTGGGTGTCAGGGAAAAGGTAGAGTAAAAAGTACATACTTTTGTTTAGGAATGTAGTGAAGTAAAAGTTGTCAAAAATATAAATAGTAAAGTAGCTAGCTACTTCCAGACACAAATAAGAGAACACCTCACTCTGACTATTTTACTCACCCAAGCAGGGCTGGTTATCCAAAGTGTTTGTGACTGTAACTGTGCTGCTGGCAACAATAGCCAGAATTAACAATGTCCATTGAGAACGAAAAACGACTATACCACTTAGCTAAGAATGACGTGAATAATCAGGTTAATAAACGTTGGGTAGTTAGTTAGATTATAGTTAATATACTGCCTATCAAGTTCGATGTATAATTTGCAAACTAACGTTAGGTTACGTTAACTAGCTAACATACCGGTACATACTGTTGTAATGCTGTGCGGTTCTTAAGGATAGCATAACTAACAAATTGTCAGCCAACATAACGTATAACGTAACTTATTTGAAGTCATTACTTTATAACATTGCTCAACATTTGTCAAATCAATGAATTTGTATCTTAAGACCAATAAGCATACTACATACATACTCAATAAATGTATTTTGTCTTTTCTGAATGACGTATCCACTCACTGACGCTCCCTGCCGGTCCGAGCGGGTCCCGTTTCTGCTCTGTTTAGTCGGAGTGTGGGGCTCCCTGCCACGTCTAACGCAACCTCGGTCTCCCCAGGAGCAATCAGCAAACGGAGTTAGTCGTCCCGTCCTTGTCGCCAAATTGTCAGAGGAAGAGAGACTGCAGATTCTTTCAAACAACAATTTTATTACAAGATTTGCAAAAATGAAGCAATCAACCATCACTAATAGTCAGAGTTGAAAGCTCTATGAACAGAGTTGGCTCTCAGCTTTTATAGAAAAGTTCAACCTCTTTGTTTATGTGGCAGTTAGCAGATGTGTGCAAACGGGTGGGGAACATAGTGTATAAAAGGTGTTTAGTTTGTCTCTGTAGATAGCTGACGTTGCCACCATTGTCTGTTCTTTCCTGCAAGTTTCCATACAGAGGAGTTCCTACAGATAGTACAAACGGGATGTCACATACTGCGGTCGCACCCAGCTCTTATCTGTACACCGAGACTTATAACTGTCCCACAAGACAACAAGCCTGCATCAGTGGAAAAAACACTATCATATAACAATGGACAGTTATCTAAGTCAAAACAGCATAGTATGTCTAATTTAGTAATTTTCCACGACAACATTACTACAGCCAGCATGCCAATTGCACACTGTCAACTTGAGACATCTGTGGCATTGTGTTGTGTGACAAAACTGCACATTTTAGAGTGGCTTTTTATTGTCCCCAGCACAAGGTGCACTTGTATTTCAGCTCATGAGACATGGCACCAACACTTTACATGTTGCGTTTATAATGGAAAATGTTTTACCATATGTAATACTCGAGGAACCTCTGAAAAAGACTATTCTGTATTCAGAATAACATAAGTATATTTAGAGTATTACCCCATAAAGGGTCATCCGAACATGAAGAATGAAGTTCCTCATTTGTTTTTAGACAGCTCAGGTCTGGAGGATCAATTTCACTTCCTACTTGGTTGAATTTCTCTGAAGCTCTGTGGTGACATAGATAATCAGTTTTTCTGTGGAATCTTTGGTCACTCAGCTGCCCACTTCCCACATGTACATTACCCCACACTATACTAGTGTTGTCCCAGATCTGTACTGTATGTGCTTTAGCCCAACTTCTCTAAAAAAAACATTAGGCTTACAGACCTGGGACCAGGCAACTACTGTTACTATTTGCTTATACATTAGCCCTAATATTGTGTGCACCTTAGCCACGCTCAAGGTACTAAACGATATCATAACCGCCATCGATAAAAGACAGTACTGTGCAGCCGTCTTCATCGACCTGGCCAAGGCTTTCGACTCTGTCAATAACTGCATTCTTATCGGCAGACTCAACAGGCTTGGTTTCTCAAATGACTGCCTCGCCTGGTTCACCAACTACTTCTTAGACAGAGGTCAGTATGTCAAATCGGAGGGCCTGTTGTCCGGACCTCTGGCAGTCTCTATGGGGGTACCACAGGGTTCATTTCTCGGGCCAACTCTTTTCTCTGTATATATCAATGATGTCGCTCTTGCTGCGGGTGATTCCCTGATCCACCTCTACGCAGACGACACCATCCTGTATACATCTGGCCCTTCTTTGGACACTGTGTTAACTAATCTCCAAACGAGTTTCAATGCCATACAACACTTCTTCCGTGGCCTCCAACTGCTCTTAAATGCTAGTAAAACCAAATGCGTGCTTTTCAACCGTTCGCTGCCCGTACCCGCCCACCTGACCAGCATCACTACTCTGACTGGTTCTGACTTAGAATATTTGGACAACTACAAATACCTAGGTGTCTGGCTAGACTGTAAACTCTCCTTCCAGACTCACATTAAGCATCTCCAATCCAAAATTAAATCTACAATCGGCTTCCTATTTCGCAATAAAGCCTCCTTCACTCATGCCGCCAAACATACCCTTGTAAAACTGACTATCCTACCGATCCTCGACTTCGGTGATGTCATTTACAAAATAGCTTCGAATACTCTACTCAGCAAACTGGATGCAGTCTATCACAGTGCCATCCGTTTTGTCACCAAAGCCCCTTATACCACCCACCACTGCGACCTGTATGCTCTAGTCGGCTGGCCCTCGCTACATATTCGTTGCCAGACCCACTGACTCCAGGTCATCTATAAGTCTATGCTAGGTAAAGCTCCGCCTTATCTCAGCTCACTGGTCACGATAACAACACCCACCCGTAGCACGCGCTCCAGCAGGTATATCTCACTGGTCATCCCCAAAGCCAACACCTCCTTTGGCCACCTCTCCTTCCAGTTCTCTGCTGCTAATGACTGGAACGAATTGCAAAAATCGCTGAAGCTGGAGACTTATAATTCCCTCACTAACTTTAAACATCAGCTATCAGAGCAGCTAACTGATCGCTGCAGCTGTACATAGCCCATCTGTAAATAGCCCATCCAATCTACCTACCTCATCCCCATATTGTTTTTATTTACTTTTCTTCTCTTTTGCACACCAGTATTTCTACTTGCACATCATCATCTGCGCATCTATCACTCCAGTGTTAATTTGCTAAATTGTAATTACTTCGCTACTATGGCCTATTTATTGCCTTACCTCCTCATGCCATTTGCACACACTGTATATAGACTTTCTTTTTTTCTAATGTGTTATTGACTGTATGCTTGTTTATTCCATGTGTAACTCTGTGTTGTTGTTTGTGTCGCACTGCTTTTCTTTATCTTGGCCAGGTCACAGTTGTAAATGAGAACTTGTTCTCAACTAGCCTACCTGGTTAAATAAAGGTGTTTTGTGTTTGTTCCTCTCAGTGAACGATGCTAAGGGGAAGCAGAAGGTTCTGTGTTCCAACCAGAAGCTAAAGTTTAATCCCACCGAGCTCATCCTTTACTGCAAGGACTTCCGAATCATCAGGTTCCGCTTCGATGAGGCTGGGCCCCAAAGCGCCAAGAAGGTTTGCGATATAAGCTTTCTGAACAAAATGGACACTTTTGATGTATAAACACTATATAAATGTACATGGTGTTGACTCTTGAATTGAACCTGAGGCTAGATACCAGCCATCTAGCATGGTAATCCTCCAACTCAACTCTGCCTCACCACTACAGTGGATTAGTTAAATGTAATGTAATTAGTTTCTAAGAGGATTTCACTGGTAATTCACTGTGGAGTGGAATGCCTCTGCTGTCAGTATAGCTGTTCCCAAAAGACTGCCACTGTCAGATTTAAATATTTTTTAATCATCTCTTGCTAGCCTACATGATTATCAGCGTTAAGTCCCATTATGTGAGTATGAGAGCAAACATGCTGCCAATGACACTAGTTAATCCTTTATTTTGGATGAGTAAGAATGCCATGTGTACTATGTCCTCTCCCAGAAAACCGAACAGGACTGTATGTGTATGGTAACCCCATTGACAAACACACTGAGGAGGCCCTTCTGGGGCGATGTAGGCTACCCTGTAGGCTGCCCTGTATCCTCCTTTCTGTGCTTTTCCTCCCCTCTCCACCCCTCTTCTCCCCTCTTCTATTTCTGACAGCAAAGCCAACAAACAGGCCTGGTAAGAGCATTCACCTGGAGTATTTATTTTTATTTATTTTTATTTCACCTTTATTTAACCAGGTAGGCTAGTTGAAAACAAGTTCTCATTTACAACTGCGACCTGGCCAAGGTAAAGAAAAGCAGTGCGACACAAACAACAACAACACAGAGTTACACATGGAATAAACAAGCGTACAGTCAATAACACAATATAAAAAAAGAAAGTCTATATACAGTGTTACCGAGCCCTGTGGGCCTGTTGAGCTCATTCTAGACAATGTGATGCTGTGTTCAGTGAGAAGGAGCCGGGTAAGAGGGAGAAGGAGCCGGGTAGGAGGGAGAAGGAGCCGTGTAGGTGGAAGAAGGAGCCGTGTAGGTGGAAGAAGGAGCCGTGTAGGAGGGAGAAGGAGCCGTGTAGGAGGGAGAAGGAGCCGTGTAGGAGGGAGAAGGAGCCGTGTAGGAGGGAGAAGGAGCCGTGTAGGAGGGAGAAGGAGCCGTGTAGGAGGGAGAAGGGAGCCGGGTAGGAGGGAGAAGGGAGCCGGGTAGGAAAGGAGCAGGGTAGGAGGAAGAAGGAGCCGTGTAGGAGGAGCCGGGGAGAAGGGAGCCGGGTAGGAGGGAGAAGGGAGCCTGGTAGGAGGGGAGAAGGGGAGAAGGGTAGGAGGGAGAAGGGAGAAGCGAGCAGGTTAGGGGGGAGAAGCAAGCAGGGTAGTGGAGAGAAGGAACCGGGTAGGAGGGAGAAGGAGCCACCCTGGATATAACCTGCAAGCCCCTTGGAACATATGAACCGGATAGAGAGGTTTTAAAGTCACCACAAAAAACATCCAGGGAACAAAACATGCATTCAGCCTTCTAGTTTCTGATCACTCTGCAACCACAGATGCTGTTGCACCTCAGGTTCTGGTCCAAAAGGGAATTCTGTGTTATGTGGAGTAAGGCCTCCAAGAGTTCTTAGCAGCAGCCCTGAGTCCTCTGCATGGCCGTGGCAGGGAGACCGCAGACCTCAGTATATCTTCCTGACAGCCTGCGTCTATGTACACACGTGACCTTAGATCTCCAGCCAGAGCGCATGGTGCATGCCACATGGGAGCAGTTTGTCAGAGAAAGGGGGAGGTAGCGCTTGAAGGGCCTCAACACACACCTGAAAGATATTGAACTAAGAAGTAACTGTTAACATTACCTGGCTACTCTGCCTTCCAGGGCCTTTTATTTTTTGGGGGGGTTTGGTAACTCATGACAATTTGATTTGTTGTGTCTCCTGGTTGTTTCTGATTACACATGGTGTTTTTTATGAATGGGTGTTTCTGCTGTAAGTATTGGAATGGTACGGAGTGGGATTTAACTGCACTTCCTGTGCCTATTTCTATATGGGGACACACAGTGTAATTACTGTGGGGAGCTAAACCAGGGCTTGGTCCTTGTTTTTCTTTGTGACATATGGAATGAAGCCATTCTATAATAGCTTATTATACCAAAGGAATTTACAGAGTTGGGAGCAGTCTCTCAAATATACACAGGCACATACATACATACATACATACATACATACATACATACATACATACATACATACATACATACATACATACATACATACATACATACATACATACATACATACATACATACACACACACACGTACACACATGCATGCATGCATACATACCATTTCCTTCCTTGTGTCCTGTGTTTTAGTCGCAGCTCCTCCAATGAATGGACAGCATTGTGTAATTCTATGCCACTGCCACCGATGGAAAGCTCCAAACGCCAGACTCAGCCCTCTATCCCAATAGAAATAGGCGTTCTGCTAAGGTTTGCTTTCCTAGGTTTCACTTAATTGAAATCCTGGCTGCCACGCTTAAGTCTGAATGCTTGTAGCAACTTAGCTACCCAGATAGTCCCAAGGCACACTTACAAATACATGAGTATGGTTCCATGGTTGAAGTCTTTCAAATGTTTGCCCTTGCTTTTCAACGTTTGCCTTTTATTAGAAATAGTGAGACATACCCTTCAAGGTGCAGAAAACATGACTTAGTGCCTCAGCTGTTGAGAATGTCTGGGCTAAATAATACATTCTGCTGTTTAAATGGTGGGATCTTGTAGTAAAGGTAGAGGCCTTGGCTACAAGGGGCACAGCTTGAAGTGTTATTGAAAATTCCCAAGCAGATTCCTGAGTCTTTAGCCAATAAAATCATCACCTCCAAATGAATAAAAACAACTCCTGTAAAAGGTGAACAGAAAAACACTCTGGCCGTGGTCAGCAGACTCCGAGGCAGCCAGAACGTGCCTCAGAGTGCATTTCAAAGACACAACTCATTGAAAAGGGACAGAATATCCTATGGAGTCACTGAAACCTGTCTCCATTCACAGTACAGAATTATCTGCCGTCACATCTTAAAGATTCTAGCAGACCATCTCCCTTAGATTGTATTGTTGGGGCCATGAGATTTTCCAGACTCCCTGACCTGACAAGTGGTGCATTTCCATACAGGATTTACCGCAGGGTTTTACCAAAAAGTCTAAGACTTTTCTGTTTCCATCTATGTGTGCCGGCACCCATGTCTCATTGGGCCATGGCTCCGGCAGATCTGCTCTCACCTGGGGCCAAAGCCAGGCCACTGCTACTTTTCAGCCTGCATTTACATAACAATGGTTACTATGAACTTTAACACCTCACAAAGCAACTGTTTTGATTCTTCAGAGGTTGTTTATTCTGCTCTTTACTAGTCCTCACTGCCAGCCTTAGCTATGGAAACAATTTCCCTAGTATAATATAAAGGCTGTAAAGGCGTTACAGTCAAAAAGCAGCAAAGGAAAACTTCCAGGCTCGTATAACTAGGCCCTACAGTGCATTCGGAAAGTATTCAGACCCCTTGACTTTTTCCACATTTTATGTTATGTTACAGCCTTATTCTAAAATGTATTAAATCGTTTTTTCCCCCCTCAACAACCTTAACACAATACCCCATAATGACAAAGCAAAACAAGTATATATATATTTTTTTATTTGCTAAGATTTCTAAAAACTTGTTTTTGCTTTGTCATTATGGGGTATTGTGTTGAGGGGAAAAAAACATATATATTTATTTATTTCTGTTTTTTATTTTTAATACATTTGCGAAGAAATCTAAACCTGTTTTACTTTGTCATTATGGGGTTTGTATGTAGATTGCTGAGGAAAAAATATGAATGTTATCCATTTTAGAATAAGGCTGTAACGTAACAAAGTGGAAAAAGTCGAGGGGTCGGAATACTTTCCAAAGGCACTGAATGTACTGTATATTTGCCTGGACCTGTTCAGTTCCTTCCTTTTGAAGTCATGTGTTTGCCCCACCCTGTGATTTAAGGTTTGCCTGGCCATCGCTCACTACTCCCAGCCCGCTGATCCCCAGCTGCTGTTTGGCTTTGAGTACGTAGGGAAGCAATACTATGGATCCTTGGGTAGGTACACAGTACACTACTTAATCATCTGGTTCTGAGTGAAAAGGCTTTGAAACACCCTTATTCCCCGTGGCCTGCCAAACTGTTCTAGCTATCAATAGCATCCCCACTGTACATGTCTTGACATGTCAGGAACCTAAAGGAAAACATGCCGAATACACTGTTAACAGAACAATGTGATCAGTTGAGTTTTGTTGGAACACCGGGGCATCAACAGATATTTACAATTGTTGCAATGTTTGAGTTGAAGGAAATACAGCAAGCAGGTGTGTGTCCTTAATTAGCAAGAACTCACTGCTACATGTGCAGGGGAGCGAGTTAATGGCGTCGATCCCGGAGGAGGACTGCAGATGCCCCTGTTTGACCGGCCCTCTGAATGGGACAGAGAGATCAAGAGAACAGGTGCAGCAGAGTGGAGGGTGTGCTCCATCAACGAGGGCTACATCGTCTCATCCAGGTGGGGCCCACATAGTTTAGGGGAGTGGGGAGGGAGGGTTACTGCAGGCCTGAGCTCATTTTCTAAATGACATCATGGATTATTACCAGATTTGGATTATGATTAACATAGCTCATTAGAGTGTCATAATCCTCATCAGGCAGAATGGTAATAATTTATGTAACACACTTAGGTAATGGCTTACATTGACACTTTATGTAATAGAATCTTTGTTGAGATGGAAATGTAGTAATTGCTTCACTTGCTGCCACAGAGTTATTTCTTTTCATATTGTGGTGAACCATTCAGAATCTGCTGTGGCTAATATGACGCCTGACTCAGTGACATCAAATGTTAACCTTTTGCCATTTGGAGCATCTCTGTAATGCATATTTCCTTCTTATATTTCTCTCTCCAGTCTCCCAGAGTACTTTGTGGTCCCAGTGTCCCTGGCGGATCAAGACCTGAAGCAGTACTTATGTTTTTTCACTGCTCACCGCATCCCTGTGAGTGGCCAGCCTCTTTCATCCCCAAAAACAACAGCTTTTGCTAAATAAAAGCCTTTCATGCTGTTTTAGACAGAATTCTCTAGACCGACTGTTTCTATCAAGTATTAATGACTCCGATTTGTTAAGTGCTTTGAGAGGAGTGACTATGCATTTGAGCGTATGTGAGTGTTTGTAAGTGAGAGAACGAGGGAGACCGTTTGTGTGTGACTGCTGAAACATGATAAGGTGGTGTGTGTTTGTGTGTGTTTCCTTAGTTGTGGTGCTGGAATCACCCCAACGGGAGTGCCCTGGTGCGCATGGCCAGCATCAGTGACCCACTGCAGCAGAGGAAGCTGGACCAGAGGTATAATAAGACTGAATGGAATATCAATGAATCCATTTATATTTGTTGATGTTTTCTTATTGTTTACTACCATCATATGTTTTCAATTTCCTTTCAAATAGTGTGATTATCATGTCAGCACTGTGATTTGTTATTTTGGCATAACTGACAAGTGAGATTGCCAAACTATTCTGTCCAGACTCGCAGTACCAAAGAGAAGTAAATAAACTGCTTGTCAAATAAACATTGCTGTTAAGACCATTTCCAACAGTCTTTTCCTGCTCTGTGCTGTGGTAGGATCTGTAGTGCCATAACAAAGAGCCACCCACAGCGCAGTGACGTCCTCAAGTCCGACCTGGACAAGAACCTGCCCAACATCCAGGACATCCAGGCTGCCTTTGTCAAAGTGCGGCAGATCTGTGTCATCGGTAAGTCGGAGGAATTGAAATCAGTCAATCAAATAAATGTTGTGATCTATTTGTTCATTTTTTTATGAAGGCACTTTGTTGTTTTTAGGATTTTATTGCTGCTCTTAGGGATTCTGAAAGCTCTTGGGATGTTTGACTGTGTGTTTGTTTGTGTGCAGAGCCCTTTGAGGAGTCTGAGGAGAAGTGGCTGTCGTCCATGGAAAGCTCTCGATGGCTGGAGTATGTCAGGTATGTACAAATATTTAGACGCCACTGGCCCAGAAGGTTGGCTCACCGTGCTGTTTGCACTGGCATTGCCGCTGTCCTGCATGAAGTTTCATTTAGAAAAGTACTAGCATTGATAAACGTTCCTGCTGGTTCTCTCTCTACCATCTGGTATATATATATTACTCATTTTATTTACATTTTTTAATGGTGGTAATAATTCATGAAGAAGTACAGGATAATTTTGGTTGGACTCAACTTTTGGTCAGAGTTAATGAATGTCGAACTTAAGATGTATGTGTAAATGTTACATATTTGTACCTAGAGTAAAGTCAACTGTATCCTTTCATATTCCTGGCTCCAGGGCCTTCCTGAAGCATTCAGCCGAGGTAGTCTACTTGCTGGAGGGAAAACATGTGTCTGTCATTCTGCAAGGTAACGAAATACATGGTTTTGTTCTTTAGTTGTCTGTCTCTGTCTGTCTGTCTGACCTGTATTTCTCTCTTTTCTCTCTCTCTTCTCTCTTTCGCCTCTCTTCTCTCTCCAGAGGAAGAAGACAGGGACCTGAGCTGTGTGGTGTCCTCTCTGGTACAACTGATGCTGGACCCTCACTTCCGTAGCCTCACTGGCTTCCAGAGCCTGGTGCAGAAGGAGTGGGTGATGGCTGGCCATCGCTTCCTCGACCGGTGCAACCATTTGAAGAAGAATGACAAAGAGGAGGTAGGCTTAGTCTATTTGCATACTTGACATGGAGCTTGACATGGAGATGTACTTTGAAATGTTGTCATTGTTTTTGTGCCCAGTGATTTTAGTCATTTAGCAAACACTCTTAACCTTAATTGCTCCTGTAAGTCTCTCAGGATAAGTACCTTGCTCAAGGGCACATCAACAGATTGTTCACCTAGTCGGCTCAGGGAGTCAAAACAGCAACCTTTTGATTACTGGCCCAACGATTTTAATCGCTAGACTACCTGCCGCCCTTAATCACAATATTCTCTACCTTTCCCCCTCTTCCTCTCCTACATCCCCTCAGTCTCCTCTGTTCCAGCTGTTCCTGGACTGTGTGTGGCAGATTATAAATCAGTACCCAGCAGCCTTTGAGTTCACTGAGACATATCTGACTGTGCTCAGTGACAGCATGTGGATCCCTGTCTTCAGCACCTTCCTCTTCAACTGTCCCCAGCAGCGCACTGAGAACAGCATGGTGAGGAGCTCACACACAAAAAGCCACAAACACAGGAAGTTCCCCCTTAACATAGTTGCGGTTGTATTGAACTCCGTCAACCCACCTCTGATATGATACAGCTCAGATCTGTGTGCAGCTGTGTGCAGTATTAGTAACCTTACCTGTCCTCCTCTACAGGACTTTGCTAAGAGTAAGTGCATCCCTCTGGGGGAGGAGAAGGCCCTGCGTTTCCCCCCTGTCTGGGACTGGTCACAGCAGTTCACCCCCAAAGACCAGGCCCTCTTCAACAACCCCATGTATGTTGGAAAAGGTGCCACCTGTGTTCAGAACGGAGCAGTGAAGTCCTTCAGACGCACCAAGGTCAGTTTGCTCGCTTTGTTTGAGAATGCAAATGAATACAATGAAAGAGAGAGTTGTCAACTAACCCTAACCCTAAATAACTTGTAAATGAGTGTGTTCCTTTCTCTTCCAGAAAAACTACAGTTCTACACTCCGAGGGATGCCCTCTTCCCTGAGGAACATCCTGATGGACGGCCATGACAGCCTCACCCTGACCAGGCGGAACTCCCTGGTGCCGCGGCTCAAATCAGACTTCTCCCAGATCAGAGAAGTGGTGGAGAGCCCAACAGAGCGCTTCTTCAGGGACTGGGTCTCTCGGCCCGCAGACCTACAGGGGATGCTCATCCCCCAGCTCCTGCCTTCACACCTGGCCCTGTGGAGGCTCTACTTCCTGCGCTGGGTCCCTGAAGCCAGCATCCCCAAGGGCGGCCCTGTAACCGCATACCACAAGCTCTCCCAGCTGGCTGATGAGGTAGAGAAGCTGCAGAGCCAGCTACGCCAGTACAAGGGGGCCACTCCGGCCAGCACCCCGACCTCCAACCCCAGCGCCCCCCCATCAGACCACAGCAGGATGTACTTTAAGGCCTGTTCCACCCTCGAGCCCTCTTCAACTCCAGAGTACCTCAGCTCCTCCTTCCCCTTCTCTCCCGTGGGGAACATGTGCCGCCGCAGCATCCTGGGCACTCCTCTCAGCAAGTTCCTGAATGGGGCAAAGATATGGCTCTCCACTGAAACTCTGGCCAATGAGGCACTCTGAGGTCCCGTGGCTAAAGTTCTCACTCAAATCAGTGTTTTTAGTCCAGAAGGGATGTCCTATCATGCTAGAGGCCGGAGGCTAGCTCAGTTGAATGTGATGATGTGGCTGTTTGTTTTTGCACAAGATTATTCATCTTTACTTAAATTGCACATTTCTTCAGGGGTTTGCCAGGGTTGCTCTCTGTAGGAAGTGAATTTTGATTTCCAGTTTCACTGTCTAGTTTTAGATTCAGTTGAGTACGTAGAAGAATGTTAGTGGAATATGATTTTGTAGTGACATTGATGTAGTGCTGATGACACTTTGCGAAGGAAAAAAGGAGTTATGAGGAGGAGTTAAATCTGTGGTAGACACTTATCGCTTTATTTGTATCACTTAATATAGTTTAGTTGTATTTCTAGAGACCTTCTGGTAAGGTACTGCATTATTTCTAGAATGAATAATAACCAAATCATGAATAGTGAAAGGAGAAGGACAGACGGGGCTATTTAATATTAGGCCTTCTTGCAGGAAATGATCTTCAATCACACAACACACCAATAAAATGCCAGGGAACAGGCACTGGAAAATGTCTTCACCGTTTGAGACAATACATTTGTGGACATTCATCAATCAACTTTTTCCTTGATGGCTTTGGCATTGAAATGCATCCGTTTCTGGACATGTATGATTTGGCGCTGTGGGCAGAAAAGAACCGCTGGGCAGGCTGGATACCTGTCCTATCATTACTGTACACCCACACAGCCTGAACTGATGCTGCTAATGGCTGGACGCCGCCTGAACTGATGCTCAGACAATCGGCATGTCTATTCACCATAGTCAGTTGATGTGTTTCAGAGTGGGTTTGAAGTGGAGACATGTAAACAGTTGGAATCTGTTTTCTCTAATGAGCCCTCATTGCTCCTTCACCTGATATTAACAAGACAAATCCCAAATAATAAGTGAAGCTGTATGAAATAAGTGAAGCTGTATGAATAAGAAGTGAAGCTGTATGAAATAACTACTGGTAATGGTGGTGGTTGTTTGAATCATGAGAAGGTGAAAATAATATTGGCAAATGTACAGTTTTATTGCTTGAAATGACTTATTTGACTATTTTCTAATTATGGTACTTACTGATTTTTAGCCCCTACTTTTAGTTTATATTCCTTGTTTTACTTTACCTTGTTTTACTTTACCACTAATTCACACCATTGGTGCACTCAGCACTGTTATTGTATAACAATTGTGCTCTTCATTTGACACAATTTGATATTGATCAACAGTGCACATATTTATTCAGTTATGCAAATGGTCTTAAACAGGAATGTAGGAAATTCCTTTTTAGATGGAAATTTGGGTTACTTACTGTGTTCAATGTACCGGTTCACTTCTATCACTTATTCCACTATGCATGTTGTTACACCCAGAGTAATGACATTAGGAGAGACTGAGTACTTCAAAAGCTGCATCTGGAAGCCAAATTTAAGTGCTTGATCTGAAGTACCATGTTGGGATTAATGTTATGTTGTACCTTTGTGCTCTGTGGAGTATCAATGTGTTAGGTCAAGTTTGGAGATACACATTTAATGCTTGCAGAACACTTGTTGGAAAATTGAGGGTTCTGAAGTGCAAAAGCACTGTCAACACTGACCACAGGGGATCACAGCTGTAAGGCCAAATGTCAATGTTAAAGAATTTAGAGCAAATAAAAATGCTAACAATTTCTGAAGTTGTTGTTTTTTTATGGGGGGGAGTTTTGTGTGAATATTCTTGTACTCAGTATTTCATAGACACCCAATAAGATGGCTACAACGCTTGTGACTGGACTGGATTGCGAAGCTGTCAAAATGAGACGATTAGCAATGTCTGCAACACAGATTTATAAGGGAAACTGAAAATATTCACATGATATTCAAATTAATATATTAACCATGCTATATGCAGGTCTGATATTACATTCAAACCAGATCATACTACAGTCAGTGTATGGATAAGAAAATGCAAAGCTACTGTACACACTGTAACGTATATCAATAAGCATGCCACCAGCACCCCCTGTTGGAAATTCGGAGCATCAACCGGGAAAATTGCAAAAACAACACGTCACATTAATATACCGGTACTGTAAATCTGAGAAATTACGGCATTCGTAATTCAAGCACCTCCTAAAGAATCTCAAGGAGATACCCATAATGCTAAAATACCACCTGTTTTCATTGCCTGAGGATTGCCATTTAGAGAGGAACAAGGCAATGTGTGTTCTAAAGGGAAATAGATAATTGTGCATGCAGACATTCGGGGGGGAAATGGCAAATCAAGTATTCCTAGCAGAAGGTAAGCATGCGTATTTTTTTATTGGCTATGAAGCTCAAATTTATGAAAATGATCAGATTTATACGCTTCAAAATCATCCAGGAAATCGAATTTACTATGTCTGACGTCATCTAGGAGCGCCACTGGGTTTTCGTCTGCTGGCCTCCGAAATGGGCTCGACTAATCAGCCCTGATTTCATCCATATTTCTTTATCATATTAACTGTTCCGAAAGCTTAAGGCAGTCGAGGCATATCCACAATGGTATTTGGAGGTAAGTGCACGAGAAGACAGGAAGTCGTGGCGTCTGGAGATACTATATTTGACCGATAATAACAGGTGATAAATGGCTATCCAGCTAGCTAGCCATTACTAGTGTTCGCTGATGTCAAGCCATAAATTCTGACGTTGCCTGGCCTTCTCACTTCACTGTTATTTTCATCCCACGAAAGTTTCCTTTTCTAACTATGCCCACAACAGTAGGTAATTGTCATCCAATTATTTTATCATGGTTTGTAGCTATTATGAGTATTCTCAAGCTTGTTTGAATGACATGAGGAAACACCCAACTAGATTGCTACTTTTTACTCCCATCCCAACTCAAATTTCAGTTTTAGCTATAGAACTAGCAAGGGAGCGTAATCAATTTGATATCAGATGTGAACATGTTAAGTTATAGTGCAGTTTGTCCAATGTTCTACGTTGCGAATGACAACATGATCTATGCCTTGAGATCATTGCTCCTATTCAAAGAAGATGACAACAGCATTCTTCACCAAATAGGCCTACTGTAGCGAATAACGCTAATTTCTTCATGGACATGTCAAAGATTGGCTATATTGGGGGAAATGTTGGCACTAGATTTATGAAAATATCAAGCGTCCTGCGCTCCTCTTCACATGGAAAGTGAGGCATGTGATATGAATGTGGGTCATTTAACACGTTTATATAAGGTTTTATAAAGAAAGGGAGGATATGTGTGGGTGGAAGAGGGTTTGTTGTGTAGGTGTTTAACAGTCTCATTTGTCTTCACCTTTACGTTTCCCTCCCCTGGCTTCCTACTAATTATCCAATTGACTGTGGAGAAAATACACAACCATGTCATGGGACAAGACAATATAATTAGGCTAGTTGGGGGGAAAAAAGCTTCTGAATAATCTGAAAGCATTTCTGGTTGCAGCAGCTGAGGTGTAGAGATTTCTCCATTACTCTCTTACTCACTCTTCCTCTTGTGCTGTGATTCACTATGTCATACAATTCAGCCAGTACCATAACTTGTAGCCATGGGGAGAAAGCAATATGGCACAGACCATAAATTAGCTGAAGCGTGTGCCTGATATTTATGGTGCTGTTGGTTTTCTCACCTCCTGTCATCACATGATGGCAAATAGGACTAAGTATTCAAAGAAATAATATCCAGAGTTAAAAGCTGCAATATGTAGCTTTTTGGGCGACCTGACCAAATTCACATAGACGTGTGTTTATAGATCTGTCAATCTCATTGAAAGCCAGTCTTAGAAGCGGTAGATGTGTTCTATGTGCGCTATTTCTATTTGTCCCTTAAGCTTCAAACAGCTGAATATACAATATTTTTGGTTATGGAAAATATACTTCAAAGCGGTTTAGAAGGTACAATGATTCTCTATACTATACTTGCTTGTTTTGTCACCAAACTGAAATAAGGTGAACTATTAGAATTTTAGCAATCACTAAATTGCGGAGCGATTTCTGCATAGTGCATCTTTAACTGAAATTCTGTTTGTTTGTGTCCATTTTGTGGATCTCCTGTGTCTAGGTCTGAAAACACAAGTTTCCTTTCATCTACTATCTCTCTCAAACATCTTGGCACTCTAAGCCTGGCTTGTGACGTGGGTCTAGTATGTGTTGATGTAGTATGTTAAGGTGAATCCTTGGGGTCGTCTGGCGGCTGGTCACACAGTCTCTCTCTGTGTTTCTAGGTGAGGCGGTGGACGAGGTCAGCTGCAGGTTCTCAGAGCTGGTTCCTGTGGTGCTGACTGCCTGGCCAACAGATTCCACTCCCCGTGCTGCACAGTAAAGAGCCTTTCACGCCCAGACAAGACCACACAGCACCGCCATGAAGCCGGGACACGAGCGCAATCAGGAGTGCCTGCCTCCCAAGAAGAGGGATCTCAACAACAGCACCAGTAGTAGTAGTGCGGGAGGAGGGGCAGGAAGTGGGGTGGGGGGAGGAGGTGGTGGGGTAGGGGGGGAGGAAGTGCCCTCCACTCAGAGCTCAGGGGTCGGTGGTGACACTCAGGGAGGAGGCACAGCAGAGGAGTGGCTGCGTGCTCAGCCTGGTCTACACTATGGAGTAGAAAGTGCTGAGGGCCTCCAAGGGCTGCCTGTTGACCAGTACAGCATGCTCTATAGGGTGGCTCTCCCCTCTGTCTCCTATTCCCAGACCAATCTACACCCAGTGTTAAGCCATATCTCTCCAGCTTACACTGTCCCCTCATCTCTCCTACAGCATCATCCAGGTATCTCCTATCCCCCTCTAGGCTATGCCCAGATCCCCCACTCCTCTTTCCAGTTTGTCTCTCCATACGGTGCAGTCCCTTATGCAGTCCCCCCTGGCTTTGTTCCCAGCACCCTGATCTCCCCCTCAGTTGCCCTCTCCCAGCCCCACCTGGTCCCCTACCAGTCAGTCATCCAGGAGGGGTTGGTCTCCCCTCCTACCCAGGCCCATGTATCTGCCCATGCCTTTGCCAAAGTGGGGTCGTCCGGAGGGGTCCCGCTGATGCTGACCTCGGAACAGGCTGCCCAGCACCAGCAGCACCTGGGCGCGCTGCCCGCCGCAGAGCTCAGTCCTCGGGGAGTGCCTGTCTTTTACCACCCTCAGTGCACCAGGGCTACGCCTGCCCCCAGGGACCCCTACAGCGGGGAGCAGGAGACAGACAGGGATAGGGAGGTGAATGGAGGGGAGAGGGAGCAGGCAGCCAGGGAGATGCTCCAGGACTCAGTCTACAATACCAGGAATGCAAGGCTGCTGCAGGCAGCATCTGCCTCTGCAGCACTGGAGCACGCACAGGACAGAAGCCTGAAGAGCCGCAGGCTGGACGAGAGGGCTTCGCCTGGGCAGCGCAGCACCCCAGACACTGACCTAGAGGTAAGACTTGAGGTTTTGTTGTAGTTACTTACACACATGTATTTATTTATTTTAAATAAATGTTTTATTTTCGAATTGTTTTCGAGTAAGGAGAGTTTTGATTTGATTTTGAATTGTCCAAAATTTGGACTTTATTTAGTGCACTTGACTTTTTATAATGTCTGCTGTGACAGTTGCACAATATCCATGTTCCCCTCCACTTCCTTCCTTTACTTTGTTGAGGGTGTGCTGATCATTGGGCAACCAGTCACATCCACACACTGCCTGCTGCTTCAAGGAAAGACTAAAAATGCTCTGGTTTGTGGTCTCGACTAGAGTTGATAGGAAACCACTGCTTTCTGAGGCTTAATAATGGGGGTTGAGAGGCAGTACAGGAGGACAAAACTTCAGTCTTTTTTTCCCTTTTTCTCAGACACAACAATTGATTACATTTTAAAGATAAAAAGGTTGATTGAAATGTGTTAATAAGATGTATCTTTTGTCATCCTCAAGGTTCAGCAGGTCGTTGGTCGCCTAGCCTCTCCTGTCCAAGGTGTGAGTGGAGGGCGCAAAGAGGTGTCCTTTGGTCCCCTGAACCTATCCCAGGGTTCCCAGAGAGGCAGAGAGGCTCATGGGGAGGCAGGGGAGAGTGCTGGCCGGACAGCGTACGCGATCCACCCTGCAGTGTATGGAGACCCCAGGGTGACGGCCCATCAACAGCAGGCAGGGCAGCCAGGCCACGCGGTCATCTTGGCCAATGGGCAGACAGTCCTGGTCCCCTTAGACTATCACCAACAGCCACCCCAGCACTACCCCAGCCAGACCAATGACGACACCTCTGCTGTCACCATGGCCTCCCCCACCACCTACTCTAAAGCCTCTGAGTCTCCAGCCAGAGTGTGCCTCCCAGACAGGGCTGTGGTGGAGCTGGCCGCCGTGGAGCAGCAGCCTATTTCTGTCCCAGTCGCGGCAGCCCTCACGCAGGCCCTGGCCCCGGCGCCCACCCCTGCCCCCTCCAATCCCTCCCATTTCATGAAGGGGGCCATCATCCAGCTGGCCACGGGGGAGCTGAAGCGTGTGGAGGACCTGCAGACTCAGGACTTTGTGCGGAGTGCTGAAATGAGCGGGGGGCTGAAGATCGACTCCAGCATGGTGGTGGACATCAGGACCAGCCAGCAGAGACCCGGCCTGGTGGCGCTGCACTTCACAGTGGGCGAGCAGCAGAGCAAGGTGACCATCGACGTGCCCCCGGAGCACCCCTTCTTTGTGTTTGGCCAGGGCTGGTCCTCCTGCAGCCCAGAGCGCACGGCCCAGCTCTATGGCCTGGCCTGCCACCACTTGCAGGTAGGAGACGTGTGTGTGTCCATCACTCTGCAGCAGCCGCCCCAGCAACAGAAACAGCCCCTGCAGCAACAACAACAACAACAACAGCAGCAGACCCAAGCCAGGACTTCCACCAAAGCCAACTCCACATCAGGGGCCATCGGCCAGCCCATGGGGCCCCCTGCCCCCCAGCAGCCCAGGCCACAGCCTCACTTCAGGATGGAACGCGTCCACAGAGAGAGGGAGAGGGGGGATAAAGAGGAGCCCATGCAACTAGGGGGTGTTGGGCAGAGTGAGATGCCCACCAGACCAAATAGGACTTCAGCAGAGCACACTCGGAGCCAGAGCAGTTACTATTTGCACACGGAGGGTTCTGCTCGTCCAGGGGCGGGGGTGGGAGTGGTGTCGACAGTGTCGAGCGCGTCTCAGAGGCGCTGGTCCGCCCCCGGCCTTCAGAGATACATGAAGCTAGAGGAAGGGGCGCACCCTCAGCTGGGCCCCTCCGGCTCCTCTCGACCCTCCTTCATCCCACAGGAGGTCAAACTGTCCATTGAGGGGCGCTCTAACGCTGGGAAGTAGCACCAACCATGGCAGTCCACACCACAGAAGAGACTGTCAGAGGAGCGAAAGCATCAGAGAGGGGGAAAGGGGAAAAAGAGTGGAAATGTAGCCCCTGTTTGATATTTTGCACACCTAATAAGATTACAAGCTCTTTGTTTTCAGGGGAACTACCTGGTCTGGTGGCTGGTCAGGTCCGCTCTATTTGCCTGTCAGTCAGTCAGGACAGCTCCTGGTCCAGTGATCAGGAGATTGGGTCTCTGCTCTCCCAGGCTGACAGGGAGCGGATGCAGAAGCAGGGAGTGTATGTAGCTGGTGAATCACCAACCAAAGTCTTCAGACTGCATCTTCCTTCCGCCCTACCAACCCCTCAGAACCATCCTTATCAGAGGTGAACCGACCCTCAGAAACATCCTTATCAGAGGTGAACCGACCCTCAGAACCATCCTTATCAGAGGTGAACCGACCCTCAGAACCATCCTTATCAGAGGTGAACCGACCCTCAGAACCATCCTTATCAGAGGTGAACCGACCCTCAGAACCATCCTTATCAGAGGTGAACCGACCCTCAGAACCATCCTTATCAGAGGTGAACCGACCCTCAGAACCATCCTTATCAGAGGTGAACCGACCCTCAGAACCATCCTTATCAGAGGTGAACCGACCCTCAGAACCATCCTTATCAGAGGTGAACCGACCCTCAGAACCATCCTTATCAGAGGTGAACCGACCCTCAGAACCATCCTTATCAGAGGTGAACCGACCCTCAGAACCATCCTTATCAGAGGTGAACCGACCCTCAGAACCATCCTTATCAGAGGTGAACCGACCCTCAGAACCATCCTTATCAGAGGTGATCGCATTCACTGGACTTTCTCTCTTCTTTGACCAAACCATCTCCTCTGGAAACCCAAGACTGGGGAGAATATATAGCCCATGTCTGGTAGACAGACAGGGTCTGACCGTGACAAGAACATAGCCATCCTATTATGCACTGTCTCCCCCCACATTTCTATTTTGGTCTGTTACCTTCAAAAGCGTTCTCCCAAAAAGAAACAAAGACTAAAGGCGTACTTGCGGTGCTGAATGGCTGGCATCGGCACATAGATGCTTTTCCCTCTAATGATGTTAGTTCTCTTGATGCAGACTCTTGACGTGTGTCATCGTCACTTAGTGTGCTTCTCTAGTAGGAGCAGAGGACTTCTACCAAGGCGCAGACACTCCCTCGCCTCCCTGCCTCTCCTCGTTGGGCCCAGTCTGCTGAGAGAGGGTCTGAGAGGAGGGCAGGCAGCCTTAGAGGTCTTTCAATCAGCTCCTTCAATCAACCAATCACAACTTAGGAAACCGCTCACTCCTTTCATAACGCACCAACCACACTTCCCCGTTTTTCATTTTACGCCCCAACCCCACTTTGTGCCACGGTTACATGTCAGTTTTCCTTTCGAAAGAAACCAAAAGAGATCATGCATTCCAGTATCATAGTGATTATCAGAGTGACCACAAGACAAAACAACACTCATCTTCCCGAATGCAGCCCTCCCTGCCTGCTATACCTCTCAGCATTCCTCTGCCTGGCTGGTGACTGTTTACTGTCATTGTATTAGTAGGTACCAGTACTGGAGGCACGGGCTGCTCCACCAATGTCACCTGTGGGAATGAAGCCTGCATGGAGCAGTACTGGCTGCAGGCAACTGGCCTGCTCAGGCTGCAGCCCGTCGTGGATGGTGAGGGCCAAAGAGTGGGACCCCCGCCCCCATAGAGCCATGTTGGCCCCCATAGAATCTCTTTCAGTGCAGCAGCCCCTGGGCCTATGAGGGGGAACCCTGTGTGTGTTGGAGGGGATGGAGTTGGCCCTGCTTCATACCTTTTTCACACTATTGTCTCAACACAAACTGGGAGGATCTTTTGGCCTGCTTTCCAGTGAATATATTTAGTTTAAGGTTAGCCTGCCATTTTCCAGCCTGGTTTAGGTTGTTCATGGCTAGCTAACTATGTGCCTCTGCTCGTTTAAAAGCAGGATGGCACTAGATATGTTATCTGGCCAGCTCAGCTTACACGATTGTGTGAAATGGGTATATGAGTCCAGTCAATCCTTGCTCAGTTACCAAAATCAAAGCAATAGTGGGTTTTCTGTTTATTTGGGGTATTTTGTAATTGTTTTTATATAAATATACAGCTTGCTTATCAGACCTAATACTATCTTTAACCCTGACCTGAAACATTCCTGCTTTTCAAAGGTGATGCACAATTTGGCTCTGAAATGTTTTGTTCTTTGTATGGTTATTACAGATTCACAATCAAAGCATGCCTTTTGAAAATTATTTTATTTAAAAAAACATGCATTTCTTCTGGAGAGAATAGTCTCATTTTTGATGGACTGGTGGTTCGGGCTCTGATCCTCACTGATAGTATTCATTATGGTTTTATATGGTTTTATATAGTTAACCTATATGGTTACCCTATATGGTTTTATATAGTTACCCTATATGGTTTTATTCAAGTGCATCTCCCAGAGAGGCTTGACTCCAAATCAGTGGTGAGCATCTTAACTGTCCTCTGTTTGTCCTCTCCTTTGTCTTTTAATCTACTTGTGTACATGGAGAATTGTTTTGTTTTGTCCATGGCAATATTATTTCCAGTGGACCTTAAGATTGTCTTGTATTGCACATAGAAAACTTCACCTGTTGATTCACACTGACCTTGTAATGGGAATTACAAATGTTTGTGTAGTTATTCATTTTTAAAAAAAGTATTCTTAAGGTAGTTTTGGCAATAGAGAAACTAACTTGCATGGTTGACACTGTTTACAAATTAGCCAAGACAAAATGCTGCAGTTTCCTTTTTCGGACACAGATTTTAGTCACAGAAACTTCAAGTGGATGAAATCAAGATGAAGTGCAATTACAGCAGATGTAAAAATCCCTCAGACATTTAGTTTGATATGTCATTCCACAAAGCAGCCAGACATTTAGTTTGATATGTCATTCCATAAAGCAGCCAGACATTTAGTTTGAAATGTCATTCCACAAAGCAGCCAGACATTTAGTTTGATATGTCATTCCACAAAGCAGCCAGACATTTAGTTTGATATGTCATTCCATAAAGCAGCCAGACATTTAGTTTGATATGTCATTCCATAAAGCAGCCAGACATTTAGTTTGATATGTCATTCCATAAAGCAGCCAGACATTTAGTTTGATATGTCATTCCATAAAGCAGCCAGACATTTAGTTTGATATGTCATTCCATAAAGCAGCCAGACATTTAGTTTGAAATGTCATTCCATAAAGCAGCCAGACATTTAGTTTGAAATGTCATTCCACAAAGCAGCCAGACATTTAGTTTGATATGTCATTCCATAAAGCAGCCAGACATTTAGTTTGATATGTCATTCCATAAAGCAGCCAGACATTTAGTTTGATATGTCATTCCATAAAGCAGCCAGACATTTAGTTTGATATGTCATTCCATAAAGCAGCCAGACATTTAGTTTGATATGTCATTCCATAAAGCAGCCAGACATTTAGTTTGATATGTCATTCCATAAAGCAGCCAGACATTTAGTTTGATATGTCATTCCATAAAGCAGCCAGACATTTAGTTTGATATGTCATTCCATAAAGCAGCCAGACATTTAGTTTGATATGTCATTCCATAAAGCAGCCAGACATTTAGTTTGATATGTCATTCCACAAAGCAGCCAGATATTCCCATTAGTTTATGGTAATTCCGGTTATTTTTTATTCTGTTAATGCTCTTGTCAGAAAGACCTCAGTTGTGTCTAGTTTTAATGTCTCTGATCACTTCTGAACCGGTAGTCCTTGTCTGTAAATGATGTGTATTTGTTTTGATATCACCTGTGTCATAAGATGTGCTCCAACACAGATCCAAGCGTTAATATCCCAGGCTCACCCATACTGTGTGAGATGGTAACTGTGTGTTAGAGCATCTCTCAGCTGGCCTGTCTGTACCTGTATCCTGGGCTTTGAGCTCTGGGGTGAAGACTGGTGATTTGTGTGTGGTGACACCCAATGCCTTCTAATGGACTGGAGTCCCTCATCCATGCTATTTATAGATGACTGTGTCAAATCTAGTTCATACACCCCTTCCAACCCCACTGCCTCCACAACATTTCTGTTGAGTGGAGCCCCCAAGGACTCACTGTTCACTGAGGATAAAACCTCCGACTGTCTTCGACAACAAGGAGAGGGGAGGTCCGTTAGGCCTGATCAGGGCAGAGTCACATGCCATTTGATACTGTCATGACAACCAATCAGAAATGTTGTTGAAATAGAAATGTTTTTAAATACGGTAGTGGTGAAATGCCATACAGAGATGAGCTGGGGGATTTTCCACAGTGGAGCAGTAGATATTTAGCCATAAACCGCTCAATACTTAATTTATTTTTTAGTGATTACGTTTGTTAAATTTGTTTATGCTATAAGCAATACAGTTACACAGAATACCTGAAAACGTCATGTAGTATAAGCATGTGCTATGCAGTAAACTCTGAAGTGTTCTGCTCTTCAGTGTCCAAGTGTACCTAGTACGGGGACGTTTAGGTTTGTAATGTATATAAGAAGGTGGCTGATGCAGTCATTGTACACTGATCTCTGAGTACTATTGCTTATCAGTGCCCACTCTTGGGTGTCTGAATATAGTGGATTTATTTTGTCAGGTTAGGTTTTTCTTCAGACCCTTAGTTGTCACTAACCTAAGTTCAGCACAGTGTTTTGTTCCAGTCAGCTCAGCCTATTACCTCCACCTTCCGCTGCCAGGCAGTACTGGCCAAATCATGACCAGAGATGGGTATGCACGTGTAACTCAAATTTTGATGTAAATCTGTCATTGACGACTATGGATTTGTGCTGAAATTCAAATTATGTGCATGGATATCCAGTTAGATTTTGGCCTTACGATCTCTCTTGGTCACGTGTAGCAATACCTTGTTTAGATATGGTATGAATGTTAAGGTGTGTATTCAGCCCTGTAGGGTCAGAGTCTTCTCTTTGGTGAACTTTTACTCTCCAAAATGTACTGCCTTACCAAGGCCTCTCAGCTGGGCCTGTCTCACATTTTATAGGAGATGGTGTGAAAAAGGACGCTGTCAACAGCCTGCCTGTGTCTGTGCACTGTTGTCAAATGTTTTGTGAATGGATTGCATCTCATGTCCCACCTCCCTGGGGGCTCTTCCAGAAAGCTGGATCAATGAGTTAGCCAGCTAACGGTCCCCCAAAAAACGTAAATAACAGCATTTCTTTTTCGAGAATTATGAACTTGAAATTGGTAATGGTATAATTGACTTGACAACCAACAATCCATATTCAGGTTTAGTTTTCTCAGTGAAAATTGAGAGATGTATTTGGCTGCTTATCAAAGTTAACTGGCTACGGTAATGATCCTGCTTCCTGGAACACTCCACTGCTCATCAACACACTCTTTCCTAGTTATTCCTCCAGATATTCTTACTTCAGTAAAATATCATTAACAGAACTCCTCACATGCACAAACAGCACTTCTGTGTCTTACCACCTCCTCTCCTCCCCTTGCCATGCCACATGTGTATCAAACTCAGTATTCTGGTCTGGGACAACCATTCTAGGTGCAAGCAGTGCCTCCTGTTTCTTTACCTCTTCCTCTCTGTCTTGAACACAGTATGTGGCAGTGGCTGTATGACCACTCTGACTCTCAGCAGACAGGCACATTAGCAGCACGCCCTCTGTTACACTCAGACTTGCATCGTCCTCAGACTTCTGCTCGGAGCGTGAAAGTGCTACTTCAGCGGTTTTCTGGGTTCTTCTCTTGACTCTAACCATCGTAAGAAAGGGAAAACATTTGACCTGTACGTTTTTGACCTCACTCTTCTTATTACAATTTTATTCAAGAAAGAAAATTGCACTAATTTGCCATCCTTTATAGTATTATAAAATTAACGGTTAGTTAATTGAAGTTTTTAATTATTAGCGCTAAACAACACAAAACCCAATGAAACAATCACTTGACAGTTGTGCATGTTTGTAGAGATAATGTTTTGTATGGCTATTATCAAGCTTGTCAATAACGCCTTAAGATCTGCTTTGTACAATGTGTTAATGGAATGATGCTTACAAGTGACCCAGTTTCCCTGTTTTTCTGTAGCTGCAAAGGTGGATCAGTTCACTCTTGTTGTATTGACCCCCTCTTGGCACTCTCCTGGTGTTTTATTCATAAGCAGAAAGGCATTTGGAGATGGATTGTATCTCTCGATAGGGATAGGTTACAGTGAGGGATCATGTTAGGGTGAGTCCCTAGCACTGCTTGAAAGCTGGACCAGTAACTGACTGCTGTTGTTTTTTTTTTTTAACACACGCACAACCCTCTGTTGTTAATGTGAGTGGACGTTGGGAGTAGGTCCCTGAAGGTGAGGTTGTGCTCCATGTATTTTAGTTCTGGTCCTGTCTGATCTACATGGGAGAGAATGTGAGGCTTTTCAAACCAGTGAAAACTTTCCTTTATTGGTAACTGTATGATCTGTTTTTGTTTTGTGATTATGGAAAAAGGCTTTATGACCCCTGTATAAAGTAGCCCTGTTGGTCTGATCTTGTATGACTGAGGTAAATAGACTGGATGGGATGGTGTTGTTGCCAGGCACTAGAGATGCATAATTAAATCAGGAAGATGAGAATGGTTAAAAGTTTTAATGGAGTTGTGTATTTTCAGATTTGACATTTGTATTTTGGCACTAAAGTTACTGCTTTTTACGTGACATTTGACCAGTTTTAAAAGAAACAGCATCCTTTTTTTAAAGTATAAAATCTGCAAAATATATGCAATGATGTTTATGTAATATTCAATCCTCAAATATAATCCAGGTTGTATAAACTTTTGTAGTGAGTTTTAATATCGTATGGCCGTACCAATATGTATTGATTCTTATCAAAAGCCTTAGTTGTCTACCCAAAGTGCTCCCTTAGAATACAGTACCCTACACCTACCTGAACTTTACAAAGCATTAATAACTATTGTTGCATTTTTTTTATTTTTTTTTGTACCCTTTTTGAATAAAATAGATTTGTACTGTATATTTGTACCGCTGTGAACTACTTAAGGCTGTTTTGTTTTTGTTTTGCTGTTTTAATTCTATGTACTTAAGGACACAAAGATATTGTATTTTTATTGTTACAGCTAACTTCTTGGAGACATTGCATTTATCATGTTAAGTAAACACAATAATATATATATATACTTACTATTACCCTATGTCCAGAGTTGTGTTTTATTTGGTCTCTTCTTTGACTGGTCCACATGGAGAGGTGATATGTGGGTTCTGGAGCTAGTTCCAGGGTCATAAACCATCATCTGCAGCTTTGGGTTATCAATGATTTAATTACCACAGAGGTCAAACTTGAGTTTCATGTCTGAATGAACTACAGAGTTGTTTAACTACAGTACACCAGTGAAATGTTCATTCCATGTTTCTGCTCTGTTCACACCCCAGAGTTAGCATTGGATAGCACTACGCTGTGTAGGTGTTATAGAGGTTTATGACACTGTCTGTGTCTGCCATGAATAGAGAGGCCATTGTGGCCTGGAGAGAGCCAGTCCATTTGAATGGCATGCTTTATTTGCTGACTGGTGCGTAGGGTGAACTGAAAGAGAAGAGACATTACTACACAGCGCGGGTGTCAAAGTCAATGTTTATTTCCACATTCTATTCCTGCTTTTAATATAATCTGTACATCTGTTAATCCAGTAGCAGAACGGCTGCCCGTAAAAGTACCGTTCTGAGCAGTGACAACAGAATGAGCATGAAGTGTTCCGTTTTTCACTTTTGTTTACCCTCATTGATTTTGGCCTTCTTAAAAGGATTTCCTTTGTAAACATGGACATCAAGAGAAAATCCTGATAGACTAGTAAAAAGGGCAAAGTTCAAAGAACATCTTTAGATTAAATTGAACAAAAACAGGCAGGCATAGAATAACAGAATACAAGCTCATATTGAACCATTCTAGGACAAATGCAGTTTCACGACATGCAGTGTTAACCTAATCCAGACTGTCACGCTGGGCAGAGCTTTAGAAAGTGCTGTTCAAAAGCACAAACAGAATCTGGGAAACTGTCGATACAATTTCCTTTCGTAGTATTTTAATGTCAAAGAAGAGCGTACTCCACATTTTCCATTGCATTATTCCACTGTGTGAGGATGACGACACTGATATCAGCTGCCAGTTCAGTCAGAATACCCAGTATTCATTATTGAAAAGGTGTCCATACGTTCAGTACTTGGCAGAAATGTTGATACAGATTTTGTAGCAAAGATAATGACCGTGTGTGACAACTTTGTCTTGAGCATGGCTCTGCTCTGTGTATCTTAAATTAGGATAGTGATATGACCCTGCTGAAAAGAAGTTCATGGACCAGGGTGCTGAATCTATGGCCAAAGAGGCCTCACTGAGTTGCATCGCCTGAGTTGCACAATTCCATACATTTGAGTCCATTTGTTTTTTACTGCACTCTGCATAGTTTTAAGAGTCCAATTTCCCTTGGAATAAACAGCACTGTTGCATAGAGGTTTGAACCACTCCTAGACTCTTAAGGACAATTAGAATATAATAGCTTTTTCCCTGTTGAGAGGGATGCTATTCTGTTCTGGGCTTTAGCCTGGTAGTGGCTCAAACTGAGAAGCAGTCTTAGTTCCCATCTTAAGGAATACTCCAGAAAACTAATCATGTACTGTAACATTGTCAATATGTGTCTGCAGAGCTCAGTTGTGAAACAGTGCGTATCGGAGGTAACCTTTGTGGCAAGAAATTGAGAACATATGACCAAAGAGAAGGACAAAAACAAATACATACAGTATAGAACCAAGCATGGCAAAATGTGTACTTTCATCTATTATATACCAAACAAAAAAAATATCCCCCAATTTGTTTTACAAAATATATATTCACATGTTGCATAAATATCAATTGGAATGAGTTCAATGAAACAGATAAGACCAGAGATCTCTCCCAACTGGTCGAGGGTCAACAGGTTTAATAATGAGTCTTGAACATGCTCATTGGAGAGTGGAACTCTGCAAAGTGAGATCACTGGAAAAATGCAAAGATTAGTTATTCAAAATATAGCTTTTACCCTGACACATGCAGTTGAAGTCGGAAGTTTACATACACCTTAGCCAAATACATTTAAACTCAGTTTTCACAATTCCTGACATTTAATCCTAGTAAAAATTCCCTGTCTTAGGTCAGTTAGGATCACCAATTTATTTTAAGAATGAAATGTCAGAATAATAGCAGAGGGAATTATTTATTTTAGCTTTATTTCTTTCATCACATTCCCAGTGGGTCAGAAGTTTACATACACTCAATTAGTATTTGGTAGCATTGCCTTTAAATTGTTTAACTTGGGACAAACGTGTTGGGTAGCCTTCCACAAGCTTCCCACAATAAGATGGTTGAATTTTGGCCCCTTCTTTCTGACAGAGCTGGTGTAACTGAGTCAGGTGTGTAGGTCTCCTTGCTCGCACATGCTTTTTCAGTTTTGCCCACAAGTTTTCTATAGATTGAGGTCAGGGCTTTGTGATGGCCACTCCAATACCTTGACTTTGTTGTCCTTAAGCCATTTTGCCACAACTTTGTTAGTATGCTTGGGGTCATTGTCCATTTGGAAAACCCATTTGCCACCAAGCTTTAACTTCCTGACTGATGTCTTGAGATGTTGCTTCGATATATCCACATAATTTTCCTGCATCATGATGCCATCTATTTTGTGAAGTGCACCAGTCCCTCCTGCAGCAAAGCACCCCCACAACATGATGCTGCCACCCCTGTGCATCACAGTTGGGATGGTGTTCTTCAGCTTGCAAGCCTCCCCCTTTTTCCTCCAAACATAACGATGGTCATTATGGCCAAACAGTTCTATTTTTCTTTCATCATACCAGAGGACATTTCTCCAAAAAGTACGATATTTGTCCCCATGTGCAGTTGCAAACCGTAGTCTGGATTTTTTATGGCGGTTTTGGAGCAGTGGCTTCTTCCTTGCTGAGCGGCCTTTCAGGTTATGTCGATATAGGACTTGTTTTACTGTGGATGTAGATACTTTTGTACCTGTTTCCTCCAGCATCTTCACAAGGTCCTTTGCTGTTGTTCTGGGATTGATTTGCCCTTTTCGCACCAAAGTACGTTAATCTCTAGGAGACAGAAAGCGTCTCCTTCTTGAGCGGTATGACGCCTGCGTGGTCCCATGGTGTTTATACTTGCATACTATTGTTTGTACAGATGAATGTGGTACCTTCATGCGTTTGGAAATTGCTCCCAAGGATGAACCAGACTTGTGGAGGTCTACAATTTGTTTTCTGGGGTCTTGGCTGATTTCCCCATGATGTCAAGCAATGAGGCACTGAGTTTGAAGGGTAGGCCTTGAAATACATCCACAGGTACACCTCCAATTGACTCAAATTATGTCAATTAGCCTATCAGAAGCTTCTAACGACATGAAATCATTTTCTGGAATTTTCCAAGCTGTTTAAAAGGCACAGTCAACTTAGTGTATGTAAACTTCTGACCCACTGGAATTGTGATACAGTGAATTATAGGTGAAATAATCTGTCTGTAAACAATTGTTGGAAAAATTACTTGTGTCATGCACAAAGTAGATGTCCTAACCGACTTGCCAAAACTATAGTTTGTTAACAAGTAATTTGTGGAGTGGTTGAAAAACTAGTTTTAATGACTCCAACGTAACTCCAACGACTCCAACCTAAGTATGTAAACTTCCAACTTCAACTGTATGAGCATATTTCAATACGTTGGCTGGGTGAGGAAGGAAATATGACCATTTGGGGCAGTTAGAAAAATGTAGTAAATTAGCACTCTCAGTTCACATGTTGAGTCCTAAATGTCCTAGAGGTAACTAACACGTACAGAACAGTAACAGCAGCAAAGATTGTGGTTTGATGAGCCAAAAATGTCAATGCAACAGGAGATGCATAAAGTAAAGAGGAAATTATTACCAACTACTTGGCAAAGGTTATGAGTGTTGAGAAGGTACGAGGGAAAAACAGATTGAGGAAGGTCAATGTGACTAATAAAAGGCAAAGAGACCTACAGTAGTGGCAGTATATTTAGAGTTTTAGAGAATATGCTGGAATGGAGGATAATGTTGCTCAAAATAGGGCTCATTAAATAGTACAGCATATTCCGAGCACAGCGGATAGAAATGTGATGTATAGAACAGGGCCGTTTTCTATCGTTCCCGTTATATACTGGATATTTCTGACTATGTCTTACTGAATATTCTCCCGGTGAGCTGTGAATACGTCCTAAAGATATAAACACACCCTCAAACTAAGAAAACAACCCGCATTCTCTAATGTAGTGTACGCGTAAAGAAGCTTGGAGTCAGAACGTAGGCCACAGAGGGCTCGGCTTCAGCCCTTACTGAGGTAGTTGATTGGGTGGATATGAGCTAGCCAGAGCAGAGACCCACGTTGGCAGCGTGAGAGAGGTGTAGCTACCGGTAAACTCCAGCAACTTTGCTAGCAGAAGGGACCAGAGGCGAGGGAGAGCGCTATGGGCTACGTGAATCACTCCCACCACTGAAGGTCCATGTGCAAAAGATGGAAGGGTGTAACTGCTCCTGTCACAATGGGCTGGTAAGTCAAAGTCTACTATCCCCCAAAACAGAACAGATAAAATCTCTTTAGAACATGCTTTATCAATACCTACCTTTAAGTGAAACATTCTTGAACCTGCTCTTATTTCCTGCTAGTCTGTAATAAATTAATGTTATTTGTTGACACAGGAGTTTGGGTATCAAGTTGTTGGACACACAAGATGCTGGAATTTCAACCAGCATGGAATGGTTCTATCTGTGGCCATGGCAACCCATAGGTGTAGTGGAGAGGTCATTGTAACTGTTAGTGGTCCAGTGTGCTGCCCCCAGTGACCTGGTCCTGCTAGGGCAGCTTCATGAAGAGGCTGTTGTCTAGAGAGGGGACAGGCATGGGGCAGGGGAACTGGAACAGGCTCATGTCTGCCGTCAGGGCAGCCATAGCAGCTGGGTCATGCTCTATCTGACCTCTCAGGGAGGGGTCAATCTTCTCCAGCCGCCGTTTCAGTCTCTTGGCCTCTCTCTCACGGATCAGCCTGGCCTGCCTCTTATCTGGTGTCTCGTTGGCCCTCTTCATCCGCATGGCCTCCCTGTCGCGCAGAAGCCTCCGTGTCCGTTGCTCCTCTGTCTCCTGCAGCCTCTGCATCCGCTTGGCTTCGCGGTCCCGCAGCCTCCGCAGCTCCCGCTCCTCAGGCGACTCGTGCTCCCGCTTGGTCTTCTTGGCGGAGCGCTCGCGCTCTAGACGGTGCATGCGTGCCTCCACCGGCTCGTTCTTCCTGCGCATGGCCCACTTCCTCATGGGAGACTGGGCGTCCACCAGCTGCTGGTAGGCCACACAGCTGTTGCACACCAGCAACACTCCGGCCGGGTGCACAGGCATGGGGCTCAGGATGTCTGGCAGCAGGGGTAGGCCTGGTGAGGGGCTGAGGGCGTCAGGGAAGGAGGGGGGCGAAGAGAGGAGGCTGTGGTGCAGTGAGGGGAGTGGGTGGCCTGGGAGGTGTCCGAGACCTTGGCCATGGTTGTGTCCTGGGCCATGTCCATGTCCTTGGTTGTGGCCGGGGTTGTATCCCGGGCCGTGGCTGTGTCCCGGGATGTGGCCTGTGCCACGGCCAGGGTTGTGTCCTTGGTTGTGGCCGGGCCCGTGGCCGTGTCCCAGGCCATGACCGGGGTTGCCCATGGGGCTGCTGGAGAGAGACCGGGACATGGAACAGTTCTCATCTCCGCTGCTGCATTCCATACTGCTGCCTGTGTTCAGGACCTCTCTGAGCTTCTCCCTGTGTAGGGGGCAGAGATATGAGTAGTTACAGGACACAGCTGTTACAGGCTAGCTCAGACAGACAGCCTAACTCTCTAAACTCTGTAGATAACCCATGTCATTGTGTGTGTGAAAGGCTGAAGCACTATACTAGGGTATAGGACTGAAATGAGGTAGTAGTGGTTGTAGCTCCCTCCAGTAACCACGAGCACAACCGTTCCTTGATTTTAACTGGTGGCTTTATTCTGTAGTTTGTCAGAATTATCACCTTCCGTAAGAACTATAAAGTAAATGAAAATAGGGTTAAGCACACTTACAACTTTCTTGTCTTACGAGTGACTTATTAGCTTGATATAACTCTGAAGTGCTTACCGTAATTTCCGGACTATTAAGCGCACCTGAATATAAGCCGCACCCACTGAATTTAAAAAATATATATTATTTTGAACATAAATAAGCCGCATGTCTATAAGCCGCAGGTGCCTACCGGTACATTGAAACAAATTAACTTTACACAGGCTTTAACGAAACACGGCTTGTAACAAAAATAAATAGGCTTTAACGAAACACGGCTTGTAACAAAAATAAATAGGCTTTAACGAAACACGGCTTGTAACAAAAATAAATAGGCTTTAACGAAACATGGCTTGTAACAAAAATAAATAGGCTTTAACGAAACGCGGCTTGTAACAAAAAATAAAACATTTGCAGTAAGCTTTAGTTGTCTTTTTGCACTGAGTCAATTCCTCACGCTGCTGTTTCCGACGTCTTATCATCGACTCATTAAGACCAAGTTCCCGTGCAGCAGCTCTATTTCCTTTTCCAACAGCCAGATCAATCGCCTTCAACTTGAAAGCTGCATCATATGCATTTCTCCGTGTCTTTGCCATGATGAGGGTGACAAAATGACTACCGTAATCAGAATGATGGGAAGTTTGAGAGCGCTCGATTTAATCTAAACAGTAAACAAAAAAGTTGTTTGATCTTAACCCGTTCGGCAATTTCATTGGTCTAATGAAAGCTTCATGCTGCCAAAAAACTGAGCACGTCACAGAATGTGTTTTTTTTTGAGAAAAAAAAATTGAAAGCGGGAAAAATCCATATTAGCCGCGTCATTTAAGCCGCGAGGTTCAAAGCGTGGGAAAAAAGTTGCGCCTTATAGTCCGGAATTTACGGTACATACATAAACAGTTTAGCCGGAGCTATGACAGTATCAGATTAAACACATGAATAAAGGAAAAATACCTCATTGGATGCTTATTACAGAAGGGGGGAAATCAAAAACGTCACACTTATTATTCCTGGCATGAATTCACGCTTCATCCTTAATTATTATAACGTTACCATCCTAACACACAATTCAACCTTTACGAACTACACCCGATGACATGAAAACTTAGCTAACACAGCGCGGGATTGCTTTCACTCCAAAGGTGTGTTGCTACGATAATAATCCCCGTTACAACAGTTCTTAGCCACGTAGTTCCGCTTGTCTTATCATTTCCCCTGCATAGCAAACACGTAAAAAAAAAAAAAAACAGACTTACAGGTTAATTGTCAGTTACAGTGGTGGAGGAGGCACAGACCTGTTGAAGTTGTTGGTGTCGGTGAAGCGTGTCCCACACACAGCACAGTTGGAGAGGCGGTCCTCAGAGTGGATGAGAAGGTGGCGCCCCAGGGAGCCTGGCGAGCTGAGCGTGCGCCCACACACTGGGCACACGTAGTTCTTACTGCTGCCCATCAACGATGTGTGCTGCTCCACAGAGAGAGAGAGACCAACAGGGAGAGAGATGGAGTTAGTCATTTAATTAGGTAAAGCACAATGGTTTTCTTTGCTTGTCAGTGTATTTTATAAGCAACCTAAAAGTGAGGGCAAACCCCAACAGTGCATATCTAAAAATACACATACAGAGGGGAGAACAAGTATTTGATACACGGCCGATTTTGCAGGTTTTCCTACTTACAAAGCATGTAGAGGTCTGTAATTTTTATCATAGGTACACTTCAACTGTGAGAGACGGAATCTAAAACAAAAATCTAGAAAATCACATTGTATGATTTTTAAGTAATTAATTTGCATTTTATTGCATGACATAAGTATTTGATACATCAGAAAAGCAGAACTTAATATTTGGTACAGAAACCTTTGTTTGCAATTACAGAGATCAAACGTTTCCTGTAGTTCTTGACCAGGTTTGCACACACTGCAGCAGGGATTTTGGCCCACTCCTCCATACAGACCTTCTCTAGATCCTTCAGGTTTCGGAGCTGTCGCTGGGCAATACGGACTTTCAGCTCCCTCCAAAGATTTTCTATTGGGTTCAGGTCTGGAGACTGGCTAGGCCACTCCAGGACCTTGAGATGCTTCTTACGGAGCCACTCCTTAGTTGCCCTGGCTGTGTTTCGGGTCGTTGTCATGCTGGAAGACCCAGCCACGACCCATCTTTAATGCTCTTACTGAGGGAAGGAGGTTGTTGGCCAAGATCTCGCGATACATGGCCCCATCCATCCTCCCCTCAATACGGTGCAGTCGTCCTGTCCCCTTTGCCGAAAAGCATCCCCAAAGAATGATGTTTCCACCTCCATGCTTCACGGTTGGGATGGTGTTCTTAGGGTTGTACTCATCCTTCTTCCTCCAAACACGGCGAGTGGAGTTTAGACCAAAAAGCTCTATTTTTGTCTCATCAGACCACAAGACCTTCTCCCAATCCTCCTCTGGATCATCCAGATGGTCATTGGCAAACTTTAGACGGGCCTGGACATGCGCTGGCTTGAGCAGGGGGACCTTGCGTGCGCTGCAGGATTTTAATCCATGACGGCGTAGTGTGTTACTAATGGTTTTCTTTGAGACTGTGGTCCCAGCTCTCTTCAGGTCATTGACCAGGTCCTGCCGTGTAGTTATGGGCTGATCCCTCACCTTCCTCATGATCATTGATGCCCCACGAGGTGAGATCTTGCATGGAGCCCCAGACCGAGGGTGATTGACCGTCATCTTGAACTTCTTCCATTTTCTAATAAATGCGCCAACAGTTGTTGCCTTCTCACCAAGCTGCTTGCCTATTGTCCTGTAGCCCATCCCAGCCTTGTGCAGGTCTACAATTTTATCCCTGATGTCCTTACACAGCTCTCTGGTCTTGGCCATTGTGGAGAGGTTGGAGTCTGTTTGATTGAGTGTGTGGACAGGTGTCTTTTATACAGGTAATGAGTTCAAACAGGTGCAGTTAATACAGGTAATGAGTGGAGAACAGGAGGGCTTCTTAAAGAAAAACTAACAGGTCTGTGAGAGCAAGAATTCTTACTGGTTGGTAGGTGATCAAATACTTATGTCATGCAATAAAATGCAAATGAATTACTTAAAAATCATACAATGTGATTTTCTGGTCTCTCACAGTTGAAGTGTACCTATGATAAAAATTACAGACCTCTACATGCTTTGTAAGTAGGAAAACCTGCAATATCAAGTGTATCAAATACTTGTTCTCCCCACTGTATCTACAATTGTGGCATAAACGTATGTGGTTAACACTACACCATCAACAACAACACGAATGGAAGGAGGAAGTGGTTGGTGTCAAATGTGTAATTCTGGCTCAGTTAGAAGACACTGATAACTTAAAACAAGTTGAAACATCCAAACCTTAGGTTTGACACATAACCCAGAGACTGATCACGCGACTGGATCATAATTATCCTTCCCTCTTTAGTGTAGTGATGACAGTATCTCCTAGGAGGTTTAAATGTGATTATCTACCCCAGCACATTATCCCCCTGATCCAACCTCTGAAGCTAAGGAGGCTTTGGCCCCGTCTGAATACTTGGTGCCATGGTGGGCTGTCTGGTACTGTACTGTACTCACCTGGTAGACGTGTGTGATGAGCTGCTCGGGGCTGCTGAACTCCAGGGTGCACAGAGGACACACACAGCTGTTCATCAGGTCGGCCCCCTCCTCGCTCTCCTGAGAAACACAGAGGCATCAGTACTACTGTACACTCAAATACTGTGGATGCTATGTGGAGCAACCATACAGATCTGTTTCATCAGTAATATGTATGCTAATGATTGTGTAATAATACAGTAAGTTATGTAATGGTGGTTCTGCCTACACTGAGAATGTAGGGCAAATATTAGAAGAGGATTTCATGTGTACATCTAAAGGGTGGATATGCTCATCCTCTCTACAGTACCTCTATGGCTGGTCCTGGGAGCAAGAATCCTGAGTGGTAGGCCATAAGGTTCTCTGTGTGTGTGTGTGTGTGTGTGTGTGTGTGTGTGTGTGTGTGTGTGTGTGTGTGTGTGTGTGTGTGTGGGGTTGAGAGTATGAGAGAGAATTACCCTCAGCCCCCCAGTGACTAATTGACTGTCACTATGACACATTGTATGACTCTGCCATGGTTGTGAATCACACCACACAACCTGAGATGCTTTCTGTTTCTGGGGTCTGAAGGTGTGAGGATATTCTGTAATCGCCAGTTTACAATTTACAAACGCAATGTATTCAGACGTATTCTTGTGCTGCATCTTTTGTAGGATTATTGAATAACATAATTCTGGAAATGGACAGTGCGGGGTGGGGCAATAACCATTCCACATAAGTCTAGAGGGCCAGATGACCCTGAGATCTGTAGAACACTATCAAATCAGGAAGGAAATGCATGTGTGAATCAGCAACCAGGCAGGCCTGCACTCAGTGGACACACATGATAACAGTACTAGGAGGAGAACACCCCTCCATGGGTAACCCTGACAGGGACACTCACTTCTTTAACTCCCCTGTGGTGTGTTCTCTTGGTGGAGGTCATGTGGTCATCAGCTGAGGTGTTGGAGGATGAGTCGTGGTTGTCCAGGTCGCTATCACTGTCTTCTATGGAGGCAAACACAGCCCTATCAATATAGACAACAGAGCACAGAGCTAGTCATATTCTCCCACGACACCCCCTACAGAGAGTATGTCACATTAGGGTCAGGGAAATGCCCTAAATGCCTACCTGAAATGCTGTCCTGTTGGGAATTGTTGCTGTGGCATTCGCTGTCCTCAATGAAATCGTCCCTGCCATCCATGTTAATAGTGTGGAGGGGGCCTGCAAAGCCGGTGCTGTGGAAGGGCCCTGTGAACATAGAGGAGTCACAGGGAGATGATAAGACCATCAGAGGGAGGGGTAGCCCAATTTAACTCTAGGCAAATCCACCTCATTTTCAAACACTTAAAACACGGAAGCCAAATGCAGAAAATACGGATACAACTTCCTTATCATAATTCACATTCGAGCCACTAGAAATCCCTGCATTAGCATGTTTCTTTTCGCTGATAAATCCTGAAATAAATACACCATATTACTGGCCTGCTAATGTGCCTGGACCTTGTAGGCTAACAGCTGTGTAAAAACCCATAACTGATCCAAATGTTTGCCCAATCAGGCAAGCTAGATGCAGCCATTTCTAAATGAACATTTAAAACGCTAGGCTTTTGAGCATTATTGAAATGACAAACTACAGTGAATAGCCTACAGCCTAGACTAGAGTTTTGTACTCAATTGAAAACAATACAATTCTTCATTACATTGTGTTGTTGTAGCCTAGGTAGGATACATTTCTTGTCCCAAAAACAAAGAATAGGGTAGCTTTTCCAGCTGGTACCAGGGGACTGGGAGGGAGAGCACTCAGCATAGCCTCAATAGCACACAGTGTAGACTACCTTTGATATCCTTAGCTGATAAACTTGTTTTTCCTTTTGTAAATTGACTAATATACACTGCTCAAAAAAATAAAGGGAACACTAAAATAACACATCCTAGATCTGAATGAATGAAATCTTATTAAATACTTTTTTCTTTACATAGTTGAATGTGCTCACAACAAAATCACACAAAAATAAATCAATGGAAATCCAATTTATCAACCCATGGAGGTCTGGATTTGGAGTCACACTCAAAATGAAAGTGGAAAACCACACTACAGGCTGATCCAACTTTGATGCAATGTCCTTAAAACAAGTCAAAATGAGGCTCAGTAGTATGTGTGGCCTCCACGTGCCTGTATGACCTCCCTACAACGCCTGGGCATGCTCCTGATGAGGTGGCGGATGGTCTCCTGAGGGATCTCCTCCCAGACCTGGACTAAAGCATCCGCCAACTCCTGGACAGTCTGTGGTGCAACGTGGCGTTGGTGGATGGAGCGAGACATGATGTCCCAGATGTGCTCAATTGGATTCAGGTCTGGGGAACGGGCGGGCCAGTCCGTAGCATCAATGCCTTCCTCTTGCAGGAACTGCTGACACACTCCAGCCACATGAGGTCTAGCATTGTCTTGCATTAGGAGGAACCCAGGGCCAACAGCACCACCATATGGTCTCACAAGGGGTCTGAGGATCTCATCTCGGTACCTAATGGCAGTCAGGCTACCTCTGGCGAGCACATGGAGGGCTGTGCGGCCCCCCAAAGAAATGCCACCCCACACCATGACTGACCCACCGCCAAACCGGTCATGCTGGAGGATGTTGCAGGCAGCAGAACGTTCTCCACGGCGTCTCCAGACTCTGTCACGTCTGTCACATGTGCTCAGTGTGAACCTGCTTTAATCTGTGAAGAGCACAGGGCGCCAGTGGCGAATTTGCCAATCTTGGTGTTCTCTGGCAAATGCCAAACGTCACAACGGTGTTGGGCTGTAAGCACAACCCCCACCTGTGGACATCGGGCCCTCATACCACCCTCATGGAGTCTGTTTCTGACCGTTTGAGCAGACACATGCACATTTGTGGCCTGCTGGAGGTCATTTTGCAGGGCTCTGGCAGTGCTCCTCCTTGCACAAAGGCAGAGGTAGCGGTCCTGCTGCTGGGTTGTTGCCCTCCTACGGCCTCCTCCACGTCTCCTGATGTACTGGCCTGTCTCCTGGTAGCGCCTCCATGCTCTGGACACTACGCTGACAGACACAGCAAACCTTCTTGCCACAGCTCGCATTGATGTGCCATCCTGGATGAGCTGCACTACCTGAGCCACTTGTGTGGGTTGTAGACTCCGTCTCATGCTACCACTAGAGTGAAAGCACCGCCAGCATTCAAAAGTGACCAAAACATCAGCCAGGAAGCATAGGAACTGAGAAGTGGTCTGTGGTCACCACTTGCAGAACCACTCCTTTATTGGGGGCGTCTTGCTAATTGCCTATAATTTCCACCTGTTGTCTATTCCATTTGCACAACAGCATGTGAAATGTATTGTCAATCAGTGTTGCTTCCTAAGTGGACAGTTTGATTTCACAGAAGTGTGATTGACTTGGAGTTACATTGTGTTGTTTAAGTGTTCCCTTTATTTTTTTGAGCAGTATTTTGAGCAGTATATATATATATATATATATTCACTGCAGTATTAAGCCTAACATTGAGCTTATGAATTATGGGCTAATATGCATATGTTTCTAATTTAGGAGACAGTCTACATCCCATGCCTGTCTGTCTGTCGCGCAATTACGCACCTGGGGTCTCTTACTCTTAAATCTTGTGGAGTCCCAGAAAAAGCCAGACTACAAAAGCTTGTTGGACACTTATTTCGACGTATTTTCTTTAGCCTACTAATAGCCTATTAGAGGAGAGATACATGCTTGCAGAATGTAAAATAGGCTACAGCATTAAGAACAGGCAGGGAGTTGGAAAGGAGAAGCCCATATTTTCCTATAGTAGGCCTATCTTAACACTGGGCTACATCCTGACAGAACACTTATGTGTGGCCTGCTTATGTACCTTTCTGGACCTTCTTAACTGTTGAGAATAGTCCCAAACTGATCCAAATGGTTGCATAACCAGGCCTAGGCATATGCAGTTATCTTTTTACAAAATCGGACATTTGAGGTGTTATTCAAATTAGCCTACATCACATGGACAATAACTGTGTACTCAATTGATAACAGTACAACTTTTTTTTCTTGCACTTTGACTGGTAAATATTTAGCTTATAGCACTAATATCGAGCTAATATTTAGCTTATTACATCAGCTACACATTACCAGCCTCTCTTTCCAGCTGTTCCCATTCACAACAGGCTAGAGCAGGGGTAGACAACACTAGTCCTGGAGTGCTGCAGGCACTTCATGTTTATTATTTAATTGACCTGGAGGATCAGGTGTGTTGAATTTAGACAAACATTGAACTGATCAATTAGCTCAGTTGGTCAGGTGTGGCGCCTAGTTGGAACAACATCCTGCGGATTGTTGAGGAGAGAAAGTGCATTGGTGTGATCACTTTTGGCCACTTATTATGATAACACTGTTGCACTGACGCATTGCAAATAGTTGCACAGGACAGAGAGATGAGCAGTGAAAAATAAGACCCAAAGAAATTGACAACCATTAGAAAAATGGAAGTCACTTGCAAACCCCTTGAGCAATGGTGTAATAGATATGCAGGCAATATGGCGTTTGTTGTTGAAATGCTACATTTAAATACAGTAGGAGTTAGTATATTGTTTTACATTAGGCCTACATTGACGTATTATTTGCAGTTGTTACTATGACAATGAACACACCCTGAAAGTACCGAATTGTCTGAACCAGTATCTGTGTGTTAGAGAACTCATGGTCACCTTATTAATAGACAGCGTGCAGTAGGACGCGTTGATTGACAGGTGTAGGACTTCAGAACAATAAAAACGTTCCTCTAGTGTGGATGTTCACCATGTGTTATAGTTATGTAGCCGATAGTTTATCATTATAGTTATGGGCTTGGTGCCTGGCCCTTAACTCTAACACAACTAACGTTATCACAACAGAACTAGCCTAGTAGGTCTAGCTAACGGAGAAAGTGGATGAAATCAATGTAAAATGATGCTTATATACTCGTTTACTTAACTTTTATACTGTATACTATAAAATGTATCCTTCAAATAATTGACATTGGCAAATTTGCCACCAGCGAGCTGCAGTAGAGAAGTAAAGCGGAAGTCGAATCCATCACTTCCGTTGTTTGGCTGTGCCCATAGCAACGTTCAAAAATAAGAGTGGATACGATGGGAAAGTGGGACCACTACATGCCGACTTTAGTTTTTTTTATGTTCTTGAAACGCAACACACACAGACGCAAACGGGATGCAATTGAACATCTTAAAAAGGCATCAGGTAGAAGTAAATTAATACACAAATAAGAATATAATTATACATCTTAAATGACAGCATTTGGGAATTTGGTTGTATAATCTTAAAGCCCATTCAAAAAACGGAAGATCGAGGAACCAAGGCAAAATGGGCAGTCACTTTCCATCATATTCTTGATTGAGGCTATCCTCAATGACATAGAAAAAATATATTTTTATTCATTTGAGAGAGTCAGGTGTGTATAAAAAGACAGTTGATATATTATAAGACAATGCAGGAAAATACAGCCAGTAGACAAAGCCTTGGAGGTAAAACGTGCTAGGCATAGGAATGACAGCCCTGGAACAGAAGATTGACAGGTCAGTAGTGCAAGGCGGAGCGTGATCATGAAGTCAGGGGAAGACATTTCTAGAGCACAGACCTGTAATATTTAACATGGAGGGCATAAACACCAGAGAGCCTGGTGTGTAGCCTACACTTCAGTTACCTGGTGTAGGTGCTGACTAGCCACAAAATCCAAGCAATCTACCACACTTAGCATACTGAAGAAAGTGCTTCAGATTAGAATAGCAAGCCTATCCAGCATTAAAGCAGTCGTAGCTACACACATAAACCCATCATAGCTGCTATAATACACTAGCACAAGACGGTTATAGAAACACAACAGAATACATGAAAGGCCTAAACCTTTAAACACAATCATTCACCTATATGCAGTTGACATGGATGCTTTCATATTCACTGACATGCCAATATAATGCTGCATCAACACATCGCAGAAGTACACATTGACACATGCACTCACACACAACCAGACCCCTAATTTTCACAGAAGCATAACGAACACACACGCTTATCCAGGCATGCTGCATTCCCAGGGGGAAGCAGCCTGCACTCCTTTCCAGTAGCAGCCTGCAAGGCACTGTATCTCCCTCTCTCAGTACCACCCACACACTGCACAGCCTGGCTCACCCTCTGTCCTCCCTGCTCATACGCAGCTCTGACTGTTCTATATCCATACCAGCAGCTCTGAGGGGGAGGCCAATGCCTCATACCAAGGAGCCCATATGTGTCTGCTTAAACCCCTCACACGGCGCTCAGCATTTTACAGCATCTCTGCTCATTGCATTAGTATCCCATTTCCCCTCCGATCGACACCCAAGCTTGACACGGTTGGGATGGGAGCACAGGACCTCTCCAGTTGTTAGTGACAGTACACTCATTCCTGTCATCAGTATACGTTAACGGGAGGTTTTATTTTGATCATTTTAATATCTCTCGAAGGGAAAAATATATATTTAAACTGCAACAGTTTAGGTTCCATAGCCCTCCAGTTATCACCCTCTGCTTCTGAATGCAATGAATTCCCCCTCCCCTTCCTGTCCAGTCTTTCCATTCAGTGTGATGGAAGGAAAATCTTTCATCCAGTTACCTGAGGCTGGCAGAGGTAATTACAGCCTCTGTTCTAATCCTGGAGTAACACACCACTGAGGAGCATGGTCTGTGTGCGAGAGGGTTGAGGAATAAAATCTATCATTTTATTTTAAAACTCCCCTCTAATCTTCACAGGGCTGTCATTCCTGCATTAACTTTTTAGTGGAGTATAGTATGTGAAAATAGTTTGGGCACATTTCCCATAGTGATCCAGGCACTCATTAGCATTGGTAGAGTGGGTCTGATTGTTGAACTATGAACTGCTACAGACTGGCTCCATGGCACACAGCCAATGATTGATGTGAGAGCTCCCATCCCCCACTGCTAGGCTCTGTCTGTACATCTGTCTCTCTTCTCCCTCCCTCCCTCCCCATGTCTCTGCCACTCTGATGTTATCTCTGAGTCTGCGTGTCTGTAGGCAGGAGGTGACGCAGTGTCTGACTGAATCCAGACAAAGACAAACTCATCAGCCAACAGACAGAGGGAGAGAGGAGGAGGAAGGGGGGACAAAACAAAACAGACAAAAGAGAGAATGCCAAAACTCTACTCAAACACTAAGCAATGGGGCTCCTGTTGAATTCAAGCGCCCCTCTTTTTACCCACCCTCTGCTCCAACACAAACAGACAGACGCCACACACACACAAAATACTGTCTGAATCTCTAGGAAGTGCTGGGGCCCCTGCCTTCCATCCATGTACAGGCACTGTGGTGTTCAGGACCATGGGAATGGTGAAACACAGACATCAGATAATCCCAGACTGCCAGATAATTTCTCACTTCGCCTAATTGGCAGCCTGGTATTTAATTAAGGCAAGATAAAGGAAACCGCCCTTCACCCCTTTTCTCCAGAATCCCACCCTCTCTGTGGAGCCCTCCTCTCCAGTGAAGTGTCTGAAATGATCCCAACTCTGCTCTCAGACAAATCAACACAAAATGACCCATCTGTATGGCTTCCTCAAGTATGTGTGTTGTGAAGATGATACATTATAGATCCACAATGAAGACTATTCTGATACAACCTGAACGCATGCTATCAAAACAGACCTGTTTATCATCACTAACTCTTTCAGGGCTAATGAGACTTCTAACAGAGCTGCTATGCTTTCCCTCTACCCCAGCCATGATTGGCTCAGACAGGCTATCTGATTAGTTTTCCCATGCTGGTAATGTCTGTGCTCTACATCGAGGGACATTTCACATCAGTTCAGGACACACACACACACACACACACACACCACTTTTAAGGATTATTATAATTTTTAATTAAATGGTGGGTGAAAAAAAAGGACAATTAGCATTTTATAAACTATGTGGTATGTGGGTGTGCATGTGTGAATTTGTCTTGGACCAACTGTATGTGGTCATAGGAAAGTGCGAAAGTCTGGTTCATTCTGAGGGTAATAAAAAAGACCTTTGTTATTTCATAACTATCAGTCAGAAGTAGTACGTGAAGCTTGGAGAAGTCACTTTAGAAGCCCCCCCAAAAACACCTTAAGATTGATAATGTATGTTGTTGTTTTACTATACTGTGTTTGAACAACAGAGTTCTATGGACCAATACGTCTATCAGCACATCATGCATTCTTACTGTGTTACTGTTTCCTGTGACAGATGTTGTTAGCATATAGGGATTATTGAGGCCATTAGAGCAATACGTATTTCAACACCATATTTAAACAAACTAGCCTCACCTATGTTTAGAAAAGGACCCTAAAGGCTACATGGTCACCTCACTGCATTGTTGGGTTTGATCCCCTTGGGTGGACTTATGCGTCCTCAGGCATCCAGTAGCCTACACTGTGAAGGATCAGCAGGCCAATAGATCATGCTCTCAGTTTGACCTTTTAGCATGCATAGGAAAAGGACATCATCATCACCATCAGTAGAAATGTTTGTCAGGCAACTACACAGCTACCAAACCTGTAGTACCTAGACTATACCTGCTCTGGAGTAGTCTCCCATTGGAATTGGAAGAATGTTGCTTGCAGATAGCCAAAGTAGTCAGTTACACTGAAAAACACCCTCCGCTAAGCTGGTGACTATGACAGAGACACAACAGCACACATGGAACAGAAACGTAAAAATAGATTAACGAAACGTGTTTTAGTGGGTTCTGATTACAGGAACCAAGCAGTACACCTTTCTAAGAAAAAAAGATATGGTCTCTTATTTTGGCCCCATTGACAATGCCAGTGGTATGACCGACACAGCTATTCTCCTCTGGCTGTACTGGTTCTGTATCTGAGATGTCAATGTGAGAGCTTATCCATAGAAACAGAAAGTAGTCAATGCAAAAGCATGTTGTACCTAGTTTAAACTGACATTATGAGGGACAACATCTTAAATGGATTCTGAGACCAAGAAGGGTGAAATCTGTCCTAATCTCAAGACTAACATTATTTATTTTCATTGGTAGGCTACATCTTACTCTCAAAACAAGAGTTGAAAACAGGGACCAGCATGCCACAGCAGGTTTTCATGCTGCCTCAAACAAAGAATCGAATTAAAAACCTAAACGCAGGTAAACACATGGAAATAACTATCTGAATAGTTTCCCTCAGAGAAAACGACCTGCGCATGCAATTGTGAGGTTGTCATCTCCATAAAAATATTAATATCATAGTATTAGTAGCCTAATAATGGTTGATTATCATTTTTTGGGTTCGAAGATACAGACAGACAGTCTTCGGTGTCACGCGCGTTGATTCAATGCATCGTCAAAATTATACAAACATTGACGTCGCGCCACATAGGTTGAACTAAAACATTGTATCAGGCCCTTGTATCAACGATGGTGATTGACACTGTCTTACAGTTCACAATTGCAACGGTGGCGAAAACAATCGTCTAGTTAGATGGATGGAAATGATCCTCCTCACTACTTTTCAACAAGTAAAAATGGCATTTACAATACCTGAGATACCTACAATTAACTTTGAAGGGGTTGTTCTGTTTTCGCCTGGACATATTATCCCCCACTCCCGGTTGGGGAAAAAATCGAATCTCCTCCTAGCCCAGACAGATTTGAAGATTCCCCTAAACAATCCAGCTGTATTCCGTAAAGGGACTCCCTTTCGAGAGTACAATATCACGTAAAAAAAATATTTAAAATAAATAACAAGATATCCGATGATCAAAATGGTTTACCCATGTAGAGATGAACACAGCTTACACCATTGGTGAGAGTCGGGGTCATTTAAATGAATACAAAACAAATAGCCTATATAAAAAATGTAAATAAACCCAAATGGCTTTGTTACAATCTGATCCACTTAAATTTAAAACACTCTCCTGTCGATCGATATATAATTTTCAAATGATAGAAACTGCGATAGGGTCCTATCCAACCCGGCCTGAGATGGTATTTGCTTAGCAGCCCCGAGCAGTTACAATCCTGCGTTGCTGTCGCTTTGCCAATGCACTGCAGCTATACACAGGCACAGCTTCTTCTTCTTCGGTTATAATGAAGTCCGCACATTGTTTGTGCATGCTGCCACCTACTGTGCGGTAGTGTGTGATCCATCATGTCAATTTTTGTGACACAAAAAAAGGGGGGAAAGGAAAAAAATGCACCACCAAAATAACCCTACACTTATTTCATTAAAAAAAAAATATATATATATATATAATAATCGCCACATCATTACACTACTTTGACCCTAACTGATCCTACACCAGTCCAACGGCCTGGGAGGACCGGACTCTCGTTCAACACACCTTGTATCTCTTCCGCAGTAAAACCTTAATACACCCAAATACTGCCACCACAACTACTGCCACCACAACATCTACTTTCTGTGATTTACATTCCATTTCTGCGGTACAAATTGATAACCATGGCAATGAATGCTAAGAAGCCAACCTTACTGAAGCACAAATTCAAATCACTCTGTATTGGCCTAGGCCTAATACTCACCCTTGATCCATCATCCTCTACTCTCTCCCCTGCCTCAGCGTGACACCTTTTGTTCTACTTTGACCCTGGCAACTTCAGCCTGTCTCTCTCGCACCAGGCATTTCTGATCCCCAGCAACACAATTTACCGTTTTTTCACACCGATAATACCTTAACCGATTTAACATTACCCAACTTATTTTCTACCCAGCCTTAGACTACACATGGATCAGCCAAAAGGCAGGATCCGCTTTCTCCAAAAATCTCACTCCCACTGGGCCAGAATCCTCCTTTGCATGACCATCGGAGGTCTTCACCTCACATGCCACCACAGGTAATTCATCCCTGGGTTCATTTTCTGAGCCATCAGATACAGCAGAATACGGTTTGTACTTGGTGCCATTCTTCCTCAACACACATCCTCCCACTGCACTCGGCTCTTCTTCCTCCATAACCACGTCTAACCATTCACCACGCTCATGCCATGGCGTCATCTGCAGTGCTGCTTGCAGAACATGCACCGATGGCCTTTTTCCAATACCCATCTTCTGGTCCTTAGCCCAATTTAGTAGTCTGGCTATCTCTGGCCTCTCCATGCTCCCAAAACGTGCCACAATCGTCAGCCAAGTCTCCTCCTCGTCATCCATCTTAGCAAACAATCTCGGACTGCATCTCTGACCTTGACATGGTCTTAAATTTCATCCCACAGGCACAGCTGATATCTATGTTCACAACATGCACACAGCAATGCATTGTGGGATGTTCAAAACATTTGAGGGTAGATGACATAGGAGCAGTGGACTACAGTCAACAATGCACACAATAATACATTGAGCCTACTTCTTTCTCTCCTCATTTCATGTATTATAATATTTGAATATTCCATATTTAAGGATTTTAGGCTGTATGTTAGGTAATTTTAAAACATTTTTTACATTTACATTTTAGTCATTTAGCAGACGCTCTTATCCAGAGCGACTTACAGTAGTGAATGCATACATTTCATAATTATTATTATTATTTTTTTGTACTGGCCCCCCGTGGGAATCGAACCCATAACCCTGGCGTTGCACACACCATGCTGGCGTTGCAAACACCATGCTCTACCAACTGAGCCACAGGGAAGACAAAACACACTGACAATTTTAATATTGTGAATTTGAAATAGGCCTATATTCACAAAGCCCCCCAAAAGTAACAAAACAATTTATACCAACTGATTCAATGACATGGTTGCAAAATTCAGTCTGCTCTCCAACATTACAGTCACATAGCCTACCTGTTGTACGTGGCACGTTGCGCACTACAGCCTCTACCAAGAGGTCTAGACTAGAGGTCGACCGATTATGATTTTTCCTCGCCGATACCGATTATTGGAGGACCAAAAAGGCGATACCGATTAATCGGCCGATTATTATTATGATTTTATGTATGTATGTATGTATGTATGTATGTATGTATATATATATAGCTCAAAAAAATAAAGGGAACACTTAAAAAACACAATGTAACTCCAAGTCAATCACACTTCTGTGAAATCAAACTGTCCACTTAGGAAGCAACACTGATTGACAATAAATTTCACATGCTGTTGTGCAAATGGAATAGACAACAGGTGGAAATTATAGGCAATTAGCAAGACACCCCCAATAAAGGAGTGTTTCTGCAGGTGGGGACCACAGACCACTTCTCAGTTTCTATGCTTCCTGGCTGATGTTTTGGTCACTTTTGAATGCTGGCGGTGCTTTCACTCTAGTGGTAGCATGAGACGGAGTCTACAACCCACACAAGTGGCTCAGGTAGTGCAGCTCATCCAGGATGGCACATCAATGCGAGCTGTGGCAAGAAGGTTTGCTGTGTCTGTCAGCGTAGTGTCCAGAGCATGGAGGCGCTACCAGGAGACAGGCCAGTACATCAGGAGACGTGGAGGAGGCCGTAGGAGGGCAACAACCCAGCAGCAGGACCGCTACCTCCGCCTTTGTGCAAGGAGGAGCAGGAGAAGCACTGCCAGAGCCCTGCAAAATGACCTCCAGCAGGCCACAAATGTGCATGCGTCTGCTCAAACGGTCAGAAACAGACTCCATGAGGGTGGTATGAGGGCCCGATGTCCACAGGTGGGGGTTGTGCTTACAGCCCAACACCGTGCAGAACGTTTGGCATTTGCCAGAGAACACCAAGATTGGCAAATTCGCCACTGGCGCCCTGTGCTCTTCACAGATGAAAGCAGGTTCACACTGAGCACGTGACAGACGTGACAGAGTCTGGAGACGCCGTGGAGAATGTTCTGCTGCCTGCAACATCCTCCAGCATGACCGGTTTGGCGGTGGGTCAGTCATGGTGTGGGGTGGCATTTCTTTGGGGGGCCGCACAGCCCTCCATGTGCTCGCCAGAGGTAGCCTGACTGCCATTAGGTACCGAGATGAGATCCTCAGACCCCTTGTGAGACCATATGCTGGTGCGGTTGGCCTTGGGTTCCTCCTAATGCAAGACAATGCTAGACCTCATGTGGCTGGAGTGTGTCAGCAGTTCCTGCAAGAGGAAGGCATTGATGCTATGGACTGGCCCGCCCGTTCCCCAGACCTGAATCCAATTGAGCACATCTGGGACATGATGTCTCGCTCCATCCACCAACGCCACGTTGCACCACAGACTGTCCAGGAGTTGGCGGATGCTTTAGTCCAGGTCTGGGAAGAGATCCCTCAGGAGACCATCCGCCACCTCATCAGGAGCATGCCCAGGCGTTGTAGGGAGGTCATACAGGCACGTGGAGGCCACACACACTACTGAGCCTCATTTTGACTTGTTTTAAGGACATTACATCAAAGTTGGATCAGCCTGTAGTGTGGTTTTCCACTTTAATTTTGAGTGTGACTCCAAATCCAGACCTCCATGGGTTGATAAATTGGATTTCAATTGATTATTTTTGTGTGATTTTGTTGTCAGCACATTCAACTATGTAAAGAAAAAAGTATTTAATAAGATTATTTCTTTCATTCAGATCTAGGATGTGTTGTTTAAGTGTTCCCTTTAGTTTTTTGAGCAGTATATATATATATATATATATATATCTCTGAAGTGACAACGATACTGAAGAGTCTGCTTAGGAGACAAATACTCTCAACTGTTTGAATAATAAACTATTTTTAAGTTACCTGTGATGAATGCTGAAAACAAAAACTGTAATTTCTATATGCAGGAAATCCTATTTTAATAATGGGCATGGTAAGAATTGACTACCAAAGTGCGAGTCACAATTCCCATGACACCTTCTAGCAAAATCTGAAAAGCGGTTCCTTCATTTATTCCATAGGATATTTTTAAATTAACTTAAAATAAGGTCTGTGTTTGGTTTAGGCTTACACCACCTTGCCAATTTTATAACTGTGTAGATATCCATAGGATATAACTCTGATCAATATAAGCGAAGATACTTTTTTTTGTAGAGTGGATTTATGAAAATATGTTGACAAACGTTACCTAGTGAGATTTACACGGGTATCAAAACGCCGAGGCGGTTTAAGCACAAAACACAGACCTTATTTGAAGCAGATCAAGACATTCTCTATGGAAGACATGAACGGTAAAATAACGAAGGAACCCCTTTCAAGTTCAGCCGCAAGTTATTACAGGAATTATGACGCGTCGACTATTTCTCTCTAAACCATATATCTTTGACTATTACGAACCTGCTGCTGCCTACCACCGCTCAGTCAGACTGCTCTATCAAATATCAAATCATAGACTTAACTATAATATAATAAACCTTAGGTCCTTAACATGGTCAAATCCAGAAACTATCATCTCGAAAACATTATTCTTTCAGTGACATACGGAACCGTTCCGTATTTTATCTAACGGGTGGCATCCATAAGTCTAAATATTCCTGTTACGTCGCACAACCTACAATGTTATTTCATAGTTCCGTAAAATTCTGGCAAATTAGTTCGCAACGAGACAGATTCTGTATACCCTGATTCTGCGTGCAACGAACGCAAGAGAACTGACACAATTTCACCTGGTTAATATTGCCTGCTAACCTGGATTTCTTTTCGCTAAATATGCAGGTTTAAAAATATATACTTCTGTGTATTGATTTTAAGAAAGGCATTGATGTTTATGGTTAGGTACATGTCGGAGCAAAGACAGTCCTTTTTTGCGAACGCGCACCACATCGATTATATGCAAAGCAGTACAGGCTAGATAAACTAGTAATATCATCAACCATGTGTAGTTAACTAGTGATTATGACTGATTGATTGTTTTTTATAAGATAAGTTTAATGCTAGCTAGCAACTTACCTTGGCTTCTTACGGCATTCGCGTAACAGGCAGGCTCCTCGTGGAGTGCAATGTAAAGCAGGTGGTTAGAGCGATGGACTAGTTAACCGTAAGGTTGCATCCCCAAGCTGACAAGGTAAAAATCTGTCGTTCTGCCCCTGAACAAGGCAGTTAACCCACCGTTCCTAGGCCGTCATTGAAAATAAGAACGTGTTCTTAACTGACTTGCCTAGTTAAATAAAGGTTAAAAAAAAAATTAAAAAAAAAAAAAATAGATTGGTAAAAAAATACAAATCGGCAAATCGGTGGCCAAAAATACCGATTACCGATTGTTATGAAAACTTGAAATCAGCCCTAATTAATCGGCCATTCCGATTAATCGGTTGACATCTAGTCTAGACCTTTATGGTACAGGTGGTACTGCACTCAATTCACCCCATAACCACAGCATTGCTGTTTCAAAACCTGCTCCAGCTGTTCGCTCTTATTTTGGAGAAATCAGAGGGAAGTCACAACTGGCAGGGTTTGAAGACGGGTGTTTGCAACTGTCAAACACATTAGCTGTTACACTAAGAGATCAGAATCTTACGGTCGCTACACACTACAACCATCCTTCGAGGAGTCCAGCTCGCACTTCTCTAGTTCCCTGTGCCTGCACCCTTGGGGCACAGGAGCAATCAGGGGCCATCCCATTTATGACAGTGTAGCGAAGTCGGAGTGGTAGTCCCGACTCTTTTGATGAGGTTGCTAGGTGTTGGATTAGGGCAGCTACACTACTGGTACCAGCAGTGGGAAACCCATGGTTTTTCTGGCTTTTAATGGACGGTTTTCACTGTTCACATTCTGGTTTGTGCATGGGATACTTTCGGAAGAAGGGGAATATAGTGCCTCCAAGTATGGGAGTGTACTATTGCTTCTGCTAAGAGGTCTGGACCTTTATTGCACATGTAGTAGTGTGCTTGTTGGTCCGAAACCTGGTGACGCTGGTTGAAACACCGCTCCAGTTGTTCCTATAAAGTATATTTTCAGATGGCGGAAAGAAATGTATAATATATTTAAAAAAGTATAAAGAAGCTATGAAGCGCGTGTCCTGATTGAACTTAGCGCGGCATTGTCTGTGAAGTACACTAGATGGAGCCCACAAACCTCACAAAATTACAAATGTCATAACATTACATGTTGACGTCATCACTGACTGCCACGAGGTGAGGTGTGCGAACCGCAGCACGACGTTTATAGACACATTATTACTAATCCGCACATTTCGGACACATCAAATAGCTACCTAGCTAGGTAGAACACCAGCCAAGCAACATAATCAGATTGTGGTGTGATATAATAACAATACTCGAAGCGTGCATTAATATCTCTAAACGGCTCACAAGTGTAGCTAGAAAGGCATGCATATGCTAGCTAGCTATAAGGGGTTATTTAGCTAGTTACTAGTAGCTATAGCATTATTGCAGTGGTAAAATAAACATTTTCGTATTACCGTAATGCTTTCATACATACCAGCAACCCATGTTACTCAATCAAATATCACATAGCAATGTCGAAGCTGCTGGATTTGCTAGCCAATTGAGAGTTCTGCAAATCATTTGCACGCTCGCCTGTTTGAGGTCTTCGTTCCTTTCTCATTCCACAAACGTTGAAGTTTTGTTTTTTTCGGTGTAACCCTCCGCCTGCGGTAGAAGTGCTGAGGCTAGGAGAGCCACCATTTTGAATGTCTGGTCTGTTCCTTCCTCCGTCGCAAATAGAGAAGATTCCAGCTATTTTCTGGTATCAATACGGCTAGTGAGTATAACTTTATACAACTATGTCAGTTAAACAGATTTGTTTATTTGATTATAGCTGAAAAATCAGCACGACTTTGTCTTAAACCGCGGTGACAATAATCAATGTTGGCGCTACAGAGGATCGGAAGTGAGGCTGCGCTAACCAGCCAGTGTACCGGGGGGTTGTCTGTCAGAGAAGCGTTAGCCTGGTGTCGGCTAGCTGGTATGCTTACCTGATCTGTACTTGTTCGATCTTTAACCTTAGAAATCTGTTTTTATACTTAACTTTTACTTGCTTACACGCCTTCAATGTATGTCAATATTGCATTTGGTTATTTGCTGTGTTACTCAAACGAGATGTACTGGTAGGTATGTAGGAAAGGCAGCTATCTAGTTAACTAATCCTACTAGCTAGCTAACTTGCAAGCTAAATCAGTGCGATGAAGGCCTCTTCGCGATTGCGTAGCTATCTAGCCATGCATTGTATGTTCACTTGCTAAAAGGGTTTACTTATGTCTGAGAAATTAGAAGGCTGTAATTGTGCCATGTTCGCCCTGAAATGGCCTCTGCTCGGACGTTAGATTGCTAGCTTGTTAGTGCCAATGCTAACTAGTGGTGACGTGACAATGCATAATATATTTGACAGGTGTGGTTAAATGTTCGTAAAGTATTGCGTTCAAGAGATGATTAGCAATTTAACAATCTTTCCGTGGGCTTGTGATCTACCGTAGCAAGCTAACCACCCTACCCAGCTAACGTTACTGGCTAGCCAGCTACTTGGTATGCAGAATGTAGATATGTACCGACGTGGAAGTTACCTAGCTAACTACTGTAGCTAGCCAATTATGTTACCTAAGTAGCTAGCTAACGTTAACTTAGCGCAATACCTTGATGTGTTCAAGTTGAACTGTAACGTATACCCACGCTTCAAATAAGATGTGTGTTATACCTAACTTGGGTATAACTGTTGTAACGTTAGCTTTGGCTGTTTCTACGTGGTTGCAATGAATTTAAGGTTACTAACGTTACTTAAACTATCTACTATGGTATTGTTGCTACTTAACGTTAATTAGCTAGCTACAATACTCACATACTGGTTGTGGGGAAGTTACATTGAATGTTAATATACTAACGTTATTATGTAAGTTGTTTACACACCTCGACAAGTGTCAATTCTCAAGTGTGTTAGCTATTTGTAGCTAACCTCTTTCATTTCTTCAGTTGTGCCATCCCCAGACCTTTTTAAAGAAATGGGTTATTATGCCACCTGCTTCACTTGTGATTATTAGGCTATTTATGTGCCATTACAGCCATTGGGTTTTTTATTTGAGCTTGCTTGCATCTGTGTAGAAAAGTTCTTAAAATATTTCACTCCTTTTGAATTGTGATTTCCTGTTTCCCTTTTGCCACCTCTTCTGTCAGTCGATTCTCCTGAAGTCAACATCAGTGTCATATACTCAGATCGACATGCTTTTTAATTGCATGTTCTTTGTATTTGCATTAAACCAGCTGACAAGTGTGCATATTTCTACCTGCATTTTCAGCCTATTCAATGAAGGCTTTCTGAGAGTACACGCTTATATTAGTAGGCAAATACTTGGCTAAACCATGTAGGCCAATGTTTTGCATAAATGTACTGTCATACTACTTGTAGAATTGTTTTTAGGTTGGAATGGAGGTAGCAGCCTGCTGTAACACTACCAATTAAATATTCTGGTGAGAGCTTGGCTGAGCAGTGACAGCTAAATGAGTGTCAAAGAGAACGATATGCTGGGATATTGTGTTGAAAGGAGTGCTCCCTCTACAATGGTGGCATTGAATTGTTTCTGTAGCTTAATTAACTTCATCTGCATAACTTTGGGTAAGGAGAAAGTAAATTGTGGCACATACTCCTATACAGTTGCTGTATAATTGTATAGCGTTGGGGTTCTCAATTGGAAAGAGCCTCATTGATGGTGTGTTTTGTCTCTGGAGTCCGGACATTGGAAATTTAGTAGCCTATGCCCCCAGTGGACTCAACCGTGTGTTGAGGTTGTTTTCTCTTACCACTGGTTGCTAGGCTCAGCAGGCTTGTGTATCTTCTAGCGTCTCAGGAGAGGAATGGGCAATTCCATTCGCTCAGGAAATCTGCCACAGCTGGTGTCAGATATGATTCCTTCTGTGGCTATATGAGGGTGTTGATAACATTCAATATATCATCATTATGTCTTCCTTTATGCCCAATTTGTTCCCAAAGCAGTCTTAAATAGCATGATCAAATGCATCAGTATGCATGTGGAGGACAAGGGCCTAATTAAACTGGGACAGGAATAAGTTCAGGGGTGTTTGAGATCCACCCCCTCTAATTGATCAGGATAATGTCTTGCGTCAGTCATTCCATTTGACAGCAATGTTTGCGTCACTTGGCTTGACCAAATGACACAGTGTTGGCTGTCCAAGCTCCTGTGAAATATAGCGGGACTAAAATCTGTAGCGTGGCCATACAGCTGAACAGTACTGTTTTCGTCCTGGGAAAGTAAGTAAGGCTGAGCGAAGCGGATGTTGGTGAGTGCTTCTTTGGTGGTAGCTGCCCAACAGTTCAGCAAGTGCAAACTTTCTCCACCTATGGTCTTCATAATCCATCTATTGTGCTCAACCTGTCCTCTCTGTCGAGACCAAAAGCATCTTTTGTGCCAGCTTTTGGGGACATAATAAAGAAAAAGTAATGTCTTTCATGTTGTAATTAATAAAAGAATGTGTGCCTATAAAAGCTATTGCAACATTGTAGTAGAACAGAAATTTCCTTAGTCTTTGTTAGTCTAGCAGAGACAACAGATATGGAAAATCCAGTATGTGCACACTTATGAGCACAGAGGCTGATTGGGGCTTTGGTTACTTGTCAGATGTCAGTCACAGGAAATATAAGCCTTTCTTTTGCTCGAGTCATTAAGCCTAGGTGCTGAATATGTGTTGTCATGATTCATGCATTTAAACAGATTGCTGGACTATAGGGTGTGAATTACTTGTTGCAGTTAATTGTACTTTCTTGTGCTATCAGGGTAGCGACGGAGGTTGCTAATGCATTGTGCCTAAGAACACCTCTAAGCCATGTACGATTTACCATGGGATCTCATCTATGCTGCCCAGTTTCCATTTTAATGGAAAGGAGGGAGTCCAAGTCCCCCAGCTCTTCTGGAATGTGCACTGACCTTCCATTGCACTTTGATCACTGTGAATTCTTACATTATCAACATACTGGCTCATGCAACTATGTTCCTTTCTCTGCACCTTCCTTGTTCCATTTCATTTCCTCCAGACTCCACGGTAGGGCTGGGCGATATGGCCTAAAAATCTGTATTTTTTTTTTCAAACATGGGCTATTCACAATGTACACTATATGACCAAAGGTATGTGGACACCTGCTCGTCAAACATCTCATTTCAAAATCATGGGCATCAACATGGAGTTGGTCCCCCTTTTGCTGCTATAACAGCCTCCACTCTTCTGGGAAGGCTTTCCACTAGATGTAGGAACATTGCTGTGGGGACTTGCTTCCATTCGGCCACGAGCATAAGTGAGGTCGGGTACTGATGTTGGGCGATTAGGCCTGGCTCGCACTCGGCGTTCCAATTCATCCCAAAGATGTTCGATGGGGTTGAGGTTAGGGCTCTTTGCAGGCCAGTCAAGTTCTTCCACATGATCTCGACAAACCATTTCTGTATGGACCTCGCTTTGTGCATGGGGGCATTGTCATGCTGGAACAGGAAAGGGCCTTCCCCAAACTGTTGCCACAAAGTTGGAAGCACAGAATCGTCTGGAATGTCATTGTATGAGGTAGCGTTAATATTTCAATTCTATAGAACTGAGGGGCCTAGCCCATTGTTCCTCCTCCACCAAACTTTACAATTGGCACTATGCATTGGGGCAGGTAGCATTCTCCTGGCATCCGCGAAACCCAGATTTGTCCGTCGGACTGCCAGATGATGAAGCGGGATTCATTACTCCAGAGAACATGTTTCCACTGCTCCAGTCCAATAGCGGTGAGCTTTACACTAGAGGTCGACCGATTATGTTTTTTCAATGCCGATACCGATTTATTGGAGGACCAAAAAAAGCCGATACCGATTAATCAACGGTTTCTTTTTTATATATATATATATATATATATATATATATATATATATATATATATATATCTTGCTCAAAAAAATAAAGGGAACACTTAAACAACACAATGTAACTCCAAGTCAATCACACTTCTGTGAAATCAAACTGTCCACTTAGGAAGCAACACTGATTGACAATAAATTTCACATGCTGTTGTGCAAATGGAATAGACAACAGGTGGAAATTATAGGCAATTAGCAAGACACCCCCAATAAAGGAGTGGTTCAGCAGGTGGGGACCACAGACCACTTCTCAGTTCCTATGCTTCCTGGCTGATGTTTTGGTCACTTTTGAATGCTGGCGGTGCTTTCACTCTAGTGGTAGCATGAGACGGAGTCTACAACCCACACAAGTGGCTCAGGTAGTGCAGCTCATCCAGGATGGCACATCAATGCGAGCTGTGGCAAGAAGGTTTGCTGTGTCTGTCAGCGTAGTGTCCAGAGCATGGAGGCGCTACCAGGAGACAGGCCAGTACATCAGGAGACGTGGAGGAGGCCGTAGGAGGGCAACAACCCAGCAGCAGGACCGCTACCTCCGCCTTTGTGCAAGGAGGAGCAGGAGAAGCACTGCCAGAGCCCTGCAAAATGACCTCCAGCAGGCCACAAATGTGCATGTGTCTGCTCAAACGGTCAGAAACAGACTCCATGAGGGTGGTATGAGGGCCCGACGTCCACAGGTGGGGGTTGTGCTTACAGCCCAACACCGTGCAGGACGTTTGGCATTTGCCAGAGAACACCAAGATTGGCAAATTCGCCACTGGCGCCCTGTGCTCTTCACAGATGAAAGCAGGTTCACACTGAGCATGTGACAGACTTGACAGTCTGGAGACACCGTGGAGAATGTTCTGCTGCCTGCAACATCCTCCAGCATGACCGGTTTGGCGGTGGGTCAGTCATGGTGTGGGGTGGCATTTCTTTGGGGGGCCGCACAGCCCTCCATGTGCTCGCCAGAGGTAGCCTGACTGCCATTAGGTACCGAGACGAGATCCTCAGACCCCTTGTGAGACCATATGCTGGTGCAGTTGGCCCTGGGTTCCTCCTAATGCAAGACAATGCTAGACCTCTTGTGGCTGGAGTGTGTCAGCAGTTCCTGCAAGAGGAAGGCATTGATGCTATGGACTGGCCCGCCCGTTCCCCAGACCTGAATCCAATTGAGCACATCTGGGACATCATGTCTCGCTCCATCCACCAACGCCACGTTTCACCACAGACTGTCCAGGAGTTGGCGGATGCTTTAGTCCAGGTCTTGGAGGAGATCCCTCAGGAGACCATCCGCCACCTCATCAGGAGCATGCCCAGGCGTTGTAGGGAGGTCATACAGGCACGTGGAGGCCACACACACTACTGAGCCTCATTTTGACTTGTTTTAAGGACATTACATCAAAGTTGGATCAGCCTGTAGTGTGGTTTTCCACTTTCATTTTGAGTGTGACTCCAAATCCAGACCTCCATGGGTTGATAAATTGGATTTCCATTGATTATTTTTGTGTGATTTTTGTTCTCAGCACATTCAACTATGTAAAGAAAAAAGTATTTAATAAGATTATTTCTTTCATTCAGATCTAGGATGTGTTGTTTAAGTGTTCCCTTTATTTTTTTGAGCAGTGTGTGTGTGTGTATATATATATATTTATTTTTTTTGTAATGTCAATTGCAACAATACTGAATGAACAATGAACACTTCTATTTTAACTTAATATAATACATAAATAAAATCTACTTAGTCTCAAATAAGTAATGAAACCGGTTTGGTTTAAATAATGCAAAAACACAGTGTTGGAGAAGAAAGTAAAAGTGCAATATGTGCCATGTAAAAAAGCTAACGTTTAAGTTCCTTGCTCAGAACGTGAGAACATGTGAAAGCTGGTGGTTCCTTTTAACATGAGTCTTCAATATTCCCAGGTAAGAAGTTTTAGGTTGTAGTTATTATAGGAATTATAGGACTATTTCTCTCTATACGATTTGTAATTCATATACCTTTGACTATTGGATGTTCTTATAGGCACTTTTCAGCCTAATCGTGGGAGTTGATAGGCTTGAAGTCATAAACAGCGCTGTGCTTCAAGTATTGCGAACAGCTGCTGGCAAACGCAGGAAAGTGCTGTTTGAATTCATGTTTACGAGCCTGCTGCTGCCTACCACCGCTCAGTCAGACTGCTATATCAAATCAGAGACTTAATTATAATAAACACAGAAATACGAGCCTTTGGTCATTAATATGGTTAAATCCGGAAACTATCATTTAGAAAACAAAAGGTTTATTCTTTCAGTGAAATACGGAACCGTTACGTATTTTATCGAACGGGTGGCAACCCTAAGTCTAAATATTGCTGTTACATTGCACAACCTTCAATGTTATGTCATAATTATGTGAAATTCTGGCAAATGAATGATGGTCTTTGTTAGGAAGAAATGGTCTTCACACAGTTCGCAACGAGCCAGGCGACCCCAAACAGCTGCATATACCCTGACTCTGCTTACACTGAACTCAAGAGAAGTGACACAATTTCAGGCACCACATTGGTTATATGCAACGCAGGACAAGCTAGTTAACCTAGTAATATCATCAACCATGTGTAGTTAACTAGTGAATCTGTTAAGATTGATAGGTTTTTTTTATAAGATAAGTTTAATGCTTGCTAGCAACTTACCATGGCTCCTCGCTGCCTGTACTAGCGTAACAGGTGGTCAGCCTGCCACGCAGTCTCATGGATTGCAATATAATCGGCGTCCAAAAATGCCGATTACCGATTGTTATGAAACCATTGTGCATGGTGATCTTACCCTTGTGTGCGGCTGCTCGTTCATGGAAACCCACTTCATTAAGCTCCCGATGAACAGTAATTGTGCTGACGTTGCTTCCAGTGGCAGTTTGGAACTCGGTAGTGAGTGTTGCAACTGAGGACAGATGATTTTTATGTGATACGTGCGGTCCCGTTCTGTAAGCTTGTGTGGCCTACCACTTTGCGGCTGAGCCGTTGATGCTCCTAGACATTTCCACTTCGCAATAACAGCACTTACAGTTGACCGGAGCAGTCTAGCAGGGCAGAACATTTTACAAACTGACTTGTTGGAAAGGTGGCAGCTTATGATGTTGCCACGCCTTCCCTGTAGCTCAGTTGGTAGAGCATGGTGTTTGCAACGCATGGTGTTTGCAACGCCAGGGTTGTGGGTTCGATTCCCACGGGGGGCCAGCACAGAAAAAAAAATGTATGAAATGTATGCATTCACTACTGTAAGTCGCTCTGGTTAAGAGCGTCTGCTAAATGACTAAAATGTAAATGTAAAAAATTAAAATCACTGAGCTTTTCAGTACAGGCCATTCTACTGCCAATGTTTGTCTAGGAGATTGCAGGGTGCGTGTTTGATTTTATACACCTGTCAGCAACGTGTGTGTGTGTGTGTGCTTGAAATAGCTGAATCCTCTAATTTGAAGGGGTGTCCACATACCTTTGTGTGTGTGTGTGGAGAGAGAGAGAGATCTAAAAAAAAATCTAAATAAGCTTTGCAAAACAATTAAAGGTCAAACAGTCAGCAATAATCTAATGAATTGAGGGCTTGTGAAGTTACCTAGGTTACATTTAAGCCTTCCACAACCACAAGATCCACTAATTATTTTGTAACAATAGTTTAACCTGCTTTTTTGCAATAATCACTAAACTGGCTTTGAAGTCTATGAAAATGCCCTTTTTTAATAATTTTTTTACAAATTGAACTTGTTGAACCAATTATAATGCACAAATCACTAATAATGACACTTCTTGTAGCAAGCATTATAGAAAATTAACAATCTCTCAAGCGTAAGCTCACGTGCCCGTGAGTAGCCAGCTAATTTCTATTTGAAGTTTAGCCAACTTGGATCTATTTGCTAGTTAACAAGGTAGGACAGTTGAATTGTTATGAACACACCCTTCTGTCCATCTCTAGCTGTTTGCTAGCGACAGCACTTTGTTCAGATGTGTTAATCAACTGTCGTTTTTTCTCAATGAGAACGAGTTGCCAATTCTTTATATAATTGTGTTTATTGCACATTTATAAGACGCATACTAGACTGCTAGTATGAAGGTGTTCTGCGGAATTACTGCTAGCGGTACAGCAATGCTGCGCGTGAGAAATTGAGCCTTCATTTTCCAGAATCAATGATAATGGCTACTCCCATTTTAGTGTCTGCTCTGCGAGCAATTACAAAGTGTATCGTTAAAGGGGAATTGACCAATTCTGTTGGACCAAACCTCGAATTGAAACTGCTTATCAGAGGAAGAAGTGATCTCTAATATTTGTTGTTGGGAGTGGCAGGGGGAGGGACTGTGTGTGTGTGTGTGTGAATGAATGGGAAGGTGCATACAGCCTACAGTCATTGCACACAGCAGAGAAAGATGGAAACAGCCGAGACCAAAAAGACATGAGAACAAGCGGACAAACACTCATAAAAATGAATAATATATAAGAACTTGATTCTTGTGATAAAGGCATTTGGAATATCGCGCAAAAACATGCATGCAAATGAATTTGATCGCCAAGCCTTACTCCATGGTGCTGCTAACTCGACCTGACATTTTTCTCAGGGGGTGCATGCTTCTATACATGTATAACTATACGCTCACCTGCCAGTTTATTAGGTACACCACCCTGTTCCTGAAAATGGATAGATCCTACAGACAGTCAGTCACGTGGCCGTGGCTTCCTATATAAAGCAGGCATCAAGACATTCAGTTACTGTTCGATTGAACGTGTGATCGTCGGTGCCAGGCGCGCCCGATCCAGTATCTCAGAAACAGCTGCCCTCCTGGGCTTTTCACGCAAGGCAGTGTCTAGGGTTTACCGAGAATGGTGTGACAAACAAAAAAACCATCTAGTCAGCGGCTGTCCTGTGGGTTAAAACTGCTTGTTGATGAGAGAGGTCAAAGGAGAATGGCAAGAATCATGCAGGCCACAAACGGACAAATAGCAGCGCAGTACAATGGTGGTGTTCAGAACGGCATCTCGGGAAGCACAACTGGTTGATCCTCGTCACGGATGGGCAATTTCAGCAGACGACTACACCGTGTTCCACTCCTATACGCTAAAAACAAGAAGTGGATCCAGCGGGCAAACGATCACCAACACTGGACAATTGATGACTGGAAAAACATTGCCTGAAACATGACAGCGAGTTCAGTTTACTTGAGTGGCCTGGTCAGTCCCCAGACCTCAACCCAATAGAGCATCTTTGGGATGAGATGGAACGGGCTGTTGGCAGCATGACTGTACCGCCATCCAATCTGCAGCATCTGCGTGATGCCATCGCGTCAGCATGGACCAACATCCCTGTGGAACGTTTCTGACACCTTGTAGAATACCCCAAATAATTCAGGCTGTTCTGGATTGGTGTACCTAATTAACCTGTCGGTGAATGTAAGTTAATTATCTAAGATGTGCCAAATTTAAGTTATATCCAGCTTAGGGCTCCAGCTATGCATTTGGTTTTCTAAGGGGCTAGATGTCAAGATAAGGCTTGTTGGTTACAGCAGAGACAATCAATTCCCTCCTGGATTAAGGTCATGTTGCCTAAAAAAAAATATATATATTTTTTTTAAAGAAATAGCACCATTTGTGTGCACTTACGGTAATACCGTATACCCTGGTATTGGAAAAAGTCTTTGATGTGATAACATAACTGGTGTTATTATTGGATTGTCTGTAATCTGTTGGACCTTTTTGTGTGTACAGCCTTTATATTTTCCCTAGTTCTAAGAGGGTCTCTGCTCTGTCCGTTTAGCAAGTGCATTCTTTTTTCAGTAACAGCGTCAGCTCTGAGGCGGCTAGATGCAGAAAATGGCTTTGTTCAGCAACTAATTACCGTCATCCCTCTTGCTGTAACTGCTTAATTACATTATCCATGCTAACAGATAAGAGCCATGCTTCTTTTGAGATGGGAAGTCATAAAGCACCTCTTCTCCGCACGCAGGAGCCAGCGGTAATAACTTTCCATTTGTTCCTGGCATAGTGCGCGTGATGGATCCCCTGTTGTGGCGGTGGTGCATTAACACACACCCCTCTCACAAGGCCCTTCACTGCAATAAACAAGGCCTTTTCCAGACCCACTGCTGGTGCCAGGCCCTTGACCTTGTTCTGCCTACTCCAGCCTGCCCAGGGTTTCTCTTACATTCTCTGTCACTCTGCTGTGTCTGACTGTAGTACTGTAAGTGTACACTTTCTGAATGTACCACACTAGAGGGTAGGCCGCAGTGTTAATTGCTTTAACTCGGGTGTTGAAAGTCAAACGTGTCATTGCTATAGGGGTTTCTGAAAGCAGGAAATAGAGTTTGTTTAGCACACCCAATGACGCCTTTGGAATGCCGAGATCTGTTGGTCTTTTGTCGTACAAGTCACTTCATATGACTTGGCACCTGTGTTTCATGTGTAGTTATTACACATTCGTAGTTTCCCCTCAAGGGAGACCGCATATCCATGGCTCAGTTTGTGCCAGTTTGTTACTTCTTTCTCTACTGAATCTTTAAAGCTAAAAGCCTATTGAGCAATTTTGTCACACTATCTCTTAACTGCCAAGAGAGCAATCCTTCCTCTGTGTTTCCGGATTTCTCTCACACCACTGCTAGGCTCATCCTCACTAGCAGACAGTTCATGAAGGATTGTGATGCAGCTCAGTGCTCATGCACCATTTACCCAACAAATTCCTGCAGGGTTTTAACGCAGACTTTCTAAACCCAGAGGCGCAACATCGTGAGACTTCGGGAATGCTTGCGAAACGGAACAAACAGACCAGGCCGTGGTTTGAGAATTCAATGAGGGGAAGTGAAGTTCTTCCTTGGTTGTTATTTTTCTCGAAGTCTAAAGGCATCCTAGATTATAGAAAATGTCCTAATTAGTTGAACATGTTATTACTTCAACCTCGTGAGTGACAAACTGACACGTTTGAATTTTTGTCAAAAACGTCTTTATATCAAAGGGGTGCCTTAGATTTGACGGCCTGCACATGCGCCGTTTCGTGCGAGACGACCGTTAGACCCGATGACGTGTTTCTGCGGATGAGCTTAGCTAGCCAAATTTACCATGACATCGCCTACAAGTGTGATCGGGGAGAAGGAGAAGCAGTTTTAACGTATCTTCATACTGTACTCTTGACTTAGTCAAGGTCTCATTTACCTGTTTGTATATTTGATCCTCTGAAATGGGCATGAGACTGATTTAGTCAATTAGTGTACAGATCCAACATGCAGGCTTGTTCTTCTTGACCCGAGGCCACTGGATTGTGGTAGTTGTGTGCACATACAGACTAGTTGGTCAACCTGCTGTACCTTGCAGGCCTCTGAGACCACAAGCTGTGGTGAATGTTATACCACACAGGAAGTCTACCTATCAAATAGGAAGTAGTACAGTGTATTTGTCATTATCATCTTTCCGCCTACCTATAAAAACAAATCAAATCCCTCTATCTCTGAGTCAGACACATATCATTAATGGGGTGAGCGATTATATGCTTGTCTAATCATTTAATTCTCAATGCATCCTCTCATGGAGCAGCATTCTTGTTAGAATGGGAGTACATTAGTAACATCAGAGGCACGGTACTGTGAGTTCTCTTGTGTTTGCCAGGTCTGTACCTGGCTGACGTTTTAGAAATGGGGCACAGTGCTCCTATTATTATTCATCTGTCTGGCTGCATGTAAATACTGGAGAATGTAGTCTCACCGCCAAGCATGTGCCCCTTCAATATTTAATCACCCTCCACTGGTTTGAAACCTTAGTACTCTCTTCACAAGCTTCTGAGCAAAGAATTCTCCATTTACTTGTCACATTTGAGGCTGTACTCGCAGAACAATGCTAATTTGCTATTCAAATATTTTTCATCACATAGGCTACCAAAAAATACCATTACAGGAGTATGCATTTATCTTATAGAATGAATGAGCACCCATGGCTTCCTAATGATAACCATAATGAGCTAGACAGAAGTGGTGGTCAGGTGATTTTACTAGGCCCCCAGCTACGTGCACTTTAACTCAGAAATGCATACAGACAGACACTCTGTGGACCCACCATCACCCCAGGCATTTTTCTTTCATTCGTGTTAATGGATTTGTCCTCTTTATTTACGTCTGTAGTAAAGCCTTAAGCAATACAAATGTTGGAGAAACAAATAAGTTACTCATATTATTGTCATTTCCCCCCCCCCATACTTTCATAATGACACAGGCCTACTTTCACCTACCGGCTGTCAGATTAGAATATGACTTTGCAGTAAGGCCACCTGTGCCAAATGTTTAGTTTCTTCGTGTTTTCCAGAGGATGCCAGCGCCGATCAGACTGCGGGAGCTGATCCGGACCATCCGGACGGCTCGGACCCAGGCAGAGGAGCGTGAGATGATCCAGAAAGAGTGTGCTGCTATACGCTCGTCCTTCAGAGAGGAAGACAACACTTACCGCTGTAGAAATGTGGCTAAGCTACTCTACATGCACATGCTGGGCTACCCAGCGCACTTTGGGCAGGTATGTTTAAAAAGAACACTGTTCTTAATTTATTAATCTACATCTGTGAATGTCTTGTTGTTTCTGGCAGTGAATGTGTCTCTCGCTGAAGAGAGCAGTTTTGTGAATGGATAACTACAGCTCAGCGTTCAACACCATAGTGCCCTCAAAGCTCATCACTAAGTTATGGACTCTGGGACTAAACACCTCCCTCTGCAACTGGATTCTGGACTTCCTGACGGGCTGCCCCAGGTGGTAAGGGTAGGGAACAACACATCCGCCACGCTGATCCTCAACACGGGGGTCCGTCAGGGGTGACATGCTCAGTCCCTTCCTATGCTCCCTGTTCACTCATGACTACATGGCCAGGCACAACTCCAACGCCATCATCAAGTTTGCCGATGACACAACAGGCCTGATCACTGACAACAATGAGACAGCCTATAGGGAGGAGGTCAGAGACCTGGTCGTGTGGTGCCAGGTCAACAACCGCTCCCTCAACATGATCAAGACAAATTGTGGACTACAGGAGAAGGAGGACCGAGCACGCCCCCATTCTCATCGACGGGGCTGTAGTGGAGCAGGTTGAGATCTTCAAGTTCCTTGGGGTCCACATCACCAACAAACTATCATGGTCCAAACACACTAAGACAGTTGTGAAGAGGGCACAGCAAAGCTATTCCCTCTCAGGAGACTGAAAAGATTTGGCATGGGTTCTCAGATCCTCAAAAGGTTCTACAGCTGCACCATCGAGAGCATCCTGACTGGTTGCATCACTGCCTGGTATGGCAACTGCTCGGCCTCCGACCGCAAAGCACTACAGAGGGTAGTGCGTACGGCCCAGTATATCACTGGGGCCAAGCTTCCTGCCATCCAGGACCTCTATATCAGGCGGTGTTAGAGGAAGGCCCTAAAAATTGTCAAGGACTCCAGCTACCCTAGTCATAGACTGTTCTCTCTGCTACCTCACGGCAAGCGGTACTGGAGCGCCAAGTCGAGGTCCAAAAGGCTTCTTAACAGCTTCTACCCCCAAACCATAAGACTCCTGAACAGCTAATCAAAGGGCTACTCAGACCCCTCTTACGCTGCTGCTACTCTGTTTATTATCTATGCATAGTCACTTTAACGTCTTACATCTAGATGTTCCGCTAGCGGAACACCGCTCCAATATCCAATGATAGGGCGTGGCGCGAATTACAAAGTCCTCAAAAATCCAAAAACTTCAATTTTTCAAACATATGACTATTTTACACAATTTTTAAAGACACAACTATCTCCTTTATCTAACCACATTGTCCGATTTCATAAAGGCTTTACAACGAAAGCAACACATTAGATTATGTCAGGAGAGTACCCAGCCAGAAATAATCACACACCCATTTTTCAAGCTAGCGCATATGTCACAAAAAACAAAACCACAGCTAAATGCAGCACTAACCTTTGATCTTCATCAGATGACACTCCTAGGACATTATGTTATACAATACATGCATGTTTTGTTCAATCAAGTTCATATTTATATCAAAAAACAGCTTTTTATATTAGCATGTGACGTTTAGAACTAGCATTCCCACCGAACACTTCCGGTGAATTTACTAAATTACTCACCATAAACGTTCACAAAAAACATAATTATTTTAAGAATTATAGATACAGAACTCCTTTATGCAATCGCGGTGTCCGATTTTAAAATAGCTTTTCGGTGAAAGCACATTTTGCAATATTCTGAGTAGATAGCCCGGCCATCCTGGCTAGCTATTTTGACACCCACCAAGTTTGGCACTCACCAAACTTAGATTTACTATAAGAAAAATTGGATTACCTTTGCTGTTCTTCGTCAGAATGCACTCCCAGGACTTCTAGTTTACACCCAATGTTGTTTTGGTTCCAAATAATCCATAGTTATATCCAAATAGCGGCGTTTTGTTCTTGCGTTCAAGACGCTATCCGAAGGGTGACGCGCCGGCGCATATCGTGACAAAAAAATTCGAAATATTCCATTACCGTACTTCGAAGCATGTCAAACGCTGTTTAAAATCAATTTTTATGCGATTTTTCTCGTAAAATAGCGATAATATTCCGACCGGGAAACGTCGTTTTCGTTCAAAGACTGAAAATGTAAAATGGACTCTTCACACGCGCGCCCGTTTCATTGTTCTCAGATCGACCACTATCCAAATGCGCTACTGTTTTTCAGCCAGGGACTGCAGAGTCATCATTCCCCGTTCTGGCGCCTTCTGAGAGCCTATGGGAGTCTTAGAAAATGTCACGTTACAGCAGGGATCCTCTGTATTTGATAAAGAGGCTATAGAAGGCCAAGAAATGGTCAGAGAGGGCACTTCCAGTTTTGAATCTTCTCAGGTTTTGGCCTGCCATATGAGTTCTGTTATACTCACAGACACCATTCAAACAGTTTTAGAAACTTTAGGGTGTTTTCTATCCAAATCATATGTATATTTTAGTTTCTGGGCAGGAGTAATAACCAGATTAAATCGGGTACGTTTTTTATCCGGCCGTGAAAATACTGCCCCCTATCCTAAACAGGTTAACTCTACCTACATGTACATATTACCTTGACTAACTGGTGCCCCCGCACATTGACTCTGTACCGGTGCCCCCTGTATATAGCCTCGCTTGTTATTTTACAGCTGCCATTTTAATTGTTACTTTTATTTTCAATTTTTTACTTAACACTTATTTGTATTTTTTTTCTTGACTTCTTAAAGCATTGTTGGTTGAGGGCTTGTAAGTAAGCATTTCACTGTAAGGTCTACACCTATTGTATTCGGCACATGTGACAAATAGAATTTGATTTGATGAGTTTTGTTTTCCAGCTGGAGTGCCTGAAGTTGATTGCATCCCAGAAGTTCACTGACAAACGGATTGGGTACTTGGGAGCCATGCTACTGTTGGACGAGAGGCAGGACGTCCATCTATTAATGACAAACTGCATCAAGAAGTAAGGCAGGCCAGATCCGCATTGGCTCAAACACACTATCCTGACAGGAACAGCTGCTTATTTGTAGTGTGGGAGTAGAGATGAGAGCTGTGCTGCAGGAGGTGGTGATGTGCACCAACACCAGTGTTCTGTTACTGCCAGAAATGTTACTCATGAGTGGTGCTCTCGCCAGAAGCGTGTGCTTCTGATGTTGGATACGGAAACAGCCCCATAACCTGCCGGACCAGCTGTTGCTTCTATTTCTCAATCTCTTGCCTTCGTGCACATTTTTCTTCTTTCCTGTAAACCCTGATCTATCCTTCGTCGTCCCTTTTACCCACCTCTTCCTGTTTCTTATATTTTTTTCTCGCCGTCTTTCCTCTTTCTGTTCTACATATCGGCGCCATCCTATATTTCTGATCTATTATCTCCCTATGGGAGACAGGGATACAGCCACATTCCAAAGTCTAGGTTGAAAACAAAGGCATTTGCCATTAAGACCCTTAGACTTTGGAATTGTCTGCCAGAGATCAGGCTTGCAGATTCAGTGCCTGTTTTTAAATCCCTTTTAAAGACACACTTTTATAAAGATGCTTTTAATTTATGATTTTAATTAGTTATCCTTTTTCATTCTTCTTCCTCCTGCCTTTATTTCTTTGCTAGTACTTTTATTTTATGATGTGAAGCACTTTTACTTTATACGCTATATAAATAAAGTTATTATCTGCTACCCACTCATTCTTCCCCCTGTCCTTCCTCAGTGATCTGAATCACAGCACACAGTATGTCCAGGGCCTGGCCTTGTGCACCCTGGGCTGCATGGGCTCCTCAGAGATGTGTCGAGACCTGGCTGGAGAGGTGGAGAAGCTGCTCAAAACATCCAACTCCTACCTGAGGAAAAAGGTACCTCTCATTCTCACCTAGCCCATATTTACTCTTTACAAAGAAGTGTTAGTCAGGTGATCAGTTTAAAGTTTGTTAGCAGACCTGCCAACCTGCACTCGTTTTATGTACTATGCACACAATTTGAGGTCAAAGTATGCTGGTACGAAAAAGTACCCCAAAATACGCTTCTATTAGTACCACCGTCTGAAGTTGGAGCTGAGCCAATCAGGACTTGGGCGAGGAGAAAAAATGTCAAGCTCTCCACTCCAGCCCGCCCCCCGTAGTAGTCTACTATTTTCCTCCCTCGAGCTGAATGACAGCTCTCCACTTTGTCCGTTGATACCGCTGATGTGTGACAAAAAAGGGTAGGGAAAATGGAGAACGAACTATTCTGCGAATACATTTTCCAAAGTTGTATGTGTTAGTCAAGCACATTAAGACAAATGTAGTTAGCTACAGTGTTTAGTCAACAGACATGGCAGAGAGAGCTGTTCCGCTAATACCGTCCTTCACAGAAAGTTATATTAGACTGTCTTAAGATTATTAGGCCTATGTTGATTTAATCAGTTGTTGATCTGGCCTCTTGATCCAGCTGTATGTCAACAGTAGATAATGATGTGATAATAATCAGTTCACCAATGACAAGGCATGTTGATGAATGGTAGCCTAGTAGTCAGACCTTGATGCATTAGGTCAGGGATGGAGATCTGAAACAAGCTGATATAGTCCTTGTTCAGTTGTTTCATATTCCAAATAGCCTACAGTAAGCTAGACCACTACATTACATCCAGTAATTGAATTATTCTCTTATTCTAAATGTTCTCCCCAAACAAAATTTAAGGAGCCAGTTTACATTTTTACTAGACTATCCACATAAAGACACCAACTTCTTACGAGGATTGATTTGACAATAGCCAGTGAAAAATCAGAGCGCCAAATTCAAAACCACAAATCTAATAATTTCAATTTCTCAAACTTAAGACTATTTTACACCATTTTAAAGATGCACTTCTCCTGAATCCAACCACGTTGTCCGATTTCAAAAAGGCTTCACAGCGAAAGCAAAACATTAGATTATGTTAGGACAGTACATATACAAAAATAACCACACAGCCATTTTCCAAGCAAGGAGATGTCACGAAAACCAGCTAAAATTATGCACTAACCTTTGACGATCTTCATCAGATGACACTCCTAGGACATCATGTTACACAATACATGCATGTTTTGTTCGATGAAGTTGATATTTATATCCAAAAACAGCATTTTACATTGGCGCGTGATGTTCAGAAAATATTTTGCCTCCAATACTGCCGGTGAATCAGAACAACAATTTACAAAAATACTCATCATCAACGTTGATAAAATATTAAACTGTTATTCAAAGAATTATAGATGAACATCTCCTTTATGCAACCGCTGTGACAGATCTCAAAAAAGCTTCACGGGGAAAGCACACTTTGCAATAATCTGAGTACTGTGCTCAGAAAAATACACCAGATACCCGCCATTTTGGAGTCATCTAAAATCATAAATAGCATTAGAAATATTCACTTACCTTTTTGATCTTCATCAGAAGGCACTTCCAGGAATCCCAGGTCCACAATAAATGTTGTTTTGTTCGATAAAGTCCATCATTTATGTCCAAATACCTCCTTGCGCGTTCAGTAAGCTACTCCAAATGTAGGAAGCGAGCGGAAAATTTCACGACAAAGTCAAAAAAAGTTATATTTACGTTCGTTGAAACATGTGAAACGTTGTAAAGCATCAATCTTTAGGGCCTTTTTAACGTAAAACGTCAATAATATTCCAACCGGACGATTCCAATGTCTTGGAAAAACGTTATGGAACACAGCTACCTCCTCACGTAAATGCGCGCCAGTGAACTCATGTCATTTTCTGGGTCACCAACTTCCCCACCTTAATGTTCACTCTCTGTTCACTGCAAAAGGCTGAAAGAAGGTTCTAAAGACTGTTGACATCTAGTGGAAGCCTTAGGTTTCATTTTGCACTTCCTAAGTCACTGTGTGTTAGGTAGGCAATGACTTGGAAAGATTCCAAGCATCAGATTTCCACTTCCTGGTTGGGTTTTTCTCAGGTTTTTGCCTGCCATATGAGTTCTGTTATAATCACAGACATCATTCAAACAGTTTTAGAAACTTCAGAGTGTTTTCTATCCAAATCTACTAATAATATGCATATCCTAGCTTCTGAGTTTGAGTAGGAGACAGTTTAATATGGGCACGTATTTCATCCGAAAGTGAAAATACTGCCCCCTACACGTAAGAAGTTAATTAGAATAATAATAAAAAACTAAATGTAACCTAGAAAAATGTGAGTGTCGTTGAGACCACCGCAATTTCATTTCGTAGACTTCTGTGTAATCTATGGATTTCACATGGCTGGGCAGGGGCACAGCCATGGGAGGGCATAGGCTCACCCACTTGAGAGCCAGGCCCACCCACTAGGGAGCTAGGCCCAGCCAATCAGAATATGTTTTTCCCCACAAAAGGGCTTTATTCAAGACAGAAATACTCCTCAGTTTCATGAGATGTCTGGGTGGCTGGTCTCAGACGATACCGCAGGTGAAGAAGCCGGATGTGGAGGTGTCATGGTTACTCTTGGTCTGTGGTTGTGAGGCTGGTTGGATGTACAGCCAAATTCTCTAAAACGACGGCGGTGGTTTATGGTAGAGAAATGAACATAAAATTCCCTGGCAAAAGCTCTGGTGGTCATTCCTGCAATCAGCATGCCAATTGAATGCACCTTCAAAAACTTGAGACGTCTGTGGCATTGTGTTGTGTGACACAACTCCACATTTTAGTGGCCTTTCATCGCCCCCAGCACAAGGTGCACCTGTGTAATGATCATGCTGTTTAATCAGCTTCTTGATATGCTTCACCTGTCAGGTGGATGGATTATATTGACAAAGGAGAAATGCTCACTAACAGGGATGTAAACAAATTTGTGCAGAACATTTGAGAGAAATAAGCTTTTTGTGCATATGGAACATTTAATTTCAGATCATGGGACCAGCACTCTATATGTTGCATTTTTATATTTTTGTTCAGTATCATTTAATGCTGTAATTCAGGAAATGGCAGTTTAAAGGTTTTTCAAAAATGCAAAATGCTCCAACTTCCTGAGGGGGAAGTTGACTGACCCCCTCCAGATCTCCCCTATACTCCCCCCCAGAAATGTTTCTGGTTAGATACTGAAGAGCAGCCAAGTACCCATAACAGTCTATAGCCTAACATTGCTACTGAGACTGTCTTCTGCCAAAATTGTTGTTAGGCACAACAACAAACAAGTGCATTTTCTTATGATTTGAGCAGTGTGGGTGTTGCCTCGCTAAAGTCGTACTCATAAAAATTATTTAAGGTTGGCAGGTCTGTGTTAGCATGTCATAGTTGAGCACTTTGGGAAAACATTAGAATTGTCTCCCCAGGCGGCGTTGTGTGCAGTCCACGTCATCAGGAAGGTCCCAGAGCTGATGGAGATGTTCCTCCCAGCCACAAAAAACCTGCTGAGCGAGAAGAACCACGGTGAGACAACAGGGGGCTGGGGGCAACTATGTCCTGCACAGAGAGCATTGGGTTTGGTCACTCACAGATAAAATGGGGATACTGTGTCCTTCAAAGGGAAAATTGGACTGGTGCCCTCTATACAGTTGAAATGTCCTTCAGTGAACAGAGCTGGATTAATGACTGTTTCCTGATGAGCTGGGGGGCTGCTGCGTCCTTCAGTTTTTCAATTGATCACCTCGGGTGTTTTCACTAGACACTGATGGTTGTCATAGTACAATGGCTGTTCTGACAGCTTTATAAAGTGATGCCCTTGTCAGAACCAATGTTATTGCTACGAATGTTTCTAAACGAGTTTGACATTTGAAGTTGCCCATAGAAACTAAGTTCAGTTTTGTGTTTTCCCCCTCAATGGTCAAGGTAAGGATTTGGGGAGGGTAAGTTGATGCTAGATACATACCTGTAGTTGTCTTTGTAGTGCTAAATTTGGCCTTAATGACATTAAACTGACACTTACTAAGAGTGAGAATCCAGATTATAAACCACCACAACGGAACTAGCCAACAGCTTCCCCATAGACTATGTTCCTTATTTTAGTAACAATGCTGTGACATTGACTCCCAGGGAATTGGCAAGGAAATTTGTGAAAATTTTGTGAACTACTACTGTTCATCAGGGATGCTGTTGTTTGTTGACCTTTTTTCAAACAACTAGTTTCTCTTTGTCTCCTTAAGGTGTTCTCCACACTTCTGTTGTCCTCCTCACTGAAATGTGTGAAAGAAGTCCTGACATGCTCTTACACTTCAGAAAGGTATGGCTAGCCACAATCTAATTAGTGAAATTACTGCTATCAAGAGTTTTTGGGTAACGGCGTAACACGTCATCATATCTTTAGGGAGTTAATTAAGCATTTGTCCTAAGCTCACTCTACATTTCATTCTCTCTTAGTACTCATTTTCCTTTCACTATGACTGTTTTGGATATACTTCAAACATATTTTGCCTTTTGAAACCTTGGATTACATTTTCCCTTAAGGTTTGCTCTACATTCAAAGTAGGCCTATGTCTCAGTCGTATCTCCTTGCCTTGCTTTTTTCCCTTGCTGTATCTCTAGTGGTTCTGTACCTCTTCCCTTAGCCATAACAACCTTGAGCCAGTCTCCCACCCCTCATGTTCATGATCAGAACATTACTTTGAGCTCTTTAAAAGTGAATCTTCCCTAACATCTACCTCATATTTTTTCTGTCATTTGTCTTTGTTACAATTCCTGCATTGTGTTAGAATGAGAAGGTAAGAGTACATTCTGGTTTCATAGCTGGTGCATGCTGTTACTATTAATCACACGGTCACTGTAGATGTAATCAAATCTGTGTTCCGTAAAGTACCTTTTTGTCTTTTTGATTTTTACTTTTACAGCGGTTATACGTTGGTGTTCTCTTTTGATATCATGACAGGATTTTTAAAAATGTTTCTTAGACATCCCTCACTATTGTCAATGTGTCATCATCAACCTAATGTGTAACTCATTTGATCACCATATGTTGAAAACAACATGATGGGTCTGTTTTCAATTGATCACCTCAGGTGTTTTCACTAGATACTGATGGTTTTATGTCTGTTAAAAGGGGGGTATGTGTCTGTATGCGTACAAATATATATTTCAGAAAAATATATTCGCATTGGTGCAAATTGTCTATGAATATTCTTGCCTAGCATTCCTGGTAAGAATTATGATTCGGGTTAAATTTCATCCAGATGTGATTGAATGTGACATCACAGTTCGATTAGCTTTTTAAAACCCAACATCCTAACTGAATGTTTTCATACAATCAATGCTGTCTTGATTACCATAACCCAGAAATGTAAGTTACATTGACAATTAAATCAAGAGAATGTAAAGAATAACTGCACATTCTACAAAATACTTTGTCAAGTTATTTCAGTAACAAGGTTGGACACCGATTCCTTAGAAATAAAGACCTTGACCCTTGATGGTACCCCTCCTCTCCTGTTGTTCTTTTGTAGTTGGTTCCACAGCTGGTGAGAATCCTGAAGAACCTGATCATGTCTGGTTACTCTCCTGAGCATGACGTGTCTGGCATCAGTGACCCCTTCCTGCAGGTGAGACCTTTGACCTTGTGTTTAGTTCCAATCATTTGATCTTCTGTAACATCAACTTGGCTAGGCCAGTCAGTGATGCCCCTTCATTGCAGGTGCGGATATTGAGACTATTGCGAATTCTGGGCAGGAGTGATGATGACTCAAGTGAAGCAATGAATGACATTCTTGCACAGGTGAGAATATAGGTTAATCAATAGTACTCGAGGCTTACTGCCCTAGAGATATGGCCTTACAATCAGACTAACGGTTTCTTCGCACTTGTAGGTGGCAACCAACACTGAGACCAGTAAAAATGTAGGCAATGCAATCCTCTACGAGACAGTACTGACCATAATGGACATCAAATCAGAAAGTGGATTGAGGGTGTTGGCCATCAACATACTGGGACGCTTCCTTCTCAACAATGACAAAAATATTAGGTAAGTAACACCCTTGCAGAACTAATTAATTGAATGATCTGAACATAGGTCATCAAAGTCTGAGGTAATATAACACTTTTATGGTGTATTTTTGTTCACCCTCAAGATATGTGGCACTGACGTCCCTACTGAAGACTGTACAGACGGACCACAATGCAGTGCAGAGGCATCGGAGCACCATTGTGGACTGTCTAAAAGACCTGGATGTGTCCATCAAGAGGTGAGACCTACACCTAAATGAGGAGAACATGAGTGACATACAGTATAGACATTAGTACATAACACACTAGTACAACACACTGCTAGTCACTGTACATAAATTTCTCCACAAAATAAGGGTCAGAAGATGTAGAGATTTCCTTGTCTTATCGTCCTCCCATTTTCCTCTCTAGGCGTGCGATGGAGCTGAGCTTCGCCCTGGTGAATGGGAACAACATCCGAGGCATGATGAAGGAGCTGCTCTACTTCCTGGACTCCTGTGACCCAGAATTCAAAGCGGACTGTGCGTCCGGGGTCTTCCTGGCTGCAGAGAAGTAAGGCTCGGGTGTGGTCCAGTTAGAGCTGGAAGATCCGTAGAGATCAGTCTTTGCCAATCAGAAGGCTCTTGCTAGTTCCATAGCAACATTAAGCAGTTGCACCATGTGAAACCGTTCTCAACATTATCCCGTGGCTTGTAGGTCTTTACCACCTCATTTTGTTTGTATTGGCCGTTGCTCAGCAGTTGTAGTAGCGGTTCGAGAGGTAATAGAAGGATTAGTAGTGATTGCATGAGAGGCCATGGCAGCAGTCATTTTTGCATGTTGGCTGTTCACACAGATCCTGACTGAATGCCTCAGTTTCCTTGCATTAGGAATGTAGACTTAGAGAATAGATTACAGTCAGTGGCCTCAAGCACCTCCAATGATTAACTATTGTTTCTGCATCCTCCGGTTAATGTGTGTGGCTTACTTACTAAAATGCTGTGTGATGAAAAAATGAGTGATCCATCGTCAGAGCATGACATTGTTGATACCATATATTTTCTGACAGCATAAACCTCAGTCCAACTTTTTTCAGTTCATGGTTATATGATCCTCCGCTCAGTGTAATGCAGAGGTGACTGATGCGTGTTCTGTTTCACAGGTATGCGCCTTCAAAAAGATGGCACATTGACACCATCATGAGAGTCCTGACAACGGTATATGTATAATTTCATCAAATACCTTTCTCTGCACAGATGATGGTAACATAAATAATTATGCTTGACTGTTGAGTGATGAATCCTTGAGTGATCCATCGACTGAACTGCAAATGATGATCTCATCATATCTGACAACAGCCGCTTTTTACCGTCTTAGACACGGTCTAGTCTTGAAAGTGTTTTTGTCGCTGACCCTATACAAAATTATCATCTGCCTCATTGTCCATTTTGAGATGTTTATTTTTAACAACACCTGTTTGTGTCCAGGCGGGGAGCTATGTCCGAGACGACTCTGTCCCCAACCTCATCCAGCTCATCACCAACAGTGTGGAGATGCATGCCTACACGGTGCAGAGACTCTACAAAGCTCTGCTGGATGACATCTCACAGGTCCGAGACATCTCTGGTCACACACACGTCATACACACCCCTTGTATGATAAGGGGAAAATACACACTAAAACAGCCCAGTAACCAGACAAATAAGTGGAACCTGACAATGAATATGTTGATTGAAACGTTATTGGATCACTAAAGATCACATTTGGAAGTAGCAAACAGTGTGCGGATGTTTCCCTTCCTCTCTGAGGAGGACTGGTTACAGTGAATCTGATCTTTCTGAAGTATAAGCGTTTCTCTCCCATAGCAACCACTGGTCCAGGTGTCATCCTGGTGTATAGGGGAGTATGGAGACCTGCTGGTATCTGGACAGTGTGAGGAGGAGGAGCCCATCCAGGTAGACCTCCTGAAGCACTCAATCACCTCAACTATTTCATCTAGAATGTTACACACAACATGTCTACGTGCACTGCCGACCTCAAGTTGAAGTGTATATATTTTCAGGTGACAGAGGATGAAGTCCTGGATGTTTTGGAAGGTCTTCTTGTGTCCAACTTGTCCACCCCTGTAACCCGTGGTTACTCCCTCACTGCCATCATGAAGCTGTCTACTCGCTTCAGCAGTGTCAAGTAAGTCCATCTGTGTTGAGCAGAGAGAATATCCAACAGGTTATGATGATTTTTTCCCCCCCTTAGCTCTGAAATGAATGGCAGGACGCACACTCAAGGTTAACATTTTTGTCTTAAAATCTCCAGCCGAATCAAGAAGGTGGTGTCAATATACGGCAGTAGCATCGACGTGGAGCTGCAACAGAGAGCTGTGGAGTACAATGCACTTTTCAAGAAATATGATCACATGAGGTGAGTATGCTCCAAAATGTATTTCCATTCATTACAAGCACTTTTCTGTAGAAATGATTGGTGCTTCCCCTTGTTTACCGTAATTTCCGGACTATTGAGCGCACCTGAATATAAGCCGCACCCACTGAATAAAAAAAAAAAAGTATTATTTTGAACATAAATAAGCCGCACATGTCTATAAGCCGCAGGTGCCTACCGGTACATTGAAACAAATTAACTTTACACAGGCTTTAACGAAACACGGCTTGTAACAAAAATAAATAGGCTTTAACGAAACACGGCTTGTAACAAAAATAAATAGGCTTTAACGAAACACGGCTTGTAACAAAAATAAATAGGCTTTAACGAAACACGGCTTGTAACAAAAATAAATAGGCTTTAACGAAACACGGCTTGTAACAAAAATAAATAGGCTTTAACGAAACATGGCTTGTAACAAAAATAAATAGGCTTTAACGAAACACGACTTGTAACAAAAAATAAAAATTAGCAGTAAACAGTAGCCTACCAAGAAAGTCATTGGTCACTATCTTCCTCCTCCTGTGCACTGAAACCACTGAAGTCATCTCCTTTGGTGTCGGAGTTGAATAGCCTCAGAATTGCTTCATCTGATATTGGATCGTTTTCATTGTCGCTCTCGTCACTTTCATCCGGAGGCAAATCCCCCGCTGAGCCCTCTTCAACACGCAGCAGTCCAGCCTTTCGAAACCCGTTGATGATAGTGGATGTTTTGACAATGCTCCACGCTGTCAGGACCCACAAATTTGAAAGCGGGGAAAATCCATATATTAGCCGCGTCATTGTTTAAGCCGCGAGGTTCAAAGCGTGGGAAAAAAGTTGCGGTTTATAGTCCGGAATGTACAGTAGTTCCCATTAAGTCAAGGAAATGTACCTATTTCCTCCCCCCCCCCCCCATCTCATTCTCTTCCTCTCTAAAGGCCTGCCTTACTGGAGCGAATGCCCATCATGGAGAAAACGGCCTCCAATGGCCCTACAGAGATCGTGCAGACCAATGGGGAGACAGAGCCCTCGGTGCCTGACACAAAACACCCGCCCCTAGTCACCCAGCCAGCCAACCAGGTGAGGGCAAGGTCACGGTCACATGACATATCTGTACTAACCATTGCTGGGAGGTTTTCTGTCACAGACGATGTGTAGCTGAATCAGTGGATCAACATCTGATTCAATCCGTATCACTGAAGTTCAGCGTTATACGCAAATGAAATGTTAAGGTCATTTCTGTTTGAGCTGACATATGTAGCAGCTTTTACCATGAATGCGGTCTTTGCTGATGCGGGAATGTTTAAAAAAAAAAATGCAGATTGCGCTGTAGCGCAGATCTTTAGCGATACGGATTGAATCGAGCCCTTAAACTCTTTATGTGGTGAAAGTCCACAAATCAGAGTAAGTCTGCTAATGCTTTTACAAACTGGTCAAACAAGGACCCCTGCTGATAGGAAAATTTAACTGTGCTGGGCATGTCAATCTATAGATTAATATATAAAGTAGTCTACATTTTCCTTTTTTGAGTTACAAAATATTTTACCATCATGTTCTAAAACAAAGCATAAATGAGATGTTATTCAGAGCTGTTGTTTTGTCCAAATCCTCTCTGTTTTACAGGTTTAATCTACAAATCCTCCCTGTATTACAGGTTTCATCTACAAATATGCCTTGTATTACAGGTTCAATCTACATGTGCTTTATGATTTAGTTTCTCTTCTGTTTCAGGCTAATGACTTGTTAGACCTGCTGGGAGGTAATGATGTGGTGCCTGTGATCCAAACCACCCTGCCCACCAAGCCTGCCTCGGCTGGAGGAGAGCTGCTCGACCTACTGGGGGACCTCTCACTGTCTGGTAGGACCACAGTCTCTCTCTCTCTCTCTCCTTCTCTTTCTCTCCAGCCCAAAGCACAGGTGGACCAACTGTGGTCATTGGTTAGGGCAACTTGATTGGTTTCTTCTTTTCTCTTTCACCTATTCTCTCTGTCACCCTCCCTGTACCTTCCTTCATAAAGTAACCACACTAGTCACTCCACATCCTGCTTGACTTGGACAGGAATCAACTTGTCTTGTGAACTATCACCAGTGGTATCACTGTTATGTCTGTGTGTGGTTCCCTGTATCCTGTTGGAACCCCCTGTGTTGTTGTCCGCCTCCCTAGGTGGTCCAGCTCCTGCCCCCTCTGTGCCCATCTCCCAGCCCCCCTTCCTCCTGGACGGCCTCTCCTCACAGCCCCTGTTTAATGATATTTCAGCAGGTGAGAGCTAGCGCTCATCAGGGAAGCTTTAAAATGTGTCATTTGATCCAAACCCCTCTCCCACCATGTTTATTTTTTTATTTGATTTATTATTTTACTAGGCAAGTCAGTTAAGAACAAATTCTTATTTACAATGACGGCCTAGCAAAAGGCCTCCTGCAGGGACGAGGGGGCTTGGGATTTAAAGAAATTATATTTATAATATTAACATAAGACAAAACAAACATCACAAGAGAGACAACATCACATGACAACACAGCATGGTAGCAACACAACATGGTTGCAGCCTAAATCATGGTACAAACATTATTGGGCACAGTCAACAGCACATTGGTCAAGAAGGTAGAGACAACAATACATCACACAAAGCAGCCAAAACTGTCAGTAAGAGTGTCCATGATTGAGTATTTGAATGAAGAGATTGAGATAAAACTGTCCAGTTTGAGTGTTTGTTGCAGCTCTTTCCAGTCGCTAGCTGCAGCGAACTGAAAAGAGGAGCGACCCAGGGATGTGTGTACTTTGGGGACCTTTAACAGAATGTGACTGGCAGAACGGGTGTTGTATGTGGAGGATGAGGGCTGCAAGAAGAGTACTCTCTGTCCCTATGTATCCCTTTCAAAACAATGCAAGCTTACACAAGTTCATACAATATTTTTGGGGGGTTATGTTTGGTACTACTTTTTCACTCTGAATTGTATTGACTTGTGCGTTCATGTCTTTAGCTATTCCCCCCATGACAGCATATAGCAAGAATGGCCTGAAAATAGAGTTCACCTTTGAGAGGGCCAACCCGAACATAGCAGTCATCACTATCCACGCCACCAACACCACCGAGGCTGACATGACAGAGTTTGTTTTCCAGGCTGCAGTACCAAAGGTGAGCCATGACTTGACAGTCACATTTGTGTAACTATGTAATGTTAAGAAATATATGTGTGGTTCTATGATTGACCTCTGTAGCAATGTACAGCTTAGTGAAAGTTGGGAATATGCAGGCGTATGTCCTACGAAGCAGACTTGGCAGGAGCAGTCTTTTACGCTCTCTGTGTCCCTCTCCTTCAGACATTCCAGCTGCAGCTCTTGTCCCCTAGCAGTAATATTGTCCCAGCACTCAACCAGGGAAGTGTCACACAGGTCATCAGAGTTCTCAACCCACAGAAGGTAAGAGATGTTCCTGTTTGTCCTGATCTATGGGTGCTATCAGAGGAATTTAGTGCAGAGGGCTCCTATAGAGTTCAGCTCTACATTGAGTAGTTCATATTGCTTTAATAAACACGTCTTTCTCATGATTTACAGCAACAACTCCGCATGAGGGTCAAGCTGACGTACACCCACAAAGGCTCACCTGTCCAAGACCTGGCCGAGGTCAACAACTTCCCTCCTCAGTCCTGGCAATGATGACCGTACCCTCTCACTCTTAAAGACCCCGCCAAGGGAACTATGGGAAAGATTCTCCCCTCCCCCCTTTACCCCGACTGATCCCCCTGTGACATCACTGCAGACTGCTGCCCTGGGGTTGCATGGGAAGCAGTGGAATGTTTAACACACACAAAAAAGATGGTATGAAGACCATGATGACCGCAACAACGACGGCAACGACGATAGACATCACCAGAAATATGTGAAAACATATTAATTTACTAATCCTTCTTTTCCTTGATTGGTTTCACCTCAATCTGTCTGCTTTGCAGTTGCCACTATTTCCATCTCCTTGCCCTCTCAATGCACGTCCGCCCACATTGCACTCTCTGTGGTACGCCCACCCCTCTAAGCCACCATAGAAAATAGCTGTTGGCTATGAGCACTTGTTTAAGCGGTCTTTTGTTTCATGTTTTACAGGAATTTAACATGGGTATTTTTTTTCTTCCTATTTTCAAGCCTGAATGAGATGCAACTTAATTAACTCTATGAAATTTGCACACTGTCCATTCACCACTTTCCCAATTGGGTTTGGAAACTTGGAGTACTTTGGCTCTCAGTATTTAATCTAGTTTGGTCTCCAAAGTGACTATAACACATTCTGTTATAAAGATCTCCAGCTCTATGCTTCAAATGCAAGTTCTTCGGTTGCAATACAAAGGTTCATCTCTCGTGGACAGATTCTGGGTGTAAACCGAAAAATCTGTCAGGATGGGATGCGTAGGATCAGTTTTCGTCACTGATTATTTGGATGTATCAGGATTGGCCGAAGTGCTTAAACTTCGACTGCTTCGCTTGTGTGGGGAAATTGGTGGAAGTGGGGGGGCTTTAGCTAAGAGTTTCCTTTTGCGAGGGAAGAGACTTCGCAAACCGGAACTCACAATTTCTAATACGTATGGACCCACAACTACATCACGCAGCTGACCAAATTACGGGAGATTCTAGTTCTGGGTTAACTGAGATTATAAAAATATTCACATTGACTTTTTCCCTCTTTAACATCCATTAACTTTGGCAGCAGAAAGGTTTTAAAGACCCAGAGCACTCATTAAGTTTTGGGGAAACTTAATTTGACCCTCCATCCTGTTAAAAGGCAAAAGATGTGTGAAGTCGTTTTGAATTCCATCAGTTTTCTCTGAAGTCAGTTTGAGAGTTGTTTGAATCCCATTCACCTTGGTTGGCCAGAGAGGCCTTTCAGCAGGGTTAAGATATACTGTAAATGGATAAAGTGCATATTTCGAAGGCTGGAGTGTTTGTTTGTTTGTCATGGGCTGGTAAACACACAGTATAGTTCCATTTTCTTTAGTTTGGTCAGCAGTTCGGTAGCCATAGTACGCCGCTATCTTGAAAAGGTATTTTCTGAGGTGGAATCTAGAGGATGGACATTTCTGCTTTGTTTGACTGCCCTGTATAGCACCGTTTCCCCCACATAGATGGGCACTATTTACAGTTTATTCAAGCCATGTTGTTAAATTCAACAGTTAATTGCTTAGATCAAGCTGAGGTTATTGAAGCAATATGGATATTGTATATCAGTGCGGGTCTAAGACACATCTTAGTTATAGGCAAATCCTTAAACAGAGATTCATTGAATATTAACTTTGTAAGTATTGAATCTTCCACGCATCTGAACAAACAGCCTGAAATGTAAGATTCACAGCTTTGGGGCGTCAAAACATCTGTCTCTTTTTAGACTATTAACCTGGCTGGACATAGCCAGCCTAGAGACGACACGTACGTACATGTACATTAAGTCTATTTTGAATGTAGTTATATGCACTGAATGCTTTTCCTTTGCAGTCTTTTTCTGTGGCTGTCCTCTTTGAGGGCGCTGGCCATTTTGTTGGCACTATTTTTGTGGTAGTATGATTTTGTTATTTTTGCAGTGATTTGACTTTAACATTATTGTCTATCAAAATGATGTGCCTTTTGACAACTAGATGGGAAGTCCCTGAACTGGTCTCATCTGATCTGTGTGAAGAGGGTTTGTGTGTCAGGGAGTGCTTATTGTGGGTAATATCCTGACTAGAGAGCAGGCAAGACGGACAGGCTGGATGGAAGGAAGGAGTCCAAGAAGAATGTGACCTTTTTATTTTAGAGACATCTCACTCTCTGATTTTCTGGCATTTAGAGTGGAAATGATGTAGTCGGATATCAGTGTAGCTTGGTGTGATTCCTTGGCTGTCATACTTCTCCAAATCAGAATCCCGACCTAGCTGTCGGAAACATTAACCTGAATACCTCACAATGTTTTCTCTTCCTGTTAACTATCAACAGTACCTGGATAGCTGTATTTAGTCTTATGTATGATCTGCAATCAAGTGGGCACCTGTCGGGCATCTCATTACTAACACGCTTAGCTGCCCCATGATGCTGTATGTGTTCAGACCTTCAGATGTTCAATCGCACTATATGCTTATTGATATTCACTATGCTACACTATCAAACTTTTGTGACCAAATCGGAGATGCTATTAGCTTTGGAAATAAGCTTTGGAAATATTTTTGAGCAATGATGTGTATATGGAGAAAATGATTTCATTCTTAACTTTTTTTTTCTGTTTTTGACAATGCTATATTGGCTTTTTCTGTATATATTGAGGGCTTTTAATATTGTCAAATATCCTTTCTTTCATCCCTTTTTTTTTTAGATATCAACCATTTTCTAAGACTTCCAATTACTCAGTGTATATTGTCTGAATAGATCTTAATCAACAATATGATCTGAAGGAAAGACTTCCCTATTTCATCAGTCATCGCAAAATATGTATAATCAGCTGCCTGTACATTGTATATTATTGTAAAACGAAACGACAAAAGATGATCAAATTAAATAAAACCCCATTTGAAGACTTATACAGATTAGCTAAGGACTATAATTGTATACATGTATGTAAAAAAGAATCATCTTGAAACGATGCAAATGAGCTGCGTTCTCTTCATATTCTTGAAGTTTGGACGTATCTTCTATTTTCTGATGATTTAGTGGGTGAGTAGGCTGCTGTTGATTTCTTATAGATGTCCTCTTAAGGTTTGGTTGGGGAGAACTGGTGTTGTCTGTCAGTGAGGTACTGTACTACTGAGAGGTCTGAGCTGAGCACAGTGCTGCACAGTGACCGAGGTGGCACCTTGTCGGTATTCGTGGTCCTCAGAAAGGCCTAATCTGTTTTCATATGCTCCTTAAGAGGAGTAGGCCTCTTGCTAAGATGCTGTAATGCCTCCCTTGGTCTGTAATGTGCTTTATTGTTTTTTTCTATCCCAGAAAAAGTAATTGGAGAAAATGTATGTTGTCAGACATGCAAGCTAATTAATGGACGGATGACCTACCTACAGTGCACATGGTCCTTCTAAGAGAGTGATTCTCATTGTTGGGCCCCTTTTTTTACGTCTCCTATTCACAGGTCATTCTATGTGTTTTTCTCCGGTCCTATAGATTCTCTCCCCATTCATCTGGCATCTCACCTCCCCACGTTAATTGTATTGGATTTCAGAGACATGATAATGGGCCCAGAGTTTCTCTGAAGTGTTGAGGTCTTTTTTTTCTCTTTTTTTTTTTACCCTTATGATGCTGTTGCACATACCTTTATTGTAAGGTGGAGATTGAATATCCTGAGTATTATCAGGCTATGAGAGGTTTAATCTGTGTGTGGTGTATATGATTCATTAAGTAGTTAAGTGCTTGTCCTCTCTTGGGGTTGACAGATACAAGGTGCTCTTGGCTGCCTGTCATCATCCACTCTATTACTGAGTCTGGTCATCGCTCCTGATTACTGCATTAAGGAACCCGTCTTGTGGACTGGTTTGTAGAGAGAGCAGAGAATAGGCCTGGTTCTGTTACAGGGAACCGGCCAGCGGGGTAGATGTGTTTAGGCTCTCTAAGATGAAATATGATCCTTTCTATTTATTGAAATCCAATTCAAAAATCAGGACTGAAGTGTGAGGCTGATCTCTCTGCTGTGTCTATGGCCTTTTGGTGTCTACATTTTTTTCAGAAGACCTGTGATCTTAATGCAGTGCTGCTTAACCTGTCATTGTGATATGACAACTAAAACACTGAGCTGAAGCTGCATGTTAGCTGTGCTGTGAGCTCATTTCCACAAGGGGGAGCTGGTCAAGATAGAAGGCAATAGGGAAGGGAAAGACATCTCATACTTGTACCTTGTCTTGAATGTTTTGTTTTTATCGGTTCGATTCCGTCAGCATGACCCTCTGTCAATCATGTTTGACCAGTTAACACTTTTAAGGATACAGTGCCGTGCCCCCATATTGTTTTAAATGAGAAATGCTTATGAACTTGAAATCCCATTGGTTTGTACACTGCATCTTAAAAAGGACATTTGTAATGGAAAGAACCCCTCAGAGGTCTGAGCAGCTTTTGAAGCGTTTTGTTTGTGTAATCAGCCAGTATACGTGTGTGTGTAAATATCTCTGAGAGTGTGTTGGCATGTCTTGCTACAGTCACCTGGTAGGACATGAAATTGGCTGCAATGATTTCAATTCACAACTTCTGAGCTGCATGTGAGAACCAATGTAAATAGTGTCATTTCTACTCTTTACGTAATCCTCTTTTTGAAATGCAAGAAAAGTTCAAATTTTTCAACAAATTCAACACACCACCTTGTTGGATTGTACATTTGAAAATGTAGATTTTTTTTTGTTGTTGTTGTGGAAGTGGTTAAAAGTGCACACCACTCATTCGGATGTAATTGTTTTTTACTTCTATATTTAGCCAGGTGAATTCTGTGTGTAAAGGGGTTTGAAGGCGCATTTGACTTTAGCCACTATTATCCCTTTCCCTGTGAAATCATAAAGCGTCCATTGTACTTTTGAAAGAGAATCTGTATATGTAACCCTCAGATTTATCCCGACTATACAACAACATATCTGATTTGAGAAGGGGAGGAAAAAAACATTTTTTGAAATTCACTTTTCCAGACAGGTTTAACATTTTGAACTGAAACGGAGTCCCATGTCTTCAAGGTGGGTGTGAATGGACTGAAAATATGAATAATGATGTTGATGATTAAACCTGAGAGGCTGTAAACTACATGGGATATTTTAGACTTATGCTGTGTATTATTGTCTTTGGGTTGGAGGAAATGATGATCAAGAGTATAAATAAAAAGTCAAACAAAATTGTTGACCGGACTCATTAATTTATCAACTCTTAGGGCGTGCATTTGGCATGCTGACTGCAGGAATGCCCACCAGAGCTGTTGCCGGAGAATTGAATGTTCATTTCTCTACCATAAGCCGCCTCCAACGCCGTTGTAGAGAATTTGGCAGTACATCCAACCGGCCTCACAAACGCAGACCACGTGTATGGCGTCGTGTGGGCGAGTGGTTTGCCGATCTCATCGTTGTGAACAGAGTGCCCCATGGTGGGGTTATGGTATGGGCAGGCATAAGCTACACACAACGAACACAATTGCATTTTATTGATGACCATTTGAATGGACAGAGAAACCGTGACACGATCCTGAGGCCCATTGTCATGCCATTCATCTGCTGCCATCACCTCATGCTTCAGCATAATACACAGCCATATGTCACAAGGATCTGTACACAATTCCTGGTTGCTGAAAATGTCTCAGTTCTTCCATGGCCTGCACACTCACCAGACATGTCACCAATTGATGTTTGGGATGCTCTGGATCAGTGTGTTCCAGTTTCTGCCAATATCCAGAAACTTCAGAGCCAGTGAAAACATTCCACAGGTCACAATCAACAGCCTGATCAACACTATGCGAAGGAGATGTCACACCAGATACTGACTGATTTTCTGATCCACGCCCCTACCTTTTTTTTAAGGTATTTGTGACCAACAGATGCATATCTGTATTCCCAGTCATGTGAAATCCATAGATTAGGGCCTAATGAATTTATTTCAATTGACTGATTTCCTTTTAGATCAGGCCTACACAGATATTTTCAGCTTAACATAGCCTATCTGACATGTTTCAGTATACATAGGCTACTTGTCCTACTAAACTAGATTGAGTCACAGTAAGGTTGGAGCGGCGTACAAACAAGGAGAATTCCGATCGAAGTTCCAGTATCTGTTTCCACGGGAGTAGTTTCTTAGGTCAGTGATTCTTGATTAGCTTTTGAGGAACATTATCAAGTCCAATCTGTTAAAAGTACCTCTGTGTGGGCTGGTAGTTGAGTATTGATTTTCTGTGAGCCAAACAAACTACAGTAGTGGAAGAAGCCAAGTCATGGCAGTCAATTAACAGTGATCCAGGTGGAATAGAAGTGACAGGATTCTCTCATCCAGCACTTTAACACACCGGTTTGCTTTTACAGTTGTGGTATATTGATGTCTGCTGATGAACCCATTGGCTGGACATTGCTATAAGTTCGCGAAAAAGGTCTATATATATATATTTTTATTTAATTTTTTATTTTAATATTTTTTAAAAAAATATTTTTTAACTAGGCAAGTCTGTTAAGAACACATTCTTATTTTCATTTGACGGCCTAGGAACGGTGGGTTAACTGCCTTGTTCAGGGGCAGAACGACAGATTTTTACCTTGTCAGCTTGGGGATGCAACCTTACGGTTAACTAGTCCAACGCTCTAACCACCTGCTTTACATTGCACTCCACGAGAAGCCTGCCTGTTACGCGAATGCCGTAAGAAGCCAAGGTAAGTTGCTAGCTAGCATTAAACTTATCTTATAAAAAACAATCAATCAGTCATAATCACTAGTTAACTACACATGGTTGATGATATTACTAGTTTATCTAGCCTGTCCTGCGTTGCATATAATCGATGCGGTGCGCATTCGCGAAAAAGGTCTGTCGTTGCTCCAACTTGCACCTAACCATAAACATCAATGTCTTTCTTAAAATCAATACACAAGTATATATTTTTAAACCTGCATCTTTAGTTAATATTGCCTAACATTAATTTATTTTAACTAGGGAAAATGTGTCACCTCTGCAACAGAGTCAGTGTATATGCAGCAGTTTGGGCTGCCTGGCTCGTTGCGAACTGTGAAGACTATTTCTTCCTAACAAAGACAGCCGATTTCACCAAACGGGGGATGATTTAACAAAAGCGCATTTGCAAAAAAAGCACAATCGTTGCACGAATGTACCTAACCATAAACATCAATGCCTTTCTTAAAATCAATACACAGAAGTATATATTTTTAAACCTGCATATTTAGCTAAAAGAAATCCAGGTTAGCAGGCAATATTAACCAGGTGAAATTGTCTCCCTTCTCTTCCGTTCATTGCACGCAGAGTCAGGGTATATGCAACAGTTTGGGCCGCCTGGCTCGTTGCGAACTAATTTGCCAGAATTTTACGTAATTATGACATAACATTGAAGGTTGTGCAATGTAACAGGAACATATAGACTTATGGATGCCACCCGTTAGGTAAAATACGTAAAGGTTCCGTATTTCATTGAAAGAATAAACGTGATCGTTTCCGGATTCGACCATATTAATGACCTACGGCTCGTGTTTCTGTGTGTCATTATGTTATAATTAAGTCTATGATTTGATAGAGCAGTCTGACTGAGCGATGGTAGGCACCAGCAGGCTCGTAAGCATTCATTAAAAATAGCACTTTCGTGCGTTTTGCCAGAAGCCCTTTGCAATGCATTGCGCTGTTTATGACTTCAAGATTAGGCTGGTGTAACCGATGTGAAATGGCTAGCTAGTTAGCGGGTGCGCGCTAATAGCGTTTCAAACGTCACTCGCTCTGAGACTTGGAGTAGTTGTTTCCCTTGCTCTGCATGGGTAACGCTGCTTCGAGGGTGGCTGTTGTCGATGTGTTCCTGGTTCGAGCCCAGGTAGGAGCGAGGAGAGGGACGGAAGCTATACTGTTACACTGGCAATACTAAAGTGCCTATAAGAACATCCAATAGTCAAAGGTATATGAATTACAAATCGTATAGAGAGAAATAGTCCTATAATTCCTATAATAACTACAACCTAAAACTTCTTACCTGGGAATATTGAAGACTCATGTTAAAAGGAACCACCAGCTTTCATATGTTCATGTTCTGAGCAAGGAACTTAAACGTCAGCTTTCTTACATGGCACATAATGCACTTTTACTTTCTTCTCCAACACTTTGTTTTTGCATTATTTAAACCAAATTGAACATGTTTCATTATTTATTTGAGGCTAAATTGATTTTATTGATGTATTATATTAAGTTAAAATAAGTGTTCATTCAGTTTTGTTGTAATTGTCATTATTACAAATAAATAAAAAAATCGGCAGATTAATCGGTACCGGCCTTTTGGTCCTCCAATAATCGGTATCGGTGTTGAAAAATCATAATCGGTCGACCTCTAATAAATTCAGTACTCGAGGACAACTCAAGGGAGAAGTCATGAAGGAACAGGCAAGTGGTGCTTGAAAGACACCTGGCTGAATTTGCTGTTTCAGACCCACCCCCTATACCGCTTTTCCATGACCCTGAAGAGACATGAGTGCCTTGGTTACCTCTCATTCACTCCTTTTTTAAAAATTTTTTACATTTATTTTTTTACATTTTATTTTTATTTAACATTTAACCACATAGCCCAGGCCTGCCTTATTGACATATCTTGACATGCCATATTATCAGGGTCATGACATACTTGTTCCAATTTAGACCATAATGACATGGGATATTGGCTGCTCTGATTCCCTATGAGGAATAATTTGAGTGCTTATGTATAGATATACCATTTTTCAAAATGTAAGTATCATGAGCCTCTAGGGCAGCTATAAGAAGCAGCCTACAGTCGTGGCCAAAAGTTGAGAATGACACAAATATTAATTTTCACAAAGTCCGCTGCCTCAGTTTGTATGATGGCAATTTGCATATACTCCAGAATGTTATGAAGAGTGATCAGATGAATTGCACTTAATTGCAAAGTCCGTCTTTGCCATGCAAATTGACTGAATTCCCCAAAAACATTTCCACTGCATTTCAGCCCTGCCACAAAAGGACCAGCTGACATGTCATTGATTCTCTCGTTAACGCAGGTTTGAGTGTTGACGAGGACAAGGCTGGAGATCACTCTGTCATGCTGATTGAGTTTGAATAACAGACTGGAAGCTTCAAAAGGAGGGTGGTGCTTGGAATCATTATTCTTCCTCTGTCAACCATGGTTACTTTCAAGGAAACAGGTTCCGTCATCATTGCTTTGCACAAAAAGGGCTTCACAGGCAAGGATATTGCTGCCAGTAAGATTGCACCTAAATCAACCATTTATCGGATCATCAAGAACTTCAAGGAGAGTGGTTCAATTGTTCTGAAAAAGGCTTCAGGGCGCCCAAGAAAGTCCAGCAAGCGCCAGGACTGTCTCCTAAAGTTGATTCAGCTGCGGGATCGGGGCACCACCAGTACGGAGCTTGCTCAGGAATGGCAGCAGGCAGGTGTGAGTGCATCTGCACGCACAGTGAGGCGAAGACTTTTGGAGGATGGCCTGGTGTCAAGAAGGGCAGCAAAGAAGCCACTTCTCTCCAGGAAAAACATCAGGGACAGACTGATATTCTGCAAAAGGTACAGGGACTGGGGTAAAGTAATTTTCTCTGATGAATCCCCTTTCCAATTGTTTGGGGCATCTGGAAAAAAGCTTGTCCAGAGAAGACAAGGTGAGCGCTACTGTCATGCCAACAGTAAAGCATCCTGAGACCATTCATGTGTGGGGTTGCTTCTCAGCCAAGGGAGTGGGCTCACTCACAATTTGGCCTAAGAACACAACCATGAATAAAGAATGGAACCAACACATCCTCCGAGAGCAACTTCTCCCAACCATCCAGGAAAAGTTTGGTGACGAACAATGCCTTTTCCAGCATTATGGAGCACCTTGCCATAAGGCAAAAGTGATAACTAAGTTGCTCGGGGAACAAAACATCGATATTTTGGGTCCGTGGCCAGGAAACTCCCCAGACCTTAATCCCATTGAGAACTTGTGGTCAACCCTCAAGAGGCGGGTGGACAAACAAAACCCCACAAATTCTGACAAACTCCAAGCATTGATTATCCAAGAATGGGCTGCCATCAGTCAGGATGTGGCCCAGGAGTTAATTGACAGCATGCCAGGGCGGATTGCAGAGGTCTTGAAAAAGAAGGGTCAACACTGCAAATATTGACTCTTTGCATCAACTTCATGTAATTGTCAATAAAAGCCTTTGACACTTATGATATGCTTGTAATTATACTTCAGTATTCCATAGTAACATCTGACAAACATATCTAAAGACACTGAAGCAGCAAACTTTGTGGAAATTAATATTTGTCATTCTCAAATCTTTTGGCCAAGACTGTACATTGAGTGAAATTACAATGTCATGCATTAAATCAAAATTGCAAGACAGTTAATGCGGTAAAGCACACGTGTAATAGGTGTATAGGAAACCTAATGAATAATTCAGTACGCCTCTACTCTGAAATGGGCAGTGCCTTATGAATAATATGTTACCCTGCCTCTCTAATGTTTATTGATTGGGTCTATCTGACAGCGGTGAGGTTCAGAGTCGTTATGGCGTCGCACCGAACGAGAATGGTATTTTTCAGCTGCCCCATGTATTGGAATTTACCAGTCATGTTCCACGTTCTTTTGGGGGTTTTGTAGTTAAATATATACATGCAAATGAAGGAAGAAGATAATATACCGGGCACGGTCAATGGCACCGTCATGGAGAGAAAAAAAGGTGGTGTCGAAGATAGCAGGGGTTGTATGGACACACTGGTCTACGAAGCGGGATCAAATCAAGCTGCAGGTCGTGGCGACCGCAATGGTACAGGAAACCGTGTCGGAACGGGGATACGCGTTCTAAAGGTAACTATCAAGCAGGTCAAATTTGAAGGTTTATCAAAATACTTCAATCGCACAGTACCCGGTTCTAACAGGGCCGAAGTGCGTGTGAAATTATACTCACGCGTCATCCAGTTTGAGCATCATTGATGTTCCCTTATATAGTGGTAACTATATTGGCTTTGAAAGTATAGCGTTGAGTGCAACAATGTGTCGAACCATATCGCCAGAGAGCAGCTTCCTTTCACTGTAGCTCTTTCTAGATTGTAACAACATTTGACTGAACTGTTACAGTAGGCAGTCGTTCGAGATGTTGCTACATATTGTCGTGCTAAGCTGTTAGTCTATCCTACTGTAGATGTTTCATATGCTATATTTGCTGTTGTGTATCATTTGCAAATATGACAACAGTATAGCCTAGGCTATAGATCAGAACATGTCAAAACATGTTTTAACTTGCTGTTTATTGCTGAATATGAATAGCTTAAGCTATTATGGCTAGAGTAACATGTGTAAACTTTTCAATGTGTTTCGCTATTTAGGCTACATGTTTGTCATTGGATAAAATCCACATTGAATTTCTTAAATAACCTATTGACTGGGTTTTGCATAGGCTAACGGACCACCGGTAGGCCCCATCGAAATCTTGGACTGAGATTGTTCAGTCGTTTCGAGCCCTCAGTTAGCAAGCACGATTGACAAGACATGTGATTAACTGTTTCCTTACTCATTCATGTGCTGTTCTTCCGCCATTATGTTACTCATGAACCCATTATTCCATTTACATAAAACATAATGGCTTGTGCCAATTATCCCCATGCATAATAATTTAGAAAATACATTTCATAGGCTGACATGAAACTCATCCATGCTTCTATGGATAGACTGCTTATCTCACCAATCTCTCATGTGATATTGTCATGGGCTGGAGAATGACACATTCCAGTTACAATTGCACTAATAATAAATATCCAAAAGACAACTTCATTGGAAGGACCATTACATTTTATGTTCATTGAATCATGAATGGCTGCTGCTGCTGCAACTAACGGTAGCCTTGTATTCAACCAACCAAGATTTAAACCAATGAGTGGTGAGTTTATACACATATCAGTGGTGGTTGGTGCCATTATGATGATGGAGGATGATAATTGTTTTTCATGAGTATGGCCTTATTTCTATTACAGCATATTGGATGACTGTCATTCATATTCTATTCACCCAGCTCAATGTAACATCAATAGGTTTTAGGCTACTCCATGAATGAAAGTTTACAAGGCAGGTGCACATGTCGAGATACTTTTCAGTAATCAAGGTCACCGTGACACATTCAAAACCGCCTTGCACACTGTTGCAAGTATTCAGACCCTTTCAAAACCGCCTTGCACACTCATGTAAGTATTCAGACCCTTTACTTGGGTTCAAGTCCGGGCTCTGGCTGGGCCACTCAAGGACATTCAGTGACTTGTCCCAAAGCCACTCCTGCGTTGTCTTGGCTGTGTGCTTAGGGTCATTGTCCTGAGCGCTCTGGAGCAGGTTTTCATCAAGGATCTCTGTACTTTGTTCTGTTCATATTTCCCTCGGTCCTGACTAGTCTCCCAGTCCCTGACACTGAAAAACATCCCCACAGCATGATGCTACCACCACCATGCTTCACCGTAGGGATGGTGCCTGATTTCCTCCAGACATGACGCTTGGTATTCAGGCCAAAGAGTTAAATCTTGGTTTCATCAGACCAGAGAATCTTGTTTCTCATGGTCTGAGTCCTTTAGGTGCCTTTTTGGCAAACTCCAAGTGGGCTGTTGTGCCTTTTTACTGAGGAGTTGCTTCTGTCTGGCTGCAGAGATGGTTGGCCTTCTGGAAGGTTCTCCCATCTCCACAGAGGAACTCTGGAGCACTTTCAGAGTATCCATCGGGTTCTTGGTCACCTCCTTGACCAAGGCCCTTCTCCCCCGATTGCTCAGTTTGGCCGGGTGGCCAGCTCTAGGAAGTCTTGGCGGTTCCGAACTTCTTCCATTTATGAATGATGGAGGCCACTGTGTTCTTGGGGACCTTCAATGCTGAATACATTGTTTTGTACCCTTCTCCAGATCTGTGCCTTGACGCAATCCTGTCTCAGAGCTGGACAATTCATTCGACCTCATGGCTTGGTTTTTGCTCTGACATTCACTGTCAACTGTGGGACCTGATAATAGACGTGTGTGTGCCTTTCCAAATCATTTTAAATCAATTGAATTTACCACAGGTGGACTCCAATCAAGTTGTAGAAACATCTCAAGGATGATCAATGGAAACAGGATGCACCTGAGCTCAATTTCAAAACTCATAGCAAAGGGTCTGAATGTTATGTAATATGGTGTCATTTTTTTTTTTTTATATATATACATTTGCAAAAAATGTAAACCTGTTTTGTGATTATGGGGTATTGTGTGTGTAGATTGAGGCTGTATTTTAGAATAAGGCTGTAACATAACAAAATGTGGAATGTCAAGGGGTCTGAATATTTAACGAATGCACTGTATGTTTATCCCTGTTTGACATCTCAGAACATGGTTTGTTAATTGAGCTTCTGATCACTGAGTTGTTGGAGCTTTATTTTACAGATTTCCTTTGCCCTGTCCTTGGATGGTTGTAGGGGTGATGGAGTGAAATGAGGGCAATGACTGACTGGGCAATGGTCTGCTCAGGGTTGTGGCAGCCTCTCTGAATGAGTTTGCCCGTCTTGTAGACTCATACAGAGAGACCTGTGGTGTGTGCCTTTGTTGCCTGTCGCCCTTGATATGCATGTTGTCATTGCACATAGTGAGGTTCTCTGCTTTTGGGAGAGAGTGTGTGAATATGTTGCCTGTCACCCATTGAGCTGTGTGTTGTCATTGCACATTGAGGCCTGTTGTGTGCGTCTTTGGAGCTGTCGTGCTGAAGAGCTGCGGCTCGGGGCCCTGCTGTCTCCTCTTGTGTGTGTGTGTGTGTGCGTGTGCTGCGGTGCAGTGTAGTGTGGATGCCAGCAGCTGCCTCCCTGTGCCGGGCAGCCATGGGGATGCACGGCATCGTGGGAGGATGACTTCATCAGTGTCTAACTAATGACCTAATGCCTGGTCACCAGTCTCAAAAGCCAGGGTCCAGTTCACACAGCGCCGTTCTTGCCCTGTGTAAATATTTGTTCCGAGCTTCTCCAGATTTGAAAATAAGGCCAGTGATTCTGACATAAGCCACACATGTCATTCAGGGTTGGGCTCCCAGATTTAGCAAGGACCCCGTTTTAAGTTCACCAACGCCCATGAGCTTTTTGCAGGTAATCTCATTTGAACTTTCAGTTTTGCAACCTGACAAATTGACTCAATTGAATTTGTCCTCTGGATGTGTTGGAACATGATGCAGCTTGAGATATCCTTGATTCAGAGCAAGGCAAGTTATCTTCTCTTACACGCCCAATACATTTACAGTGTATCTGTGGTGGCAGTCTTTTCATCTAATGTTTGTTTCTCCAGCGAAACATGAAGAGGAATGGAAGCAGAGGCTGTGTTACCAGGAAGACTCGCTTTGGATCGCGAGAGCGGGATTGGCTGAAAGGGGATGCCCAGCGAGGCTGTGTGTGTCTGTACGGGGGAACAGTTGACCCCCAGCCCCCAGCCTCGGGCCCACAGGCCTCCTCCACCCTCCAGGCAGACCTGCGGTTGGTGCTATGCTCCACCACTACCACGGTGGAGGAGCTGTGTGCCCAGAGAGAAGTAGAGGGACTATACTTGCAGCTCCATGGAGACCTGCTCAGGTAATACTCACCTCCACAACTCTCCTCTCCCACTGACACTCACGTCTAGTACCATGGTGTTATGTTCGCAACTCTTGAATATGTTAGAAAGATGGCATTCTCAGTGTCATTGGTTCTATTTATTGCTAGACAGTGTTAAAAACCAATTCTAAACAATCCCATTCATGTTCAATATCACATCTTTGTGCTTTATTCACACAGTCTCAACTTTTTCATACTGTTGTAGTTACAAATTACCTCATTCCGGCACTGCCGATTCCTCCATTCTATTTTTACACATTGGGTCAGGTTTGTACTCTGTTTTCTTGAGTGCTTATGAGAACTGTGCTGCTTGTCTAGAACAGGAGCAGGCTCATAGATCTAGACTTTGACTGACCTATGTGGCCCACAATTCTGCACGTTCCGGTGGCCGTGTCCGAAATCTGTCTTGCCTTCTACTTACTTAAACTGCATGCTGTGTAATAATTGTACTACATGCTATTTAGAACATATTGTTTAGTAAAAAAATAATGCAGTAAGCAACAAATATCAGTATATTAGGCTCCTTCTAATGAGAATGTGTCATCTAATGCACAATTGCATTGATTACCGCTATTCGTTCATTTTGATACAGCACGTCCCCTCAACTGATTATCAGCTGTTGTCAAACACATGTGAGTCTCGAAAGACCATTCTCTTCCTCAATAGTGTGCAGCGAATTCTACTAGATGAAAAGCCTAAATGAGAATGACATCCTGGCATTTAAAGCATACAACATTTTTCGAAAATGCACATACTATAAAACATTATTTTTTCGCATACCCAGAACGCCTACTATTTAGAAATGCAAGTACGGGTTTTCAGACACGGACAGTGACTTGACATCTGTTTATGACAGCACTTTTCCATTTTCACTCCTCATGATGATGCCTTTGACACAGGCTATAATCTGGTTACACCCACTTGCTCTCCTCTTGGCTTTTTTTGGTCAGGCCAGGCAAGGGAATGCTTTTTACTCCCTCTAAGACTATTTTTGGTTAAACGCTCAGCAGGATGCACTAAATGGGTCATGTGGTTCAGTGTTGTGCAGAAGAAAAACAAGGTATAACATGACTGAGATTTGTAGTGAATTACACACCTTACTGCAGGATGCTCTTTACCTCCCCCTATGGTATTGATTTTACCAGCTGGAGCCCTCAACCACGTGAATTGCATTTCTACATTCTATTAATACAGCTGGATATGCACTGGCAGTTTTGCACTATGCAGGTAAAGTGCTTTTCTGAAAAGACTGGATCAGCACAGGCATGTCTCGCTCTTTCTTATTTGAGCCTGAAACCCTCTCAGGTTTGGTTCTGTAACCACCTAGGCTTCTCCTCTCTCCCCTTAAGGGAACTCGGATCAAAGTAATTTCACATACAGGTGATACAATGTCAGATTTATCTCGGTAGTGCCATGTCTCCTCCCACACCTTGAAGACTGTTGGATAACTGTGCTGCCTGGTGGAAATGTCAACACTGAGTCATTTCACGTACCTTTTGATTTTATTATTAGTGTTTGTTGTATTCTTGTTATTACAATTTCAAGGCCCATAGTAAGAGATTTTCCAGTACTTTGTACACTTTTTAGCCAGTAGTTCTGAAATTATTGCTCAGAAGCCAAAGATGGTCCCAGAAAATGTGTAGATATGTGCATCATGTTATTTCTCCCTCTCTGTCTGCTGTGTGTGCGTCTTGCTAGCTGTCACTCAAATGCCGAGGAGCTAAAGCTCATTGGCTGAAACTCTAATTGCTAGGGGGCTGGCCATACGTGGAGGAAAATGGCGCTGCACAGCTTCCAGTAAAATCCCTTTCAAACCAGGGATTTTGTAGCTAATTGAGGTAAAACAGTAATTCTGCTCATAGATTATGCATGTATGAACTACACTTTGACACATCTAGCGCTAGATTTAAAATGTGTATATATATATATATATATATATATATATACACACACACACACACTTCTCTTAGACATTCTCCAGAATTTGGGTGATCACCCACATATACACAACAAATTAAGGGAAAGTATCTAGCCACCCAAATGAAGGAAAGGAGCTTTTTGGTGTCTTTTGACAGAGATTAAGTGACTGTATATTTTAGAGCCTCCTGCACTCGTGGCCACAAGGCAAGTGGATTTGTGAATAAATGTACATGCTCTCAGAGCTTGTGTGAATGGTCTACAGGCAGTCCTGTACTGACAGTCATCGCTCCGAGCCTGCCAGGGTTCTGTCTAAATCCTGTGTAAGGTGCTGGGGCCACGACTGTGTGTGACCAGCAGACATGATCCTGATTGTTAGACCCCGCTGACAGAGGGAGTGTGGGCAGGGAAATGCCACAGCAGCCACCAGACGCTGTGTCACCTCACCATCGCCCTGGTGTGACAAGGGCTGTGGCTGGAAACTAGTCACTTCTGCCTTAGCATCATGGTAATCCTAAACTACAGTACATAGCTAACTCCCAGCGCAGGGCCTCTATCACAGACGTACCGACTAGGGTGGGTCTCTCTCTTAGAATGTATGGAGAGAGCCAATGATGACTTCTTCTAAAGTGGTAATGTGTAACAATTGCTTAACACTATGGGCTACTGTTTAAGATTAACCTGTAATGGACCAGTTAGGTTTGCAACTGGAGCAGTAGGGAGAAATGAAAACCAGACTACTGAATAATTTAGGAAAAGAATGCCGGCTTGTAATTTGTAAATAAAAATGTATCACCTTGAGTAAATATTGATGTAAAATGTGTACAATGAGCTCAACATGGATGAAGAACATCAATGGTACAATAGATATCGGACATATATCCTGCCTATAGTTTACTAGGGTGCACCCAACTTTGTCTTAATCTGAGGGTTTCTCCGATTTCAAAGTTCAATAGCAATACAATAAACATGAATCCACTCAATTCACAAATACTGACTTATATAAACCACTATGACATGTGTAACCGATGTGAAATGGCTAGTTAGTTAGCGGTGGTGCGCGCTAATAGCGTTTCAATCGGTGACGTCACCCGCTCTGAGACTTGAAGTAGGGTTGCCCCTTGCGTTGCAAGGGCCGTGGCGCGATGGGTAACGATGCTTCGGTGGGTGTCAGTTGTTGATGCGTGCAAGGGTCCCTGGTTCGAGCCCAGGTTGGGGCGAGGAGAGGGACGGAACGGAACCTACACTGTTACACATGGAATCGAATGTGAGTGACTGTGCCTATCAAAAAACACTGAAAGGTGTTTAAGTGTAGCATGTGCTTATAACAATCCCAATGCAATGTATGATGCCTTGTAAGAAAAATCCTACCACACCGCAGTATGGCAGTGTAAATTCAGTGTTTTCCAAGGAAAATAAATCGTAGCATGCAAATCTTATTGATGTCCTAGGTTAAGGCATCCTTTTTGGAACTGAATCCATACTCAAAAAACCTGACCTGTTTTACAAACAGGATCCCACAATATATTTACCATGAGTACCTTTTCATATAACCATTAATATAGTGCTTAGCTTTAATCTCTTACAGGAATAAGAAAATAAAACTTTACACTAACTATAGCACTAGGCTCATGTGGACTGAACGATAATTAGCCCGGGCAAATGAAAAGTACTAGTGCTTACACCTACACGTAATTTCTTATAAAGTAATCTAAAACATAAGTGTACCAAAATGGATTGATGCTATATAGTCACATTTTGTAAAAGTATGAAAACTAAAATAGTTTGCCATGCATGATTAGCATGATCACTAACGTTTGCTATTTCAATTGATCGATAACTGAGCTAGCCTAAATGTTAACGGCTTGTGCGAATGCTTGGTTCAGTATGAACACGCACAAAATGCTAGAAATAGCTTAGCTAGCCTAATCGTTAGCAGCTTGTTTTCCTTATGAAAACTCACCAAATACTGGCGCCAATCTTTCCCTCAATCCCTTCACAGCACGTATGTATAGATAAGTGAGTGTTAATATCCAGTTCTCGCTTTTTTTTAGTTCAGTTTTATACAACTTCTCAACAATTTGAAACTTAGTTTTTCTTCCATCGAATGGCGGTAGCTCTTCACGTTCCGTTCTAGCTCTTTTATTTTTGTTGTTGGCGCCAACTGGTGTTCTAACGTGAGGTTAGGAGAGGGACTATGGGTATTTCGTTTTGATTGGCTCAAAATAAACTGCTCGTCATACAGCTTCTGACAGCGGAATTGTAATAGCTGTAAATGTAAACATATCAATAGTATAGTATGATTGGTTACTGGAATCTCACTAGCAACGATAAGAATTCAACATTATTTGACCTGCGTTACAAATGCGTTAGAATAAGCAGCACAATCACACACTGTATGCCACAAAGAGTTGTAAGATCTGAGGCTTATTGATTTACAGCATATTATGAATTATATTGGGCAAAGCTGGGGCTTCCATAGACAGTGGGTCATTGTGAAAAATACCCTCACACATTTTGAGTGGTTCTGGCTGTAATGTCTTCACAGTGGTTCTGTAGCAGATATCCTTGGTGTGTTCAGGTGCGGATCAGATGTGTTGTGTTGAAGGCGTGCCATTGCCAGTGACAGGCTGGAGGTCACAGATTGCGGACACAGAAGACCTCATGTTTGATAGCAGCATGAGAGGCCCTTTAACAGGATTAGCCATGGAATGAGCTGGTGATTTCATTAGGGCAATAAGGCAGAGGACTCACACAGGGGAATTAAAAGAAAGGAGTTCCATCACCATACCATTCAGATGCGTTATTCAGATGAGCTATTGTTATTAGAGTGCATGTTGGTCATTAGCAGGTGCTTCATATGATTGATGTTCTTCCTCCATATCTATCTATGAACTTTGGACCTGATACCTGTGCGGAGAGAGTTTCTCTCTCTGCTTGATTGACATCCGGCACGGAGTCGGACTCTGTAAATGTTTTGATAGAGGAGCCTCGTCAATTCCCCAAGTCTGAAAGTGAAACACCTGTGTCCAGCTCTGCTGATTGGCATGACAGCTGTCCTCTGGATCTTACCTGTCATAACACAGGGAATGATGGCTTGGAATGTCTCTGCTTGCGTGTGAGTGTGTGTGCTTGCGCGCATGCAAATGTGTGCCAGAAATGGTTGTTGAACTATGCCCCTTTGGTTGGATTCCAAGCGTGGAGGCAAAGATGTACACATTTAATTATACGTGTCGAGGAGAATCTGCGTGTCTGTTAAGGGTATTGATTGTGATTGGCGTATATCCTGACGGTTTCTATTTCTGTCACTGTAGGAGGCTGGACCCCTCTGAGCGCCCTCTCCAGATGGTGTATGACTACCTGGCTGCTATAGGCTACCAGGACCCTCTGCGGGTTCAGAGAGAGGCGGCTAACTCGGACCTCAGCTGCATGATCCGCTTCTACAGTGGTGAGTAGTGACCCAGGGGGCCCGTCAAGGCTCTCCTTCACTGGGCTCTGACTGGGCTCAGCCTGCTCTGCTGGAATCAGGCCTGGAGCCCTGTCAATGGACCTGGCTCTGTTGGTTATGGAGCAGTCTAAACTGTCAGCTTCTGGGATGGGTCTTGTTTTTCTGGTCCATAGTGTGTGTGTTTGTGACGACGTGTGTATGTGTGTGTCTTTCCGCTACTCTCCCGGCTGCAGGGCTGTTAGCACTACCCTGACTTAATGAAGTAGGCTTCACTCACCTGGATTGGGGTTTATTTTTGCGTAACCTTTTTATGCATATAAGTCTTTGTTACTTTGGGAAAAATTGTACTCTTTCTATTATTATCATGCTTTGATAGGTAAGGAAACTATGCATATCTGTTCATATTGTATCTCTGTGTCTGGGTCTGCATACTGTCTGTCTGTTTGCAGGAGCCAAGCAGCCTGGGCTTGTTGTACTTTAGCTTTCATACCGGCAGCAAGACACACCTCGGATCGGTCTGTCAGAGATTGTGGAGCAGCATTTTGTACTTAGAAGAATTCATGTTTTCTACTTAAAAGATTATGCTTTCTCTGTCTGCGCCTCTCTACACTTTAACACCTGAGTGAAGACACTGTCCTAGCTTCAGCACCCATCTAGTCTCAATCTGTCTAGCACTTTAAGAGGAGTCAGGCTGGTTTATCAGGGCCAGAGTGGTGAACTACGAAGCAAGCTAGATCTACTCAGGGTTTTCTAAAGGTTCCCATTACAGCTCAGACTTCATCCATACTACAACAATGAATACTGCTCGTCTGCCTGCCGCTAACTCTAGCACGTGGCTAGTCGAAAACCAAACTCTTCATTTTTTACCTTTATTTAACATGGCAAGTCAGTTAAGAACAAATTCTTATTTTCAATGATGGCCTAGGAACAGTGGGTTAACTACCTTGTTCAGGGGCATCACGACAGATTTTTACCTTGTCAGCTCGGGGATTCGATCTTGCAGCCTTTCGATTACTAGTCCAACACTCTAACCACTAGGCTACATGTCGCCCAAGACAATGCTGAAACATCAATCCATGGCCAAGTCAGTGCCGCATTTATTTTTGTATTTATGTTTTTTTGTACTTACCCCTTTTCTCCCCAATATCGTGATATCCAATTTGTAGTATGTCTTGTCCCATCGCTGCAACTCCCGTACGGACTCGGGAGAGGCGAAGGTCGAGAGCCATGCGTCCTCCAAAACACAACCCTGTCAAGCCGCACTGCTTCTTGACACACTGCTCGCTTAGCCCGGAAGCCAGCCACGCCAATGTGTCGGAGGAAACGCCGTACAGCTGGTGGCGCCCCAAGTCAGCGTGCATGCGCCCGGCCCGCCACAAGGACTCGCTAGAGCACGATGGGTCAAGGACATCCGGCCAGCCAAACCCTCCCCTAGCCGGACGACGCTGGGCAATTGTACACTACCTCATGGGTCTCCCGGGACCGAACCCGTGGCTCAGACACTCAGGATCAATGTAGTTAGCCCGGAGTTAGCCTGCCCGGTGCAGGTTAGATCTGAAGGATTTGTTGCCATAGAAATTCACCTGGCTAAAAGGTGAGCCATGTTTGTGGTACCAGTTATCCCAAGTTACTCGAGTTGACCAAAGTTACCTTGCTAAGTCCTCAAACTGCATTTGTAGTACAGGGCTGAGGTGACCTCTGTTTAATGTTTCCATTGTTTGAACCGGGTTGTATTGTGGTTTGGGTTGCTGCTACAACAGTTCAATCCCACATCTTCAAGATGAGGGCCCATAAGTGGCTGCCTTCTCATCTGGGAAGGGGTTAAGTGACAGCTGCTAGTTCAGGCCTGTGAGGGATGTGTGTCAGATGCAACCCTGGGCGTGGGTAACCTTCATTATTCTGAGGCCAGGACGCAGCCCAAACAGCCATACATCAGGGCTGTGTGGTCCCTGACTGACCATCCTTCTTCCCTGGGCCTGGCGCAGGTTAGCGTTTTTTGTAGTGAATCTTGTTCTTTAGGCAACTGCAGTGGTCACTAGCTGGCACAACCACAAAGTCATAAAATCTGATTTTAAACCTAACTCTATAAGCACACTGCTAACCTTAATGCCTAACCCAAACCATAAATTACATTTTGGGGCGGCAGGTAGCCTAGTGGTTAGTGTTGGACCAGTAACCGAAAGGTTGCTAGATCGAATCTCCGAGCTGACAAGGTAAAAATCTGTCGTTCTGCCCCTGAACAAGGCAGTTAACCCACTGTTCCTAGGCCGTCATTGTAAATAAGAATTTGTTCTTAACTGACTTGCCTAGTTAATTTTTTATTAACCTTTACGTTTTTTGTTTCATTAATTTAATTAACCTTTACATAACCTTTTATTTTATTAACCTTTACATTTTTTGTTTCATTCATTTTTCAATATAGCCAATTTTGACTTTGCAGCTGGCCAATCTAAGGGGAAATTGCTCAGTTTAGCCCACAAGACAAGACTCATGACAATAAACGTCAACCTGTGGGCCTGGCTGGCAGCGTCACCGCTCTGTCACAGCCCCACCAGTAACTAACTATCCCTGAGTCACTGTGATGTATGGCACCAGGTACAGGATGGATGTGTCATGCTGGTTCATTTTAACACACTGGTCCCCTTAGGGGGGCGGGGAGATGTATTTACAATGGTGTGATGTGTCCATATCATTTAGTCTCTCTCTCTCTCACACACCTCGAGTCTCACACTCCTCCCTCTTTGTGATCCTGTGTGGTAGTGGCAGGTCTAATGATCCTCTTATCAGTCCTGATAGGCTTTGCTGTAAGGAGAAGAGGAGCGGGGACCTGATGTTCTGTAATGCCTCTCCTATTAATAACCAGGCTGGTGCTGAGACTGGCTGGGCCGAGCACTGTGTTGCTGAGTCAGTGTCACTGTCTGACTGGCTGGGGCTGTGGCCGCGCCCATGCTGTGGTGAGAGACAGTGAGAAGGAAAAAGAGAGAGAATGAAAACTAGAGGGAACTAGAGCGAGAGGGGAAGAAAGCGTGACCACAATCTCTGGCTGGCAAAGCCTTCTCACACTCTGTCACACGCACACGCGGTGAAAGAGCCCCTCCCTCCCCATCCACTGACTGCACATGCTCAGGCATTCACCACACAGCCTCGTGATACCTTCCAGAGAAATCCTTCTGAACTTACTCAGGCTGTTTCCGTGCATGTACTGTCACTATCTACTAAAATATACTAAAACTACAGTTAGTGGATGTGCATTTTGTATTGAGAATAAGCATGCCCCTCTTGTTCGTCTGGTTGATTCTCAGTGCTGTAACTCTGTCTTGCTGTCTGCTCTCCAGCACATTGCAGGCCTCATTCTCAGTCACAGTGTGTAGGCTACAGTGGGAACAGAACAGCGCTGGTTTCTCCCCTGCTCGGCCCAGTCCTGTGAGAGCTGGCTGTGCTGTGCCGTGGTGTTATTGAGCAGAGCAGACCTGTGGCCCGGAGGTTGGCCAAGCCCTGGGAGAGATCTCCCTCACCTTTTATTAGCTGCTTGTGGGAAAACACCGGCAACACTGGCACCCTGGCAACCTATCTAGGCTAGCAGGGTGGCTGGATTGGATCAGATGAGGACTCTCATACAGAACTATGGTAAAATGTCTTCTACTCTCAACCCATACAGTCATGGGGTAACAAGTATTTCCACCCACACATCTAAGGGGTTGTTAAAGAGCTCTCCACCCACACAGTGGTGATGAAATAGATGGGCTGTGTTAGTTGGAGAACTCCATAACAACCCTGTGCTGTACATAGCTCTTTCTCAGGTTCCTGGCAGCCGTTGTCAGGGGTAACCTAACCTCCTGATTGAGCTGATGAGGGGATCTCTGCCGCAGCTGTAAACAGTACAGCCATCATAGGAAGGGTTTGTCATTATGTTCACGCTTAATGATGTCTTTGTAAGCCCTTTCTAAGGCCTGCATAAAGGCTTCACAAATCAGTTGTTATAAGCATATGCCATTCTATATAAAGGGTGGAATAAGGGTGATCAGTTGACACATGACAAAGCACCTCTTATCACCCTTAAATAGTTCAGCTTTATACGTAATAAAGTGTGTTGCTATTAAAGTGTGACCATGAATCCTGCATTCACTGTGCTGTATGTTGGTGCACATGCCTGTGCAAGGGCTGCGCTGTGCGCACCTTTCTAAAATGTGTTGGTATTCACACTGCAGAGGTGTTGAATGGTTTTGCTAAGCACAGGTTTATGACTTCCTTCTCTCTTTCCATGTCAGAGAGGTGTTGATAAGGGAACATTGTGTGAGTTATTAAAATGCACACGGCTCTATTTGTACAGGAAACTAATCTCCGAACCCCCCCGAACCACAGCCCTGTTGCCCACTCACAACAGCCTGCTGTGGCGCTCCAATGAGATGAAAACAAACATGGAGGGGGGAGTAAACATGAATAAATGCTGACTTAATAAAGCACTCTCTATGAAAACAGAGCTCCAGAGACCTGGGGGGTGGCGTACAGCTGCAGCTCTGAGGGGGCATGTGAGTCCTGGCGCTGGTCCACTGGGTCTGGCTTCACCTCGGCCGGTCCGGACCTGGTTCTGCTGCGGAGCTCTGGAGCTCACATCCAGCCTGGGAGCCTTAGTGTCTCAGCAGAGGGGAGTTAATCATATGAGGGCTGACCAAGTTTCATCAACTAATGAGTTATTGATCTGTCAGGATCTTATCAGAAAATACCAACGAAAACTAAGTAAACAGTGTGGAAGCCCTAAGCTGCGCTGACAGGGGCCAGAGAAAACCGTAGGGGGTCCAGCAGCCAGGCCATAGAGCCCACTGGGCTGCTGCTCACACAGGGGTCTGCTAGCCCCTATTACAGACTGACCCATCTGTAATGGTCAGTGCCTGGAGGGACAGGTCAGCAGAGAGCAGACGGAGTGGGATTACAGTACACCACTTCCTGGTCTCACTAACTGATGAACTGAATAACAGAGGGAGGGAGAGAAGGGGGTAAGAGAGGGATGGCATGACCAGGGGGAGAGGAAAAGTGCTCCCCCCCCCCCCCACTGAGCAGTGTCTCTGCATCTCTCTACCTTCGCTTCTCAATATTATATGCAGATTCTAGATGTGAGTCAGCAATCAACTGCTAGAGATTTTCCAGGGTCAGACACTGGCTCCTCAGCCTTGAGTCACGCAAATCTGTGGCTTAAAGAGCTGGGTGTCTCGGGAGGTGGAGGGGATCCTGCCAGTTTAGATTGGTCTATTTCAATGCAATCTTTATTGGGAAATTACCCCTCCATCCTATTGCTGAACCATAGAGGGATGGGGAAGATGTGCATATTGGAAAGATGCTAGCTTGACTTTCTACCTTCCCATTGTTCAGTATCCAGTAAGCACTGCCATTGTCCCATAGTTCTGTCCTGTCTGACTTGTCTGCATTATTCTGCTGAAGCAGTTTTCATTTTATTTGATTTCCCTAGTATGGAAGCGAGCTTAGGGACTTTATGAATTGCATTTCTCACAGTAAGAATAGGTCACGGAGGGGGCCTGCACGGCTCTGATTTGATGTTATTGCCAAAAATGACCTGCTGTTCTGATCCTGGGCTGCAGTAAGCCTGTGTCTCTGCCTCCACTGGCCCCCCACTGCAAGCTAACCTAATCTATGCAATATTCTTCTAGTTCTCCCTGTTGGAGACAGAACATCAAGGCAGATGTTCAGTCTGGATGGACAGGGCTGTCTGGAGTCATGTCTGGCTGACAGCTCAAACGTGGTCTGGTTTGGGGGATTCTCAGGTGCTGATACTCCATAGGGAAAGTTGATGTACAAGTGTTGGGTCTACAGAATGCATTTGGCCCATTGCCACCTCCTTTGACTCTCGCTCTCTCTCTTTCTCTTTCTCTGTACGGTAGTTTCAATGCCACAGCGGACACTGTTTGACCTACCTCACTCCCCTGCCCATCTGGTGACTGTTGAGGAAAGACTTGACCACTGTCGCCAAGACTACCGTCAACAGGAGACACGGACATTAGAGCCGAGGGACAGAGGGCAGGGGTGTGAGGGGGGGTTCACCCAGGACATGCACTGTGATTTGTCACTCTGTCCCTGTGGCTTGGCAGTGTCTGAGCAGCGGAAGTGGGACTAGGTTTAGTGATTAGGCATGTCCTCTCTACCCCTGCTGCTGAGGACTCCCACCCTGCTGCTATTGGAACTGCTGCTGGAGTCTAGTCTGAGAGAGAGAACAGGGAGAGCGAGAACCGAGTTAAACAACATCTGCCGCTCTGCCAGACCTGTACACATTTTATGACCAATGAGATTGGTCCATATAATAAATCACTGGTGTGGGATTGGCTGACTGCTGCTCAGGGGTGAAGGGGTAATTATACACTCCCCGACATACCTGTATTTATTTGGACAGTGAAGCTAAAACTTTTAATTTGGCTCCTACTCCTCAAATGCTAACCTCCCCTGTTAATGGTAATGATGAGAGGTTAACATGTCTTGGGGGTATGATCTTTGATCTTTAACTTACTCACTCATTATTATTCCCGATTCATTCATGATTATCTGTAATCATGGTAGCATCCACATTAATGTAGAAGTGTTTAGAAAGATATATGTTGTTCTTATTTACAATAAAATAGACTCCAAAATGACACAATACATTATTTACCATTCATTTCAATTGGGAGCAACATAATCTGTAACAGAATGAAAACAAACTGAAAATGCATCCAACAAGATTGTATCGTATCTGGCATGATGCAGTCATTACGTGCTAGGAAAATGGGACCAAATACTAAGCTTTTGACTGACTACTTTAATACACAAGTACATTTTTCCAAATACTTATGACACCTTCAAATGAGGGGACTAGACACATAGATTGCTTTAATTTCTAAACAGTAAAACAGATCTGTATGAAAATAACCTCAAATAAAAGGTAACATTCTGTACTGTTGCCTCAAATGAAAAATGTGATCTCAAATCCAAAATGCTGGAGTACAGAGCCAAACTAAAAGTTATAGCTTCACTATTCAAATAAATATGCAGGGGAGTGTAGATGGTGCAAATGCACCAGGCTGGAGCAGACTTGTATTCCAAGGTACTCAACGTTTCCCTGGCAACTCTGACATGATGGGAAAGCATGCGTGTTTGTTTTGGGTGCAGCAGTTTGCCGTGAGTGGCTGAGACTTGTTTTCATTGTGATTGAATGCGAGAGTGATTGTCAGAAAGTGTTATTGTTGTGTTGGGAGAGGAAGTTGAAGTGTCAGTGTTCTCGCTTTCCCGGGCACACTGCAAACATTAGTGGGGTTGTCTTTCATTAAAGAATGAACAAAGAATCTTAAATGAGTATGTTTTTGTGAACCTTTCAGGTCTGTTGGCTGGGTGTTTGAGCTGTGCTGACTGCTGTAAATTGTTGTACATTTAAAGCCTAATGCAACAGGGGAAAAAAGTTGTGTGGTAATTGCGTACCATTGGTGATGAGGCCACATCTGAGATACTGCGAATGTCATTAGCCTATATTATCAATTATAAACTAGGTAGTTCGAGTCCTGAATTCTCATTGGCTGACAGCCGTGGTATATCAGACCGCATACCATGGGTATGACAAAACATTTATTTTTACTGCTCTATTTAAGTTGGTAACCAGTTTATAATAGCAATAAGGCACCTCGGGGGTTTGTGATATATGGCCAATATACCACGGCTAAGGGCTGAATCCAGGCACTCTGTGTTGCGTGGCGCTTAAAAACAGCCCTTAGCTGTGGTATATTGGCCGTATGCCACCCCCCAGGCCTTATTGCTGAAGTATGATCTTATATTCCCCGTCATTCTGATAGCATGAGATGATAAAGTACGTACTTGCCAAAACCCTGTAGCAATGCAACAGTATAGGCTGTGGGTATTTACGCACAACCATGTTAATGGGGGTGGCGTTTTTCCATGGCCAGAGCAGGGAGAGCAGAGCACAGCTCAGTGTCTCTGTGTGTTCAATTTTTTTCAGCTTGATGCAGCTCTGTGCAGAGGCCTGCTCCTCAGATTTGGAGTCAAGTCCAGGGGGGGATGTCCAATTTAGAAACGCTTGTTGACATCTTGCATGATAGTCAGAAGATCGAAGTAGATTTGATTTGAAGGGCTTTTTAGGGCTACGCTTTATTTAAAATAGCACTGTATTGTCCTTGAGCTACATTCTGCTGCAGTCTCTCAAAATGCAATCAAACCCCCAAATATTGAGTGACTTTCACTTTCCTGTTATTGCTGTAGAAAACGCTAACTCTAGTTAGATGTGGTGTCTTCAGTCTGGCCCTCTGGCTCCATTGTTCAGAGAGGGCTTACATCTGTAGTGTTTCTGGGGGTTGTTCCAGCTTGGGTCATCACTGTGCGCTAGCTACAAACACAATATCAACCATTCCCTCTCTCACAACCCACTGCACCAGAGTCAACACTATTTATAATAATGAGGCAGTGTTTTTCCTGTGTGTGATGTTGGAGGTGAGAATGCTCAGTGGCACTCTGAGTCAGTAGTCTGAGATTGTATTGACGTGCTGTATTGGCATGCTGTGTTCTTGGATCGTTTCACAGAGAGGTGGAAAGAACAGGGAGGTGATTATTAGGTGTTTAATTCAGTTGGAAGGCGAGATATGAAAGTGAGAAAGAGATTTGTGGTGAGGGGGCTGGTAACCAGCAGTTCATTGGGGGATAGAATGGGATGAGGGAGGAATGTGGCTGTTTGTAGGGGATTTGCTGTGGGGCCAGTGGGAGAGAGCGTCCTGTCTGCCCGTGTCTATTCCTGGCTGTATGTGGATCCCCTACAGGGCTACAAGGCTCTGTCTTTGACAGGTCAGCCTCCTTCACCCTCACTGACACAGACACATAGAGGACAGGGCAGTGATGCAGCTCTCCCCCCTCTCTCTATATCCTTCTTTCCCTCTCGATTGCTCTTCCCCCCTCCCTCTCCTTCTAAGGCTGGCTGCCCTTGGCCCCTAGGGCCTTTGTGCTGGAACTGAGGTACTCTGGTCCTCTTCTCTCTGACAGAGGGGAAGCCCGGGGATCAGAAACCTTTATTGATCCCCAGCCAGTGCCAGCGGCCCAGTTTTGCTGTCAAATGCCATTGTCTTGTTCATTATGGGTTTTCCAGACAGCACAAAATCAAGCAGCCTGACTTCATGTTGATCCCTGGCTGCCACACCTTAGACGTGAAAGAGAAGAAAAGGGCAGAGAGAGCGAGGACATGTACGCCTGCCTATGGGAGTTGGAGACAAGGAGGTGGTATTAAGAAAAACACAAAAAAAATGACAAAAAAAAGCTGCTGTGTGCCCTTTGTGCTTATTTGACCAGCCTTTAACCTGAGTGTACTTGAGGCCTGGCAGAGCAGAGGGAGGGAGGCCTGCTGTTTGTGTCCTTCAAAAGCAGCATACTCAGGCTGCAACACTACCCTCACCTCCCTGCTACATAATTAGATTGAACGAGGGTTTTGATGTGACAAAAGCCTGACTCACTCATCAACCTGACTGATGCATCTGGGTTAGAGCATCTCTGAGAACAATCGCAAAGGTGTGTGTGTGTGTGTGTGTGTGTGTGTGTGTGTGTGTGTTAATGAAAAGGGGAGACTGATTAAAAGCTAGGGACACCTCGAGTTGGGCCAATGAATGCTCACCGTATCACCTGGTGTTTTGATCAACCTTGTCAGCAGCCTAGACATGCAGAGCCCAGTGATCTCTGATCAGATGTTAGAGGGAGTGACACTCACACCTTTGATCTCTACCATGGATGAGCCATAGATTATAAAGCCTTCGAACTATCTTTAGATTCCATCCAGCGAATAAATGGATTTTGATACGCTATTACAGTGTGTCATAGCAGATGTTAAGCATGCTCTAGAGATATCAGCTGTCTATGTGGAGGATAATGAGACTATAGGCTGGGCTGATCTGCTGACATAAGAACACTTCCAGGAAGAGATGTCCTATTCATTGACTAATGCATAGGTGACATCGTGACCTGTTTATCAGTGTGACTTCATATCCTGGCAACGTCTAGCCCTCTCCTTGTCTTTGTCTCTTGATAACACTATCCCTTTTGAGAACATCTGGTATTAATTAACGTAATGTTTGTGTACAGGGTGTGGGTGGGATGTATGTGCACTGTGTACGTACAGTATGTGTGTGTGATACAGTGTATTCGGAAAGTATTCAGACCCCTTGACATTTTCCACATTTTGTTAGGTTACAGCCTTATTCTAAAATCGATTGAATTGTTTTTCCCCCTCATCAATCTGCACACAATACCCAAAAATGACAAGGCAAGAACACGTTTTTAGACATTTTTGCAAATGTATAAAATAAAAAATAAACTGAAATACCACATTTACATAAGTATTCAGACCCTTTACTCAGTACTTTGTTGAAGCACCTTTGGCAGTGATTACTGTCTCAAGTCTTCCTGGGTATGAGGCTACAAGCTTAGCACACCGGTATTTAGGGAGTTTCTCCCATTCTTGTCTCCAGATCCTCTCAAGCTCTGTCAGTTGGATGGGGAGTGTCAGAAGGGTTCAAGTCTGGGTTCTGGTTGGGCCAGAAGGACATTCAGGGACTTGTCCAGAAGCCACTCCTGCGTTGTCTTGGCTGTGTGCTTAGGGTCGTTGTCCTGTTGGAAGGTGAACCTTCGCCCCAGTCTGAGGTCCTGGGCACTTTGGTGCAGGCTTTCATCAAGGATCTCCCTGACCAAGGCCCTTTTCCCCTGGTGGCTCAGTTTGGCCGGGCAGCCTGCTCTAGGAAGTCTTGGTGGTTTCAAACTCCTTCCATTTAAGAATGGAGGCCAATGTGTTCTTGGGGACCTTCAATGCTGCAGTAATGTTTTGGTACCCTTCCCCCTCGACACAATCCTGTCTCGGAGTTCTATCTACAATTCCTTCTACCTCGTGGTTTTTGCTCTGACATGCACTGTCAACTGTGGGACCTGATAATAGACGTGTGTGTGTGTGCCTTTCCAAATCATGCCCAATCAATTGAATTTACCACAGGTGGACTCCAATCAAGTTGTAGAAACATCTCAAGGATGATCAATGGAAACAGGATCCACCTGAGCCCAATTTTGAGTCTCATAGCAAAGGGTCTGAATACTTATGTAAATAAGGTATTTCTGTTTTTTCTTTTGAATACATTTGCAAAAAATGTCTAAACCTGTTTTCATTTTGTCATTATGGGGTACTGTATGTAGATTGATGAGGAAGACAATTTTATACATTTTAGAATAAGGCTGTAACGTAACAAAATGTGGGAAAAGTCAAGGGGTCTGAATACTTTCTGAATGCATTGTATGTGACCATGTTCTTTAACTAACCCCTCTCCTCCCCAGAGTGTCCAGTGAACGCGGACCAGCAGGAGCGAACCCTGCTGACCGGCGTGTTCAGCGTCAGGAAGGGAAAGACCCAGCTGCACAAGTGGGCAGAGCGCCAGGTCCTCCTGTGTGGCACCTGTCTGATTGTGGCCTCCGTCAAAGACAGCCTGACGGGGAAGATGCACATTCTGCCCCTGGTGGGGGGAAAGGTGAGGGGTTAGTGGTCAGGGGTTGGAGAGGTGTTGTTTTCCAAACTCACACATTCCCTAGGGGTCAAAGAGAGACAGAGACAACAGCAGATCACAGAAATAACAACACAGCTGGGACTGACAGACGGACAGAGGGGATGCACTGTACAGCACAATGAGAACGGAGTAAATACACACTGTGTTTACACAGACGGCTCAATTCTGATCTTTTGCCCAATTATTGGCAAAAGAGCTGATATGATTGGTCAAACAACCAATTAGTTAAAAAAAATATCAGAATTGAGCTGCCTGTGTAAATGCAGCCATAGACATGCACATTCAGGCACACTTAAGCACATGTGTCTCTGCCTTATGGATGGAGCCAGTAGGCACCATAATGTCTTTATAGTAGTTTCTTGGGAACATCAGTGGATGTGTCTGTCCTCCTCAACGTCTCTGTCTGTACGTTCAGGTGGAGGAGGTGAAGAGGAGACAGCACTGTCTGATGTTCAGCTCAGCCGGACCTCAGGCCCAGACATACTTTGTTAACTTCGACACAGTGGCAGACTATCAGAGGTGGCATCGGCAGGCTTCAAAAGTAAGTGTGTTTACCTGTCCAGAGTTGATGTAGGACAATCTGTGTGCCAAAGCTTTGTGTATGTTTTCTCTGATCAATTATGCAAGGTCTCTGTCAGGAAACACAGTGAGGGGTGGTCCTGGTTGGTTCCTCTGGGCTCAGAATCAGTGTACGGTATGCTGAGAGGGCAGAGTTACAGAGTGCCCACTACCTGGTCTGTCATCCAATTATAGTCCTGCTGTGGAACATAGGGGACCTCGGTGATTGGCTCTGCAGCGACGACAGAGGACCAGCAGTGTCTGGCTTTGATTAAACAACTGGCTAGGAGGGTGCATGGGTCATTGATTGTGTGTACTTGTGTCTGTGTGTACTTGTGTCTGTGTGTACTGCGTGACTGTGTGTATCTGTGTGCTTGCACATGGGTCTCAGTACAACTATATGAAGTTAGTATCCTCAGACCCTTTCTCTGTCCCTCACTGGCTGCTCTGCTCCTCTTGCTGTGCCTCTAATTTCTGAATTAATGGCCATTGTGTCCCAGCCCCTTACTGGGCTCTAACGAGCTCTGAATGCCTCCATCCAGGCAGAGCAGGCACACAATGAGCCATGGAGAAAAAGAAGAGAAAAAAATGTAAATGAAAATCCAATTAGTAGTAGATCCATGCTAAGTCAAGGAGCTTTCTCTTTCCTCACTACCTACCTACCTACCTACCTACCTACCTACCTACCTACCTACCTACCTACCTACCTACCTACCTACCTACCTACCACTGTGGTGCGGATCACTGAGCTGGAGTGGCCCTGTTACTACGAGAGCCGTTTAGGAGAGTTAGACATCAGAGGTTCCTATGGCGACATGATTGGCTGGAGATGAAGAGGGGAGGGCAGGCTGAAGAAGAGGGAGAAATAGAGAGAGATGTAGGAGTGAGAGAGAAGACAGAGGTATGGAGAAGCAGAGAGGTGGTGCTTCAGATGGAGGGGAGGATAGAGAGAGGTATGGAGGAGCAGAGAGAGGGGATGCTTCAGATGAAGAGATGGATTGGAGGATAGAGGTATGGAGGAGCAGAGAGAGGGGGTGCTTGAGATGGAGGGGAGGATAGAGAGAGAGGTATGGAGGAGCAGAGAGAGGTGGTGCTTGAGATGGAGGGGAGGATAGAGAGAGAGGTATGGAGGAGCAGAGAGAGGTGGTGCTTCAGATGAAGCGATGGAGGGGAGGATAGAGAGAGAGGTATGGAGGAGCAGAGAGAGGGGGTGCTTGAGATGGAGATGGAGGGGAGAATTGAGATCGAGAGAACTGGAGGGGCAGAGAGAGATGAGGGGAGAAGAATTAGAGGACGGGTGGAGGAGGGTGGATTTCGGGCAATCCTCATGCCAGCCTGGACACAATCAAGCCCTTGTTTTTTTCTGTGTGTGTGTATTTCTGAATCAGGGAGTGGGGTTGTTGTGGTGTTTGCTGTGTGATGGGGGCTGTGCTGGCTGGTTAATGGCTCCTTGCTCTGACAGTAGCCTGTATGTGAGTAGCTGAGCCTGGTGAGTGGCCTTGTGGCGTGCCCCGTTCCTCCCAGACAGAAAGGCTCGGAGGCTGTCTGAATGCACACAGGGAGGAGGGGGTCATCTTCCACAGCCACACATACTGGGCATCAAGAGCTCCCACTGCTGCCTAGCTGGCCTCTACCCCACAGGCTGCTCTCCTCTCTCAGGCCAGTCAACATGCAGGTCACTTCCCCAGCCTTTCTCTCTATTTCAATTTCTATTCTCTCTCATTTCCCCAAATCTCTCTTTCTCTCAACTCTGTCTTCATCTGTCTCTCTCTGACCAGCGCTCAATGGCCTTTTTAAAAGCTAGCTGATGAGTATTCTAAGATTTTGTGTTTGTTTATCCCTAAAAGCAATGATGTGACGACATGCTCTGCTGAGCAACCAATCTATTTTCTGTGGTGTTGCACAGTATGCAGTCCTGTGGTGGATTGAAGCGAGCATGTTTTCACACTGAGAAATGTATTAAGCTACAACCCCCAGACAGACAGTGTCCTCCCTGTGCTGACAACTATACTGTCTATCTTTTCAGAGCTGAAGGAAATGCTGTTCAGCTGCATTCTGCACATGTAGATAAGTGAGCAATGACTGATTGAGCATAGCCAATGAAAAGCGGTGGCGGGACAGGGAGTGCTGAACAATGCAAAAAATCTAGACTGAAATCAGATATAGTCAGGGATGAAAGTAAGCCAGAGTGGTCCAGTACGGAGTCCTGGCAAAATAAATAGTAAGGGTACACCGTACCCGTAAAACACGAGCCTGTCATAATAATTCAAACGGATTCCAAGAAAACTGTAGGCTATTACACTATTTATCATTAGTCATGTGAAAGATTTGCGAATAGACTTGAAGAGGTGTGGAATAGTGCTGTTTGGTTCGATGATAGGACTGAAATTTTGCCAAGGCAGAGATGAGTGGCCAAGACCGAGACGCGCACGGACAGTGTACACATCATTTCAGGTTACAAGACTTGTAGGCCTAATGAAGGACAATCACAGAATGCCTTTTGTAAGACTTTGGTGTTTTGTAACTGATGTCTCTTGGCATTTATCAAATGGCGGGTGCACAGTACACTGTATGAATGCCAGAATGATAGTTGGAATAGTAACAGAAGTCTGGACACTGTAGGCTTCATATGTAGCCTACTATAATGTTAACTCCTGCAGAATTAAGAGTTCCTCGCAGTAAAATGATAGACCAAATGTACATTTGTCTCGGACAGGAGTGGAAAAATATGATTAAAATGCAAATGCGCGTATAGTAGAGGTCGACCGATTTATGATTTTTCAACGCCGATACTGATTATTGGAGGACCAAAAAGAGCTGATACCGATTAATCGTCCGAATATTTGTATTTATTTATAAAAAAAATGTTTTAGATATATATTTGTAATAATGACAATTACAACAATACTGAATGAACACTTTTATTTTAACTTAATATAATACAGAAATAAAATCTACTTAGTCTCTCAAGTAAATATTGAAACATGCTCAATTTGGTTTAAATAATGCAAAAACACAGTGTTGGAGAAGAAAGTGAAAGCACAATATGTTCCATGTAAAAAAGCTAACGTTTTGGTTCCTTGCTCAGAACACGAGAACATATGAAAGCTGGTGGTTCTATATTCCCAGTTATTCAATATTCCCAGTTAAGAAGTTTTAGGTTCTAGTTATTATAGGAATTATGATGCGTCGACTAGCTCTCTCTCTACCATTTGTATTTCATATACCTTTGACTATTGGATGTTCTTATAGGCACTTTAGTATTACCAGCCTAATCTCGGGAGTTGATAGACTTGAAGTCATAAACAGCGCTGTGAATCAAGCATTGCTAAGAGCTGCTGGCAAAACGCAGTAAAGTTTGAGCCTGCTGCCGACCTACCACCGCTCAGTCAGACTGCTCTATCAAATATCAAATCATAGACTTTATTATAATATAATAAACACAGAAATATGAGCCTTTGGTCATTAATATGGTCAAATACGGAAATTATCATTTTGAAAACAAAACGTTTATTCTTTCAGTGAAATAAGGAACCGTTACGTATTTTATCGAACGGGTGACAACCCTAAGTTTAAATATTGCTGTTACATTGCACAACCAATGTTATGTCATAATTATGTAGAATTCTGGCAAATTAGTTTGCAACGAGCCAGGCGGCCCAAAAGGTTGCATATACCCTGACTCTGCGTGCAAGAGGAGTGACACAATTTCCCTAGTTAATATTGCCGTTTAACATGAATTTCTTAACTAAATATGCAGGTTTTAAAAAATATATACTTCCGTTTATTGATTTTAAGAAAGGCATTGATGTTTATGGTTAGGTACATTCGTGCAACGATTGTGCTTTTTTCGCGAATGCGCTTAAATCATCCCCCGTTTGGCGAAGTAGGCTGTGATTCGATGATAAATTAACAGGCACCGCATTGATTATATGCAATGCAGGACAAGCTAGTTAACCTAGTAATATCATGAACCATGTGTCGTTAACTAGTGATTATGTGAAGATTGATATTATTATTTTTTTTTTTATAAGTTTAATGATAGCTAGCAACTTACCATGGCTCCTTGCTGCACTCGCGTAACAGGTGGTCAGCCTGCCATGCAGTTTCCTCGTAGAATGCAATGTAATCGGCCATAATCGGCATCCAAAAATGCTGATTACCGATTGTTATGAAAACTTGAAATCGGCCACGTCGATTAATCAGTCGACCTCTAACGTTTAGGGACCGTGCTGTGTAGGCTAAAAGTGAAATTTCTGTCAGCGACGTAGAAGCTGAAGGTATTTAATTTTCAACCACATAAAATATCCATCAAAGACTAATTGAAATACTCTCAGAAATATGTTGGATCGTTTTCACAGCTTTTCAATTATTTTCAAAGATTTTGTTGATGATCTGATGATCCCGCAGGTGAAGAAGCCAGATGTGGAGGTCCTGAGCTGGCATGGTTACACGTGGTCTGCAGTTGAGGCCAGTAGGATGTACTGCCAAATTTTCTGAAAGTTTGGTAAATGCGGCTTATAGTAGAGAAATGAACATTCAATTCTCTGGTGGACATTCCGGCAATTGCACGCTCACTCAAAACTTGAGACAACTGTGGCATTGTGACAAAACTGCACATTTTAGTTGCCTTTTGTCCCCAGCACAAGGTGCACATGTGTAATGAATAGATTATGCTGTTTAATCAGCTTCTTGATATGCCACACCTGTCAGGTGGATGGATTATCTTGACAAATAATAAAATGCTCACTAACAGGGATGTAAACAAATTTGTACATGGAACATTTCTGAGATCTTTTATTTCAGCTTATGAAACATGGGACCAACACCTTACATGTTGCGTATATATTTTTGTTCAGTGTAGATTGTTGATGATTTATGACATCATTCTGGTGAGCAAGTCTTTATTTAGTCTTCTAGACAAGCATCAAGTATTGACGAGGCTGCATGTACCTAATTATAGACACCGTGGCTTAGAAGTAGCCGACCAAATATAGGAAATTATAAGCAGAAAAAGATCTAAATGAGGCTTAAACAATTTATTTCCACACCCCCCTTTCAAAAAATGATTACACCATCCGGGAGTAAAGTGTGCAGATAGCCTACTGTACATGAGCCTTTTGAAGAAATTGTTTGACAATCAGATTAAAACATCATGACTGTGTGTATGCCACATTAAAAGGTAAGCTTATACATTTTGAAAGTTAAACGACAAATCTTTACTATTAGATCCATAGAGATGCTGTTAAATTAATAGGGATTCTATGTCATTCTATGATTAGGACTATAAACAATTTTAAAAGCACTTGCACACATAGAAGGCGCCGTTCCGGGAAGAAATGAAATCTACTTTCACCCCTGGATATACACAGCACTCACTGTGAGGATCATGATTAAGTACCACACACCTCTGTGCAGTTCATGCTGCCAAATCTACTAGACCACAACACTAGAGCTGTGTGAACATCCTGTTTTGTTATGGACTCACAACATGACCTTATCAGTATTCCTTTATTTATAATGCTCCATAAATCATTCTGTAATGCTGAAGACAGCGTATGATTCCAACTTCCCTTCTGTGATCGAATCATTATTGAACCGACTCGACCTTTTTTAATTAAAGTTGCCCGTTACTGTGTGTGTGTGTGTGTGTACAAACCTCATTTGCTCCATGCAGGTGGTTTCTGGTCAAAACCTTGTTCTATTATCACTAATCTTCATTAAAAAAAAACAATTTGGGAGCAGTAAACAGTAAAGGGACATGTCCTGTGTTTGCAGGTGGTTTCTCAGACCATCAGCCTGGTGGATCTGTCATGCTACAGTCTGGAGGCGGTGCCAGAGTACCTGTTCTACAGCCAGGACCTCACCCATCTCAACCTCCGACACAACTTCATGTCCCTGCAGGGCCCCGGAGGACTGCTCAACCTCCCCAGGTAAATACACTCGCTCACCAGGCAGGGCAGCACCCAACCACTGACACACCTTACTCAGGAAAACACTACCTAATACTAAGTCCAAACATGCCAAGCAAAACCTCTAGCCCAATACCAATCCTGCAAAATCTCCCAACTCAACCTGCCCAGTAACACCCTTACCTCAATACTAAATCCTAATCCTAAATCCAGATCAACTTGTCCTCACTGTTACAATGCAATGTGTGGTAGTGTTACAACACAGTCTGACCGTTTTACCCAAATGCATTATGTAAGCATGTCATATGATGTTCTACAAGTACGTACGTTGTTTATCACAGATCTTGTTTTATGGTCTAGTCGGTGCTGATAAGTTCTCCTGACCTTATATCCCTCGTTTGTGGTCTGCTCAGAGAAAGTGGTTCAGCCTGCATATCGTCTTGTGGGAGGGTGGAGGGGTGCTTAGCTCAGTGTCCAATCCTATGGTACAACTGGAGCATATTTGAACAAGCTGGCATTCTCAAAAGAGATAATGCTATTATATGTTAATGATCTACTACCCTCTGTAGTATTTCCTGTTGTATGGCAAGCATTACAGGAAGGGCCGAGATGGAATAAGTGGTGTACGTGTGTGAAGGGCTGTGGAAAGAACACATTCTAGAGGGTCTACTGCGCCGGGTAGCTGAGAGGAATAAAATGTACACATCACTGCATCTCTCTCTCTCTGTGTCTTGTCTGTCTGTGTCTCTCTCTGTGGGTGTTTCTGTCACTCCCTCTATCTGTATATTTCGAGTCAGAGCAGGGCTAGAAGAGTGAGGGAGGCTGATGAGCCTGAGGGTGGGTGGTTCTTCTCGGATGGGGTCTGTGCTCTAACATGTGTTGTGACTCACAACGGCCACCTCCATCCCCCATCCGTTCTGCATCACTTCATTCACTAAAATGCTTGTATTGCTACTTTGTGTGTGTGAGAGATGAGATTTTGGTTTGATAAGGATATGATACCCACCGGTCCATGAAGAGGACTCGATGTGAAAATGTAAAATATCAGCAGCCCGTTGTAACTAGGACACAAATTCCAATGGAGCGATTAAGATGAACGAGACTACCTGAACCAACGCAATGAGCCCACAAAATACATCTATTTTTATAACCAGACTTGTCGCAACAAGCAAAGCGTTGCAACAAGAAGAAAATATTTATATTTGGTCATTCAATGAATATGTCAGAAAAGCCAGGTCCAGTCTTTCAAACCCTCTCCTTCACCCCAGGTTTTCCCAGCTGAAGAGCCTGAACCTTTCCCATAACCGCCTGGGAGTGTTTCCAGAGTCTGTCTGTGAGATCCTCACCCTGACAGAGCTCAACCTCTCCTGTAACGGCATGAACTCTGTCCCCGCACAGATAGGCAACCTCCAGAGGTAAGACAGTCACACATATACACCCTATATCAGTCCGCCAAAAATATACAGTTGAAGTCGGAAGTTTAGGTTGGAGTCATTAAAACTCATTTTTCAACCAGTCCACAAATTTCTTGTTGCCAAAACTATAGTTTGTTAAGTCGGTTAGGACATCTACTTTGTGCATGACACAAGTCATTTTTCCAACAATTGTTTACAGTCAGATTATTTCACATATAATTCACTGTATCACAATTCCAGTGGGTCAGAAGTTTACATACACTAAATTGACTGTGCCTTTTAAACAGCTTGAACAATTCCAGAAAATGATTTCATGGCTTTAGAAGCTTCTGATAGGCTAATTGACATCATTTGAGTCAATTGGAGGTGACCTGTGGATGTATTTCAAGGCCTACCTTCAAACTCAGTGCCTCTTTGCTTGACATCATGGGAAAATCAAAAGAAATCAGACCTCAGAAAAGACCTCAGACAAAAAAGACCTCAATATGGCTGGTTCATTCTTGGGAGCAAGGATGAACCAGGTACCGCGTTCATCTGTCCAAACAATAATACGCAAGTATAAACACCGTGGGACCACGCAGCCGGCATACCGCTCAGGAAGGAGACGTGTTCTGTCTCCTAGAGATTAATGTACTTTGATGCGAGAAGTGCAAATCAATCCCAGAACAACAGCAAAGGACCTTGTGAAGATGCTGGAGGAAACAGGTGCAAAAGTATCTATATCCACAGTAAAACGAGTCTTATATCGACATAACCTAAAAGGCCGCTCAGCAAGGAAGAAGCCACTGCTCCAAATCCGCCATAAAAAAGCCAGACTACAGTTTGCAACTTTCACATGGGGACAAAGATTGTACATTTTGGAGAAATGTTCTCTGGTCTGATGAAATAAAAATAGAACTGTTTGGCCATAATGACCATCATTATGTTTGGAGGAAAAAAGGGGAGGCTTGCAAGCCGAAGAACACCATCCCAACCGTGATGCACGGGGGTGGCAGCATCATGTTGTGGGGGTGCTTTGCTGCAGGAAGGACTGGTGCACTTCACAAAATAGATGGCATCATGGGGAAGGAAAATGATGTGGATATATTGAAGCAACATCTCAAGACATCAGTCAGGAAGTTAAAAGCTTGGTCGCAAATGGGTCTTCCAAATGGACAATGACCCCAAGCATACTTCCCAAGTTGTGGCAAAATGGCTTAAGGACAACAAAGTCAAGGTATTGGTGTGGCCATCACAAAGCCCTGACCTCAATCTATAGAAAATGTGTGGGCAGAACTGAAAAAGTGTGTGCGAGCAAGGAGGCCTACAAACCTGACTCAGTTACACCAGCTCTGTCAGGAGGAATGGGCCAAAATTCACCCAACTTATTGTGGGAAGCTTGTGGAAGGCTACCCGAAACGTTTGACCCAAGTTAAACAATTTAATGGCAATGCTACCAAATACTAATTGAGTGTATGTAAACTTCTGGCCCACTGGGAATGTGATGAAAGAAATAAAAGCTGAAATAAATCATTCTCTCTACTATTATTCTGACGTTCCACATTCTTAAAATAAAGTGGTGATCCTAACTGACCTAAGACAGGGAATTTTTACTAGGATTAAATGTCAGGAATTGTTTAAATGTATTTGTCTAAGGTGTATGTAAACTTCCGACTTCAACTGTATCTTCTTTTCAGTTTGGTATAGAGTACATTCTAACATTCCCACTCTAGCTGTGTTAGGTAGGGTGTAATTCCATGGTGGTCAGTATGAGTATCAGTTCCTCTATGTACTGAATGTTGGGTTGGACATTTTGTGCTGCTGGGTGCAGTACACTCCACTCGCCTCGCTGCTCGCCTCTCCACATTAGCCCCTTTCTGGCCACATGAGCCCACATGCTCCTCTTAGCAATGAATCATTATTGAGCATGTTATAGCTGTGTGTGTGTGTGTGTGTTTTTATTGACCCAATGCATTAAGTTCAGCTGTTTGTTGTTATGCAATCAGATTAAATAAAGCTTTAAAATCAGGCCAGTTTTCATGCTCTCAGCTCACTTTCTGCAGCATGATTTTCAAATATACAAACACTGACATTTTCACATCTTATTATGGAATTCCAAACAGTTGTGTATCCTCAGAAAACAGAGATGAAAGAAATGTATATGTCTGTTTCTGTCCCCCAGTCTGCAGACCCTGTCTCTGGATGGGAATCAGTTGAGCTTTCTTCCTGAAGAGCTTGGCGGCCTAGCTCAGCTCAGCAGCCTGGGGCTTTCCTTCAACAACTTCCCCCACATCCCTGGTGTGCTGGATAGGCTGAGTGGCATGGACAGGCTAGCCATGGCTGGGAACAGGGTGGAGACTCTGGAGCTGGGGATCCTTGCCAGAATGAGCCACCTCAAGAACATCGACCTGCGGTGAGGAACTAGATCAGTCTGTACTCTCTGCCGTCGTACAACCCCCCCCGTCTTTCTTTCTATTCCTATTTCTCGCTCGCTGTCTCTTTCTCACTCTCTCTCCCTCCCTCATCCCTCAGTATACACTCCATTCATCAGTCACAGCATGCATAATGCAGGATCAATACACAATGGTAATAAGAGCTCACCTGTCAGTAAATCTCAGTTGGCAGCAGCAGTTCCATGTCCCCCCCCCCCCCCCCCCAAATGCCCCACACCCCGATACCTGACCCTGCCTCACCCAGCCAATTTCATATAAAACGCCTTTCTCATCTCTCTATCCAGCTCTGATGCAGCCATTGATAGTGAGGTTGATCCCCGAAAAACCTGCAGTATCATCCCCTTAATTCCCTGTTACTGTTTTAAAGTTTAGTCGTTATTCATCTCTCTCCTCCACATTTCTACCTCTCTTGCTCCCTCCCTCTTTTGCTCCCTCCCTCCCTCCCTCTCTCGCTCCCTCCCTCTCTCTTGTGCCCTCTCTCTTTCTCTGCCTCACCTTGAGAATGAGTTATTGGGTGGAGGGATGGGCTGGATTTATGGGGGCTGGGTGCCTGCAGGATTAGGAGGCCAGTTGGGCTCATAAAAGGGAGAGGAGAGGTACTGCAGAGTGAGATCAGATCAGCGAGACACACAGGGGCAGTCTGGAACTCATCAGCCTGGCAAAGAGGATGAATGGACTAATGCTCTTCTCCGCTCCTCACCTGAACTGGCCTCTGGTTTGGAGGAGGAGCACCAATACTTTTTTTCTAGTTGCTGACTATATTCTGTCTTGTGTCTACGTCTGCTGTCAGCATGGGGATCCTTGCCAGAATGAGCATCATGTTGATGTTAATATCTTCATTCTATATGTATGATGCCTGTGTGTTAATTAAGTAATAAGGCCCGAGGGGGTGTGGTATATGGCCAATATACCACGGCTAAGGGCTGTTCTTAGGCACGACTCATTGGATACAGCCCTTAGCCGTGGTATATTGGCCAAATACCACAAATCCCGAGGTGCCTTATTGCTATTATAAACTGGTTACGATCGTAATTAAAGCAGTAAAAATACATGTTTTGTCATACCCGTGGTATACCACCGCTGTCAACCAATCAGCATTCAGGGCTCGAACCACCCAGTTTATAATGCTGTTTATACCATGGTATTGTTGAATACTCATTTCTGATTGGCTTGAAGGGCATTCTAGAGCGTGCATTATTTCCCTATAACGCACGGAATATCAGCAGGGTTCACTGGCTAACGTTAGTATTCAGCTAACCACGGTTGGCGGTCATCAGCTATCCTTTAGCTATCCGAGTGACTATTGGCTAATGTCAGTCCGGAGCAAACATCAATTATTCCGGAGCTAGCCAGCTGAAGAGTTCCAACAGCCACTCCTGGGCTACAATCACCTATCTGGACCCATTTTACTGCCGATGCGGAGCCCCACCGGGCCTTCACGACTGGACTACAGACGTTATCTGCCCGAGGGAGTTATCCAACTGGCCCCTACGTCGCGACGTAACCTGAACGCTCATCTGCGGCCCGCTAATCGTTAGCTGTCTTATCGGCTACTATCTGAATAGGTCTATCGAAAATTTTCTTGGGCCACTATAACTATAACTAGTCCCCTCTACCACACGGAACCCCACTAATCTACCGACAGAAACGCATGAGGTGGCTAAAAACAGACCATCTTCTGCCAGCTTGCTATCCATGGCCTGGCTAGCTGTCTGAATCGCCATGACCCCAACCAACATCACTACTCACTGGACCCTTATGATCACTCGGCTAAGCATGCCTCTCCTTAATGTCAGTATGCCTTGTCCATTGCTGTTCTGGTTAGTGTTTATTGGCTTATTTCACTGTAGAGCCTCTAGCCCTTCTCATTATACCTTATCCAACCTTTCAGTTCCACCACCCACACATGCAATGACATCACTTGGTTTCAATGATGTTTCTAGAGACAATATCTCTCTCATCATCACTCAATGCCTAGGTTTACCTCCACTTTATTCACATCCTACCATACCTTTGTCTGTACATTATACCTTGAAGCTATTTTATCGCCCCCAGAAACCTGCTCCTTTTACTCTCTGTTCTGGACGTCCTAGACGACCAATTCTTATAGCTTTTAGCCGTACCCTTATCCTACTCCTCCTCTGTTCCTCTGGCGATGTAGAGGTGAATCCAGGCCCTGCAGTGCCTAGCTCCACTCCTATTCCCCAGGCGCTCTCTTTTGATGACTTCTGTAACCGTGATAGCCTTGGTTTCATGCATGTTAACATTAGAACCCTCCTCCCTAAGTTTGTTTTATTCACTGCTTTAGCACACTCTGCCAACCCGGATGTCCTAGCCGTGTCTGAATCCTGGCTTAGGAAGACCACCAAAAACTCTGAAATCTCCATCCCAAACTACATTTTCAGAAAAGATAGAACGGCCAAAGGGGGCGGTGTTGCAATCTGTCAGAGATAGCCTGCAGAGTTCTGTCCTACTATCCAGGTCTGTACCCAAACAATTTGAACTTCTACTTTTAAAAATCCACCTCTCTAAAAACAAGTCTCTCACCGTTGCCGCCTGCTATAGACCACCCTCTGCCCCCAGCTGTGCTCTGGACAGCATATGTGAACTGATTGCCCCCCATCTATCTTCAGAGCTTGTGCTGCTAGGTGACCTAAACTGGGACATGCTTAACACCCCAGCCATCAAACAATCTAAGCTTGATGCCCTCAATCTCACACAAATTATCAATGAACCTGCCAGGTACCACCCCAAAGCCGTAAACACGGGCACCCTCATAGATATCATTCTAACCAACTTGCCCTCTAAATACACCTCTGCTGTTTTCAACCAAGATCTCAGCGATCACTACCCCATTGCCTGCATCTGTAATGGGTCAGCGGTCAAACGACCTCCACTCCTCACTGTCAAACGCTCCCTGAAACACTTCAGCGAGCAGGTCTTTCTAATTGACCTGGCCCGGGTATCCTGGAAGGATATTGACCTCATCCCGTCAGTAGAGGATACCTGATTATTTTTTTTAAATGCCTTCCTCACCATCTTAAATAAGCATGCCCCATTCAAGAAATTTAGAACCAGGAACAGATATAGCCCTTGGTTCTCTCCAGACCTGACTGCCCTTAACCAACACAAAAACATCCTGTGGCGTTCTGCATTAGCATCGAACAGCCCCCGTGATATGCAACTTTTCAGGGAAGTTAGAAACCAATATACACAGGCAGTTAGAAAAGCCAAGGCTAGCTTTTTCAAGCAGAAATTTGCTTCCTGCAAAACAAACTCAAAAAAGTTCTGGGACACTGTCCATGGAGAATAAGAGCACCTCCTCCCAGCTGCCCACTGCACTATGTCACCACCGATAAATCCATTAAAATTGAGAATTTCAATAAGCATTTTTCTATGGCTGGCCATGCTTTCCACCTGGCTACCCCTACCCCGGTCAACAACATTGCACCCCCCACAGCAACTCGCCCAAGCCTTCCCCATTTCTCCTTCTCCCAAATCCAGTCAGCTGATGTTCTGAAAGAGCTGCAAAATCTGGACCCCTACAAATCAGCCGGGCTAGACAATCTGGATCCTTTCTTTCTAAAATTATCTGCCGAAATTGTTGCAACCCCTATTACTAGCCTGTTCAACCTCTCTTTCGTGTCGTCTGAGATTCCCAAAGATTGGAAAGCAGCTGCGGTCATCCCCCTCTTCAAAGGGGGGAACACTCTTGACCCAAACTGCTACAGACCTATATCTATCCTACCCTGCCTCTCTAAAGTCTTCGAAAGCCAAGCCAACAAACAGATTACTGACCATTTTGAATCCCACCGCACCTTCTCTGCTATGCAATCTGGTTTCAGAGCTGGTCATGGGTGCACCTCAGCCACGCTCAAGGTCCTAAACGATGTCTTAACCACCATCGATAAGAAACAATACTGTGCAGCTGTATTCATTGACCTGGCCAAGGCTTTCGACTCTGTCAATCACCACATCCTCATCGGCAGACTACTCTGGACGGTTCTGACTTAGAATACGTGGACAACTACAAATACCTAGGTGTCTGGTTAGACTGTAAGCTCTCCTTCCAGACTCGCATCAAACATCTGTAATCCAAAGTTAAATCTAGAATTGGCTTCCTATTTCGCAACAAAGCATCTTTCACTCATGCTGCCAAACATACCCTCGTAAAACTGACCATCCTACCGATCCTCGACTTCGGCGATGTCATTTACAAAATAGCCTCCAATACCCTACTCAATAAATTGGATGCAGTCTATCACAGTGCCATCCGTTTTGTCACCAAAGCCCCATATACTACCCACCACTGCGACCTGTATGCTCTCGTTGGCTGTCCCTCGCTTCATGCTCGTCGCCAATCCCACTGGCTCCAGGCCATCTTCAAGACCCTGCTAGGTAAAGTTCCCCCTTATCTCAGCTCGCTGGTCACCATAGCAGCACCCACTCGTAGCATGCGCTCCAGCAGGTATAGCTCTCTGGTCACCCCCAAAGCCAATTCCTCCTTCGGCCACCTCTCCTTCCAGTTCTCTGCTGCCAATGACTGGAACGAACTATAATAATCTCTGAAACTGGAAACACTTATCTCCCTCACTAGCTTTAAGCACCAGCTGTCAGAGCAGCTCACAGATTACTGCACCTGTACATAGCCCATCTATAATTTAGCCCAAACAACTACCCCTTCCCCTACTGTATTTATTTATTTACTTATTTATTTTGCTCCTTTGCACCCCATTATTTCTACTTTGCACTTTCTTCCACTGCAAATCTACCATTCCAGTGTTTTACTTGCTATATTGTATTGAATTCGCCACCATGGCCTTTTTTGCCTTTACCTCCCTTATCTCACCTCATTTGCTCACTTTGTATATAGACTTATTTTTCTACTATATTATTGACTGTATGTTTGTTTTACTCCATGTGTAACTCTGTGTTGTTGTATGTGTCAAACTGCTTGCTTTATCTTGGCCAGGTCGCAATTGTAAATGAGAACTTGTTCTCAACTTGCCTACCTGGTTAAATAAAGGTGAAATAAATAAAAATAATAAAAGGGTACAATCCAATGGCTATAGTTGTTACATGTTCTTTGTTTGAGCTGCTTTGGAAAGCAAAGTCAAATTGAAACATTATTGACATTGTTAAATTAACACTTCTAGTGGTAAATGTGTTAAATTATAGTATTATTATGGTATAAAAGGGATAATCAACTCGGGCTCTGTGTTCTCTGGAAAATGCAATTCCTTGGAAGGTCAGTTCCACTCCGCTGGCGCGTCGTGTTGGAACACACCTTCCACGTCGTGAATGCATAGCCCCTTGTTGATTTTCCCTTACGTACTGTATGAGACCTGGGTGTTAATGCTGTGTACTGTGTGAGGCCTGGGTGTTAATGCTGTGTACCGTATGAGGCCTGGGTGTTAATGCTGTGTACCGTATGAGGCCTGGGTGTTAATGCTGTGTACCGTATGAGGCCTGGGTGTTAATGCTGTGTACTGTATGAGGCCTGGGTGTAAATGCTGTGTACTGTATGAGGCCTGGGTGTAAATGCTGTGTACCGTATGAGGCCTGGGTGTTAATGCTGTGTACCGTATGAGGCCTGGGTGTTAATGCTGTGTACCGTATGAGGCCTGGGTGTTAATGCTGTGTACCGTATGAGGCCTGGGTGTTAATGATGTGTACCGTATGAGGCCTGAGTGTTAATGCTGTGTACCGTGTGAGGCCTGGGTGTTAATGCTGTGTACCGTATGAGGCCTGGTTGTTAATGCTATGTACTGTATGCAGGCTGAACGGTCTGCGCTGGGTGAAGAGTGAGGCCCTGGAGGCAGTGAAGCAGGTGATCCAGCTAGACCTGAGGGACAACCACTTGGCCACCCTGGACCTGAGCTCCATCTGCAGCCTAGAAACGCTGCACTGTCAGAGAAACCAGCTGAGGGCGCTGACGCTGAGTGGCTTCACCCTGCGCACGCTCCACGCCAGCAGCAACCGTGAGTGGAGCACCTCCCTCCCTGGCCCTGTCTCTCCAGGCCCTCTACCACTGTTACTGTTACATAATGCATATAGCCATCACTAGCTTGGCTGCTGATCACTGCTTTTCCTCTACCCACAGGCCTGACCACAGTCAACATCTACCCAGTACCCAACCAGCTGACACAGATGGACCTATCACGGTGAGTGCTGTGTGGCCAGGGCCTCAGTTTCTCAATTAGTAAGGAAGAGGTGTTATTAATGTTATTAATTCATCAACATTATTCTTCTCATCATGAACTTGGTATATTGGTACCTTTTTTCCTATACAGTGCATTCGGAAAGTATCCAGACCCCTTCACTTTTCCACATTTGGTTACATTACAGCCTTATTCTAAAATTGATTAAATAAAACAATTTTCTTCATCAATCTACACAGAATACCCCACAATGACAAAGCAAAAGCAGGTTTTTAGAAATTTGAGCAAATGTATACAAAATAAAAAAACATATCTTATTTACTTAAGTATTCAGACCGTTTGCGATTAGACTCGAAATTGAACTCGGGTGCACCCTGTTTCCATTGATCATCCTTGAGATGTTTCTACAACTTGATTGGAGTAAATTCAATTGATTGGACATGATTTTGAAAGGCACACACCTGTCTATATAAGGTCCCACAGTTGACAGTGCATGTCAGAGCAAAAACCAAGCCATGAGGTAAAAAGAATTGTAGATAGAACTCCGAGACAGGATTGTGTCGAGGGGGAAGGGTACCAAAACATTACTGCTGCATTGAAGGTCCCCAAGAACACAGTGGCCTCCATCATTCTTAAATGGAAGAAGTTTAGAACCACCAAGACTCTTGCTAGAGCTGGCTGCCCGGCCAATCTGAGAAATCGGGGGAGAAGAGCCTTGGTCAGGGAGGTGACCAAGAACCCAATGGTCACTCTGAAAGTGCTCTGGAGTTCTTCTGTGGAGATGAGAGAACCTTCCAGAAGGACAACCATCCCTGCAGCACTCCACCCATCAGGTCTTTATGGTAGAGTGGCCAGATGGAAGCCACTCCTTAGTAAAAGGCACATGACGGCCCGCTTGGAGTTTGCCAAAATGCACCTAAAGGACTCTCAGACCATGAGAAACAAGATTCTCTGCTCTGATGAAACCAAGATTGAATTTTTTTGCCTGAATGCCAAGCGTCATGTCTGGAGGTAACCTGGCACCATCCCTATGGTGAAGCGTGGGGGCAGCATCATGTTGTGTGGATGTTTTTCAGCGGCAGGGACTTGGACACTAGTCCAGATCGAGGGAAAGATGAACGGAGCAAAGTAGAGAGAGATCCTTGATGAAAACCTGCTCCAGAGAAATCTGGACCTCAGACTGGGGTGAAGGTTCACCTTCCAACAGGACAATGACACTAAGCACACAGCCAAGACAACACAGGAGTGGCTTTGGATAAGTCTATGAATGTCCTTGAGTGGCCCAGCCAGAGCCCACACTTGAACCTGATCGAACATCTCTGGAGAGACCTGAAAATAGCTGTGCAGCAACGCTCCCCCACCCAACCTGACAGAGCTTGAGAGGATCTGCAGAGAAGAATGGGAGAAACTCCGCAAATACAGGTGTGCCAAGCTTGTAGCGTCATACCCAAGAAGACTGGAGGCTGTAATTGCTGCCAAAGGTGCTTCAGCAAAGTACTGAGTAAAAGGTCTGAATACTTATGTAAATGTGATATTTCAGTTTTTTGCTTTGTCTTTATTGGGTATTGTGTGCAGATTGATGAGGGGGGGGGGGGGGGGGGGGGAACTATTTAATCCATTTTAGAATAAGGCTGTAACAAAACAAAATGTGGAAAAGTCAAGGGGTCTGAATACTTTCCGAATGCACTGTATATGTACAGTTGGAGTTAAAAAGGTCTTCTATCCCCTCTGACCTCTGTGAAAAGGAACCTGCTGGAGTACCTTCCAGACTGGGTGTGTGACAGTAGGAAGGTGGAGGTGCTGGATGTTACACACAACTTCCTGTCTGAACTACCAGCCAGGTTAGTCTCCCTACGAGGACTAGTTCTCCCTTCTCAAACTCCTCACTTCCAACTCCTCTAGTTATTCATCTAAAGATGTTCTAAACATGCATATTTGTTAAGGTAGATTTAAGGCCGTTACTTTGTCCATTATGTTGTGCTATATGTTTAACCTGTCCATCTCGTATCATCCGGATTTGGCTTTTAAACATTCTGCAATTATTATTAGGATGAGCACCATATTAATCTGATTAACATTGGGCATCATTTAGCCAATGTCCGGCCAGAAATAACTGTCCCTAAAACATCAGCAGATGTGTTGACAGTCAGCTGATGAGAGGATTGAATTGGTTGTGTGAAGCCAACGCACGGCTTGTCATCTTTCTGTCAGCAGACTGTGATCTCAGTATGACGGTGCTGGAGCACTTTGCTCAAAGCAACCATCATTTAACGTTACCCTTTAACACAAATATTTGCATTTGAATAGACCAAAGCCTTCACAAACAAGGTAATATTCGTCTTTTCGGCGTAGCTGCAGATGAGACCTCTGTGTTATTCCTTCTGGAGTAAATTGTCGCTGTGTTGGTATCTTTAGGCTGCCAAGTTGAATAAGACGTTGATGGATTTGTTGGCTGTGGAGTTTCTGTACCTCAAGATTTCCCCCAGTTTCAGAAGTGATCAAATTCACAGCAGGAGATGTTCTCTCTCTCTCTAGCTCTTTCTCTTTCTTTTCATCTCCCTCTCCGCTAGACTGCTCAGCAGCCTGAGTCTGAGGAAGCTGCTGGCTGGGAACAATAGGCTCCAGAGACTGCCTGACCTACTTGACCACGTCCCCCTGGAAGTACTCGACCTCCAGCACAACAAGCTAGGCGAGCTCCCGGAGAGCCTCTTCTACAAGGCCTTAAAGTGGGTCAATCCCCCTTCCTCTCTCTCTTCACACCACCCTCTCTCCTATCCTTCTCTTTGGTGCTTGTCCTCTCTCTCCCTCTCTCTGCCTCTCTCTCCATTCCTGACAGGTGTTTTGAAGGCTACAGCTGATGCTCTGTCTCCCCTGGGCCCGAGGACGCTACTGCTGCTGCTTTAACCCCGGAGCAGCAGTGGCCCTGTGCCTCTATTCAACCACAACAACCAATTAAAGGACAAAATAGGATCGGGAATATTGAAATGAAACACTGCCCTACAGTACATCCTCCTTACATCATGCAGTAGAAATACAGTATAAATATTTGATGTGGTTGATGTATCTTGCTTAAATTGGTTGGCAGTCTGTAAGAGATGTCTTACTAGACGTAGACATGTGATGGCCCTGGTTAGCTGCTCCAGTAGAGGTGGACTGACTGGGTCCCCTGGGCTGTGTCTGCCAGGCTCTGGAGGGTGTGGTTCTGTGGACTAGTCAGAGAGTCGGACTGTAACGTGAGCCCCCCCCCCCCACCAACAGCCTGACGCTCTACCGTTTCCTGGGCACCCCATTAGGCCTGGGCTACTCTACTCTGTCTCCCATGCTGAGACATCGAGCGCCAGTGTGACGGCTGTAAAGTGCCTCATTGGTCAACAACGTTTGATTCTCAGTGTTTTAAAAGAGCCACCACTAGAAGATGTATTCTTATTGATTTTCTCCCTGTCATCCTTTATCTGAATCTGTTTTGTTAAAGGAAATTTATGGCCAGAGTGTTGGTAGTAAGAGCATTTAACTCTCCTCTGTCATAACAGCTTTAAGAGGTTCTGTCTAAATCATCTGATGTTGACTTGATATTACACATTTAAATCACTTGTATCCCTGGCAATTAATTCTGGGTTCTTTCCTATTTACATACATCGCTCTCTGCTCCTCCTCCTAGCCTAAAGTACCTGAACGTGTCAGCCAATGCCCTGGAGATAATTCCCCCCAGCAGCCAATCAGAAGAGAGCCTCAGCACTCTCCAGGAACTGTACCTGACGGGGAACAAACTGAATGAGAACTGCGCTGCCCTGCTGGTGGGACACCAGAACCTCCGAGTCCTGCACATGGCCTACAACCAGCTGCTCTCTTTCCCTGCCAGGTAACCAACACCACACCCAGTTATACTGCCTTCATACAGTACCTATGAAGAATGGAAATGCCTTCAATCAGTGGACGTATTCTACACAGGGGGTTAACCACTACTTTAGAGATTGCGTCTCTAGACATAAAATGTTTTCTATTGCTCCTAATATACTGTAGCTATTCTCTAGATCTGATATGAGCCATTGTTCTGTGGTGGAGACGTCTCTATACTGCTCTGTGTGTGCAGTAAACTGAGTAAACTGGAGCTGCTGGAGGAGCTGAATCTGAGTGGCAACAAGCTGAAGACCATCCCCTCCACTGTGTCCAGCTGTAAGAGGCTGCACACCCTCATAGCACACTCCAACCACATCAGTGTGTTCCCCGAGATCCTCAACCTGCCAGAGATCAAGGTCATTTTTACTCATATCTCTTTATATTAGGGCTGTCCCCGACTAAAATAAATATTGGTTGACCGAGAGTCGTCCTGTTCTTTCAACCAATCGATTGGTTGAAATATTGAAACGTATTTTTCCATATATAGACAGACACACCCTAATAAAATCAACTACATTTGCACTGAGCTAGTCTGATGCTTTAAGCCACTGTTTGATTAAATAATTAAGACACACAAATGACTCAAGAAAGATCCCGATGGTCACACTGTGTCAAAAAAGAAATGACAGCGAGTGCCTGTGTGACTGGTGCACGTTCTCTCTCTCCTCCCTGCTGCAGCAAAAATGCACCACAGCACAGCAAGTGTTTATTGCGCTGTCCATGCTGAAGCTGCAACATAATTACAGCCATTACCTGTTTCTGACTGAAAAGTTCTGTTACCGAGATCTCTAATTTGTTTAGGAAAAACATTCCCTATTCCTTCAACCCTTGCTCTGTTTAAGTGAAACATGTATTCATCACGTGACCAATAGGCTATAGGTCAGGCCCTGTCATAATCACATCAATAAATTGGTTATAACAAATTCTGAACACAGTAACACATGACAGCAAAATGGATGTGGAGGGTGTGAAAAAGAAACTCAAAACAGGCGAATGTTTCCTGGTTGTGTGCCAAACAGTTGCTGTTTAGATTCTAATATTAGATTTTTTTCTGACCATTTAAAACAGTGTAGAAAACACTAAGTGTACCAGAGTCTGTTCTAACGAAAATAAATAAATAAATAAATGGGTGAAGCCTTTATTACAGCAGACTAAAAACAGTTGCATGCATTTGTGAATTGAGGTTTATTTATTGTTTAGTCTAATTATTCAAAGCCCCCTTTGTTATTTAATTTTAAAACTAAAATGCTTGATTGCATTTCAAGCATGAATGTCTCATCTGCTGTGTGATGGCATGAACGAATTGATGATTGATTGATTGGTACAGTAGCCTATATATTGAAATATAGGCCTAAGTAAGTTAGGGTATCAAGACTAAACTGGACACGCTCTTAGGCCTACAGCTCGATGGTGGTTATACAAGGATACTATACCAAGCCTACTAATGACAACAACATTACTTATTATTATAATGATGATCATAATGATAATTGTAATAATAACAATAAGAAGGAGATCAAGGAAAGGGAGGGTATAGGAGTGAGAGCTGGGTGCATATTATGTGTGACAAACAGGTGCTGTTAGATTACAATATAATTTTTCCGCCTGTTTGGAACATTGTAAACAACACTAAATACATTATAAGTAATACCGGTCTGTACTAACCCCAAAAAATTGTAAAGCCTAAATTACAGCATAGCAAAGATTTAAAAACGGACGAATCTGTGAAATTGCTCTATCCGACATTTTGCTGTTGCATGAGGCTTGGTGTTCACGGAATCAGTAGGCTATTAAACAAACACTCAAACAGGCAACAGAAGCAGGATCTACCGTTCAAAAGTTTGGGGTCACTAAGAAATTTCCTTGCTTTTGAAAGAAAAGCAACTTTTTTGTCAATTTAAAATAACATGAAATTGATCAGAAATACAGTGTAGACATTTGTTGATGTTGTAAAAGACTGTTTTAGCTGGAAACGGGCTGATTTGTTTATGGAATATCTACATAGGTGTACAGAGGCCCATTATCAGCAACCATCACTCCTGTGTTCCAATGGTACGTTGTGTTAGCTAATCCAAGTTTATCATTTTAAAAGGCTAATTGATCATTAGAAAACCCTTTTGCAATTATGTTAGCACAGCTGAAAACTGTTGGTCTGATTAAAGAAGCAATACAACTGGCCTTCTTTAGACTAGTTGAGTATCTGGAGCATCAGCATTTGTGGGTTCGATTACAGGCTCAAAATGGCCAGAAACAAAGAACTTTCTTCTGAAACTCGTCAGTCTATTTTTGTTCTGAGAAACGAAGGCTATTCCATGCGAGAAATTGCCAAGAAACTGAAGATTTTGTACAACGCTGTGTACTAATCCCTTCACAGAACAGCGCAAACTGGCTCTAACCAGAATAGAAAGAGTGGGAGGCCCCGGTGCACAACTGAGAAAGAGGACAAGTACATTAGTGTCTAGTTTGAGAAACAGACGCCTCACAAGTCCTCAATTGGCATCTTCATTAAATAGTACCCGCAAACACCAGTCTCAACGTCAACAGTGAAGAGGCGACTCTGGGATGCTGGCCTTCTAGGCAGAGTTCCTCTGTCCAGTGTCTGTGTTCTTTTGCCAGTCTTAATCTTTTCTTTTTATTGGCCAGTCTGAGATATGGCTTTTTCTTTGTAACTCCGCCTAGAAGGCCAGCATCCTGGAGTCGACAAAAAAAGTAGCTTCTCTTTAAAAAAACAAGGACATTTCTAAGTGACCCCAAACTTTTGAACGGTAGTGTATATGGATGATTTGTAAAGACATTTGACAGTTAAGATGGGGTTTCCTCTCTCCTCATTGTTTTTTGACAATTAGGCTAAGGCAAGGGCTGTTTCCTCATCTCTGCTTCTGCTGGCTCCGCCGCATTGTTTTCAATCCCAATATGATGGTTAACTTTTCTATTATGCACATAGCAATATAGGGAAAGGCGTCAATTCTACGGCGCACTGAAGGTTATGTTTCAGAACTGCGGACAGCGACCGTATCCAATGCGGGAGTAAGCGCATTTGTTATAAAAGAATATTGGATTTATTAGTGTTGTACTGTTATTTTTACATAATATAACCAAATACAATTTCAGTATCACATGTCTTAGAGTGATGGACTGTGCCATCCCTGTGGCCTCCGCAATGGATTAGTCCACTGAGACAGGTGTCTTGTGCACTGTTCGACTAAAGAAATCTCGGTCAACCAACAATCGACCAGTCGACTAAATGGCGTCAGTCCTAGTTTGTGTTTTGTTTATGCATATGTCTTTTAGATGTGTATGTCTTTATTACAATGTTATACCGTGTAACCGTGTGTGTTATCTTCTCCCTCCACCCTGTGTGTGTGTGTGTGTGTGTGTGTGTGTGTGTGTGTGTGTGTGTGTGTGTGTGTGTGTGTGTGTGTGTGTGTGGGGGGGGGGGAGCTGGTGGACTTGAGCTGTAATGAGCTGACTGAGATCCTACTGCCAGACTCTCTAACGGCCACCCTGCACGAACTGGACTTGACTGGCAACAGCAGCCTCTTGCTGGAGCACAAAACACTCAACCTGTTCAGGTGACACACAGAGACCACAGTGTCACGCCGCACAACGAAGTATCAGGCCGCTGGTGTACTTGGATAAGCTATGAGATAAATAATATAACCTGTACTACGCTGTGAATTATGGTTTGGTCCAGTGTGTAATGAGGTAATGCCCCCATCTCTTTGTCTCTCTCCTCAGTCACATCACCACCCTGAAGCTGGACCAGAAGCCAGCCATGACCACCGGGGACTCCCTGGGCTCCTCCACCCTGTGGAACCACGGCTACTCTGAGATGAGCGGACAGAGGAACAAGTGAGCAGAAGGGAGGGAGGGAGGGAGGGCTGAGGGAGAGAGTTACATTATGAGACTGGTTCCATGTATGTGAGAGAGCATCATAAAGTGTATTCTGCCTGAGTGAAGCCCTAATTCATGACAATCTGATGAGAGGGTATAAATGGGATTATGAGATCACGTGTGGTTTTAGAGAGCGCCTTTAAGAAGCATTTCCTCTTTGTCAGGGAACCGCTGTGAGCAGCACTACATTAAATGGTCTGAGAAGAGGATGTGCTTCTCATAGTCCATATCAGCCCGTTTCTTTTCTGTTCTGCCTCTTGGCTGGGATCCTATTTTAAACCCTAACCGGGGCTATAATATGCATGTTACTTAGTTATCTAACTGTACAGCCCCAGCACAGCTTCCACTGCCTGGGTGAATGTCTGTTAGGGCTTGCATCTAGGCCCCTGGGCAGCGGATCTTGTTTAATAGTAGGGAAGGCGGTGAAGCCTAATACTTCCTGTGCATACAATGGGTATAAAGCAGTGTCCCCTGCATCATTGATGGGGGCCCAGTTTGCCTGGCTGCTTCCCTAACAGGGCCTCACAGGGTCATGACCACCACAGTGTTACAGGGGGCCGTGTCTGGTGTCACACTCAGCCCCTGCTGCCTCCGTAGGAATAGGGATCTGTCTCACTGTGTTCAAGTATAGATGAGTTATTCCTGTTTGGCTTGAATTTGAGCAAGATTGAATGCTTATTAGCAAGATTGTATAATGGGATTTACACACAAAATGTAAACACATTTTGTTTACACTTTTTGTGTTTATCTTATCTATACGGTATTTTCTCTTCCTTGGGGACAGGTTGTGTGTGTCTGTGCTGGCAGTGGACCGCTTTGGGGATAGTGTTGAGGCGGCCTATGGCGTCTTCGACGGAGACCGCAATGAGGAAGTTCCTCGTCTGCTGCAGTGCACCATGGGAGATGTGCTGTCGGAGGAGCTGCTGCATTCCAGTGTGGACAGTGTGTACATGAGTAACACCTTCCTCACCTCACACAGGTATGAGCATCATGCATACACAGACACACACCCATTTTGCTTGTATTACTCTAATACAAGCAAAATGTAGGAACATTTCAGTATTCTATGAATCAGGGGCGTAACTTTGGTTTTTGAAGTGGGGGGGGCATCATTATTATTATTATTATTATTATTATTATTATTATTATTATTATAAAAAAATGTATCCAGTTGGATCAACACTCCAAACAACCTACCGCTCCAGGCGTCCGCATGGTCCTAAAGCACACTGTTGCCTCGTTTTGTATCACATTCCAAAGATAAAACTGGGGGGGACAAAAATGCAATTTCAGAATGTGGTGGGACATGTCCCACGCCGTCCCAATGAAAGTTGCGCCCGTGCTATGAATTACTGTTGCCTCTTAGGGAAGACAAGCCTACAATTGTACTATCCTGTGTTCATTTACATTTGATTAACTTAATTCACAACTGCATTAGCTAGTAATTAACATATGCAAATAACATAATGAATATTCATAATGGTCTACTTTTAATGTTTATTTAACAAAGAAGCTAGCTAATTGCAGGGCATCTGCTGATAGTTGCATTCTGGGATGTATGATGCAGGAAACTGGGCATGGCTGGTCAGAAGCTGGGTGCATCTGCCCTGCTCTGCTACATCCACCACGAGCCGTCGGAGCTGGGCAGCTACTTCAGCCTGACGGTGGCCAACGTGGGCAGCTGCCAGGCGGTGCTGTGTCGAGACGGCCAGCCCTTGCCCCTCTCCAAGGTCTTCAGCCTGGAGCAGAGCACCGAAGAGATGGACAGGGTCAAACTCAGCAAGGCGATCATCACTGAGGTACTGTGGAGAGTCAGGCGTGTGTGAATGCACGTCTTTGTGAGGGCCTTTGTGTTCATTAAGATCTACTTGTTAGTTAACGTTTGATGTGATGCCTTGTGCTCAGAGGTATTCATGTGTATTCAAAGTGCAGAGCTGAGTCCCCTCCTGTGTTATTGTGTTGCAGGATAACAAGGTGAGTGGAGTGACATGCTGCTCTCGCCTGCTGGGATGCTCTTATCTGTCTCCCTGGGTGCTGCCCAAGCCATGGGTGCGCACCGAGCCCCTGTGTTCCCAAGATGACTTCCTGATCCTGGGGAACCGGGCGCTGTTTGAGCGGGTGTCCTACCAGGAGGCCGTGTGCACCGTGCAGGCCGTGAGGGACCCCCGCGCAGCTGCCAAGAAGCTCTGCACGCTGGCCCAGAGCTATGGCTGCCGGGACAATGTGGGGGCGGTGGTGGTGTCCCTGCACATCGGGGAGGACAGCTGTACCTGTGAGACACCTCACGCCAATACTGGTACTGAACCCCGGGGACCCCCTCCAACACCCCTCCCCGTCACTGCTCCCCCAGGGGACCTGGCCACGCCCTCCTCCAGCAGTGGCATTGCCTCAGAGTTCAACAGCGAGACTTCGGCCTCGGAGGTGGGGAGTGAGGCGGGCTCCACGGCCTCTGACGAGCACCCCTCCACTGGCCCCACGGCCCGACCTGAGAGGCGCTGTAGCCTCCACCCTGCAGCCACGCTCTGTGCCCCTGTGGGACACGGCTCAGCTGGGGTAGGGGGGCCCCACCAAGTCCTGTTCCAGCGTCAGCCCTCCTGTGCCACCTTCTCCAGTAACCAGTCTGACAACGGGTTGGACAGTGATGACGAGGCTCCCCTAGAGGGGGTCATCTCCAACGGGAGCAAGCTGGAGGTGGAGGTGGACATCCACTGCTGTGCTTTCCAGATCCGTTCTGGGCCAGCTGCGAGCCCCAAGGACCACAACCTGGACAAGACACGCTCAGACTACCCCAATGGAAAGATGCGTCGTCAGAACAGCGTGGTGGTGTCAGCCACTAACGGTTGCCTGCTGGCTGTGTGTGGCAGGGAGATCTCCGACCTGAAGAAGTCCCCCTCCACCTCCAGCCTCTTTGGGAAGAAGCTCTCCAACGGCTCCGTGGTGGCCCCGGAAGATAGCCACAACCTCATCGAGGTAGCCGTGGAGGCCCCTAAGAAGAAGTCGGGTTACTTCACTGCCCCTGCCCAGCAGGACCCCGAGGACCAGCTGGTAGTGCCTCCCAGTCTAGAGCAGGATGTTAGGGAACAGCTGAGGGGCCAGAGTCCTATGGTCCCTGGACCTCCACCTCCTTTCACACCCCCCTCCATCAGAGACCCTGTGTGGGACCACCCTCACCCTCCTGCTCCCATGATGCCCCAGCGGGACCTCGCCCCCAACCCTGTCCCTGCCCTACAGCAGGAAGTTTATGATACTGCCCTCTAGAGGGGGCCAGAGCACAGCGCCACCCTGTGGTAGTCCTGTGACAGTGCCATACCAGGGGGGCAGAGGAGGTCTCTCTGGCACAGGTGGGATATTCCAGTTCAAGTTTCCATTCAGCTCTGTCATGAAGATATGTGGGGCCTTGACTGTTCACACATGAATGCGTTACGTCATGTTAGACGTAGAGAGGTGCTTAGCTAACTGTCTGATGAACCTGGTGGAACTGTCTGAGTATCAGAGCTGAACAGGCACTGAAATCACCACCCATGAAAATAGGTTGTGAAAAGAAGGGGGCCACCGGAGGCCAAAATACCCCAGCCTGAACTAGAATACCTCATGCGTTTTAGACTGCAGAACCTTTTTGCAACATTTCCCTTTACTTGGAAGGAAGGTTAAGTAATGAAATAGTAGAAGAATTCCTTTGAGTGTGTTATCATTCCATTGCTGGGGGCTGCAGGGGCTCCTAGATCCCAGGGACAAGTCCTGTGACCAAAAGGTGAAAAAGTGCCTACTGTAGATCACTCAGCCCCAGATGTCCCTGCCTCCCTGCCTGTGTGTGTATGGAGGGGAGGGGGGGGGGGGACATCAGTATTAACGCTGGAGGAGGACATCACTGTGTGACAGTGTCCTCCAGGGGCCACCAATGGTACAGCCACTTGTCTGTCTCTGTCTGTCTCTGTCTGTCTCTGTCTGTCTCTGTCTGTCTCTGTCTGTCTCTGTGTCTGTCTCTGTGTCTGTCTCTGTCTGTCTCTGTGTCTGTCGCTGTCTCTGTGTCTGTCTCTGTGTCTGTCTCTGTGTCTGTCGCTGTGTCTGTCGCTGTCTCTCTGTCTGTCGCTGTCTCTCTGTCTGTCGCTGTCTCTGTTTCTGTCGCTGTCTCTCTGTCTGTCGCTGTCTCTGTTTCTGTCGCTGTCTCTCTGTCTGTCGCTGTCTGTCTGTCGCTGTCTCTCTGTCTGTCGCTGTCTCTCTGTCTGTCGCTGTCTCTCTGTCTGTCGCTGTCTCTCTGTCTGTCGCTGTCTCTCTGTCTGTCGCTGTCTCTCTGTCTGTCGGTGTCGCTGTCTCTCTGTCTGTCTGTGTCGCTCTGTCTGTGTCGCTCTGTCTGTGTCGCTCTCTCTCTCTGTCTGTGTCGCTCTCTCTCTGTCTGTCTGTGTCGCTCTCTCTCTGTCTGTCTGTGTCGCTCTCTCTCTGTCTGTCTGTGTCGCTCTCTCTCTGTCTGTCTGTGTCGCTCTCTCTCTGTCTGTCTGTGTCGCTCTCTCTCTGTCTGTCTGTGTCGCTCTCTCTCTGTCTGTCTGTGTCGCTCTCTCTCTGTCTGTCTGTGTCGCTCTCTGTCTGTCTGTCTGTCTGTGTCGCTCTCTGTCTGTCTGTCTGTCTGTGTCGCTCTCTCTCTGTCTCTGTCGCTCTCTGTCTGTCTGTCTGTGTCGCTCTCTGTCTGTCTGTCTGTCTGTCTGTCTGTCTGTCTCGCTCTCTGTCTGTCTGTCTGTCTGTCTGTCTGTCTGTCTCGCTCTCTCTCTCTCTGTCTGTCTCTGTCTCTCTCGCTCTCTGTCTGTCTCTGTCTGTGTCTGTCTGCGTCTCTCTCTGTCTGCGTCTCTCTCTGTCTGTCTGTCTGCGTCTCTCTCTGTCTGTCGCTGTCTCTGTTTGTCGCTGTCTCTCTGTCTGTCGCTGTCTCTCTGTCTGTCGCTGTCTCTCTGTCTGTCGCTGTCTCTCTGTCTGTCGCTGTCTCTCTGTCTGTCGGTGTCGCTGTCTCTGTCTGTCTGTGTCGCTCTGTCTGTGTCGCTCTGTCTGTGTCGCTCTCTCTCTCTGTCTGTGTCGCTCTCTCTCTCTGTCTGTGTCGCTCTCTCTCTGTCTGTCTGTGTCGCTCTCTCTCTGTCTGTCTGTGTCGCTCTCTCTCTGTCTGTCTGTGTCGCTCTCTCTCTGTCTGTCTGTGTCGCTCTCTGTCTGTCTGTCTGTCTGTGTCGCTCTCTGTCTGTCTGTCTGTCTGTGTCGCTCTCTCTCTGTCTCTGTCGCTCTCTGTCTGTCTGTCTGTGTCGCTCTCTGTCTGTCTGTCTGTCTGTCTGTCTGTCTGTCTCGCTCTCTCTCTCTCTGTCTGTCTCTGTCTCTCTCGCTCTCTGTCTGTCTCTGTCTGTGTCTCTCTCTGTCTGTCTGTCTGCGTCTCTCTCTGTCTGTCTGTCTGCGTCTCTCTCTGTCTGCGTCTCTCTCTGTCTGTCTGTCTGCGTCTCTCTCTGTCTGTCTGTCTGCGTCTCTCTCTGTCTGTCTGTCTGCGTCTCTCTCTGTCTGCGTCTCTCTCTGTCTGCGTCTCTGTCTGTCTGCGTCTCTGTCTCGCTCTCTCTGTCTGTCTCGCTCTCTCTGTCTGTCTCGCTCTCTCTGTCTGTCTCGCTCTCTCTGTCTGTCTCGCTCTCTCTGTCTGTCTCGCTCTCTCTGTCTGTCTCGCTCTCTCTGTCTGTCTCGCTCTCTCTGTCTGTCTCGCTCTCTCTGTCTCGCTCTGTCTGTCTGTCTCGCTCTGTCTGTCTGTCTCGCTCTGTCTGTCTGTGTGACCTGTTGACTGCACAATGGCAGCCGACATGGCTGGCAGGACTGGAAACTGGGCTGACTGGCCTTACTCTGTGGTACAAGGATTCAGACTGTGTATGCTAGAGGCAAGTAGGAACATAACAGCACGACCACTACCACCTACTGTATAACAGATTCTGAACAAGCACAGTGTGTTTTTGTTGGCAGGACAGAAAAGCTCATTGTTGTCTTGGCGACAATAAGTGCTGGTTTGAGTAAGAGGGGTGGTGTGAAGCTCACATGAGTGGCAACATCAATTCAACAGGTGTTTGCTAGAGGCAAGTAGATGGGGTATTGTGAAGGAACAACGGTTCAAGGGGCATGTAGAACACCTGACCTAATGCTGAGGAGGACGTTATCTTACTCTTCTTTCACAGTGTGGAGACAAGCCTTTGTCTGCTCCATATGTTCCATAGCTGTCAGAGGACCTTTGGTTTATACCATCCAACCAACGAGAAAATGGGTTTATCAGATTATGTTTATGTGGAATTTTAGCAAAAATCTACAATATACAATACCCTTATCTACAAATCAACTCACTGGAGCTAATGATTGCTCAAATTTGTGTCCTGGGATGATGCGGATGTGGGTTAAAGTATTGACTGTATTTTGACACACAAAATAAAAACCCAGGTATTCTTATGTATTGGGTCAATGAGACATTAACTTAGACATTACATATCCACCTCACTGGAAAATCAAGTGATGACATCACAATGGGCAAAGCACTTTTGTGTCACGATAAGAGCGAGAAAAAAAAAACGATTGAAAAAAACTAAAGTATTGCGTGTAAGCCATTCATTTTGCATCAGAATTTGAGTTCAGGCTTTATTTGGGGCATTTGCTAATGGTTTTAGTGTTGCTGAGGTATGGAGTGGTCCACAGTATGGCCCTGGCTTTTATCTAGCACAGACATGGTGAAATATGTCAGTCGTAGACATTGCTTTGAATAAAGGCATCTGCATAATATGGGTCAGTAGACTGTGAATATGACATTTCTATAAAGTTGCACTTGTGCTCCGGCGATGTTAGAGGATAGGATACCGCTAACTGACTCATCATTGATATAACAAAGCTGCAGACCAAAATCTATCCCCCTTGTGCCAAACTGCCTAACCCATTCTAAAGAGGACAACAGTCTGACTTAGTAAGAGGGGGCTTGTGGTCTGACTAGAGAATGACCAGGATGTGTTCCTACATGCCGCTGTGAAAAGGCTAGTGGCATGGTTGTAGTGTTGTACTTACCATAGCTGCTTAGCTAGCTACAACCCTCTCTATGCTTGTTCATAGCCTTAATGCAGCGCTGCCAGTCCTAATGATGATGGGGACTGTCTTTTTCTGTTGGTTTTATTTCCTTTAGTGGAGCTGGTTTTGCACTTTGACCTTACGTGGCAAGGTCAGGAGCATAGAACACCTAAAAATCCAATATTTTGCATTATTTTCTCCAAATTGCAGAGGGAGCAAGGCAAAGTAAATGTAAAGTTTCAGGGCAGTAGAACAAGGCTTGGGACCAGAGGGGTGGATTCTAAAGGTTTAGTAGAATTGGCAGTATTTTAGATGCTCAAAAACCTCACAGCGGCTTCGAAATGGCGATTTACATTCTTAACGTTATTGACTGGAATGATTGGTGAATTTGCCTTTCTAAAGCCTGCTTGCTTATAATATGAGATGTATTACGTAAGTCTAATTCACTTATTTTGTCCCAACTTCAGACAAATCTGCTCTTCAAAGGATCGAACACTGTTTAAAGCACTTTGTACATAGGGAGATGAATATATTCAAAGATTGATATTTGAGTATTATGTGAGATATTTATAAAAAATGCACATTAACTCATAGGGCTTGAGTTGTCGTTGTTGTGGCTTCTGTCAGCCAAACATATCATGTCTTCTCTAAGAGAAAGTATCCAATAGAAGTGCTAATAATTCAAAGTCAAGTGTGAGAGAATTACAAAACTGCTTTTTCTGGTGGATGCAAGTTTGTCTTTTAGCACAAAGACAGGCATTGTTCTTCCTTGTTCAAGTCTTAAGGCTTTTTTTGTATTGAGTCATTCTGCTTCCATGAGAGGAACAGCAGCTGGTGTTGAGGGGTAAAAGGTTAGCTCATTCTAGGGATGATAAGTGGCAGAAAGCAGGCCGTTTGAATATTGCTTTGTTTGCTAACGGAAGCCACCTGCTGTGCCTCAGGTGGAAACACAGGTACATGTCAACACCACAGGTGTGGGTTTGCCCTCCACCCTAAAAACAAAAATAGCATTTCAGGACATACTAAAGAAACAGATTTGAGCTTGCACACATTTTATATTTTCATGTGGCATTTAAGTTGAGAACATAAGAACAGTATGAAGAGGAGATTGTCTTTGATGTGGTTGGTGGAACAAGATAATTCAAAGTTCTCATAATCCTCTTAATGAACAGGAAGTTGGACTTCAAATACACTACACAATGTCGATGATTATGAACATGAATTCCCTCACATCAAATATGCAAAGTGTCACCTGTATATATTACTAACAGGTTACACACCTGACCTGAAAATAGGAGGATCCTTTTTTTCTTAACTATGACAATGAGTAGTAACTGAACATTCTTGTCTGTGTGTGCGTATGCATGTGTGTGTGAATCATGAAGTGCAGTGTTCTGCCATCGTGTGCGTTTTGACCTTTTGTCAACTCTCTCTGCGCAGTGATCCATGTAGAAAAGTTGATCAAGAGGCTCCATAATTGGGCCCTAGTTTGCCAAGTGGGGACCAGCAAAACACTACTAAGCTCTGTGCGTCCCAAATGCACCCATGCTACGTGCTCTAGCAGCCAAAAATGCATTCCGTATGTCAGAACATGCAGATCCTTAGCCAAGTATTATTTGCTATTTTATTTAGTCAACTCTCCCTTGTTTTTGTAAAGAACCAAAAAGTTGACTCCTGCTAACAAGAGCTAGAAACAATATTGATTGAGAAGGTCATTAATCTAGATAGAGGAATAAATGTGCCTGTACATATGCAAACCGTATGTATAGCTACAGTAAGATGGGGCACAGAGTAACAGATCAAGGTGACATCACAATGATGGCAAAGTATTCCCTTTAATTATTTAGTAGAGGAGATCAACTACTGTTCATGATCTGAGTGCACCATAATCCTATATAAATACAGCGGAGTGTGTGTGTGGCTAGGGTATGCATATTTAAGTAGGTTATGGTGTCAATGCTTTTCTGATTCAGTTAATCCAATCTCTGAAAAACACATTCTAGGTTTTATTTCTCTTCTCAGAGGGAGAACATGCTGCCTGTTTGTAATTTGCGGTCTGAGTGAGAAAGTATGCACACGTGCATGCATGTGTTGCTGTTATATTTAACAGAATGAATCTCCATACTGTTAAATGATTATGGTGAACTCTGGAAAGAATCTGAGATTGAGGATGTTCCAATTGTTTAACATGTGACCAAAGTAAACATTGTTTGATCTCACCTTTTTTTCTGTACATTCTTTTCTAGAGATGCTTGAATATTTTCTCTCAATGCCAAGAAGCTGAGGTTTATTTTTGTACATTGTTTCATGCAAATGTATAGGTCCTTCTCCACTACAGAATCTAGAATAAAGGGATTCTATAGTATACCGTCACAGATTATTGTATTTTTATTTAAGACACTAATTCATATATTTAATGTCTGAAGCATGCCATATATAAATGCATATAAATATAAAATATATACAGTACATATATGTGATTACTTTGTACAAAATGTTAACATTATGTTTGTAAGCCAAGGCATTGTTTTGAATATCTGGAGCATATCTAATATTTTTGTTTATATTTTAGCATGCAGAAAACTGCTACATATTTTAATGATGTTAAATATTTGATGTAAATAGTTTGAGGATACCTTGTGTTTTATAATTTAGGAAAAGGACTAACCATGAGCACTTTTGCTGTTTGTCAGCCAGAATTGTACTCCTTAAAATTGAGTGGGCGATGGTTTATTATTTAATTTGAGATGCTGCTATGACTAGTTTTGAGCAGAAAAGCTGTATTTTTAATTAACTTTCAGCCAAGTAGCAATAAAAATTTATACTGTGAAAAACCTGGGCCTTGGAGCATTTCTATCATTTCCCTACCTTCTGTTCCCCTCGGTTGTCTTTCTGATGATAGCGTTGGCCAGACACTGTCCTCAGAAACACCATGGATATGCTTCTGAGCTGCATTACGGAAACCGTTTCAGAACCAAATGGAAGAAAAACGAGATCTTTATTGGATTAATTCAGATCCGTTCGCTTCCGTTTAAGAAGCGTTTTGCAACAGAATCGGCGAAATGAATACACCCCTCATCTCTTTGCTCTGCTCCACACCAATAAAGATTTGTTTTCAGTCCCACAGACAATAACTATTCTTCAAGGTAAGATATAGATATTCTAGGCAAGAGGGTTCATGAGGAAGAGAAATACATCTATTTAAGATTTTTATTATAAAATGTTTTTGACACTGTAGATGTCTCACATCTGTAACATTTAGTAAAAAAAGTGTGCGTTTTTGAAGTTTTATAAAACTTATCAGAACAAGTCACAAATGTACAAAATTGCTCTTTGTACAGTTCAACACTTTTTTTAATCACAGTTAATATAAAATGCACTAATATTTATAGCTGTTTGACTAAATTTGATCTCAACCCTAGATTTGTATCCTTTATATTCACAGTGGGGGGTGAGCAAACCTGTTATAAGTTACCATCTTCCATCGCTCTCCATCTCACGCACTGCCCTGAAAGCACGGAAGGCAAGACCATTCCAAAGATGAATACAATGATTCCAAGCACCCCGAAGAGGCCTCCAGCGATGTCTGCTCCATTGAGTGCACACGCAAAGCCCTGATGCCCTTTGCTCTTGTAGAGCGCTTCCCCCTCCGTACAGATGGGGTTGTCGTAGGTCTCCTGCAGCTTGATGAAGTAGAAGGGCAGGGATGTAGCCCAGGCCGATCAGGAAGCTCACCAGGGCCTCTCCCAGCAGCACAGGGGGCAAGCGGTAAGGGACTCTCAGGACCCTCAAAGCCAGAATGATGCAGGCATAAACCATCAGAGCCCCTCCACAGGCCATGCTGAAGATGTATGGAGGCAGCTTGAGCTGGTGGAACAGTTTGTCCAGCTCCTTGACCCTGTCGGCTCCGGTGAAAGCCTGTGCTCCTCCATAGTAGTACTGGTAGAGACCCCCGAGGCTGGCCAGGTCCCGGTAACCCCCGGAGTTACTGTAGGACACTCCTGAGCAGATGACGACCAGCAGGTTTACAAAGACCTCCATTATCTGGCAAAGACCTGAACAGATCAAGAAATAGCTAAATTCATGACTTATCATACAGTAAGAGCTTCCGGGAGAAAGCGAGCTGAGTAGAAGGTGAAGTTATACATTTCACAAGAGATGGAGGTTTATGCAACAATGCAGCTAAATTGAGGTTGATCTAAGTTCAACCAACACTGCCTAAAGGAGTGATGGTTAATTTCAGTGGAAATTCCACCTCAGAGGGAGATAGAACATACAGTATGCCATAGTGTGAATTAAACATATATCATGGATGAACAACCAATTTCGAGAAAGAAACCAAATACAAAAACTCCTAAACGTTGAGTAATATAGATATTATAATACAAAACTCCAATCCCCTCATTATAAAGACCCTGTACTCTCGGAGAGACCTGGTCATGTGGTTGGTTAGGTCATTCGTAACCTACCCAACTACATTCCTACTACAAGGGTGTAATCATTAGTCCAAAACGTTTTGCAACGGCAATTGGTTACACCCAACGAAAATGAGAGTTTCTATTGGACAAATTCAGGTAGGTCCCTCCCCAGTTGGTTCTGTTCGGTTCCTAGTGAATAAATCCCAGGACCAATCAAACAGAACAACGCCTACTACACCGTACCAGCGAGATTCCCCCACAAACAATTCTACCACCTCAACATTTCAGGTGTAAGTTGTTGCTGGTTGTTATTTAATTTAAACATGACTTGCCTCTGGCTGTTAAGGCATATCTGAGGTTGTACAGAGCCTGTCTGTTGTGGCTCATAGTATTTCGCCACAGAGGGAGACGTGGAGTCTTCTGTATACCTGCAAAGACAAAATCAGAAGTTGACGTCTGCCAAATCTTACATTGAAACTACACCACATAAACCCACCTTAACAACCCTCCATGGCAGAGAGCAGGTTTTGTATTCCAGGGGTGTGTATTGACTTTGGGTACCCAAAGAGTCAATGTGCCATTCAAACACTAGCAGACAGACATTACAAGGAGTCAATCCCAAACCAGTGAAACCGGAGCCTTCTCAGGCTGTGCAGTATATGCGGGCAATTCGACTGTAACAGAATGAGGCAGACACATATTTTTCACTTTAAAAGGTATGCCAAACAAAAACCAATGATTGGAAAGTTAAACAAATGCTACAGGGTTTCTCAAGCTCAAAAGTTTCCCATGTGTATCAATAATGATCCACCACCCAAAGGACATCCAGCCAACTTGACACAACTGTGGGAAGCATTGGAGTTAACATATGTGTATTTATTTCACCTTTATTTAACCAGGTAGGCTAGTTGAGAACAAGTTCTCATTTGCAACTGCGACCTGGCCAAGATAAGGCATAGCAATTCGACACATACAACAACACAGTTACACATGGAATAAACAAAACATACAGTCAATAATACAGTAGAACAAAATAAAACAAAAAGTCTTTATACAGTGAGTGCAAATGAGGTAAGTTAAGGCAATAAATAGGCCATGGTGGCGAAGTAATTACAATATAGCAATTAAACATTGGAATGGTAGATGTGCAGAAGACAAATGTGCAAGTAGAGATACTGGGGTGCAAAGGAGCAAGATAAACAAATACAGTATGGGGATGAGGTAGGTAGATAGATGGGCTGTTTACAGATGGGCTATGTACAGGTGCAGTGAGCTGCTCTGACAGCTGGTGCTTAAAGCTAGTGAGGGAGATATGAGTCTCCAGCTTCAGAGATTTTTGCAGTTCGTTACAGTCATTGGCAGCAGAGAACTGGAAGGAAAGACGACCAAAGGAGGAATTGGCTTTGGGGGTGACCAGTGAGATATACCTGCTGGAGCGCGTGCTACGAGTGGGTGCGGCTATGGTGGCGAGTGAGCTGAGATAAGGCGGGGCTTTACCTAGCACAGACTTGTAGATAACCTGTAGCCAGTGGGTTTGGCGACGAGTATGAAGTGAGGGCCAACCAACGAGAGTGTACAGGTCGCATGGTGGGTAGTGTATGGGGCTTTGGTGACAAAACGGATGGCACTGTGGTAGACTGCATCCAGTTTGTTGAGTAGAGTGTTGGAGGCTATTTTATAGATGACATCACCGAAGTCGAGGATCGGTAGGATGGTCAGTTTTACGAGGGTTTACGTTCGGCAGCATGAGTAAAGGATGCTTTGTTGAGATATAGGAAGCCGATTCTAGCTTTAATTTTGGATTGGAGATACTTAATGTGAGTCTGGAAGGAGAGTTTACAGTCTAATCAGACACCCAGGTATTTGTAGTTGTCCACGTATTCTAAGTCAGAGCCGTCCAGACTAGTGATGCAGGTGCGGGCAGTGATCGATTGAATAGCATGCATTTAGTTTTACTTGCATTTAAGAGCAGTTGGAGGCCACAGAAGGAGAGTTGTATGGCATTGAAGCTCGTCTGGAGGTTAGTTAACACAGTGTCCAAAGAGGGGCCAGAAGTATACAGAATGGTGTCGTCTGCGTAGAGGTGGATCAGAGAATCACCAGCAGCAAGAGCAACATCATTGATGTATACAGAGAAGAGAGTCGGCCCGAGAATTGAACCCTGTGGCATACCCATAGACTGCCAGAGGTCCGGACAACAGGCCCTCCGATTTGACACACTGAACTCTATCAGAGAAGTAGTTGGTAAACCAGGCGAGGCAATCATTTGAGAAACCAAGGCTGTCGAGTCTGCCAATAAGAATGTGGTGATTGACAGAGTCGAAAGCCTTGGCCTGGTCGATGAATACGGCTGCACAGTAATAGCGGTTATGATGTCGTTTAGGACCTTGAGCGTGGCTGAGGTGCACCCATGACCAGCTCTGAAACCAGATTGCATAGCAGAGAAGGTATGGTGGGATTCTAAATGGTCGGTAATCTGTTTGTTGACTTGGCTTTTGAAGACCTTAGAAAGACAGGGTAGGATAGATATAGGTCTGAAGCAGTTTGGGTCTAGAGTGTCACCCCCTTTGAAGAGGGGGATGACCGCGGCAGCTTTCCAATCTTTGGGAATCTCAGACGATACGAAAGAGAGGTTGAACAGGCTAGTAATAGGAGTTGCAACAATTTCGGCAGATAATTTTAGAAAGAGGGTCCAGATTGTCTAGCCTGGCTGATTTGTAGGGGTCCAGATTTTGCAGCTCTTTCAGAACATCAGCTATCTGGATTTGGGTGAAGGAGAAATGGTGGGGGCTTTGGCGGGTTGCTGTGGAGGGTGCCGGGCAGTTGACCGGGGTAGGGGTAGCCAGGTGGAAAGCATGGCCAGCCGTAGAGAAATGCTTATTGAAATTCTCAATTATAGTGGATTTATCGGTGGCAACAGTGTTTCCTAGCCTCAGAGCAGTGGGGAGCTGGGAGGTGGTGCTCTTATTCTCCATGGACTTTACAGTGTACCAGAACTTTTGAGTTAGTACTACAGGATGCAAATTTCTGTTAGAAAAGCTAAGGCTAGCTTTTTCAAACTGCCTGTGTATATAACTTCCCTGAAAAGTTGCATATCACGGGGGCTATTCGATGCTAATGCACAACGCCACAGGATTTTTTTGTACTGGTCAAGGGCAGACAGGTCTGGAGTGAACCAAGGACTATATCTATTCCTAGTTCTAAGTTTTTAGAGTGGGGCATGCTTATTTAAGATGGTGAGGAAGGCATTTTTAAAGAATAGCCAGGCATCATCTACTGACGGGATGAGGTCAATGTCATTCCAGGATACCCTGGCCAGGTCGATTAGAAAGGCCTGCTCGCAGAAGTGTTTTAGGGAGCGTTTGACAGTGATGAGGGGTGGTCGTTTGGTCGCAGACCCATTACGGATGCAGGCAATGAGGCAGTGATTGATGAGATCTTGATTGAAAACAGCAGAGGTGTATTTGGAGGGCGAGTTAGTTAGGATGACATCTATGAAGATGCCCGTGTTTACAGATTTGGGGTTGTACCTGGTAGGTTCATTGATAATTTGAGTGAGATTGAGGGCATCAAGCTTAGATTGTAGGATGGCCGGGGTGGTAAGCATGTCCCAGTTTAGGTCACCTAGTAGCACGAGCTCAGAAGATAGATGGGGGGCAATCAATTCACATATGGTATCGAGGGCACAGCTGGGGGCAGAGGGAGGTCTATAGCAAGCGGCAACAGTGAGAGACTTGTTTCTGGAAAGGTGAATTTTTAGAAGTAGAAGCTCGAATTGTTTGGGTACAGACTTGGATAGTAATACAGAACTCTGCAGGCTATCTTTGCAGTAGATTGCAACACCGCCCCCTTTGGCAGTTCTATCTTGGCGGAAAGTGTTGTAGTTAGCGATGGAGATTTCAGGGTTTTTGGTGGTTTTCCTAAGCCAGGATTCAGACACGGCTAAGACATCCGGGTTGGCAGAGTGTGCTAAAGCAGTGAGTAAAACAAACTTAGGGAGTAGGCTTCTAATGTTAACATACATGAAACCAAGGCTTTTACGGTTACAGAAGTCAACAAATGAGAGCACCTTGGGAGTGGAGCTAGGCACTGCAGGACCTGGATTAACCTCCACATGAACAGAGGAGAAGTAGGATAAGGGTATGGCCAAAGGTTAGACGAACTGGCTGTCTAGCACATTCGGAACAGAGAGTAAAAGGAGCAGGTTTCTGGGCCCGATAGCATAGATTCAAGGCATAGTGTACAGACAAAGGTAAGGTAGGATGTGAGTACATTGGAGGTAAACCTAGGCATTGAGTAATGATGAGAGAGATATAGTCTCTAGAGACGTTTAAACCAGGTGATGTCATCGCATACGTAGGAGGTGGAACAACATGGTTGGTTAAGGCATATTGAGCAGGGCTAGAGGCTCTACAGTGAAATAAGACAGTAATCACTAACCAGGACAGTAATGGACAAGGCATATTGATATTAAAGAGAGGCATGCGTAGCCAAGTGAACATATGGGTCCAGTGAGTGGTTGGGCTGACTGGGGACACGGCGATTCAGACAGTTAGCAGGCCGATGCTAACAAGGTAACAGTTAGTAGGCTGGGGCTAAACAAGCTAGCAGTTAGCAGACCGGGGCTAGCAAGTTAGCAGACCGGGGCAGGCAAGCTAGCAGTTAGCAGACCGGGGAAAGCAAGCTAGCCTCCCTGTGGAAAGCTATAAACACCTTCTAGAATCCATGCCCTGACGAATTGAGGCTGTTCTGAGGGCAAAAGGGGTGCAACTCAATATTAGGAAGGTGTTCCTATTGTTTTGTACACTGTATATTTCCACACTGAGGTTGGAATAATATTGTGAAAATTATGATAATGCCTTTTTAATGTTTTGGTGGGATGGAGTTTTGGCCTGCCTGTTGACATCACCAGATGGTAAATTAGTTAATAGACCAATAAGAAAGAGTTCCAAACCTCTCTGCCCATAGAGGGGTTGGTTGTTTAGCAACAAAACCAACATGTGCTCAACTATGGGGCAAAACAGACAAGGTTGGTTGTTGACAACATGTGAACTATATTTCTTCTCCAAATGTTTGAAACAAATACATTTTCACAAGGAGCACTTGTCTCTCATACATTATTCCATTTGTTGGTTAGCTAGCTAGCAAATTTGACCATATTAGCAGTGACATAAAATCAGTCAAAACACCTTAAAACAAGACATGGTATCAATAACAAGATACAATTAGCTGAAACAAGCCACCGACGATTCCCCACAAAGCAGCTTCTTGTCATTGTTGCTAGCTATCTGACCATTCAGAATCATAACGTGCGGCTACACCGATGCGTGTGTATCATTTCCGTAATGTCAGCCAACCTGTCTACAGTATAACAGCAAGCTTTCAGTTTTCCCCTCTTTGCTAATCTATTTTCATTTGAATTGAAAACAATCACAGTAACGTACTAAATTGTTACCCAGAAATTTGATATTGAGATAAAAATGTCTGCGTTGGACAAAACCACATTTACTTGAAGAACAGTGTAGATGCAAAGTTTGGTAACAGAACGACAGCACAAACCGTAAATGTGTTTTTGTAATAATAAAAAAGGTGGAAATTAAGTAGTCCTTGTGCATAGAGTTGTGCAGTATGGTTTGTTATGATTTTACAATGATTGTTTTTTGTTTTGCACATATTCTAAAGTGAAAAATCGGAGTTTCTGAATCATTCTGTTACTGTGGAATTGCCCATGCCCAGGATGGTAACAGTGGAAGCAACTCTGTGACAGTCAGATGGTCTCTTAGGCTCTCTGTTGTCCTTGTTGACTACCGCCTCTGTGGTCAGGTGGTGGGTCCTTGTGAGAGCGGGGTGTCATATCCCGCTGTCGGTCAGAGTAGTCCTTCTCTCTGTCCCTCCTGTCATCTCCAGAGCCCTTCTCATCCCTGTATCTCTCATCCATTTTGTCTCTTCTGCCACTCTCTCTCTCTTTGCCTTTCCCGGTCTCTCTCTTCATGTGAGGAGCTTCCTCTGTCCTGAGTGCGGTCCCTCTCCCTGCTGTTGTATCTCGTTATACTCATCCCTCTCCAGGTATCTGCTCCTCTCTGGCATTGTCTGGTCTCTTGGCCACTTCTCTGAAAAATTATTAGAATGAACATTGCCATGATTAATTGAGTATTAGTGTAAAGGTGTCATACAGATATCTCAGGGAGATCCGATGACAATCCCAATCTATTATTTGTGCATGTAGCCCTACTAAACATTGGTGGCAATGCTTGTTGGCACTAGTGACAGTTACCACGTGGCATTCCTCCGATTCAGAAATGACTACTGAGTAAAGATGGGGGCAATCTAACAGCAGGAGTAAGGGGTATCTCTCCTTAAGGAGCCCTGGGGCAGGGATGAAACCCGAATTATACAATATAGTCTGACTGTGACCCACATCCTGGGCGGTTCTTACCTTACCAGGCAAAAACTGCCCAGGAGAAACCCGCCAAAACCCACCCCTTCTTTCAATTGGCTCCTGGAAGCTTATCTTTTCATTGTCTTGTGGCTATTTCGGCATTCTACGGGGCGCAGTACCGCCCGGCGACTCTGTGATACAGCTGCCCAGTGGGAAGCATTTCCCCATGACTCACTGCAACCCATAGAATGAGGAAGTAGCCTGGAGCCAATAGGAAAAGATGCATCCAGGAGCCAAATGAAAGCGGGGCAGGTTTTGGGGGTGTTTTCCCTGTATGGTTCCAACCTGGTCAGGTAAGAACCACCCAGGACGCAGGTCACTGTCAGACCCAACTCTAATGATACTGTGATGATTCTGCACATAACTGAATACACATTGAAAAACTGATAATGGTTTAAAACGTCAAACAAAAATGCTGACACTGACTCGCAACCTGGTCTCCGAGCATTTCGTATTATTCTGTACGTAAATCCGGGGTACACCATTTAGTATGATGTTTGGTATGGTTACATAAACAGATTGTTACTTATGGAAAAACCGAAAGGATAACGTGAGCGTCTAGCAACCCAAAGGTCATAACATATCATACGAAATGGACATCCACAAATTAATACCATACGAAACGTAACATAACATACTAACTGGTGTGTCTCAGATTTACGTACCGAATAATACGAAATGCTCTGAGACCAGGTTGTGACTCGAGGGCAGTAGGCACTAGGCAATAACGTTTGTTAGTATATCTGATGAAGATTAAAAAAAAATACATGCATTTTCATGTTACCTGTGACGAATGATAAGGCTCACAGGTATGCTGTTTGTTGAAGCGAACCAAACATTGAGATAACGAATTGATGAATGAAGAATCATAGAATAAAGAAATTAACAATACCTCTTAATTCTGGTTCTTATCTGGATTCATTTGTGCGAATGATTGGATTCTTTACGTCTTTTACTTTTCCTGTATCTTGGCACTTCTTTCGTTTCCAAGCTCCTCCCTCTCACCTGTACGCCCTATAGAACTCCACCCCTACTACCAAAACAGCATTCCGAGGGCATGGGACAAAGGGGAGTGTAGTGTCGGTGGATAAAGTGGTGTTTCAATTGAGGAAGTGGCCATGTTGCTGGGGCTCAGACATGGCCTGTGCAAGTGAGACAGGTTGACTGTTCCGGGGTGAGAGCAGCGCAGCAAGTGTCTTATGCTGATGCGGTGATAAAAGTAGAGGATAGGATGGTGGGCAAATGGTGAGGGAGCCTGAGAGTATATATTTTTTTTTAATAACTTTTATTTAATAACTAGGCAAGTCAGTTAAGAACAAATTATTATTTACAATGACGGCCAACGCTGGGCCAATTGTGCGTCACAATTGGGACTCCCAATCACGGCCGGATGTGATGTAGCCTGGATTTGAACCAGGTACTGCTGCAGTGACGCAGTATCTTAGACCACCTGCGCCACTCGGGAGCTATCCCTGTGAGTAGTAGGGATTCGAACAGTTTATGCTTTAGTAAGGTTGGCTTCTAGGCGTTTATTGCTATGGTCATAACATAGCCGCACAGATGGAAAGTAAATCACAGAAGGTTGAATTTGTAGTAGCTGCAGCAGAGAAGTTTTTTGTGTTAGATTTTAGTGCAGAATAACTACAGGTGGTTTTAAGAGAAAGGGTTCCAGGTTCCCAGGCCGACGGCTCGGTTGGTGCCAAAGTAGTGGGAAGGGGTGTTTCCTTTCATTTCCATTTCCCCTATTTTTATGTATTTTTATTTTTTACAAATGTGCATAGATGGAATGTTGAAATAGCAGTAAATCTTAGTTATAACAACACAATCGGTCTGTCCTAAACAATACATAACTGACAGCTATTTTAGCTCCTACTCAAGCTGTCAAACGTTCACTACTATATCCTCCTACCCGGACGTAAACGCACGCGTTCCCAGAGCACACAAGCCATCCGCGGCGCGCGCAGGCCAGAAGCTAGGAGGCGAGACAGAAATGGCGGCGACGGCGGGGGAAGCAGCGTGATATGATGGAGCAATAAAACAACCTAAAAATACAAATGTCAGTCCATTGTCGAGAAAATGAGAAAGATGTCGAATTAGGCCGTCTTTTGTAATAATTATTACAAGACAAACTAACACCTTCCCCGGAGAACGTCCATCTTCTGATTGGAAAAGAGAATCTCACAGGGAGCATGGCTTCTCAGAGTAACGTTAACCAGGTAACGTTAGAACTCTTCACGCTACTGATACGTCTAGGATTTTTAACTGTTTCACATTGTGACATAAGATTAATGTAAAAGTAGTCTTAAATAATGTTACATTTGTAGATGTTACTTGGCAGAAATTTAGTGGTAACTCGTGTCATTGAAAAGTGTGATGAAATTGCTTGCTAATGCTGCCCTAAATAGCCTATTTCCCCATTGAAACACCAGCATGGTACAGGCCCGAGGAGCCTCCATTCAAATTAGCCAACAGTACTCGAAGTAGGGTTAGCTGAAAATCTAAAAATTGACAAAAATCGTGTGTGCACGTTTTGTGTTGCGAAAATGCCACATTCAAGACTCCCAACAGGTGTACTTTTCCTTTGACAATTTGTAGTTGATAAATTGCTGCGTGTATGTGCATGGCCCACCTGCTCTGGCTGATGCGACAGGCCTGTTTGATTTTCATAACTGTTTGTTAGCTAGCTTAGCATTTAGATATGAGTGAATTGTAAAAGTGCCGACGAGTTATAAGCAAGGTATTAATAAAATTGTATATGGTAAAACTTTTGAATTGATTTGTCTAGCCAGTTAGCTACCTAGCTTAATATAGCTAGCTGGATAACTAGCCACAGTTCGTGCGGACGCAGGTGGTGTGGCTAATGACATAGCTACTAGCTACAGTGGGCCTGATCAGAGGCGGTTTAGGTAGATTTCCAAATCTGAACCATTCAGGATTCTGCAAACGGTTCAGAACTTGAGCATTGTGCACTCCGTTTTTGATGCCCCCTTTAGAGCACGTAGCTTGTTGTGCTTCTTTCAAGGGAAGCTGACTCATGTGGACAGACTTCCATGATCTGTTTAGATGTAATGACTTGTCACGGCCTGAAGTCTAACTAGCTATCTATCCTACATTGAAAGGTAGCTAGCTATATCTTCTGTCCAGGTATAATGACATTAGTCAACTAGCTAGATATGGCTGTATACATTAATGTAGCTAGCTTGCCTGCTGGGGACCAGACTGGTGAATTTCAAAATCCACCAACCTATGGAACATCTGTTTTAATTCAGGAAATGGTCATCTAATTACAAGCTGGAATGTCCAATAAAATTTCAACCTACTCTACCAGTTGTCTGCGTGGGCAGTAATGAGACTATAATATATCCACAATAAATTATTATTAAACCAAGTTTTCAAAGTGCTGGTAGTGTTAGATTTCTCACATGAAGCATGAACACAATGCATATACATGCATGCAAGGCATGTATACTTACCAAGCTCGTGTTCTTGTTTACATGGTTTGCGCATGCTTCAGGTGATAGACATCTGAGCACACTACCAGCAAAAGTTGGTTTGAAAATACTTTCCTGTCGATATATTCTCATTCCTGCCTATATAAGGACCAGCCACGCAGACAACCGGTAGGTTCAAATGAAATTGTATTCAACATTCTGGCTTGTAGAGAACGTTACCTAAATTAAACACTGACTTTCCAGACCTTGGTGGATCTAGAAAATCACCCATCTGCTCCCCCAGGCAAGTAGTTAGTTAGTAGTGCTGAGCGATTAACATATCTTGGTTATTTTTCATTTTTTAAACAACTAATTGACCGATGTCTGTTCAATTATTTTAACTAAACTTTTAGTTTTTTTCTTAACTCAATGCTCAGTTTCTGTAGAGAAATCGGTTCAAGTCTGAACTGTGACATAGTAGGGAGTTGTAGTTTTCAACAGGCTAATATTCTACGTACTTTGGTGCTGAAAACGTGCTGATTGACTACAATAACCATTATCTATTGCGCGCCATCCTACTTTTCCGGACTGTTTGGAGCGCTGAGCTATAATAAAAACGATGTGGAGCAGACACGGAGACTAAGCGACGAGAGAGTGTGCGGTTGAGAGGGGTAGAAAGCGGTTTCTTCGTGTATTTTCAGGTAGATACCCCTTGATCTAAGTGATCGATGGTTGGTATTCAGAAGTCAAAAGTATGCCTTATTTACTTTGAATAACAACTAAAATAGTTATTTTGTCAGACAGCATAGGCAGCAGATCTATAGAGATTGATGACTTGGATTGAAATAGTCAGAGTATTTTATTGAATAAATTATGGTTGATGAGTAGTAATGGACAGTCACTTCCATTAATTGTTTATTTTATTCTGTTACAGCATTCAACCCGCATAATTCATAGTGCATTTAATGTCCCAAAGAATTATTGAAGATCATGAGTGTTTTTTAATAAAGAAAACAACTGACCTAAAAGCACGAATCGCGCAGCACTACTAGCTAGCTATGTTATAAATATCATAGCAAGCTAACAGTTTAGCTTCGAGCTAATATTCTATCATAACTATCACTGTTAACTTTCCGTTGCTAATGTCTGCTTGCTAGCTAGTGTTGGCTAGCAGCTTGTTAGTTTGCAATGGGGGTCCGCTAAGATATTAGCTTTCAAGCTGCAACAACAAACATCTCTGCCACATGACAAAATGTGTCGATTGCTGGAAATTAGCTTAAACTGACAGATTCTCTTCGATGCCAAGAGACGGCCCTTTAAAAATGTTCTTTCCCAGGGCCCAAGACTTGTTTCATCTGACCATGCACTACCGAAGTCTTAATAAAACTCATTGTAAGCTATATTTATCAAATTCAAGTTGTGTTCTGATTGAGGGAGTCCCACATGAATTTACTATCACAAAAGGGGTCCCCGGCTGCAAAAAGTTTCAGAACCCCTGGTTTACAATACAAGGAATTTGAGGGTATAATATACAGTGCCTTCAGAAAGTATTTACACCCCTTGACTTGTTCAGCATTTTGTGTTACAGCCTGAATATAAAATTAATTGAGATTTGTCACTGGCCTACACACAATACCCCATAATGTCAAAGTGGAACTATGTTTTTACATTCATTAAATGAAAAGCTGAAATGTCTTGAGTCAAGTATGGTGAAGTTATTAATTACACTTTGGCTGTTGTATCAATACACCCAGTCACTACAAAGATACAGCCGTCCTAACTCAGTTGCCGGAGAGGAAGGAAACCGCTCAGGGATTTTACCATGGTAACTTTAAAACAGAATTTAATGGCTGTGATGGGAGACAACTGAGGATGGATCAACAACATTGTAGTTAACTTCTCTGGGCTAGGTGGGACGTGACCGTCCCACAATATTCAACAGCCAGTGAAATAGCATGGCGCGAAATACAAAACAGCAAAAATCTCATAATTCCATTTTCTCAAACAATCAACTATTTTACACCATTTTAAAGATAATACTCTCGTTAATCTAACCACATTGTCCGATTTCAAAAAGGCTTTATAGCGAAAGCATCAAATTAGATTTTCTTAGGACATAAACTTCACAAGAAAATCCACACAGCCATTTTCCAAGCAAGGACATGCATCACAAAAACCAAAAGTACAGCTAAAATATTCACTAACCTTTGCTCTTCATCAGATGGCACTCATAGGACTTCGTGTTATACAATACAATGTATGTTTTGCTCGATAAAGTTCATATTTATATCCAAAAACAGCATTTTACATTGGCGCGTGATGTTCAGAAAATGTATTCCCACCAAAACTCTGGTGAATGTGCACATCAATTTACAAAAATACTCATAAACGTAGATAAAATTTAAAACAGTTATTGAAAGAATTATAGATACACTACTCCTTGACGCAACCGCTTTTGTCAGATTTCAAAATAACTTTACGGAGAAAGCACATTGTTCAATATTCTGAGTACATAGCTCATCCATCGAAGCAAGCTATACAGCTACCCGCCAAGTTCTGGCATCAACAGAACTCTGAATTAGTATTATAAATATTCTCTTATCTTTGCTGATCTTTGTTAGAATGCACTCCGAGGACTCCTACTTCCACAAGAAATGTTATTTTTGTTTGAAATACTCCATATTTATGTCCAAATACCTCCGTTTTGTTTGTGCGTTCAGATCACTATCCAAAGGCATAATGCGTGAGCGCAGTACCAGAGACGAAAAGTGAAATAGTTCCATTACCGTTCTTAGAAACATGTCAAACGTTGTTTACAATCAATCTTTAGGGTATTTTTAACGTAAAAATGCGATCATATTCCAACCGGACAATAGCGTATTCATTCCAGGAGAAAAGAGGGGCGTGCTGGCGGGATCGAGCATCACCAAGCCCTTTGTCCTCAGGCAGTCCACTCATTGACTGAGCTACTATTCTCTGCCCGGTAACAGGAGAATGATGAAAAAACTTTCTGAAGGCTGTTGACAGCCAATGGAAGCCTTAGGAAGTGCAACGTGACCCCACAGACACTGTAGTTCCGATCGGGATTCAAAAGAACTACAATTCTCAGATCTCCTTCTTCCTGGTTGGATTTTTCTCAGGTTTTTGCCTGCCATATGAGTTCTGTTATACACAGACATCATTCAAACAGTTTTAGAAACCTCCGAGTGTTTTCTATCCAAATCAGCTAATAATATGCAGATATTTGACTCTGGGCCCGAGTATTAGGCAGATTACTCTGGGCACGCTTTTCATCCGAAATCGAAAATACTGCCCCCTATACCTTGACAGGTTAATGTGGCAAAGCAATTCACTTTCTGTCCTCAATACATAGTGTTATGTTTGGGGCAAATCAAATAATATATATCTGAGTACCACTCTATATTTTCAAGCATAGTGGTGACTATCATGTTATGGGTATGCTTGTAATCATTAAGAACTGGGGAGTTTTTCAGGATAAGAAAGAAACAATGTATCTAAGCACAGGCAATATCCTAGAGGAAAACCTGATTCAGTCTGCTTTCTACCAGATGCTGGGAGATTAATTCACCTTTCAGCAGGACAATAACCTAAAACTCAAAGCCAAATCACACTGGAGTTGCTTACCAAGAAGACAGTGAATGTTCCTGAGTGGCTGAGTTAGTTTTGACTTAAATCGGCTTGAAATACTATGGCAAGACCTGAAAATGGTTTTCTAGCAATGATCAACAACCATTTAGAATTTTGAAAAGAATAATGGGCAAATATTGCACAATCCAGGTGTGGAAAGCTTTTACACGTACCGAGAAAGTCTTGCAGCTGTAATTGCTGCCAACGGTGATTTTTAACACAGGAGTCCCCTACCATTTTATATTCTTAATATAAGGCTCTGGTATCAGGGATTGAGCGAAGTGGCATTGAATGCACATAAGGGAGACTCTCATTTATGATTCACAATAAAATTACATTTTACACTATATAAGATGTCTCGGGGCATATAAGAAAATTGATTGAATGACATTGCCCGTTGCAGAAAATTGAATGTAACTGCAATGTATGGGTTGTGCACAAGGAGCAGCAGAAGCCACATCTTTGCATTATGACTCAGGGTTGCTAGATTGAAGAAAAGGGCAGAGGAATGGTAGCTGTTGGACACCGTTCCACACCACAGCAGTGGGTTGTCTGAGAGTTGCGTACCAAAGTACCATCACAACATTTTTTAAGTTAGTAAATGAGTGCTAGGAATCTTCAGCTGAGTAAATGCTTCCACGTATTGTGGACGTCAAGCATAAAATGGTTCATGGGCCTGTATAGTTTCTACCTAAGTATATTGTACTGTGTAGTTGCCCATATTTTATTTTTTGACAGTTTCGTCAGTTGGTGTACAGCATGGATTTGGGAATGGTGGATTGTCTTAATGTCACATGACAAATGTGCGGGTTAGGAGTGGGTAGCTGTGGGTAAACCTAGACCTAATTACAGGTTTGTAACTGAAAAAGGTGGCAACCTCTTGTCACAGTGAAGATCTGATGTGTTAAAGTAAAAAAAAATTAACTACGGAAAGGGTTATGGTTAATTTACAAGGATGATCTGATATGTTGGTGGTGGCCTTCATTTTTTGAATGGTGAGCTCTTGATTCAACATAATGTAAATGGATCATGAGGCTCAGCGTTGCCTGGCTAGTTAGGTATTTTCCTGAACAGCAGGGTGGAACAGTGTTTAGAAAGCAGAGCTGCCTCCCATTTGTCATACCCTTGAAAGGTCCTGCAAAACCATGGCCTCAGCGAATCCAATCAGCTGTTGGTAGTGTTTGAATGACATCGCCCTGTATTAAAGTGTCTCTTATGTGAATAAATTAGTGTTCTTCTCTGTCATGTCTCTGCTCAGTGTTTAGTTAACGTTTTTTCAGTTCTTGGGCATCACTCACTGTGCTAGCTCATCATACTTAACTTTTCTTCATAAGAATGTAATACGCAAGCCCCGGCATGCATCATCGGTTTATTCAAAACGTGTTTGACCTTATTTGTAGTGTTGCATGTTCATGGTATGCCAAGTTTGCTAATAGTGACTCTTTGCATTCCAATTTGTGAGGCCTTGCAGAGCCGGGCTGGCTGAGTCCCAGTCCAATAGGGAACACTGGGTAGTAGTAGTGATGAGGGAGTCCCAGTCCTTGTAGGTATAGGGGGTTGTGGATTGTTATTCTATACCTCAGGTGGGAGTTGGTAATGTCAGGTAACTTGAAATTCCAGTGGAACATCTTGTTTGACTGGCTCTTGTTTGACATATGTTCTAATACACCCCCACTCCTCTAAGCCATCCACTTCCTTAAAGCTGTCTTCCTCATAAAGCAAACTTTGGATGTATTTTTGTTTATTGTTAAGCAGAAGCCTCATTGAATGCTATCTGCAATATATGATTATCATTCTACTCTATTGACATAAAGTATACTAACATTAGAAATGAGCATGTGTTCAGTTTCTCTAGTTTAGCTCCTTTTATCAGCGACAATGCAATTGTGCTTTATATTTCATATGGATCCCACCTTAGAATGTAAGCCCCACCCCTGCTCCCTGATCTGTAATTAACCACATTCATTAAAAGTGTGTGTGTGTGTGCACGCCGTCTCACTGGAGCATGTTGAAGTAATACAGATGGCCATTTTGTGGTAATCCTCAATCCAAACGAACAGCGAGGGAAGCTTAGTGTGGTACGTGTAGCACGCCTGTAGAAAGAGGCAAAGTGACATTCTTTCTGTTGTGATTGTATTAGCTGTCCTGAGGCCATTGGATTATAGCTGGCTGTTTGTCGCTTGTAGTGCCATTTCAGCAATGTTGGGCCCTCATTTGCAAAGAGTTACATATGCTTGAACTGCACTTTCTTTTCTCTGTGCCTCCCTTTTCATGTCCCACAGTTAAATGCGCTGGGAGGATTCTGTGTAGTTAGCGAGCTTGTTTCAACCTTTTTCTTTACTGCTCCATATCATTGGACACCTTCCCCTCACCATGCACCACCAACACTTGTTTTGTTTAGAAATCATTTTTTATTTGTTGCCTACTGAAAGACTTCAAGAATGTATTTTCAGGCTGTAATGCTATGCAGATATGTTTTTGGCCCCTGCTATTCTGTAATGAGCCAAACCAAGAAAAGTCGCCATGCGATTGAAGGACCAATTCACGTCGGTGTGCAGCAAGTGCAAGAGACCTTCAATTACGCAGTGCGACTGGGATTAAGATAACCTGCCTTCCCCATGCTGGCTATAATTATCTTTACAAAGTAGTGTATGGCTGTGGCCAGCACGTGGCTGGTTAGAGTACTATCCCACTGTTAGTGTCTGGTCTGGAGGGGGATTGCCTTGTCAGGTTTGTACCGACATTTTAACGCCTTCCCTAAAGATTCCCGTTTAGATGAACACACATTGATTGGCCTTTGTCCAGTTGGGTTACAAACTGATTGATGATGGCAGAAGGGTTTGGTGTGAGATTTGGAGATTCCTATATTTGAAAGTATTTGAAACCTCCGATGTGGGTCATTGAAAATTAACAAAATGGACTTGTTATTTCTGCATGATTCTGCAAACAATAAGAATGACCACCCCACTTCCAATTTATTAATATGGGGAATTTGGTTGTGTGTAAAGTGTTGCCAGTACTCAACTCAATTTGCTTAATCATATTAGCAAAGGTGCAGCTAGAAGGAGTAATCCCTGGACAGGGCTTAACAGTAACTTTTTTTTGTAACTTGTCCAAAAATAGAAAAATGCTCTAACACCATTTTTACATCGTTGTATGTTACAAGGAACCACTTTACAAAATAAAATGCATTACTGTATTTTTTTACCATAGAAAAGAGAATCAGACGGTAATGTTGGCTGCACTCTCCTTATTGACGACTGCATATCTGTCTCAAAATAAAACACTGCCCCTTTAAGGCTTTCCTGAAGGATGTCTGGCCACCTTTTGGTAGCCTATAAATTACTGCAACATTAAAATGACAACCTTGTACTTTAGTATGTCTACGGTTTAAAACACTCTGGGACGACAGATCCAAAATTCATAACCACTGCAGATTAAATAAAAGTGTAAAAAAACTGAGGCAGTAACTTTTTTGTAATCTAATCAGACAGTTTTGCTTAATGTTGATCAATTTTTATTTCTTCATATTATAAGCTCTATAAAAAAGACCATTAAATAATGAAATAGTTTCAAAATGTTGGCCACCTCCGCTCAGATTCAAGGTGGGTGATGTGCAGAGTGCAACATGCACTGTCCTTCACTCTCCGGTCTTGTGACCATTTGATCTGAACGAAGTGCTTTGAGTATGTCGACAGAATCAAGCCTTCAGATGTTAATTATCCTTCATTATATTTGTCAAACATGACTGGTGTTTAGCCAATATTTATGTAATTCTCATTAAAGTTTGGCTACATTTTCTGGCGCCTCCTTCATATCAGCATCGGTTTGGACCTGAGGCTGTAGCCAATATGCATATCACATATACTTTGTCATGGAGGCATTATTATTCCAATGTTGGCCTCTGATCCAATTCTGATTTGGTGTAATTGTTTGATATTGTGATTACATTTTTTTACTTGTCATTTGGGGAAACTTAAATCTATATTATTATTGTCCAGCAAGCATTAATATCAAGCCCAGCTGGATGAACCCATGAGATTTGAGTCCAAACCAGCATACCACATAATGATACTTCACTGCCATTAACATTTTCCTTCCCCAGAACATTGTGTGAACATTTTTTAAGTTGTTACATTTGGGGACATAAGATTGATCAAATAATGCATTGTAGCCAAATGTCAGCTAAGATTTCAAAAGTGCTGTTTTACTCCACTTCTGAAGAAATGACAAAAAATGGCCTACAGTACAGTTGTTTGAAGTTCATTCCCGCCTTAGAATGTGCTACATATTGGCTGAAGCCAGTGAGTCAGGTCTCTCCATTTGGCTCAGTTCTCTGGGAAGTGGGCTGCCGGGAGCCATTTTGCCATTCTAATGCTGCATGACTCGTCACTTTTCCATGTTGTCCCTTACTTTTACCCAAACCCATGGCGCAATCTGGAAAGACTGATGATAAGAAAGGCCTCTCCCAGTAGGCCTAGTTTTACCTCTCCAACGGGTCTGTCACAACTGTGTCAGTTCATCAGTAAGAGGTGTACTCCTCGTCTGTAAAATTGTCCGTAGACAAATGGAGGGCTAATGTGGACTTTTTTCAAAGTGTGTTTCTCATGGGGTCTTGGATGTTTGAGCAATATTTCACACTTAGGCTTCCTACACATGTTAATATCGAAGATACTATATATATATATATATTAGTGATTTAAAGAATAATATATTGATTTAAAAGGTTGCATATGATTATCCTCAGTATGTTAAATCATGTGTTTTATGTAAATGTATATTTTCTCTCTGCAGTACATCTTCGGGGAGTTCAGCCCTGATGAGATCAATCAGTTCTTCGTGACTCCACGATGTTATGTTGAGGTAAGACAATGAGTTTTGAATGAAACATTTATTCACATACGTTTCCTCCAGCTTATAGCTGTTTTGACACGATATAGTCTACGGTGTTATGTGTTGGAGTGCCGGTGGCTCTTAATGTTAACCAGGTCGATCTTAAGAATGGCCTTTTGGAAGCTCATTAACACCAAAACTGCTGAGTTTATAGATTTAGTCCAGTGTGTTTATTTACTTTGTCATTGTCTAAAACACAGAAGACAATGGTTTATTGCTCATGTTCTCAGTTTAGTGAGTGTGAACAATATAAGACGGCACAAAATAACATGTTTTTATCACCTATACTGTCATCTGCCCCCCTCCAAAGTGCACATTACACAGATGTGATTCATTGATAAGCAGGAAGGCCCAGACTGACAACAGTCGTGGTCTGAGGTTAACGCTATGTTTGATTATTTACTTTAACTAGAAATTGTTTTTAATTTGTAATCTAATCTCTCTGCTCTTTGACAGCTTCCCCCCTTCAATGAGAAAGTCTCCTGCGTCAGTCAGTCTTCAGGTAAGAACGTCTACTGGATTGCTCTGATTTATTTAAGTTTGTCTTGTAGACATTCCGAACGTCATCTGCATGAGGCCGGCCAGTGCTCTCTGGGTTGACCTCACTCTTGCCCCCACATGATGTAATGGTTATGACCAAAGTCAAACATACGCCCGTCTGTGCTAGTTGGATCCAGACCTACCTGACTGAACTGCATGTAAGAGAGTGACAGTTTAAGTCTGAATTGACATTGTTTTAAGATACGATTTTACTTGTAAAAATATGTCCGAACATACCTGCAGAACAAGGATTTTGGCGCCACCAAGTTACAAAAAGTCTGTCAACCATACCCCTCCCCTGCTCATAACACTTGATTCTTACTCTGATTTGTATGAATTATTCAGGAAGTTACTGCACTCCTGCTGTGCCTTACATTACGGAGTCTATGAGACGGCAGGTTTGCGGTGAGTTTTGGGTCCGACACTCTGTGCTTATTACTTGTTGCTGAAGCACTCAAACCCAGGTCTTAAAAACTGGTGGCTTTCTAAACCTTGCCCCTATTTACTCTCATTCTTGTCCGTACGATCTGTGAGGCTTTGCATGCTTAGATGCCGTTAAATATCTCCCCTCTATTGCATTAAACACATTGGCACCGTAGCAGTGCTTTAAGTTGACTTGTGATTGATTTGTATACCCCCTCCCTCACTTAACTGGATGGATTGAGAAAACCCTTTATTGGACTTATAAGGGCATAGTAATGGTCTTATATGGAAGCTAACAATTACAGTAGGTATTTTGTTTTGCTAGGGTTTATCACTCTCAATTCATCATTATGACTCTGGAATTAAATCCTTTTGGTTAAAACACTAACAAAGGACACTCTAATCCACAGAGAAGAGCGAATCTCGACGTACTCGCTAACCATACCTTACATTCCCCCTTAGGGTTTCCGGTGGCTGGTTTGTATGGATGATCAGTCGTGTCTTATATAAACCCCGGCCGTACCATTTTCAGTGTTGGGATGATCTGAATTTACTAACGTTTTCCTCGTGTTCACCTTCAGCTGTTTCTCTCACTGCCTATCATCTTTCAATTTGAAATGTTAGCAACTTGTTAAATCTAATCGATATTGAACTTACTGTTCATTGCTTGATACTCTTTTATTTGTGTAGTACTCAAGGTCAATGTTTGATATATTCAATTGAGTTTGTGACAGTTAATAAAGTTGTAAATTGTTGTATATTTCATGATGCCAAAATTTGTTTTGAATGCCAGATATTGGCCAAGTAGTAAGTATGAATAATTGGTCACAACAGTATTTAGTGCCTTATGTTCCCAAGCTGACTGACATATCCTCCTCTGCAGGTGAAGACTACCAGCGCATTGAGTTTGGTGTGGACGAGGTGATGGACTTGGAGCCTGTGGGAGTGAAGGATCCTCTCTTCAAGGTGTCCAGCACTCTGAACCCCCAGGCTCCAGAGTTCATCCTGGGATGCCAGCCGTCTCAGAAGGCCCCGCAGACAGCCACAGCCCTCTCTCCGGCAGCAGACGTCCCAGACGGAGCACAATACAACTCACTGGACGTACCCGACGGCCCGGATGGACCTGATGGCCCAGACTCTGAGCCCTCCGCCATGGACAGCAACCAGAACTGCCAGGATGGGGACGGGGGCCCGGGCAGCCTGGGCCAGCGGGAGAGGAAGAAAAAGAAAAAGCGCCCGCCAGGATACTACAACTACTTGGAGGGCTCAGGTCCCAATAGCGGTGGCATGGGTGTGGACGGGCCTCCTGGAAAGGGGCTGGTGAATGGTCACGCTCTTAGCGGCCCTCACCTCGGGTCGCAGGACATGGTTGGTAAGGTGTTGTCAGGGGGCGGACTTTCCACCTCAGCCCCTGTTGCTACGGCGGCAGCGGCGGATGCGTCGGCTGCTGTGAATCAGAGGACTTGTGATAGCCCTGATGAATCGTCTTTGGACTTCACGAGTGGAGCCGCCTCTTTATCAGATGGTAAAGACGCGGCCTCCTCCTCCTCCTCGTCTTCTTCCTCCTCCTCTCAGAGCAGTGGGGTGGCAGAGGGAGGCAGAACTGCAGAGCAGCAGCCTGAGAACATGGCTCCAGAGAGCCCTGAACTGCTGGGCAGCGGCAGGCACAGCCCCTGCCCCACCTCCCCTCCTCCCCCCTCGGTTGCTGTGGCCAGCCCCCCTGCCACCATTGCTACTGCTACTACTGAAGAAGAGGAGGAGGCTAGGGACAGTGGGGTGGCTAATGGGCTGGCTGAGCCCCATGCTGGCATCAGTGCAGACAGACACAAGGAGGCCTCTGAGGCATTGGAGCAGCCCCAGCAGCTGTCCCCAGCTCCCTCAGTGGAGCCTGCTTCCTCCCCAGACTCTGAGGCCCAGCCGGCGGTGGCAGAGCAGCCTAAGTCGCCTGCCTCTCCGGCTGCGCCCACTGCCAACCCCCTCAAATCCTGGGCTAGCCTCTTCCACAACTCCAAGCCTCTGCCTGGAAGCCCTCAGGCCTATGTGGAGGTGAAGAACGTGGTAGAGGTAGTGGCTCCCTCCCTGGCTGCCGTGGAGCAGCATGAGAAGGCTGGGGAGGTGAAGGAGAGCCCTGTCCATGTATCAGAGGATCCCATGGCCCCTAAACTTGCAGGTAGTGTACTCACAGATAGCCCCACTGTGTGAGGAAGGAGAGGTCACAGGTTAACCCTTATGTCCTTTGGAGTGTGTTAGGGCTGTCCCTGACAACAACAAAAAATATATATATATATATATATATATATATATATATATATATATATATATATATATATATATATATATATATATATATATATATATATATATATATATAATCATGGTTGACCGAAAGTCATGTTCTTTCAACCAATCGATTGGTCTACATTTTTTAAGTTTATTTTTCCATATATAGACACCCTGTGTGTTTTAATAAACTCAATGCATATATAGTTAATTTTATCTGATGCTTTAAGCTCACTGTTTGATTAAATAAGACACAAATGACTCAAGGGAGCCAGAAGACAAAAATCTTAACCTGTCCCGAACATCCTCCCGCTCCTACTGGCTTTTGCAGATTTTGCCATTACTGTCCTGAAGTTGCCAGCAATGGGCTACGTAAGGAGTCGGCAACCTTTCTCATGTGGAATGCCAATTTATTTTTGTGGAACAGTTTCATTTAATTTATAACAATATGTTCGGATCTCAAAATCATTGTCATGTGGTTAATCAAAAATCTAAATGTAAATGATGCAAACCTAAAAGTAACTATGTAGAAATAGCCTATAAAGCCAACAAATGAAAACAATGCATCCAACAGGTAGAAAATATCCTGATTTTAAATCACATTGGCTACGCATGGGTTGTCTGTAACGAACTTGAAATGTTGTATCAGCTATTAACTTGAGTCCAGCCTGAAGCTCCTTGCAAAATTGTATAAAATATTCTGGGCCCTCAGTTTCCCGTGCCAGTGAACTCTGGACACACAGCTGTAGGCTATTTGTGCTAGGGATAAGAAGTAATCAGGTAGGCCTATTTTATGACGGATCAGAGCATGACATTTATAATTTTTAAAATGCATTGAGGAATCATTGTCAATCTCAATGGATGTAAAAACAGACTCTGTTTGCTTGCTGTTTGAGGTGAAGAAAACATTACTTTGAGAAGCTTCACGACTCATTAGTGGTGGTGCGTTAAGATGATCAGAAATACTATCAGATCCCCAAATGGGCACATTTATATTCCTACATTTACGCACAGGCCAGGTAGCCTATAGGCCTACTTCTATGCGTAATCAGGTGCACATCCTTACTCAACATTGACAGGAGCGCTCCAAACAAAAGACAATGACTAAATTGACAACCCGTAAATGGAATGAAGTAAACCAAAACTTGTTTCTCACAGGTGTAGCATAGGTTGTGCGCTCGGCAAATAACCTGTCCGCTCTGACAGTGAAAACGGTTAAAGACCGGAATAATAATAATATTGCATGCATTAAGACTTTACTGTAACCAAACAAACATTATAGATTAGAAATGATAGGAATTAGCCGTGTGTACTACTGGTGATATATGTAATGGGGAACTGATTGACACTAACAATCAAAAGCAAACAATACACACAATGAAGTTAGGAAACAATGAATGTGCAGAAATTAGCGGGAGAGTGCATTATGGAGAGAGACGTGCATTGTGCAGCCACACTCGCCGCCTTGGACTGTGCCATCCCCGCGGCCTCCGCAATGGATTAGTTCACTGTGATGGCCGCCAATATATTTGCAACTGCTCGACTAAAACAAATCTCGGTTGACCAACCAATTGACCAGTCGAGTAATTGTGGTCAGCCCTAGAGTGTGTTGACAAAATTATACCCATTGATTATTATAATAGTGATTAATTTGTGCACATTAAATGTTCTGTATGCATGTGCTGAAGTTCAGCCTACCATCCACTTGGTGTCAACATTGGGACATTTAGTTAGACTGATACAGATGAGCACCAGGTGGTGCTAACACTCAATGCTTGGTAAGGCCCTGATTGCTATGACACATCTCCATGACATGCTTTACCTCACCACCCTGTTTTCCCCAATAATGCCCCAATGAATGGAGCTGGGGAATGAATGTCAGGCCATGTGAGCCCAGGGAGACTCCCATGTAGCCAACTGCCCTTGCTGGTGTCAAAGAGAGTCATTGTATATAGCAGTAATACTAATACATGTTGAAGGCCTCTATTCCGGACTGCATTCATGAGAATACAGGCAGAGGGTGGGCTAAAGCTACTGCTTTACCAATAATGTATGAGCAGCACTAATTATGTCCATTACCATGACATCAACCTTATGGATTTTCAGATGCAGTAGACTAGAGCAGGATAGAGCTCTGACCTCACCCCTTTCTCCTAACACACACACAGAATATAAAAGAAAATTGCAAGGCTGCATAATGAGTTGATCTTGTAAGCTGCCTAATTAAATTGGATATGTAGGATCATATCCTGGTTACTCACTTCCCAACATCAGCCTCCAGGTGTTGGGACTACACAGGGTACACTGGTGGTTTTAAACAGCCTGTGACAGGGAGGATTGCCATGTCTGGGTAATGTGTGGTTGTCTTGATGGGATTATTTATTGTCTCACTCAGTGCTATGACCCTGGGGTTCCTCAGGCCTCATGGATATAGTCCTGTGTCTGGAGGAAATATACAGACAGGCCTTATCTCAGTGGGTTACTTAAGCCTCCTTGTAAATTGTGGTTGACGCTGCATTTTTGTCATCCTTTTAGTAAACTGGGATTTTTCATCTATTCGGCACCCTTATGAAGTATTTATGAGAGAGAGGGGTTCTGGGCAGCCTAATGTGCTTCTGTCTAGATAAACCTGATGATTTCCTGTGCTCTACGGCTGTAAATAATTCAACCAGGCTCCACGTGGTTTCCTTCACCGTCCAGTAGAAAGGCTTATTTTGTACCCACAATACAGTGCTCAGACTTTCACACTCCTGTCAGGAAATGAACACAAAGCTATTTATAGGACCCTGGTGTCACCGCTACCACGTCTCATTTTGATTTCCAAACCAGTATACTATCTCATCTCTGGACTGGATTTTATCTGGAGTGTGCATTTACTGTTTAGCCAAACTATATTTCTCTTCTCCTGGAATGACCGTTTCACTTTTAGCAAACCTGTTATCTAAAAAAAAAACATGTTTCTATAATTTGGAAGTTGTTCATAATATGCTATGTACGTAGGCGAAACTATCAAAAGAAATTGCTGGTATTTTTACCCTTTTGTTTTCCCGTTGTGATTATGTGCTATTGTTTTATGATACTTTCTATGTTGTAATGTCTGTCCACGTTACCATGGAAGCTGTGTTGCTAGTGACAGTCTCCCTTCCTAGGCGTGGCACAGTATCTCCTTGTTCTGACAAACCAGCCTTGTGTACCACTGTCATGATGTAGAGTTGGAAGAAGGGACACAGTCTATATAGCACAGTATGGAGTAAATGGATATTTTTTTTTGCCTGAGGGTTACAAACTAACTTCTATTTTAACTTTTTGTTTGATTTAGTAAGGGATGTGTGTTCAAAATCATGTGTACTTGTTTGAATCCCCAGAACTAATTCAGAATGTGAAGTTGATACACAAACCGGTGTCTTTGCAACCAAGAGGACTGATCAACAGGGGAAACTGGTGCTATATCAACGCTGTATCCTTTTCTCAGCTGCATGCGAAATGCTTGAATCACACCATGTCAAAAACAAAGTTACATTAAATGACTGTATTTAGTGTTCCAATGAGGTGATTTTACCCTTGACTGCTACCCCCAAGACATTGCAGGCCCTGATTGCTTGCCCCCCCATGTATCACCTGTTGAAGTCCATTCCCCTGTTCAATGACACCCAGAGACCCTGTACTTCCACACCCATGATGGACAACTTGTAAGTAGCCTCTCTCCCTGGGAGCTGACTGGCTGTTTTTAAAAGGGAAATCTCACAATCAATGGAGGTCTTGTTTGTGTGCAAATAAGCAGCGATGACAAATTCCTGCCTGAGCTAAATTGGTGAAACTGTGTTAAGGGTATTGAGAGTAGGTGTTAAATGTGTGCTCACTGCATTGGGTTGGGTGTGTACTTCCTTTGCTAATTACAACTCCCTGACCTTGTTCCTCCCCCCACTCCCTCCAGTGTAAGGCTTGTCAATGAGTTCAGCAATATGCCTGTGCCATCCAAAGCCAAGCAGCAAGGTAAGCTGTCTGTCAGCATCTTCTAAAAGAGCTAGAGTTTCTTTTATTTCCTGTTGATGTTAATTTGATGTGTTCCTTGTTGCTTTTTCCGTAGCTGCTGGCGAGAAGATGATAAAAGACATTCGACCAGGTGCTCCTTTTGAACCCAACTACATCTACAGACTCCTCACCCTCATCAAGTCGAGTCTCTCAGAGAAGGTAAAGCCATTGGAAATCCAGTGTATTGATTTCATTTGAACGTTTTAGAGATGAATATCGTAACTATCTTTTTTTTATGTCTGCTTGTTGTCATGTTTTCCTTTGCTCCCATTTACACACACACACCAAGCCCCTCCCCCTGCCACTCACAACAACAACAAAGATGAGAGATCACTTCTTCCTCTCTTGACAAGCGGCTTCAACTTGCCATTTGCATTTGTCGTTTGGTCCAACAGAATGGGTCATATGGACACTGAAACACATTATTTTACTGTAATAGAGGAAGTTAACCTTTCTAACGATTCCCTTTTTATGTCTCAACTCAAGTTGCTCGCAGAGCGGACACTACTAAAACAGGAGTATCAATGAACATTGGTTCTGGAAAATGAATGCTCAGCATTTTAGCCAAAGACTGTTGTCTATTCTGTGTTTTATAAATGTGCAATAAGCATAAAACACAATTTACATAAGGAATTCTAATGCTGAGAAATAAGGTAGGCTGCATGATTTCAACATCTGAACCAAGTGGACAGGCTAGCATGCTTTTCAGAGAGCTGGAGACACAGAATGGTGTGTTCATAACAATTGAACTGTTATACCTTGTTAGCTAGCAAATAGGCCCAAGTTGGTTAAACTTGAAATCTAAAGATTAGCTGGCTACTCACTAGCGCTTGTGCTTGACTGATTGAGACGTGTTAATTTTCTATAATGCTTGCTACAAGTTAGTCATTATTAGTGAATGTGCATTATACATGATTCTGGTTACATTTGTAACAAAAAGGTTATTTTCATAGACTTAAAATCCAGATCAGTAATTATTGCAAAAAAAGCAGGTCAAACTATTTTGATAAAATAATGAATTAGTGGGTCTTATGCTTGTGGAAGGCTTATATATTTAGCGTAGGTATAGTTTCACAAGCCCTAAATTAGATTATTGCTGACTGTTTGAAATGCAGTGTATTTGACCTTTAATTGTACAACAAAGCGTATGAAGGGAAAACATATTAACATGTATATCTTGAATTGCCGAGTTTTAAATAATAATCAAGAGGTGATTCTTTTTTTTAGGCCGTATCGCCCGGCCCTACTATCAATAACATCAATAAACTATTTTTTCTTTACGTTTCAGCCGGGTTTTATTTAGAATGTTGAACCATCCAGACATTCCACACTTTCAGGTGTTCAGGGACTTGGAGCAAATAAACTGAAACACGTTGTATCACCTGTTTCCTGACACTGATTTTATGTAAAATTCCACATCCTCATCAGTACACTTGAGTCTATGCACCAGAGACGTTCAGTCTGTACCTGTCTGATGGTACAGTACATGGATACATGTACAAATATCCATCTGGTGCATGAGATTTGCTGACTCATTACTAATTTCAGAACCAGATAAGGTACAATTAAAAAAAGCTATTCCAAATGGAATGAGGTAGTTAGGGACTGCCTGAGTCAGGAGCTATCTGGTTTAGATTGTGTCTCACCTGTGCCATGTGCACACTGATGTCCTGTCCTGAAGCTCAGTAACAGTGGACAGGGCCTGTGTCTGCTGAGTCTGTGATGTTACATTAGAGCGCAGGCTCTCTTGGCACCGTGGTCTCATTAGTGCTGATGGTTGTGCGTTCTCTGTCAGGGTCGACAGGAGGATGCGGAGGAGTACCTGGGCTTCACCCTCAACGGACTGCATGAGGAGATGCTGGCTTTGAAGAAGCTAATCTCCCCTCAGGAAGAGAGTAAGTAGTGCCGTGGTCTAAATCTGATGCATGAGGTCATACGATTATCTGTTAACACGTGCTCTCTGCTTATGAACTGAACTGATCTAGTCCCTGTTCATTTCACATCATTTCCTTTATGTTCTTTGGCCTCACTGCTGAAGGTGGATCTGCTCTATGATTGCCATTGACTGTGGTTCTAAATCAGTTGTCTCTTCTCCTGTCTTGATCAGAAGCCCCCACACCCAACGGCCCAGAGTCCCAGTCAGGTGTGGATGATGATGCTGCTGATAAGGAGGAGGGGAGCGAGGACGAATGGGAGCAAGTGGGCCCCCGAAACAAGACCTCCATTACCCGTCAAGCTGACTTTGTCCGCACCCCTATCACTGACATATTCGGAGGGCACATCCGGTAGGGTAACACCGATGACTTGTGTTGACTTGTGATGTGTCAGGAAACTCACTTATAGTTTCTTTACATGCGCGGTGTTGCTTATTATGGAAACTTAATGTTGTTCATGACGATATAGTCAAGTCAATGTTTTGGTGGACCCAAAGCCTTTACTACTATTTCCTTTGATGATAAGCATGAGGCTTGGAAAGACACCCTGACTTTTCCCAAATGAAGCCAGAGTGATGGTCAGCTGCTGAGTGTTTCTCCCTGCCCAGAGCTTATTTTTCTTAAAGCCCAGCAGCAGAACTGTGGCACCAGTGGTGTCCTTGCCCTTCCTTTTATTGGCTGTGGCGCAGGTGCCTGGTATGACATGAGAACTGAGAGAGTATAGTGCCATCTTTATCTGGACCCTCTTGGGCTGGTTGCCCTGGCACTGCCTCTGGCCCCCAGCTCCAACCTCAGTTGAGAATGCCATCCCAAACAGGCCTGCCACCAGCTGGCTCTGGACTTTCTCTGCTCCAGAAGTTCTCTTTAAAATAACAGCCATTGTGGCCCGGCCTGTGGTCGGTGGCCTGGACAGCCAGGCGTGGGGGGCACACTCTCGCAAAGAAAGAATCACAAAACAACTTTGAAAGTGTAGGACCTATGAGGGTGTGACTGGGCCAAATGACATGCTCTCTGAGGTTTTTCTCTCTGAGGTTCTGTTATGGCACACGCCTGGTCTGACTGGTTTACAGATCACTTCAGAGGATTATTTTTCTCTGAATCAGTAGTAAATGGAACATAAGGGCAGACCTTCAGGAAGGTCTGGGTTGAACTATGCATACCCACAGAGTTCAGCTACAGTCACGTTTTCAGCCACTCGAGTCAGGGTAATTGGTTTGGCTGAGGGGAATCATTGGAGCTGGTTTCAAATTATTATCACCGTTTACAGAGATTAGCATGACCTTTTCACTCATATGGCTGTCAGAGGGTTATGAATGTTGGTGTTGTTTTTGCCATTTGAACATTTTGGATCAGTTTCTGCCACAAAGAGGAGAATTTGAGGAAGGGGAGGAGATGATTCATGAAGGTGTAGTTTGGAGAGACGTGTAGAGAGACTCAGTACTATGACCCATCCACTTTCCACACTTTCCTTCAAAGCTGTGATGCTGTTTTCTGAGGTGAAGATGTCGTTGAGAGACACTCAAAACCCATTACTGTATTTCATTGTCTGAAGTGGGATATATTTGTCTTTCTGTGCTATGCAGGTCGGTGGTGTACCAGCAGAACTCTAAGGAGTCAGCCACCCTGCAGCCCTTCTTCACCCTGCAGCTGGACATCCAGTCAGAGAAGATCCGCACCGTTCAGGAGGCCCTGGAGACCCTGGTGGCACGGGAGTCAGTTCAGGGCTACACCACTAAAACCAAGCAGGAGGTAAGGGTCTTACACACAGTACACCTATGCTAATACTAAACCAGTACAAGGCTTGGATGAGTTTGCATATCGGTCATTCTGATTTCATGCTCAATCGCTTGGTTTTTCCCCCCACGTGCAATTAGATGAAGTATGTTGATCCAAACTTGAATGCTGCTTTGAAAACCTCAATTGATTTCCATTGTTTTTCTTCTGCAATCCGAAAAACAAGGATGTGGGAATGTTGGCAGTTAAAAGTAAAAAAATGTAGTGTTTAGACAATGAGGATATTTGTTACTGTGGTGTCTCGTTTCTTTCAACGGGAGTATTTGGGATGCTCAGCAGCACTCTCTAGTACACAATGCACTCTCCCCTTGATGGGCCCCTTCTAATGGGCTGAAGTGGTCAGACTCTGACAGATCGTCTTCCCATTGGCCTGGTTTCTCTTAATATACTGAGGGCGGTGTTGTGCGTGTGGACTCTGAAGCATTGTTTATGCTTCATGTCCTCTCTGACTTCGCTGCCTGGTGAAAACACATTGCTTTAAAGCCGCAGTATAAGAAGACACATGTGCCTTGCCTGCTTCCTCTGTATGGAGACAAAACTGGTGAGGGCAACATCTGTTGGACAGCTGTAGTCGGGGCCTCAACATTGTGTTGTTTACCAACCTCATCAGCTTTTATTTTACAAGACAGTTGTTACAGTACCTTGATATCGTTTTAGAAGTAGCTGGTAGTTGGGTTCACTGTCTGCTTCTGACAGTGAAGGTATAAAGCCCCAGTGATTCACAAGTGACTAGATCAAAGCTCACAGCAGGCTCTAGTGTAGGCCTGTGTGACAGTGTGTGCTGGTTTTGTTCAGTCTAATCCCTGGGTAAATTGGGAGATCCTGTTCTGGTTTATATTAGCTGTTTGATGTGGTGCCACTGTGTCAAATCGTCCCCTGGCTCAGTTTGATAATCTCTCCTGTGTTTGCAGATTGAGATCAGCCGGAGAGTGACCCTAGAGGAGCTCCCTCCAGTGCTGGTGCTCCACCTCAAGAGATTTGTCTTTGAGAAGACTGGAGGCTGTCAGAAACTGATCAAGAACATTGATTACCCTGTAGACCTGGAGATCAGCAAAGGTACGTGAATCACTGAAAAGCTTCCACAAACCATTGGGTGAAGTCCCCACTTAAAACACATGCCCCAATTATTGAATTAACTCTTATTGAATGTGTGTTAAGCACTCTGAACCCTGGGTGAGAAAGGCAATCATTCATAACACACTTCTCACACAGTCAGCATCTGATCATATTCCAGTACAGACGAGTCTTTCCACAGTCTGGGTCCTAGTTAGACACACACAGGTGTAGCTCACTTGTCTGACATCACTTAAACGAGGGTGCCTGCAAAATGCTGGGAGGTCACCATCAGCAGCAGGGAGAGATGATTTGTGGGTTGACCTCATACATTAAAGGCCTCCTCATCCAGCCCCAACACCCAACCTCACACAGCTTTACAACTGAGCTGGCCAGCCAGCCTGCCTATGTTTACTGCTCTGCCCAGCCTACTACTCTACAAGCCCTGAACCAACAGCACACAGAGGAAATATTTAGAGACCCCACACACACACACACACACACACACACACACACACACACACACACAAAAACGCCATTTTAGATTTCCTCTGCCAAGTAGGTCAACATGTCCATAATATCTGAGGGAGTCTCTGTATTCATCTCTCCCATGTGGGGTTTCTGTAACTAGTCCTAAAGGCACGTCTTCCAAATCCCCACAGACATAGTCCCAGCAGCTTGAGGATATTAGTACTGTAGCTTTACAGAATAAGCATCAGGATGTGGAGAGAATCCCTGGCTCTTTCCAATGTAAAAACTGGGTCCAGTGTGTTGGGTCTCCTGCGGTGTATAAATTATAAAAAGTTGGCTACATTTTATTTTCGTTTGACATGAGCGGCAGCCTGCAAGCATTTTGCGTACGATTTACCAAATGCTACACTGGTGTATTTTTATAGCCACCTTTATTTAGACGGGCTGGCTTTCATGGCACACAGACCCAAATAACTATAATTGATGATGCTATGAGGGATATCTTACACGTTTTGTTTCTCTCTGTGATGTGGCTGTACTTGATTAATTTGTCTCTCCTTAGATCTCCTCTCTTCAGGGGTGCGGAGCAAAATATTCAAAGGCCAAAGAACCTACAGGCTCTTTGCAGGTATGTACTGTATATACCGATTTATGATCAACTACACACATCTCCTTCTACACCCACAGTATCACACAAACGGTCACGATCATTCAATTATATGCAGTAATAGGGCATTGGCCCTATGCTACAGGCAACAACATATATAGTCAAGCATAAGATGTATTCAAACATTAAGTTCAATCGTTCATAGGATTCTCCTTCGATGTGTTCAGACTCGCACTGAGGTTTCCTTTAGAGGAAAACCCATTTATGATTTTTGAACACTGATACCGATTATTGGAGGACCAAAAAAGCAAATACCGATTAATCGGACGATTTGTGTGTGTATACAGTTGAAGTCGGAAGTTTACATACACTTAGGTTGGAGTAATTAAAACTTGTTTTTCAACCACTCCACAAACTTCTTGTTAACCTGTCTGGGCTAGCGTCCCACCCTAGTCAACAGCCAGTGGAATCGCGTCGCGCGAATTACAAATACCTCAAAAATGCTATAACTTCAATTTCTCAAACATATGACTATTTTACACCATTTTAAAGACAACTCTCGTTAATCTAACCACATTGTCCGATTTCAAAAAGGCTTTACAGCGAAAGCAAAACATTAGATTATGTCAGGAGACTACCCTGCCAAAAATAATCACACAGCCATTTTCAAACCAAGCATATATGTCACAAAAACCAAAACCACAGCTAAATGCAGCACTAACCTTTGATCTTCATCAGATGACACTCCTAGGACATTATGTTATACAATACATGCATGTTTTGTTCAATCAAGTTCATATTTATATCAAAAACCAGCTTTTTACATTAGCATGTGATGTTCAGAACTAGCATAACCACCGAAAACTTCCGGTGAATTTACTAAATTACTCATGATAAACGTTGACAAAATACATAACAATTATTTTAAGAATTATAGATACAGAACTCATTTATGCAATCGCGGTGTCAGATTTTAAAATAGCTTTTCAGCGAAAGCACATTTTGCAATATTCTGAGTACATAGCTCGGCCATCACGGCTAGCTATTTTGACACCCACCAACTTTGGGGCTCACTAAACTCAGAATTACTATTAGAAAAATTGGATTACCTTTGCTGTTCTTCATCAGAATGCACTCCCAGGACTTCTACTTCAACATCAAATGTTGTTTTGGTTCCAAATAATCCATCATTATATTCAAATAGCTCCGTTTTGTTTGTGCGTTCAGGTCACTATCTGAAGGGTGACGCGCGAGCGCATTTCCTGACAAAAAAATCGAAATATTCCATTACCGTACTTAGAAGCATGTCAAACGCTGTTTAAAATCAATTTTTATGCTGTTTTTCTCGTAAAATAGTGATAATATTCCAACTGGGAAACGTTGTATTCATTCAAAGGCTGAAAGAAAAAAAAGGGAGTAGTCTCGTGAACGCGCATCTCAGTCTCACTGTCCCCAGGCTGACTACTTACAAACTCTCCTGCTGTTCTTTGCCCAGAGACAGCAGACACCCCATTCCACTTTCTGGCGGCTTTAGAGAGCCAATGGAAGCTGTAGAAAATGTCACGTTACAGCACAGATGCTGTATTTTCGATAGAGATGCAACAGAAGGACAACAAATTGTCAGACAGGGCACTTCCTGTATGGAATCTTCTCAGGTTTTGGCCTGCCATATGAGTTCTGTTATACTCACAGACACCATTCAAACAGTTTTAGAAACTTTAGTGTTTTCTATCCAAATCTACTAATTATATGAATATTCTCGTTTCTGGGCAAGAGTAGTAACCAGTTTAAATCGGGTAAATTTTTTTATCCGGCCGTGCAAATACTGCCCCCTAGCCCCAACAGGTTAACCTCTTACATCTAGACGTTCCGCTAGCGCCAATATCCAATGATGGGCGTGGCGCGAAATACAAATTCCTCTAAAATCCGAAAACTTCCATTTTTCAAACATATGACTATTTTACAGCATTTTAAAGACAAGACTCTCGTTAATCTAACCACACTGTCCGATTTCAAAAAGGCTTTACAACGAAAGCAAAACATTAGATTATGTCAGCAGACTACCCAGCCAGAAATAATCAGACACCCATTTTTCAAGCTAGCATATAATGTCACAAAAAACAAAACCACAGCTAAATGCAGCACTAACCTTTGATGATCTTCATCAAATCAAATGTATTTTTATATAGCCCTTCGTACATCAGCTGATATTCTCAAAGTGCTGTACAGAAACCCAGCCTAAAACCCCAAACAGCAAGCAAAGCATGTGAAAGAAGCACGGTGGCTAGGAAAAACTCCCTAGGAAAAACTCCCTAGAAAGGCCAAAAACCTAGGAAGAAACCTAGAGAGGAACCAGGCTATGAGGGGTGGCCAGTCCTCTTCTGGCTGTGCAGGGTGGATATTATAACAGAACATGGACAAAATGTTAAAATGTTCATAAATGACCAGCATGGTCAAATAATAATAATCATAGTAGTTGTCGAGGGTGCAACAAGCACGTCCGGTGAACAGGTCAGGGTTCCATAGCCGCAGGCAGAACAGTTGAAACTGGAGCAGCAGCACGGCCAGGTGGACTGGGGACAGCAAGGAGTCATCATACCAGGTAGTCCTGAGGCATGGTCCTAGGGCTCAGGTCCTCCGAGAGAAAGACAGAAAGAGAGAATTAGAGAGAGCATATTTAAATACACACAGGACACCGGATAAGACAAGAGAAATACTCCAGATGTAACAGACTGACCCTAGCCCCCCGACACATAAACTACTGCAGCATAAATACTGGAGGCTGAGACAGGAGGGATCAGAAGACACTGTGGCCCCATCCGATGATACCCCCGGACAGGGCCAAACAGGCAGGATATAACCCCACCCACTTTGCCAAAGCACAGCCCCCACACCACTAGAGGGATGTCTCCAACCACCAACTTACCGTCCTAAGACAAGGCCGAGTTGTCATCAGATGACAACCCTAGGACATTGTTATACAATGCATGCATGTTTTGTTCAATCAAGTTCATATTTATATCAAAAACCAGCTTTTTTACATTAGCATGTGACGTTCAGAACTAGCATACCCCCCGCAAACATCCGGTGAATTTACTAAATTACTCACGATAAACGTTCACAAAAAACATAACAATTATTTTAAGAATTATAGATACAGAACTCCTCTATGCACTCGATATGTCCGATTTTAAAATAGCTTTTCGGTGAAAGCACATTTTGCAATATTCTCAGTAGATAGCCCAGCCATCACGGCTAGCCATTTAGACACCGACCAAGTTTAGCCCTGATCAAACTCCGATTTACTATTACAAAAGTTTCATTACCTTTGTTGTCTTCGTCAGAATGCACTCCCAGGACTGCTACTTCAATAACAAATGTTGGTTTGGTCCAAAATAATCCATCGTTATATCCAAATTGCGGCGTTTTGTTCGTGCGTTCCAAGACACTATCCGAAATGGTAAATCAGGGTCGCGAGCATGGCGCAATTCGTGACAAAAGATTTCTAAATATTCCATTACCGTACTTCGAAGCATGTCAACCGCTGTTTAAAATCCATTTTTATGCAATTTTTCTCGTAAAAAAGCGATAATATTCCGAACGGGAATCTCCGTTTAGCTAAACAGAGGAAAGTAAACAAAGCTTTCGGTCGACGCGGGCACGAGCCTGAGTCTCACAGTACTGTAACCAGCCACTATCCAAACGCGCTACTTTGTTTCAGCCAGAGCCTGCAAAGCCACGTTTCAGCATTTTGCCGCCTTCTGAGAGTCCATGTGAGCCGTAGAAAGTGTCACGTAAGAGCAGAGATCCCCTGTAATTGATAGAGATAATCAACAAGGCCAAGAAATGGTCAGACAGGGTACTTCCTGTACATAATCTTCTCAGGTTTTGGCCTGCCAAATGAGTTCTGTTATACTCAGACACCATTCAAACAGTTTTAGAAACTTTGGAGTGTTTTCTATCCAAAGCTAATAATTATATGCATATTCTAGTTTCTGGGCAGGAGTACTAATCAGATTAAATCGGGTACGTTTTTTTATCCGTCCGTGAAAATACTGCCCCCTAGCCATAACAGGTTAACAAACTATAGATTTGGCCAGTTAGTTAGGACATCTACTTTGTGCATGACACAAGTAATTTTTCCAACAATTGTTTGCAGACAGATTATTTCACTTATAATTCGCTGTATCACAATTCCAGTGGGTCAGAAGTTTACATACACTAAGTTGACTGTGCCTTTAAACAGCTTGGAAAGTTCCAGAAAATGATGTCATGGCTTTAGGAGCTTCTGCTTCTGCTAATTGACATCATTTGAGTCAATTGGATGTGTATTTGTGGATGTATTTCAAGGCCTACGTTCAAACTCAGTGCCTATTTGCTTGACATCATGGGAAAATCAAAAGAAATCAGCCAAGACCTCAGGAAAAAAAATTTGTAGCCCTCCACATGTCTGGTTCATCATTTGGAGCAATTTCCAAATGCATGAAGGTACCACGTTCATCTGTAAAAGCAATAGTACGCAAGTATAAACACCATGGTACCGCTCAGGAAAGAGACTCATTCTGTCTCCGAGAGATGAACGTACTTTGGTGCGAAAAGTGCAAATCAATCCCAGAACAGCAGCAAAGGACCTTATGCAGATGCTGGAGGAAACGGGTACAAAGTATCTATATCCACAGTGAAACGAGTCCTATATTGACATAACCTGAAAGGCTGCTCAGCAAGGAAGCTGCTCCAAAACCGCCATAAAAACTCCAGACTACGGTTTGCAACTACACATGGGGACAAAGATTGTACCTTTTTGGAGAAATGTCCTCTGGTCTGATGAAACAAAAATGGAACTGTTTGGTCATAATGACCATCGTTATGTTTGGAGGAAAGGGGGGGAGGCTTGCAAGCTGAAGAACCACATCCCAACCGTGAAGCACGTGGGTGGCAGCATCAAGACATCAGTCAGAAAGTTACAGCTTGGTCGCAAATGGGTCTTCCAAATGGACAATGACCCCAAGCATGTTTCCAAAGTTGTGGCAAAATGGCTTAAGGACAACAAAGTCAAGGTATTGGTGTGGCCATCACAAAGCCCTGACCTCAATCTATAGAACATTTGTGGGCAGAACTGAAAATGCGTGTGAGCAAGGAGACCAACAAACCTGACTCAGTTACACCAGCTCTGTCAGGAGCAATGGACCAAAATTCACCCAACTTATTGTGGGAAGCTTGTGGAAGGCTACCTGAAACGTTTGACCCAAGTTAAACAATTTAAAAGCAATGCTACCAAATACTAATTGAGTGTATGTAAACTTCTGACCCACTGGGAATGTGATGACAGAAATAAAAGCTGAAATAAATCATTCCCTCTACTATTATTCTGACATTTCACATTCTTAAAATAAAGTGCTGATCCTAACTGACCTATGACAGGGAATTTTTACTAGGATTAAATGTCAGGAATTGTGAAGAACTGGGTTTAAATGTATTTGGCTAAGGTGTATGTAAACTTCCGACTTCAAGTGTGTGTGTGTGTGTGTGTGTGTGTGTGTGTGTGTGTGTGTGTGTGTGTGTGTGTGTGTGTGTGTGTGTGTGTGGGGGAGTAATGACAACAATACTGAATGAACAATGAACACTTATCTTAATATAATACATAAATAAAAAAATGAAACATGTTCAATTTGGTTTAAATAATGCAAAAACACAGTGTTGGAGAAGAAAGTAAAAGTGCAATATGTGCCATGTAAAAAAGCTAACGTTTAAGTTCCTTGCTCAGAACATGAGAACATATGAAAGCTGGTTGTTCCTTTTAACATGAGTCTTCAATATTCCCAATTTATTCGTTTTAGGTTGTACTTATTATAGGAATTATGATTAGTTGACTATTTCTCTCTATACCATTTGTGTTTCATATACCTTTGACTATTGGATGTTCTTATAGGCACTTTAGTTTTGTCAGCCTAATCTCGGGAATTGATTGTGCTATGCTTCAAGCATTGCTAAGAGCTGCTGGCAAAACGCAGTAAAGTGCTGTTTGTTTGAATGAATGCTTACGAGCCTGCTGCTGCCTACCACCGCTCAGTCAGACTGCTCTATCAAATCATAGACTTAATTATAATATAATAAACACAGAAATATGAGCCTTTGGTCATTTAATATGGTCAAATCCAGAAACTATAATTTCAAAAACAAAACATTTATTCTTTCAGTGAAATATGGAACCGTTCTGTATTTTATCGAATGGGTGGCATCCCTAAGTCTAAATATTGCTGTTACATTGCACAACCTTCAATGTTATAATTATATGAAATTCTGGAAAATTAATTACGGTCATTGTTAGGAAGAAATGGTCTTCACACAGTTCGCAACGATATATACACTTCTGTGTATTGATTTTAAGAAAGGCATTGATGTTTATGGTTAGGTACATTTGTGCAACGATTGGGCTTTTTTTGCGAATGCGCATTTGTTAAATCACTCGTTTGGCGAAGTTGAAGTAGGCTGTTATTCGATGATGAATTAACAGGCACCGCATTGATTATATGCAACGCAGGACAAGCTAATTAACTACACATGGTTGATGATATTACCAGGTTAACTTGTGATTATTTTTAGATTGTTTTTTATAAGATACGTTTAATGCTAGCTAGCAACTTACTTTGGCTCCTTGCAGCCACAGGTCCTTTTGATGCTGCACTCGCGTAACAGGTGGTCAGCCTGCCACGCAGTCTCCTCGTGGATTGCAATGTAATCGGCCATAGTCGATAATCAAATGACCGATTTATGAAAACTTGAAATCGGCCCTAATTAATCGGTCGATCTCTAGTTTCCTTTCATACTCTGTTTACTCCACATGCTGTCTCAGTGACTGATAAAATTGATACTCTTGAGTTGAGCTACCTTGGAAGGCTCGCTTCGGCAACTGTGTTTTTGATAAGAAGCAGATTGAACTTCTCAGAGCCATGACTTTGCTCTTGGAACAATTTTTTGTTTTGGACAAATCTGAATTGACAAATCTGAATTCACCCGTCGGTAAGCCTCACCGCAGAATTTTCAGCAGCCAATCGCAGCCCTCCAGTGGAAAGCAATTGTTGTCAAATCCGACTCCTCGGACAAGTTCACGCTTAAATCTCATGAAACCAGTGAGTGCTATAGCAAAAATAGTTTTCATTTATTTTTTTAATAAAATGGCTAAATAATAGAACAGTGCACCAGTAATACTTGGTACTGTGATTCCTGAAATACAGAGCCTATTTTTCAAATCTGAAATTATTCTTTTGTTACATTGTTTGCTAGCTCAGCTGGTTGGGTAGCTGTCTCATTGACCACCAAACGTTGCTAATGCTAGCTAGCTAGGCACTTAATGTATGTTAGTTAGCAATGTTATGAATCTGCTGTTGACATCAGGATAAGATTTGAAATCACTAGTTGGCTCCAAAAGTGGTTATAGCTTTGACTGCATGCTGACTGTGAATTCAGAGCCATTTAGTGGCTAGCTAAACTACAAATATAATTTTACCAGGTTCCTGTGAAGAAATTGTAATGACAGTCCACCACAACATAGAGTTTCCTGACTAGCAAGGGGTAGTCTGTTTTTTAAATTTCATTGTGTATTAGAAACACAGTTTGAGATCATTGTGAGGGGATTTCACCAGTGGTTTAATGGGGAATTGGGCTTCCTGAGAAAATGTTATCCGAGGTTGCAACAGTAACCAAGGGGCGCGGGGCTTAGCGACGGGTCAAATCATATGTAGAAACTTTTAGTGGGTGCAAAATGCTGTTTCTGCAAACTTCTCTGTTCCCTACCAAATTCTAGAGTGTAAACATACCTGTTTAATGTACTGGACAGTATTATGACTTGTCTATGGAGAAAGGTACAGTGATTCCAGAGGGCTCCTTGTGGAATGATGCCTGAGGTAGCTAGTGTTGATCTCAGCTGTGAAATGACGCCAGAGTTTCGTTCTCTGTGGTAACCATGCATCGGTAAAACCTCATTCTCCCACTCCTCTCTTCCTCCTAGACCCAGGAAGTCTTTCTAGACTAGAGCATTACCCCAGACTTTACCACAGCCCTGACCCCCCCCCCCCCATTGAGCTCTGCCTGCTCAATGAAAACTGTGCTGGTGTAGGAGTGAGTGGCCAGTGTTCAGCTAACTGTTATTTCCAGCAGCTCATTCAGCATGTAGTTCTCCTGCCCCCTCCTCTCCTCCCTTCACGCCTGACTGACCAGTTCAAACAAAGACAACCTCCACTGTGGATATGGGGGTCCTGTTAATCTCCCCGTAGTTTGGAAGTAAATTGTCTTCAGCCGTTTATTTTCCTTTCAGAGCAGAAAAGGGCACTCCTCACTTGTCAAAAATCTGTTAGTAGAGTAACCCCTGGCAACTGTTGCTATAGCGGGGCAGTTAATCTTTTACTGTAAGATCCTGGAGGTAAACGTTTTGCCTTCTCTCTGACCATCTGGCCCATGGGATGGAGAAAGTATTGATGCTACTCAGCGTGTAATGTGATAACATAACAGTTTAGTAAATATGCAATATAAGTGCCTTTGGAAACTTTAATCATGCACTTTTAATGTTCTGGTGCCAGTGAAATGGTGAACCTATGCAATCAAGCACTTAGGGGAAAAGTTGGCTCAACCACACACTGGTATGTCTTGTTTCCCTCCAGTTAAACCAATCATTCAGTTGTGGTTGCACATATCTGTTGTCAGATGAGGGGGGTAATGATGTTACTCCTTGCCTATAGTAGCTTATGGTTTCAGTACAAAGAATGAGTTACCGCCTGAATCTAGTTCTGTGTCCAAATCAAACAGATCTAACAAGATTGCCATGTTTACTCAACTTAATGATTTATTTCTGCCTGGTAATAACTGTCACTGTGGCTTAAATCCGAAGCCCACTTTTAAACGTGGTCTTCATGGTATCGTAGTGTTCCACGTTAAGGGCATTAAGTCCATTTGGAACACGTGTTGCCAGCCCAGCTTGTAAATATGAGCACAGAATGGACAATGTTATTTTCTTTCCACATTCTCCTGCTGTAGTTACTAAGGTTTCTACATTTGGTCATGATTGATGCATTGCCAAGAATTCTTATGACACTTGATCAGATATGTGAAAGAAGTGTAATATAAGCTTTAACTATATGCTTACAACATGATATTCAATGCCTACATCAATAACACACTGAAATGGAGGCCTCTCTGGTCTACATGCCTAGGGTGCTCCAGAAAGTTGTCTGATATCAGTAGTTAGTTACTGGCTCTGACCTTGTGTAGCCAGAACCAGGTAACGGAATGGCCTTTTCATTTGGACATTTTAGTCATTTAGCAGACACTCTTATCCAGTTAGTGCATTCCTCTTAAGATAACTAGGTGAGACAACCAGTTCATTTTTCCTCAAATTTCAGTTTGAATTCCGCCTCTGAAAAGCTTCTATTTTATGTGTCTCCTTCGCAGTTGTCTATCACCATGGGAACAGTGCTACAGGCGGCCATTACACCACGGATGTCTTCCACATCGGTCTGAACGGCTGGCTGCGCATTGACGACCAGGCAGTGAAGGTCATCAACCAGTACCAGGTGGTGAAGCAGACTGCTGAGCGCACTGCCTACCTGCTGTACTACCGTCGCGTCGACCTGCTGTAGACACCACACACGCGTACATGCACACTCACACAGAGGAACACTCATTTTACACACATTCAACTACACATACACACTCCCACTACAGACATGCACATACACATGCATACATTCAAACACACACACAAACTAATGAACAGGAACACTGCCCAACTTCTTCTCTTGCAAGATTTTCTTCTTCCTCCCCCTCATCCCTGCTTTTCCAGAGAGCCAGCTTTTCCAACAATGCCTTTTTTCCTTTTATCTTTTTTGAAAGAATTAGGGGGGGAAAGGACGCATTGTAAAATAATTTCCCTGTTATGGCTTCCTCTTCTCTGTGCGCCACTGCTGTTTTTTTTAATGCTGCGAGGAGAGACTGTTGAATGGACTGAGGGGAGGGGACCTTGAGACTCGCCTCTGAACCTACAGCCTCGTTCAGACTGGGAACAGTGGGTACTTTACCCACAGGACGAACTATCTACAACCCGAGGCTGCAGATGGACGGTTGGACTGCTGGAGAGAAGTTGTAATTTTTTAGTTTATCTACTCAAACGTTTTTTGTTTTTTTTTGAAAATGGCATAAAATAATCAGTTTTGCCTTTTAGCAAGGGGAGTTGTTGTCCTAATGAATTTGCAGCAGTTTAAAGACCTGTTGAAATTTTGCCGGAGTTCGTCGGAAAAAGGCCCAGCACCAGCAAACGACAAAACGTTATCGGATGAGTCTCTAACTCCAGAGGCAAGATGCTCTTCATGGCCACCATCTCTTCTTACTTCACCTTCCTCACTTTCCTGATGCTTTTAAATCTAGGTAAAACTTGAGCCATCAAAAAAATAGAAAAAAATGACAGGAGAAGAGGTGCTGCTACAGTGTGCTGAAACTAAACAGCTTTGTTTGAAAGAACCTTTTGGTTTCTTGGTGTGGAATTAGAATGACTATCTAAAACAATTTTAATGCGCTTTAGGATTTAAATGATGATTTAAAAAAATAAGCTTCTGTGCACGTATAATATATCTGATCAATAACAAGATGTGGATGTGCTAATGCACACTTGCAGATATTTTGAGATTTAAAACTGTAAAAAAGAAAGAAAAAAGACCTCTGAATCTAGGTGAGTGTCACCTTGTTTGGCTCCCTGGGTGGCTGTTAGTTCTAAGGATTTCTGAGTACTCTGGAGCACTGGAGAGATGACAATGAAGACTGAGATTCCACCGCAAGCACCGGCCCTTGTTCATTTTATACCTATTCTTTCCCCCCTCATCCTTCATTTTATCATTTTTTCCCCCCCTGTTCTGGTCTAAAGGTTCCATCTATGTATAGACGGCCTGCCTCTGTAGAGTTGAAACAGCCACGTGACCCCTTACCCCCCAACTCACCAGAAAAAGGGGGCTGCCTTAGGTTCGCTATGCGAGGCTTTCTAATCCAAATCTCCACTCAATGTACGAGTCCAACCCAGTGAGCGTGACAACTGTAAGTCAAATGTCTGTAAAGTTTTATGGGAATGTACCCTACCTTTGCATTTCCTCTTTTGTGGCTGAGTGCAGTTCCTCTCCAGTGAGAGAGACTGTCCATGTTGAGGGGAAGTGGGATCACATCTGCTGCTTGGCTCTAGAAATGAAATCCCCCCACAATAAATGCGCACAAAAGGAAATCATGTTTTGTTTGAGACCTTGCTTTTTGCGTCATTATTATTCATTGATTGTGTTTTTGAGTTTCGCTTAAATGTTATTTTGTTATTTTTCATTTTTTCAATAACACCATGACCGTTTCCCCAGAATTATACTATATTGCATCTAAATTGATATTTGAGCGAAATTACCCTAGGTAAAGCACAACAATGAATAAAATTGGACAAGTTGTTTGCTTGATCATATTTTCTTTCGTCATTCTTTTTTTATTTTTCCTCCACTAAGTTTGATCCATAGTCTAATCTTAAGGGACATTTCAAGCAAACCAATGTCAGAATCTGTCAGTATTTAATCCTTTACAAAAATAACATAACTGGTACATTACTTTGCTGAAGGCTTGGTGCATTGTGGTTTACCCTTGTATACTCTATGTCCTTAATGGGCAAAGCAGACCATTTTCTAAAGATATTTCACATACAGTATATACTTTCTCACGTACACACACTACGTGCACACACTTGGCCATTGGATAAAGCGAGGTACACAACTGGGAATGGGTCCTTTTGTAAGGCGGCTCTCACACTTTCCCATTTCTGACCACTGGAACGTTGGGGCAGTGTGAAATAATTTTTCCCACATCGGAATAGCAGAGCATGCATTTTAGATCTTACAGGAAGAGCTTATTTTATCCCATTTCTCACTTTGTAGTTCTCTCACTGATGGTAGCAGAGACTTATTCAATATACCTGTATCCCCTTTTATTTAAAGTGACTGGAAACTCTGAGTAATGGAAAAAGTTATCTTACCATGTGCATTTTCTGTGTTGCATACTTTGAGTTTGGAGCAGTGTCATTTAAATTGCCCACACTATTCCCTTCCATGAATTAGTGTTGTATATTTTGTCCTGAAAATGTGTTATGTTAAAGTGACTGCAAATTCGTAGTCTAAACCATGCAGAATTTGGTTCCCTCAAGTCATTTGCTTATTACTTATGGGTATGTAAAGTTGAAAAAAAATCCCCAAGTGAAACCAAAGGATACTTCACATTGACCCCGTTGCCTTTCATAATTGCGCTAATGCTTCTGTCTAATTTTGGTTTCACCTCTGCATCATAAGTTCTGTTGCCACAGCTCATGATTCATTCAATCAGCATGACTCAGTCATTCCATATGAGGAAATTGAGCTGATCTGTTCAGATCATTATAAAACTCCTTTATAAGTGTTAGTTCAATTGTGCTGATGGCTATGTGGTCATATCTGATATACTCATTGTGACAATGTCGCTTTGAAACAGACCCTGAAGAATGTTTTGAAGAAGATGGTTTGAAACAGACACTAAAGCTGTCAGAAAGCTTTCTGTTGTACACATTTTATCCCTGAGTCTTTTTTTATGATTATGGTCAGGATATGTGCTGGCGAATTGCTTCAATGATGTCGTTCTGTTTAGTTTGTGCTTCCTAACACGGTTGTCTGCTGAGGGCTTGTGTTGGGATATCAAGCTGAAAACAAACTATGCTGTCTTTTAATCTTAATCCTCCAGCATTCTACTCTTTTTGTTTATTGTTCAAATAAAAGATTGTGTTAAACCGAAGCTGTTTGCTAATGGTGTAGTCAGAAGACTGCTTAGCTTTCTTCTAGTACTAACATCTAGTCTCTACACACCTTCAACTGCCCTAGTACAGACAATATCACAATAACAGCCTGCTCTCACAGACCAGACGTAACATGTTAAATGTGAATCCGGGACACTCAAATTAGTATGTTTGGTATGGTTACATAAGACAGACAGTTTACTTAAGGCAAAAACGAAAATAGGGTGGTTGGTCGGTGTGGATAGGTGGGTGTGTACGTCTAGTAACCCAAAGTTTGATTTTGAATGTCATCATGGACAAATTTAGCATTTTAGCTAATTAGCAACTTTTCAACTACTTACAACTCAGCATGTTAGCTAGCCCTACCCGTAACCTCAACCCTTTAACCTAACTTAACTCTAACCCCTAGCCTAGCTAACGTTACCCACCTAGCTAGAATTCGTAACACATATGTTTTGCAAATGCATAGCATATTGTACATTTTGCAAATTTGTAACATATCATACGAAATGAGTGATGGACAACCACAAATTCATATTTAGCATACCTAACGTAACATATTCATCTAAATTGATTGTCTCTGATTCAAGTACAGAATAATACAAAGTGCTCTGAGAACAGGTTGACAAACAAAATCATGAAATAAAGTAGAAACTGGTCCTCACAGTATATATTGCATGTATTGTAGCCAATCTAGAAATAATCACCTGTCTTGTAGCCTACCAGTATCTAGAAATAACCACCCATGGTCTCATTCCTCATTTAGTTTTCACCTACAGTATATGATGTGCAGTATTTACAGTATGCTGTAGCTGTTCTCCCCCTGACCAGGACTGTGGTCAAGCTGGCTGCCTCTGTGTCCTGACTACAGTCTCGTTCAGGGAAGTGAGCTTGCTTCTGTTTCATTTATACAAGCAGGCCCATCATTTCAGATTTTGCCAGTGATGGATTTTCCCCCCTCTGTATTTCTTGCTATAATTTGGCTTTTTGCAGGGATGCAGGGTGCAGGTTTTGCTCTCAGACTTGAACATGTAATTAAGTGGTATTTTTCTTGTTAATATCACAGCACAGCTAAAGATCCTCTTTATAGGCCCGTGGCCTGGGGGGAAAATTACAGCCCTGGGCACCCAGTGACGGACCACCTATATACTCAGAGAAGTGTCTCTTTTAGCCACACTGAGAAAATTATAGGTTGTAAGGGAGCTTGTTTTACCTCTTCCATTTTTAAGGCATGAGTGAATGTTTATAGCCAGAACACATTTTTTAAAAGCCAGTCATTTGTAATGGGCATGTTGCAGTGCAAACCCTGGCATGAATGTACACTGAAAACGGGCTACACTTAACATGTTGGTACGGGTTGTAAAGTGACGTTTCAACCTTCTATGAGATACTTTAACATTACCTGTGACGATTTGAAAACTAGCACCATTGCTTGTGCCACAGAGGTTTGACGCTGTGGGAGAGATGGTCTAGTGAGGGATGGCTGAATCAGAAGTGCTTAGAACATTGAGTGAACATGAAGTTCAGAACTCTCCTATATGGGGGGTTGAGTGCGAACTCCCCCATTCTTTATGAAGCATGTGGATGGAGAGAAACCTGATCTACCCCTAGACAAAATGTGTGTGTGGTTACATACATCCATATCAACACCATAGCCTCCCCAAACCTGTCCCCTAACCACCACAGTCCTTATTTTCAGAATCATTTTTCTTGGCTCTAGAAAACGATGCAATTTGAGAGAACCACTTCCTGTCTGTAGTAACCAGCGAACTCTCTCCGAGGGGAATCACACAGTTTTATAGTTTCCCTTAGAACAACATTTTTCTGAGGTTTAGCATACACAATTCAGTAGTTTGCGTTAGAATGGTAATGAGCAGTAACCGTTACTGCTGCCCCCTCCACTGTGTTGGTACAGGACTATCCTGGCCCAGCCAAAAAAACTGTACACCTTGAGACTGGAATCCCGGGCATGAACTCCCTCCACTGGTGCTGTGATGGTCCCTGTGCCCTCCAGCTACGCAGACCTCACCCTATAGCCCCCTTGGCTCCTCACTCCAATGGCTGAGCCCCAAGAGACTTGCCACCTTGCCCCCTGTGATACTCCCACCTTCTTGTTCACCATCAAGTCCCATATGCTGCAGTCCTACATTTCCCATCCTAAACTATCATGGATGTCTTATTTCCCATCTACTGTATGTGGAGCATCTTTCATGTTCTATTAGAACAACCCATATTCACCCAGTCTCATTCGGTTCAGTCACACTGTCTATACCCCATTACCTCCATTCACCTCTTCCCTCCCTCCCCCTCTGGCTACATAACTCTCTCACCATCTCAAGTGATTCCTGTTCAGGGATTCCATATAGTGCCCCCCTTAGTCACTAGTGGAAACAAACCGTGGCGACCAGGATTCGAAGGATCTCCCCCCTCGCCAAATAAACTCCAAAGCAGGGGTACGAGCAGAGCAGGAGGGTGTTCTGAAATACCCCCCCGTGCTTCTCAGTGTAGCGTGGCACCTGGACAAAGGCCCCATTCAGTCATGGTTGGAATCCTGTTACCTGAGTTTTAGGAAATGCTGGAGATCTCCTGGTCCATGGTGGATTGCATGATAATGAAGAGCAGTGCTTGAACTGACACAGATGGGAGGATGTTTGAGTCACCTTTCTCATTTGGCTTTGAACCCCCAGATACAGTCTAGGATGTGAATAGTCCCCTGTCGAATTAAATCTGTAAGGACTCAATTCTATCTGAAGTTTGATTCTGAAAGATCCTCTTCCTCTGTCCACCTCTCTTCCCACAGGTCTCAGGGAACAGTACCCTCTGGTGGACATAAATCACACAACCATCAAGCCTGTAGAGATTGTTTGAACAGGTTTAGACTTTGCCTTCTTCATGCCACCATTCATTGTAGAGAGATTTTCTCATCCTCTGACCTAGCTGTCTATTGACACATGAGTGGTAGTGCTTGGGCACCTGGGCACAGTGTTTAAACTGCTGAGTTTCACTGAGGGTTTCTCGGGTGATTTGAGTAAAAAAGAAGAGGCCTTCAGCCAGTTGCACACACTGTGGCCTCTTAGGCCAACAGAGGGGTTTCACATAGAAAAAAGTAAATCACCGGATTAAGTGTTCCCCGTCTCTCACTGCTGCTAACCAGTAATGTTGCTGTGGTTACCGTAATGTTGTTTATTTTGGCCTTATCAGAGCAGTACAGCAAACATTTGTATGATTGAGGAGTAATGTAAATACAGTATATGTGCTGGTTTCTTAGCAAGACGGTGGTGGAGGATGTAGATATTTCTAGCTTTACAGCACTGGCACTGCAGGCCAATCATGGGAGGCTAGGGGGTCAAGGCTTCCCTCTGAAGGGTAGAAGAAGTAGGACAGGGTACCCTCTGAAGGGTAGGAGAAGTAGGACAGAGTACCCTGTTTGTGAAATTCTTTCAGGACAGGTGAAGGAATCATTTGTTGTTTTTAAAAACCATCAAGAGGAAATGAAAGCAGGTCCATCTCCAGACAGAATATTAGTCCATGGAGCTCCTACATCAAACATGGAACACCTGAAAGCCATTATTTATTTTAGGCAAGCGTCCCAGAACTACTATAACGACAGGGGAGATGTGTTAATAATATGGGCATAAGACTTACATACATGTACATTGAGTATTCAAAACACTAAGAACACCTGCTCTTTCCATGATATAGAATGACCAGGTGAATCTAGGTGAAAGCTATAATCCCTTATTGATGTCACTTGTTAAATCCACTTCAGTCAGTGTAGATGAAGGGGAGGAGACAAGTTAAAGCGTTTTTAAGCCTTGAGACAATTGAGACAGATTGTGTGCCATTCAGAGGGTGAATGAGCAAGACTAAATATTTAAGTGCCTTTGAAAGGGGTATGGTAGTAGGTGCCAGGCACACCGATTTGTGTAAAGAACTGCAACGCTGCTGGGTTAACGCTCAACAGTTTCTCGTGTGTATCAAGAATGGCATACCAAAGAACATCCAGCGAACTGAACAGCTGTGGTAAGCGTTGGAGTCAACATGGGCCAGCATCCGTGTGGAACGCTTTCTACACCTTGTAGAGTCCATGCCCTGACGAATTAAGGCTGTTCTGAGGACAAAAGGGGGTGCCACTCAACATCAGGAAGGTATTCTTAATGTTTTGTCCACTCAGTGTATGTGCAAGATTGACAAGCCCAGAAACGCATAAAAGCCACCGCAACAGCTTTCTGATGTCTCTCACTGGTTTATTATACCTGTATGCAATAAAACGTGGATTCTGGTAAAAGTCTTTTGAAGAAATTGTTTCTCAGTCAGAGGTAATTTACAAATTGTAATTTATCAGTGGTCTGGGTTTGATCTGATAACTTTTGCTTTGTCTTGGCTCTGGTGGAGGATTGGAGAGAGACTTTGTTAAATGGAGCAGAATTCTCAAGTCATTTTCAAATCCCTTTTGATAAGATTCATTCCTTGTGAAATTCGCAACCTAAATGTTTCAGAGCAATATCAACTTTATGGAGGAATTATGGGTAGAACAGTTTTAGCTCTTTAGGTCACTGTGCAGCTGGCTTTTCTTCTGCTAGGTAAATAACAGCGACAACATGATGAACCATCTTCTCAGCATCACACATGAAGTCTCGGCTTCTCTGTTACCGTGCCAACCCTAATCCATGTCTGGCGGGTCAACACCCCTCGTGTCCGCCCGTGCCAAGTGTCATAAACTTTTGTTTCTTCTATGTAACATGTTTGTTAGTGCATCTTTCATGTGCTGCTGCTGAGTCAAATGAAGGCCAGCTGACATCTCTTTTTCATCTCTCTCTGTGGTCTCATGTGGCTGTGTGTTTAGATGACAGTCAGATCATGATGGAGTACTACCATGCCAAGTACCATGCCTTTACATCCACAGGTCTGGGTCAGTACAGAAGATGTAGGCATGTATGCTATACTTTACATGTGGAGTGTGATGTAGAGGTTGATGATGCAGTGTGTGAATCACAGTGTGTGTAAAGTTCCACCTTGGATTCCCACTCTGATGGGAGTCTTGGTCTCCATACCTGGGGGTAGAAATGTGAATTCCCCATGGGTTAAGTCATCCTCACAGAGACAATGCTGAGCTGTACCAGAGGGAGGGAGATAAAGAGACTGCTCTGACAAACTGGGTACTTGGTACGATTGTGAATGAAGTGTTTGCACATGTGAAGAGAGAAGAGCTAGTAAGAGCACCACCTATTCTTCATTCCTGTTTGATTTACAACTGTTCTGTTTTAGAACCAAATTGCCCTCCACTCTGCTATGGAAATAGGACATTCTGTCATGGCATACCTTGAGTGGCATCAAAGCAAGGCATCAAAATAAAAAGCCAACAAGTGACTAGTTGTTCAACCATAAACTGATATCATACCAGCTATCATATCATATGAAGGATATATTACAATACAGCTATAGAGAATTATTAATACTAATACAGTTATACACAAATTACATTATCACTATCAAAATAAAGCAAATTATAATATCGTATGTGGAATTATTCATTATATTTGCATGTATCCGACTATAATGATATACAATCAGGCAATAATCTTTGATAGGCTAATGGTAATTATCGATGAACTGTCTTGAAGAAACTCTGGCAAAGCTTTTGGATTGGAAAAGAAACAGAAAAGTTATACAAAACTCTTACGCATTTCGATTGCTCTGGTTCGTAGTGAATTACATACTTTGTGTTTTCCTTTCGACATCAATCGTCAGAGCGCAGGATGCTTGCCAAGAACATAGCCTTCTTGAGGAGGGAGCTGTGGGAGTGACTAAAGAAAGAAGAGTTAAGATTTGTTTCCCTCCTCGCTCGTTCAGCGGGGTCTCTATATAAAGCACTGCGATGCCGTGGTAAAGTTAATCAAGTCACAAAGTTACTCTGCCCTCTAGGACTGCAGCTCCACTTAAGCACCAATTTAGCAAACGGGAAATACTCAACCGGCGCAGAAGCTTTTGGATAATTGCCGGATAATTGCCAGTGATTGAGGTTAGCATGTTTTTCTACATTTAATCTCATGTATTCTGCACCATCTATTCACCATGTAATCTTATGCTTTTGGGTGCCACTGAGTTCAAATGTTTTATAATGTTCAGATTTGATAATATGTTAATGTATTTATCAAACAAATGTTTTCTTTCATCAATGCTGTTGTTAATGAATTAGCCTGTCATGAAATACTAAATGTTTCAATATTGTCTTGAACATTGTTATAACACATGCAAGTGCAGTGCTCCAGCCATCATCACTGTCCACATTTCCGCTTCTGTGCTATAATGTCAATCCCAGGTGTCAATTCCTAGAGAGCAATTTAATGACATTTCTGGGTTTGACATTGTGGGGAAGTATTGGACAGAAGAGCTACTGCAGAGCCACCAGGTGAAAGCCCACCAGCTCCTGTATATGTAAGCATGGTGGCCAGTGTGTGTGTGTGTGTGGCTGTGGCTGGCTGCTCTGTCTGTCACTCAGGTATAACATTCATGAGAATGATGAGAAAGGCCCAGAAATAAAGGCTGGTGTAGGTTTGGTGTGAGAAGGTAGGCAGGGACACAAAGAGAGGGCCAGAGGGGTTTGGTGGAATGGTTGGCTGCCTCAGGCCAGCCGGCTGGCTCCCATCGCTGGCTGTGACTGCTTGGCTCTGACAGTGTGTTGACACAGACCGGCCGTCAGACCTCAAGCCGCCGTTCCAGGCTGAGAGAGAGAGAGAGAGAGAGAAGGAATTGAAGGATGCAGGGAGCAGTGCTATGACTGCTCTCTCTCTCTCTTTCCTTCTTTCTCCCTCTGCCATGCCTTCTCCTGCCGGCTGATTTAGTAGCCCTGCTGTTTGTCTTCTCCTGGCCAATGGGGTTGTGGCTGAGGCTGGGAGCCTGCCTTGTGCCCTGTGTGCTGTGGCAAAGGAAGATGTGAACCACACACTACCTCATATTCATACTAAAATCTTCTGTTTTAGTAAAGAACTCTGCATCTGTCTCTTCCCCCCTCTCTCTTTATTTGGCTTTCTCTCCCTCTATTTTCATCTCTCTATCAATCATTTTCTCATTAACTAATAACCTTTTTCTGCTGTAGTTCTTCCCTACTCCCTCTCTCCCTCTACTGTTTTAGATTGTGATTTTGCAGGTTAGCCAGAGGAGGATCAGAGAGAGGTCACAGAGATGATGGACTTCTTTTTCCGGGAGAGTGAACCTGACTGATTATTCTCTTTCCACCCAGATTATATATCACTCTGGAATACAGGGTCATTAAGGACAATTGATGGCTTTAATGAAATATCTGCAGTCATGTTTACTGATAGATCATAGTTCCAAAGGGGCTGTGTAAGACTCTGACAAAAGAAGAAACTAATTAACAATGTGAATTTCCTTAGTCACTGTGTTGAGCAATCGATGTAAGATAACAATTTGTCATTATTATGGATCTGAAAGTATATCCCCAGCTAATTGCTGAATTATGATAGAGCTGAAAAGAGCTTTGAAAGGATTTGGCCAAGCTGAAGATGATCAGGTACAATGTGGAGATTAAACTGATGAGATATTGTCTGACTACTGAAAGCCTTGTAGTGAGAGTGTATCCTTGGATATGGAGTAATACCACTCATTTAATTGCCTCACCTGTGAATACTACAGTACTGTGGATAATTGTTGCAAAATCTCTCGGGACTCCACCTTGTTCTTGTGGTAATAGTTATGCAACTTGTTCTCAATGTGGTGAGATCTGCTGTGATATCATTTCCGGACTGATGTATTGCAACCAGTGAAAATGCCTCAACTAAAATGGTTCAATAGCTCTAGTACAGTTTCCTATGGCAAAAACCAGGGTTCTCTGGCGTTAGCTCAGTCGTCTGTCTGGCCATGTGCTTTGCTCTGTAGCCTGCTTTGTTGGCTGGCCGGCTCACAGTGTGTTTTCTCCCAACAGCATCGTCTCTGCTGCGCTCAGGACCAGAGCTCACACAAGGCTGCCCACTGTAGTCTGCCCAGCCTATCCAGAGCCCTAGACACAGACGCCCAGAGACCCGTCCCAGAGACCGGAGATGACTGCTGCCATGCCCTGCTGGCTCTCAGCCCTCACCCTCGCCCTCCTGGTCCTCTCTGCCAGGAAAGGAGCTGCCCTCTTCCTGCCCGACTCAAATGAGCTGAGGCAGCTACTGAGCCGGTACCAGGATGACCAGAACAGCACCGATAACACAGCGGGTAGTAGGACCCGACGGGCCATCCAGTGGACAGACCGTGGGGAGATTCTACAACTGCACAACAAACTGAGGGGACAAGTCTACCCCACCGCATCCAACATGGAGTACATGGTGAGAAATGCAATCCTGAAATGTACACTACTGTTCAAAAGTTTGGGGTCACTTAGAAATGTCCCTGTTTTTGAAAGACAAGCAAAAAAAATGTGTCCATTAAAATAACATCAAATTGATCAGAAATACAGTGTAGACATTGTTAATGTTGTAAATGACTGTTGTAGCTGGAAACGGCAGATTTTTAATGGCATATCTACATAGGTGTACAGAGGCCCATTATCAGCAACCATCACTCCGGTGTTCCAATGGCACGTTGTGTTAGCTAATCCAAGTTTATAATTTTAAAAGGCTAATTGATCATTAGAAAACCCTTTTGCAATTATGTTAGCACAGCTGAAAACTGTTGGTCTGATTAAAGAAGCAATAAAACTGGCCTTTTTTAGACTAGTTGAGTATCTGGAGCATCAGCATTTGTGGGTTCGATTACAGGCTCAAAATGGCCAGAAACAAAGAACTTTCTTCTGGAACTTGTCAGTCTATTCTTGAGAAATTAAGGCTATTCCATGCGAGAAATTGCCAAGAAACTGAAGATTTCATACAAGGCTGTGTACTAATCCCTTCACAGAACAGCGCAAACTGGCTCTAACCAGAATAGAAAGAGGAGTAGGAGGCCCCGGTGCACAACTGAGCAAGAGGGCAAGTACATTATAGTGTCTAGTTTGAGAAACAGACGCCTCACAAGCCCTTAAATGGCAGCTTCATTAAATAGTACTTGCAAAACACCAGTCTCAACGTCAACAGTGAAGAAGGACTCCGGGATGCTGGCCTTCTAGGCAGAGTGCAAAGAAAAAGCCATATCTCAGACTGGCCAATAAAAAATAAGATTAAGATGGGCAGAGAAACTCTGCCTAGAAGGCCAGCATCCAAGAGTCTCCTCTTCACTGTTGACGTTGAGACTGGTGTTTTGCGGGTACTAAGGTGAAAAATCCCTAATTGCTCCAGGGTTGCCATTGATATTGGCTGACCCCCCCCCCCCCCCAGTTGGGATAGGAAAAAAACAAAACACATTTCCAATTCACAAGTGTGAAATAGGACAAATATAAGCACCCACCAATGTATTATTACTAGATAGTACAGAGAGATGGAGGTAAACATCAACATCAGTCTCTGTTGCTCAGGAAATACCAAGGTCTTATGTTTATGAGACAGTGATATAATGTAGGTGAGTGTTTATAGGCTCCACTTTCAATGGGAGGGTTTTGGTTTTACTATTGTTAGGTTCTGAACAAACAGAGTAAAAACTCATGGACATCTAGAAAAAGCTCAAACCAAGTTTATTCACCCACTGGTTCATACAGCTGCAAAGACAAAGACATGATTACACAAGAACAAATATTTATACCTTCCTTCTAGGCGCAGTCAACATCTAGACAGCCAATACGTCTCTGTTGCTAGTCAAGAACTTAATTGGTTCCTCTCACTGGTGTAGTCATGGCCCTGCCTGATGCAAGAATCTTCCTGGGTGTGGAAGTATATGTGTGTGTAATAGGACTGTTCCTTCTCACTTCATCTGACCTCAGGCCGACTTCCTCACCCTGGTCCGCAACTGTCCTACCTTATCAGTGACTGAAACCAGACTGTTTTCCCTTTGCTTCCCTCCTTAGGCGCCATGATATTTAACAATACCATGTTTTGACAGAATGTAAACTTTCTGCATTCCCCTTGTCTCACTCAGTAACTTTCCCTACACCAAGGTTCTATCCACCCTACATTGATCCCCAACATATACATTCATTATACATGTAAAGTAATCAATAAGTTCGAATATGGTAACATGAATAAGTATATTTCAAGCTAGAACCCAACACCACAACAATCTTCTCTCCTGGAAAAGATGAGCTCATGGTAGTCAACTGCTTGCAGCCTGGAGAGGAGCTGGCTTACTGGGAGGATAATTACACTGACTCTACACTACCTGCTGGGAGTCAGACACTGCAGAGAGGGGTGAATGAGGACAGGGTAGGCCAGGGGAGGACAGAGAGAATGAGCGAGGCCAGAGTGGCCAGTGGAGGAGAAACAGAGTGCTACATGAAGGAGGGATGGATAGAGTGGAAGGGGACTATGGAGAAGAGAGAGCACTGAATGTTATTGAGAGGGATAGTGTTTATGGAATGTGGTGACGGGGTAAGAGGGTGTGCTGAGGTTAAGGTTATTATAGTTTAGATGGACAGACTCTGGGGGGGGGGTTGATGTAGTACAGATGTACTACTGACAGTGTGATGTCTGTGTGACTGTGGTATGGTGTGGTCTGGCAGGAGTGGAAGGGCCATGAAGTCTCCCTCTGCCCTGTTCTTCTGTTCTCTGCCAGGCCTCAGCCAACAAGCTTGGTTCTGAGGACAGGACTGGGGGTATAGCCGAGCTGGCATAGTCATGGGCATGCATATGTATGTGTATGTATTTGTATGTGTGGTGGTGTTGACCACCAAGGGCCTGGAAATGTACTGAGGAGAGACACTGTGAGGCGCCACACTGTACGAGTCCTCTCCTCCCCCTCCTCCCCCATATCCTAGTGGTGAGAGTGGTGGCAGAGATGAGGTGCATCCACCCCCTTTCCACCCTCTTCCACGGGTAGAGAGAGAAACCCGCTCAGGAAATATGCCTAATTCAGCTGTGATTGCTGGGGATTTGTAGTGGAGCGGGGCCAGGCGCTGCTCCACTCACATTTCCTGGGCTAAAGCTAATGTTTTACTTGTATCCAGATCAATTTCAGCTGCCTGGGAAGGAAGAGGGAGAGCAGAGGCCTACAAAGGTAGCTAGCGGTTAGGTAGGTAGCTAAGAGGAGACAGGAGGAGCATTATTATATGGAGGGGATCTACCTGGTGGCCTGATATTAAAGCAGCTGGGCTAAGTCTAGCTGTGGTGATGGCCATGGATAAAGGTAGTTCTGATGGGTCTGTCTCACTGTTCACTGATCATATGTTGGAGTGTGTCACAGGAGTGTGGACCCCTTTGCTGTCATTAATGTTACTGAAATGTGTGAGTTTTAGTGTTACAACTTTTTTCTAACAGTGTTATTTGTCTGTTTCCAGGTCTGGGATGATGAGCTGGAGAGGTCAGCCACTCACTGGGCAGAGGCATGCCAGTGGGAACATGGACCTAAGGACCTGCTCATGTCCATCGGTCAGAACCTCGCTGTTCACTGGGGCAGGTAAGACAATATGACACACACACGAATGCGTACACACATGTACACTTCACACACACACACACACACACACACACACACACACACACACACACACACACCTTATGCTGTCTGTGCCTTATGCTGTCTGCTACTGAGTCTATGTGAGTCTGTAGTGTGGCTGTTGTGTGTGGATGTACACTGAGTGAACAAAACATTATGAACATCTGCTCTTTCCATGACATACTGACCAGGTGAAAACTATAATCCCTTATTGATGTCACTGGTTAAATCCACTTCAATCAGCGTAGCTGAAGGGGAGAAGACAAGTTAAAGAAGGATTTTTAAGCCTTGAGACAATTAAGACATAGATTGTGTATGTGTGCCATTCAGAGGGTGAATGAGCAAGGCAAAAGATTTAAGTGCCTTTGAACGGGGTAAAGTAGTAGGAGTCAGGGAACAGTTTCTCGTGTGTATCAAGAATGGTCCACCACCCAAATCACATCTAGCCAACTTTTGGATGCCTACGGGAGTGCAGCTCCCGCTCAGCCCAGTCCAAGCTCTTCTCTGTCCTGGCACCCCAATGGTGGAGCCAGCTTCCCCCTGAAGCTAGGACAGCAGAGTCCTTGCCCATCTTCCCGAAAACATCTGAAACCCTACCTCTTCAGACAGTATCTTTTTTCAAATGTTATTTAGTTTTTATTGAGGAACACAAAGAAAGTACAAATTAAGTAAAAGAACAACAAAAAAGATCTGTCAGTTACAGCGTGCATCATACGTTCATCAGATTAGTTACATCGACATCCTCTTTGAATTAGACAATTTTCATGTACGAAACCCATTTTTCCCAGTATTCCTGACCTCTCTCCTGTTGAGTTCTTAGAGCAAAGGTCATACGCTCCATGTGGTGTATTTCTTTTACAATATCTATCCATTGTGTCACGGTGGGAGGGTCTTTTTGCAGCCATTTCCTAGTGACAGCCTTTTTACTTGCTGCCAGTAGGACCTTCAAGAGGTACTTTTCTCTGTGTAAGTCATCAGGTATTTCACCCAAGTACAAAGAAATGAATGTTTGTTCTATGTCAAAACCCATTAACTTTCCAATGTTAGATCTTATCTCTCCCCAGTTTGTTTCGATTGCGGGGCAGAACCAAAATGAGTGATCCACCCTTGATAACCCGCATTCTCTCCAACAAGGGTGTAGGGAGCCAGTCCGTTTTGATTTCAGTTTAGGTGTCATGAAGAAACGTATAACATTCTTCCAACAGAATTCTCTCCATGACCTTGAGTTGGTGGAGCTTTGTTGAGTCTCAACTGAGCTACAGCCTTCCCTGTAGCTCAGTTGGTAGAGCATGGTGTTTGCAACGCCAGGGTTGTGGGTTCGATTCCCACGGGGGGCCAGCACAGAAAAAAAAAGTATGAAATTGCATTCACTACTGTAAGTCGCTCTGGATAAGAGCGTCTGCTAAATGACTAAAATGTAAAAAAAAATGTAAATGTAAATATGTTCAACCATGTTGCATCAGTTATTTGAATGTTAAGTTCCTCCTCCCATTTCTGTTTAATATAGTTTGTAGATTGTTTCTTTGAGGATTGAATACCCAAGTAAAGATTGGAAATATTTTTTTTGAATATCCCCAAGATGTATGCGTTAGTGAATACTTGGATGCATTTCTGAGGTGCTCGAAGGTCTATCACTTTTATCTCCCTTAAGAAATAGTGTTGAACTTGTAGGTATCTGTAAAAATCTTGTTTATCCAAGCCATGTTTTTTACTTAGGTCCTGGAAGTTCTCTAGGTCCCCATTCCTTATAATTGTACTGAATGATGTGATGCCTTTCTGCGTCCACTGTTTAAATCTGCTATCCTGAGTTGCAGAGATGAAGGTGGGGTCGTATGGGGGCAAACTCAGCAGTTTGACCTCAGCAGTTTGACCTGATTTTGCTTAACTACCTTAAACTATGTCTTAAGAGAGAAATGAATCCACTGATTTTGTCTAGGTCTCAGTTGGGCTGACACAAAATAATATTTTAGGCTCTTCAAACAGTATCTTAAATAATCCTCCTCCTCACCTTGACCCCCCCCCCCCCCCCCCCCCCCAACAATTTTTTTTGGACCCCCCCCCACATACACACTCCACCTCCACTTCTAGCTCTGAGTCTACTGATAACTGTTATAGAAGAAAAATGTACTTTCTATTTGTGTGATATGTGGTTGTCCCATCTTCAGTAACTATCTTAAGATGAATGCATTAACTGTATGTTGCTCTGGACAAGAGTGTCTGCTAAATGACTAAAATTAAACATTTAAAAACATGGGCCAGCATCCTTGTGAAAAGCTTTCATGCCCTGTCAAATTGAGGCTGTTCTTTTGGGGGGGGGGGGGGTGGAGTGCAACTTAATATTAGGAAGGTATTCATAATGTTGGGTATACTCAGTGTTTGTGCTGTGTGTTTGTTAGTGTATTCAGAGCATTGCAGCCTGACAGTGGGGCTCTTTGTGTATGACAGTGCAGGGCTCCCTCAGCAGGTGCCATTCCAGGAATCCGCTTGCTCGGGCTGTCACAGCCCCCCTCTCTCCCTCTCTCCCCCTCTCCCTTTCTCTCTCTTCTGATACCGGCTAGGTCTGTTTTTCTCCCTCTCCACTGTGATTTTGTAGTCTCAGCACTTTTCAATACCGTAAAAAGAGATGTTTACAATAAAGGGCCATAATTGATTCGACAGGCTGTGGAGCCGTGTTTAGTTTTTGTAATTTTTTCTCAGCGCGGCTCGTGTTCCTCAGTGTTGGAGGGAAACAGGCTGTGAGTGTGTCTGTGTGTCTGCTGGGTCAGAACCGGACTAATCAGTGGAGGCCTGAGGGGAGGCTGGTGCAGTGTGTCTCAAGCCCAGTCAAAGCACCTGGCAGCCCCCTCAGATATCCCTCATGTGGCCCTGGCAGCTGGAGGTCCTCCTGTATGAGCTCTGTGCTGCTGAGGCTGATGCTGCTCTCTCTGTGTCTGCAGGTACCGCTCCCCGGCCAACCACGTCCAGGCCTGGTATGATGAGGTGAAGGACTACACCTACCCCTACCAACATGAGTGCAATCCCTGGTGTCCCGACCGCTGCTCAGGGCCCATGTGCACCCACTACACCCAGGTGAGTCTTGGCTGGGGGAGAAAGGGGTTGGGGGTTCTGAATTTGGAGCTTTGAGTTCATGAGTACTTCCCTCAACAGTTCCTCCATGAACAGCATACCACATTTGGATCTAAATCCATATGAAATAATTTTTTTTCAGATTTCCTTTGAACTAATATAGATGATCTGTGTATGAGCTTGTGCAGTGTTCAAGGTCATATGTCTCCTCTCTACCATCAGTGTATAATAGACAGCACGTGACTTTTAAAGGTGATGCTGCTGCAGGTATTCAGGTCCTGTGTAAAAACAACGTGTTACCTGCAGCCTCTTCAATGGGTGTCCATTAACTAAAAACAGGGGGAGTGCTTTAAACAGTGTGGTTACCATAGGACCACATGGGGGCACAGTAATGTAGTGACAGGGGAAGATATGTGCTGCCTCAGGACCATTAAACCATCACAGCAGAAAGGGTGAAACAAAGGGTAAGAAAGAGGAATAAACAGAGGGGAAGAGAGGGACAAGAGGGAGAATAGTTGGGGTCCAAGCATAGTTGGGGTCCAATCCCTATCATAACACTGCTAAGCTAGGTTATGCTAGCCCCTCCGGGTCAGTATCCTCACAGTCAGTCTCTGGGATGATACAGAGCTTTACCACAGGCCCCAGCCCTCATCATCACATCTCTGTGTATGCTGTAGTTGTGTAGCAGTGCGGTGTCTATGCTGAGTCATTGTCTCTAAGTCAATACTGCCTGTAGCCTCTCACTGGCCCAGGAAAGGGACACACATTCCTGAAAGAGAGAGGGGAGGAGTGAGAGTCAGAGAGAGATAAAGAGGAAGGAGAATTAGGGGTACAGGGGGAAAGAGTGGTATTGGAGTCATGTAACAAGCTCTCAGTAGTAGGACTGCCTGGTTGTCAAATCCATAGGTGATGCCTATAGCTTTACATTTAAGTAATATAAAAAAAACTGTATTACTATAGTACTTGTTATTTTTCACTTTTGTATTTGGCGTTTGATTTTTTTACTGTTATTGTACTGCATTGTTGAGGAGAGTTAGCAAGCAAGCATTTCACTGTACCTTGTGCATGTGACCATTAAACTTTGATTTGATTTGATTTAACTCCATCTCCATATTGACAGAGGAACTGGGCCTGTCCAGAGTTGTCTTTGTTCGGTCTGAGCCACTGCCAGTATCATTTATTTACATTATTAAACTGGATCATGAGAATGATCACAGAATGTCGCAGGAAACAAACTGTGGTCACATTTGACGTCTATCTCCCTCTGACTGGGGCCTAATGAAAGAGCAGCCTCTTCTAAGGGCCCCTGTGGCCCCATCAATCTGCCTCCAACACCCCAGCATGGGAGCCACTTCCCGTGGCAGGAATGAGGGATCTATGAGTGAGAAAAGGAAAGAGGGAGGTCTACAGTGACGTGGTGCTTCCTACCAATGTGTCTGTGAGGCTCTTTCTCTGACCTCCATAGCCACCCATGACAGGCCCTTTCAAAGGCTGCAGGGCTCCAAATCAAATAGTTTTAGCTTGTAGAGTTGTCTGCACTTTTATGTGGAGCTGAGGAACTGTATCAGTGGAGATGGATGTGTGGTCATAGAAAGACCAACGAGTCAGCAATGCGAATATCCTTTTATAATAACAATGTTAATGGAAGTGTTGTCTTCTCTGCAGCTGGTCTGGGCCACCACTAGTCGTGTGGGGTGTGCAGTGCACGTGTGTCCCAGGATGAACGTGTGGGGGGAGATCTGGGAGAACGCTGTTTACCTCGTCTGTAACTACTCCCCTAAGTAAGACCAACTCACTAACGTTACTCTCATTTCCCCAGTCATTCACACATCACGTCTCCAGTGTTCTGTTTTACATACTTCTTACCACCACATGGGGTGTTTATCTAATACCAAACACTTTTGAGGGCACATGTCAGGATATGAATTTGTCTGTCCAATGTTACAGTTAAAATGTCTGTCTAAGAAGTATTTCATGGCACATTGAGGCCAATTCTGAAATTCCAGCAGAAGTTCAAATATAAAAATAATAAAGGAAAGGGAAAGAGAAACAGGTCCTAAGCAGAATGTTCCAGACAGCCCTCATTTAATTTCCAGAGGGACAGCGTGTGTGTTTTCATTATCCAGCTGGACTCAGGGTTTTAAGAGTGTGTGATAATGTGCAAAGAACATGTGAATAATTACAAGGCCATGTGCCGTGACGGCTGAGTGCTGATTAGTTTCCAGCCAGTCATCCTGACCACTGTGCTCATTCCTCCTCCCCAGGGGAAACTGGATCGGAGAGGCCCCTTACCAACATGGGCGCCCATGCTCCCAGTGCCCTCCTAGCTACGGAGGAAGCTGCAGGGACAACCTCTGCTACAAGGGGGACTCTCAGCGTTCTGAGACTGAGGACATGAATGAGGTGGAGAAAGCTCAGATTCCCATGTCACCCCGCACCACCGCCAAGCCTGTCCCCAGACCCAAACCCAAGCCTGCTGCTCCCAAGAAGCCCTCCGCTCCCAAGCCTTCCACTCCCAAGGCTCCCACCAGCACTTTCCTGGGTGAGTTTGACTAGTGGGAATCATGGTTGGGGGCTTTCAGAATTGACTGTTTGAATGTAGTGTTTGGGAAGGAATGCCACTGAAATCCCTAATTGACCAGTAATTTATTTGTCTCCCACAGCCCAAAACATCAAGTGTGAGACCAAAATGCGTGACAAGTGCAAGGGAGCAACCTGCAACAGATTCAACTGCCCTGCTAACTGCCAGAACAAGAAAGGGAAAGTGTGGGGGACGCTCTTCTATGATGTGGTGAGTCTCACACTGAAGTCCAACATTTCACACTATACATTTTGTATGCCTGAATGTGTTTCTCAGGATTCTTTTTCTGTTTTTCCAGCAATCAAGTATCTGTCGTGCTGCTATTCATTATGGCATCATCAATAACAATGGTGGTCTGGTGGACACTACAAGGAAAGACAAGTTGCCATTCTTCGTCAAGGCAACAAAGAACGGCATTGAGTCATTCAGGTAGATATTTCTGGCAGTCTTTATTTTCTGTCGTCATTCTGCCTGCTATGCTCATTCATGGTTTGTGAAATGAATGATTTCCTGAAATGTAATGGTCTTCTAATGTCTGGCTTTGATCTCTTGACAGTAAATACAAAGCCGGCAATGCATTTGTGGTGTCCAAAGTGGAAAGTAAGTCAAACGTTTTCCAGAATAAGTGGATCATGCACACCCTTGTTTTTAGCTTCTTCACCTGATGACTATTGCAGCTGTTAATGGCGTATGTCTCCTCTCTGTGCCACAGGACAATCAGTGGACTGCTATGCAACAGTGGCGGAGATCTGCCCCTTCAAGAAGCCCTACTCCAACTGCCCAAGGTGCCTAGCTCCTCTCCCCCCACCATGTTTCACACGCACAACAAGAAGTGATGACTTGTGAATTAAGGGCTTTGCTTTGTAAGCAAAATCTAATTAGAGTCAGATTCCTGCTCTGGGCCAAATTCTTTAAACCTTCAGTACAAAACCACTGGAATCTCCTAAACATGCAGACTCTGCTAGAAGGAAGCATCAGTCTTTCCTCTGTTCTACAGAAGTTCTACGGAAAATGTGTCAGGGTTATTCATAACATGACATACAGTCGTGGCCAAAAGTTTTGAGAATGACACATATTAATTTTCACAGTCTGCTGCCTCGGTTTGTATGATGGCAATTTGCATATACTCCAGAATTTTATGAAGAGTGATCAGATGAATTGCAATTAATTGCAAAGTCCCTTTTGCCATGCAAAAAAAACATTTCCACTGCATTTCAGCCCTGCCACAAAAGGACCAGCTGACATCATGTCAGTGATTCTCTCGTTAACACAGGTGTGAGTGTTGACAAGGACAAGGCTGGAGATCACTCTGTCATGCTGATTGAGTTCGAATAACAAACTGGAAGCTTCAAAAGGAGGGTGGTGCTTGGAATCATTATTCTTCCTCTGTCAACCATGGTTACTTTCAAGGAAACAGGTTCCGTCATCATTGCTTTTCACAAAAAGGGCTTCACAGGCAAGGATATTCCTGCCAGTAAGATTGCACCTAAATCAACCATTTATCGGATCATCAAAAACTTCAAGGAGAGTGGTTAAATTGTTGTGAAGAAGGCTTCAGGGCGCCCAAGAAAGTCCAGCAAGCGCCAGGACCATCTCCTAAAGTTGATTCAGCTGCGGAATCGGGGCACCACCAGTACACAGCTTGCTCAGGAATGGCAGCAGGCAGGTGTGAGTGCATCTGCACACACAGTGAGGCGAAGACTTTTGGAGGATGGCCTGGTGTCAAGAAAGGCAGCAAAGAAGCCACTTCTCTCCAGGAAAAACATCAGGGACATACTGATATTCTGCAAAAGGTACAGGGATTGGACTGCTGAGGACTGGGGTAAAGTAATTTTCTCTGATGAATCCCCTTTCCAATTGTTTGGGGCATCCGGAAAAAAGCTTGTCCAGAGAAGACAAGGTGAGCGCTACCATCGGCCTGTGTCATGCCAACAGTAAAGCATCCTGAGACCATTCATGTGTGGGGTTGCTTCTCAGCCAAGGGAGTGGGCTCACTCACAATTTTGCCTAAGAACACAGCCATGAATAAAGAATGGTACCAACACATCCTCCGAGATCAACTTCTCCCAACCATCCAGGAACAGTTTGGTGACGAACAATGCCTTTTCCAGCATTATGGAGCACCTTGCCATAAGGCAAAAGTGATAACTAAGTTGCTCGGGGAACAAAACATCGATATTTTGGGTCCATGGCCAGGAAACTCCCCAGACCTTAATCCCATTGAGAACTTGTGGTCAATCCTCAAGAGGCGGGTGGACAAACAAAACCCCACAAATTCTGACAAACTCCAAGCATTGATTATCCAAAAATGGGCTGCCATCAGTCAGGATGTGGCCCAGGAGTTAATTGACAGCATGCCAGGGCGGATTGCAGAGGTCTTGAAAAAGAAGGGTCAACACTGCAAATATTGACTCTTTGCATCAACTTCATGTAAAAGCCTTTGACACTTATGAAATGCTTGTAATTATACTTCAGTATTCCATAGTAACATCTGACAAAAAGCAAACTTTGTGGAAATTAATATTTGTCATTCTCAAAACTTTTGGCCACGACTGTACATTACATTTAGCTAAATGGCAAATTATTGCATAAATCCTCCATTTCTCATTGTTGCAACATAAACCATGGGTCTGCCCATTCAATCGTATTTGTCAATAATAATGCATTCTCAATGTGTGTCTCCCTCAGAGTGTTCTGTCCGGCCAACTGCAAAAACGAGCCATCCTACTGGGCTCCGGTGGTTGGGAACAGCTTCTACACAGAGGTAAGTACTGGACCTAGTCACTGGGTATACAAGAATGGCCTCACCACGCCTGTCCTGTCCTCCTGACCATGCTGAAAAGCTGAGAGGTCATACTGACAGAGGACAATAAGTTTGTCCCAACTGGGCCTGCCAGACAGATACACCTCAGTGTGTCTGCTCCCCAGAGAACTGTATCAGATGAGCTTCAAAGCTTCAATGCCATACAACTCTCATACAACTCCATACAACTCTCCTTCCGTGGCCTCCAACTGCTCTTAAATACAAGTAAAACTAAATGCATGCTCTTCAACCGATCGCTGCCTACACCTGCCCGCCCGTCCAGCATCACTACTCTGGACGGTTCGGACTTAGAATATGTAGACAACTACAAATACCTAGGTGTCTGGTTAGACTGCAAACTCTCCTTCCAGACTCACATCAAACATCTCCAATCCAAAGTTAAATCTGGAATTGGCTTCCTATTTCGCAACAAAGCATCCTTCACTCATGCTGCCAAACATACCCTCGTAAAACTGACCATCCTACCGATCCTCGACTTCGGCGATGTCATTTACAAAATAGCCTCCAATACCCTACTCAATAAACTGGATGCAGTCTATCACAGTGCCATCCGTTTTGTCACCAAAGCCCCATATACTACCCACCACTGCGACCTGTACGCTCTCGCTGACTGGCCCTCGCTTCATACTCGTCACCAAACCCACTGGCTCCAGGTCATCTACAAGACCCTGCTAGGTAAAGTCCCCCCTTATCTCCGCTCACTGGTCACCATAGCAGCACCCACCTGTAGCACGCGCTCCAGCAGGTATATCTCTCTGGTCACCCCCAAAGCCAATTCCTCCTTTGGCCGTCTCTCCTTCCAGTTCTCTGCTGCCAATGACCGGAACGAACTACAAAAATCTCTGAAACTGGAAACACTTATCTCCCTCACTAGCTTTAAGCACCAGCTGTCAGAGCAGCTCACAGATCACTGCACCTGTACATAGCCCATCTATAATTTAGCCCAAACAACTACCGCTTCCCCTACTTTATTTATTTATTTATTTATTTTGCTCCTTTGCACCCCATTATTTCTATTTCTACTTTGCACTTTCTTCCACTGCAAATCTACCATTCCAGTGTTTTACTTGCTATATTGTATTTTCTCTGCCACCATGGCCTTTTTTTGCCTTTACCTCCCTTATCTCACCTCATTTGCTCACATTGTATATAGACTTATTTTTCTACTGTATTATTGACTGTATGTTTGTTTTACTCCATGTGTAACTCTGTGTAGTTGTATGTGTCGAACTGCTTTGCTTTATCTTGGCCAGGTCACAATTGTAAATGAGAACTTGTTCTCAACTTGCCTACCTGGTTAAATAGAGGTGAAATACATTTTTTAAAATGTTTTAATCTGACTGGAACACTGACCTGATTTATGTTGGACAGCAGATGAGTGAGGTCTAGCCCCGTTGAACACTTAAGAGACTGTGGCCTGAGGCGACCACGAGCAAATTCTGAAAAGCAGTGTGAACACAGTCGGAATGGGAGCACTGGTGATGCTGGCCTGGTAATGGTCGCCAGTAATGTCTCTCCCAGTGCTGGGTTCGACCACACACAGCTGCTCAGCCCTGGCTGGCTGGCTGACTGACTCATAACTGGCCCAGAGATTGCATGCCTGAGGCCTGAGGTCTGAGACATGGGACTGTGTCAGGAGAGGGCTTTAGGACCAGTCTCAGAGAGGGAGGAGCAGTGGGACACACTGTCACCTCTGTTATTGTCACATCATCTCAGTTCCTGTCAGATCACCTCTATCACTTCCTAATGACCCGAGGGCAAATCTCAAATGATACGCTATACTCCATACAGAGCGCTACCTCTGGCCAGAGACACATACGGCTCTAGTGACAAGGAGTGCACTATATAGAGAATAATATGCCATTGGAGACACGCCATATGTCATTCTAACATCACCTCTGGCCTAAGTTGCAAATTGCATGTGTAAGCTAATGTGAGACTGCAGTGGATGAAAGGAGTGAAACAAATAATGATGCTCCCCTGGGAACCATTTTGGACCTAAATTGACCCAGTTACATGAAGTTGATGTTTTAAGTGTTCTTGCCTCGAATGAACTTGTTGACTCTTGTTTTCCCCCAACATTATTTCACTTAGATGTAGTCCAACTGGACACATCAGTTTCCCAGAGATCTCAAATAGGGCCTAATGACTGTATTTTGTCAGGGCAGAGCCTGATTCTACCACTTAAACATTCACAGCGCCAACACTGAGCAAAACACAGCAGAAGGAGAAGTACAGGCCTATATTGACATGACAGAAGTCCCCAGACACCAGTCCGGTTCACCAGACACCAGGGAATGTGGCCTGTGTTAGGCTAGACTAGTGTGATGAATGAGCTTCCAGGTTAGTGATAAGGACCCAGGGTCTGACACGCTGGAGCCAGACTCAGTGCTTCGGACTGGGGGACAGGAGGCATCATACCCTGCCTCGGAACCATGTGTGGAGTGTACAGCTCTCTGCTGCTGTCTGTCATCTGTAATCCAGAGTGAGGCAGCAGTTTACATCCTGATAATAATGTGCCTGCCTTCAGCCTTGCTAATGTCATGCATGTGTACATGTACAGGATTTGTACAAATGGAATGCTCTGGAAACTAATACATTGACTGTATTTGGTGTGGCTCTGTGCACTGTATGTGCCTGCACTGTACCTAATACAAGAAGCTTTACTGATATAGTGAAATGGAATAATTAGCCATGATTGCTGTATCTGATATCATGAGAAGTATATTGAACCCTCTCTTCTGATTCCCCCCTCCCTCAGCGCTCCAGTATTTGCCGAGCAGCCATCCATGCCGGGGTGATCCAAGCCGGCGGGGGCTACGTGGACGTCCTGCCCCTGGATAAGAAGAAGAGTTACGTTGGTGTCCTGAAGAACGGCATCCAGTCAGAGAGGTGGGTGCCTGCTCTACCCTCCTCTTCCCCTGTAAAATACCCTTCCCTGCCCTCTCCCTTCCCTCACACACCCCTCCCCTGTCAGGCAGAGGTCTAGGGCTCAAGCACGGAAGCCATTGGCGCCAAGTCCATGTTTGGCACACAGGGGTGCAAGAGTAATGGTGTGGTTTGGTGTGCGGACGGCCCACACATGAACTCTTTGCTTACTTTACCCGGACATTCAATGGAGTGTGCAAAGTGCTACATGGCCAAAATCAGCTGATCTAGAGTACAGTGAAATCTAATGCTGAAATCAAGGGCCCCCTCACTGGGACCCTCACCTTAACCTTAGTGTGAATGAGGACATGGGCTGTCAGTGACAGGGAACAGTATGGTATTACAACCATGGCTATCAACAGTCAGCCCCTGGTGTGATAGAGACTGATCCAGAGGTTGAGTGATGACCCAGCTGTTAGGAAGTGGGGTGTACATGTAGCTGGTTGGGTGGACGGTTCTTTAATAAGGAGGAAATAATCACAGCCTATCCATTTACCCGGGAATGGAAAAGCTGTCGGCGGCTGACTCAGTGCTTCACTATGCAGGTAATTGCAGCCAATCTGCTGCCAATGGGACGGGCATCATCCTGACATTACTGAGATTGGCAGGCCTTCAAGGCCTCTCCACTACTGAATTAATAACAAAGCCGTCAGGCCCAGCACAGTAGTCAATAGTGGTTGTTGGAAAGATCACTCAGTCACTGTAACAGCATGGCTAACAATGAGCCAGTGTTTGAGTTTTCCAGATACGACCACTGTGATTACGCTACTCTTACTATAGGATGTCATGAGCAACTGGCTGACTTGAATTGGAGCCACACACGAACAATGACAAAAATACATTTGGTCCACAAAACAACTGACTGACTTGACAGCAATATGGTTTTTCTTATTTTAGTTATCTTTAGATTTATGTCACTTTATCTTAGTAATGAGTTGAAAGGACACTGGTTAACTGTTTGAGTTCATGAATGAATGCTCAATGTAACCGTCTTTCTCACTTCTCTTTTGCAGTAAGAGCAATCCAGAGGGTGGCTCGTTCCGTGTTTTTGCTGTGAGGGAGTGAGTCTCCTCCATCTCAGGGCCTCTCACTCATTGGTTCAGGGACTAACAGGGTCCCCCATCTGCTCTCAAGGGGCAGGAAGTGCCCACAGGTTCGATGCCATGGCAACTCCTCCCATCTGTCTCTGTCCCCCACTTTGGGAGGAAGCAGAACTTCCCGTTGGACCAACAGACACTTCTCCCTCTCTTAGCTAATAAACAGTAGCTGACTGCTCAATTCGGTGGCTAACATCACAAAGAACCCTTCTGTCTTCTCCTACCCTTCTCACCTTTAAACTCCAGATGTGGATATTTTTGTAAGATACACAAGCGGTAAATGCAAAATGATGTGTAACATCAAAGACCAATAGAACAGCTGGTGCTGGATCTCTGCGTCTTGACATGTAGTTAGATTTCAAATCAAATATGTCATATTTGTTTATATTTTATGTTCTTAATACAAAAGTCAATCATTGGTCTCCATACACAGGAATGTATATTGATCACTGTATTTAATCATTCTGTACATATTTAATTAATTAATTTTTTCCTTCTTAAATGGGTCTATATTGACAGTTTTATATGTGTTGATAATGTATTTTGAAGCTTGTCTCCGCTTTCCTAACCCATTTATGCTTTCATTGTGGTCTTTACCTTTGGCGGATAGGCCATGGTGCTTGAGTTAGGCAGACAGACAGAGACAGACAGACTTAGGGGTTGCGTAGGAAGGGAAGGGGAGTGAGGAGGAGGGGAAGGCATACCTCCAAGGAAAATAAACCTTTCCTGAATACAGCTTGTACGACTTCCAGTGTCAATAATGTTCAGACGATCTGGTTAAGGTACAAAAACATTGTAGCAATATTCTGTCCACGGTGAGCTCAGGAAGGCAATGGGAGCTTGTGTGGGCAGGGCTTTCAAAATGGTGGCATATCTGGCTTCATCCAAGGACATTCACAGATGAACGATGTTCTTGTTTGAAAAATTATTCCGTATTTATAATAGCTCACTGCTTTATTCCCCCCTTTCCTCTCTTGATGCCATGTGTTTTGATTGAATAAGAAAAATACTCTACGATAGGTTGAGTTTGTCCCCACTTAAGACAGTTGAATGTTGTAGGTTTTGTAGAAAGAGGGTCTTATACAGTCCAATGTGAGAAAGGTGTGCCGATTGTTCCTATCAGCAGGCTTCAGTTAGGATTCATGACTAGGTAATGATTTGTAAAATACACAGAGGATGCAGAACATGGATCTGTTTAAACCACTCATACCCAGGGATGTAATACATAGTTACTTATCCAGCAGGAAGGCACACAGAGGCAGGCTTCAGTTGGGGAATATCCTCTTAAATGCAGAGGCTTTGTCGTGAGAGGAGAGTAAATCTATGTAAATTGATGCTGGAGGTTTTGGGTCTCCTAAAGAAGGACATTAGGTATCCTCTATCTATCCCTAAGCTAGACTGGACAGCAGTGCAGCCATTCTCTCTTTGTTTTAGTTTTCATCTTTCTACGTTTTTTTTAGGCTACCTCAGGCTTATAGTACATGGGCAATCTTTAGGGAAATGTTAATGGTTTGTACAGCTTTGGAAATGGAGTGTAATACTTTGATTTGTCTTTTATGAACTGTTCTCTATGCTGTAAAGCTCTCTTTCTAAATATATGTGGTGTGTTATTTTGTTTGTTTGTATGGTGTTTATAGGCATTGGATGGGGTTTTTGTATTTTTTTTGCACAATTTGAAAATAATTAAAGTTTGAAATAGTTAGAATGTTTGTTTATTTTGTACGCTGGATATAGTAGGATACAATGGGTACATTTGCCTTGGTAGTAGGCACATGTTCCTTTAGCAATTTAGCATAAATACTTATTTCTCAACAATCCAACTACAGCAACACATCTTGTACAGCAACACATCTTGTACAGCAACACATCTTGTACAGCAACACAGCTTGTACAGCAACACAGCTTGAACCAGATCATATGACTGGAGCAGTCAGGTGACATGACAAGCATGCTAAGGTCCACAGCAGGCATGAATGGAATAGAGACCTAGGCCACCCAGGTTAGGCCTATTATCTTTGGAACAACTTCACCGACCACAGACACGATCTGAACTGGCCTTGGTCTGCCTCTGGTGGGTACAGACATGCAGGAATGGGGTGGAACAGATTCCCACTCAGTTAATAGGATCACTTATCCTTAGGAAACACAGAGATGCTATGCTGATACTGTAGTCCTGTAGATCTGAGTTAGCACAGTACAGAGATGGTATGCTGATACCGTAGTCCTGTATATCTGAGTTAGCACAGTACAGAGATGGTATGCTGATACTGTAGTCTTGTAGATCTGAGTTAGCACAGTACAGAGATGGTATGCTGATACCGTAGTCTTGTAGATCTGAGTTAGCACAGTACAGAGATGGTATGCTGATACCGTAGTCCTGTAGATCTGAGTTAGCACAGGACAGAGATGGTATGCTGATACCGTAGTCCTGTAGATCTGAGTTAGCACAGTACAGAGATGGTATGCTGATACCGTAGTCCTGTAGATCTGAGTTAGCACAGTAATGACACAAGTATGCTACTCAATAGATGTAAAATAATAATGTTAGACATTTCATCAGGGTTTCTTGCTCTTTGTACTTCGCAGCTTTCCACATTGAGAACAGACAAATGGAGACGCATTGGAAATAAGGACTCATGAACCATTGGAAGAATGTCTAAGTTTGAGATACACTCTTTAAGCAGTGGTACGTTCCGATTCTGTCATTTAGAAAGACATACAGTAGTAAGGACATGTGGTGTTACTTCAGCACACAAACCCAGACTGGGCCTTTGTTATTGACCTGATGTTGAGAGTAGAGAGACATCTGAAAAACACCTCAGTCTAACACTGGCAAGAGGCTGTGTTTAATCACTGGGCCTGGCATAATTTGAGAGAGAGAGGAGAAAAAAGAGAGGGAGATCAGCAAGGGCCTGGCTGAAGCTCGGAGCTAGGTCTGCTGATAAACAGCTGTTATTGGCCTGCCTGATGACTGTTTTACTCCCAGTGATGATGAAGATGGAGTGTCGCTCTCCACTCAACCTTTAACGACCCTCAAAGTGCAGAGAGAGAGGACCAAGTGTTATGCAGGTTTGTTCCAGTTTGCTCTTTCGACGCTCTTGGCACACGCCCGCGTCCGTTTGAATGTCATACAAATACATGTTTTTCATTTCCTCCCTGCTATGTTGAAGCTGAGGCTCTGAACGGCTGTTTATGTGTCTGTATGTGTGTCTGTTATCTCCAGAACACTAGATCTTGGCATAACGACTCCTGCAGGCTCACCCATCCAGCAGCCAGCTGCTCCTCTCCATCTCCCTGCTTCTGCTTAAGATTACCTTGCATCGTGCTGCAGACTGTTTGGTTGGGTTACTGTAGTAGTGGGAAGCAGCAGGGGATGGATAAACAAATAGGCCTCACTTGTCTTGTAACCCAGCCACTAATGCACAACAAACAGCAGGGCCTTCAGTGGAGAACCTGCAGCCTCGGCCCTTATCCTGCCCCACTGCAGCAGCAGCAGGAGCAACACACTGTATCGACCAGCTGCTCTCCATAAGTAGCCTGGAGGAGAGCCCTGTCTCCTCTGCTGGGGATATCAAATGTTCTACGCACTGACCCCAGTGTGTGTGTGTTGGAGGGGCTCTTAAAAGCAAGGTATCTGGCTGAGGTCCCTGTAGCTAGGACTTTGCACTCCTTACAATCATTTACAGTATGCTAGTGAGCAGCTGAATTTAACCTCCAGGGACTTTTGGTTGAAGATCTCTCTGCTATTATTGGGTGGCCATTATCAACCACAATGTCAAAGACTACGGGCAGACTACGGTCAGAGACTGTAATTCAGAGTGACTTTGTGCTTGCCTTGTTTCCCCCTGAAATTTGAGTGACATGAAAGAGGACATGTTGCACAAATTACATTAAACAACTCATTAACCCTTTAATTCATACAGTAGATCCTCCTAAAACGGTGGTCTTTAAGTCAAGGCCTGGCAGCTCCATTTCCTTTCCATCCTTCTGATGTGCTGGACAATTCCTGCATCTCACCTTCACACATCGTTTAATCAACATCTGTGTGGGGGCTGAAAGTCATTTCTGAGGAAGGCCGTACAGAAATTACTGTAGTGAAGTCCTTTGGGGGAAGTGGCCATAGCTGTGCGTCCTGGAGGAAGCACCGTGGGGCTTCCAGGATATGCTGCATGTTATCAACCTCCTGTTTGTTGGCTTGATTTAATGAGGCTTTACGGGCCTGGACTGCTGACCTACTAGCATGGCTCCCCTTTCTGGGGGCCTTGTACACCTCTGTAACATTCCCCTGGACAGTGTGCTATGTGTCCTGTGTCCACCACTCACCATGCTGCTTGTCCAACAGTCTACAGTTCATGATGAAAGACACTGTCCACTCTACTCAAACAGAGAGATGATCAACATGGTCATGTTCATAGTCAACAGTACCAGAGTTGGGGAAACCACTTGGACACTGTGACCTACAGCTATTAGCGTCTGCGTCCAAGTTAATAAATGAATCTGTCATTTATCGGCTGCTGACCCTTGGCTGGTATACACTGTATGGTGAAAACATTCCTGCAGACTTCAAGGCTCCTCAAGATAAACACAGCATTAATGAGATGTACAGGTTGTGGACAGCATCGATGTAAACGCAGTAGAGGAAAATATCCTAATACATCATACAATATTTCCCCAGGTGATGTGAGAGAAGATCCATCTGGGTTCTCTGGCTGTGGAGCCATGGATGTTGAGTTATTGCTGTATTTGCATCTGTTAGGGAGTTGTTGTTCAAACTAGGTTAACATAGCCCACATGCCCTGCACTCACTAGGGGAGGACCAGGATGTTAGAAGAAGACTGCACCAAAACAAAAAGAGGACTCCAGATTTAAACTAATATGACAGACTAGGTCAATTGTGAGTGGGTTTTTTCCATCCTGGGGGATTGATAGTGATGCAGCATGTGGTCTGAAGGGAGACACATGCGGCCTACTGGGTTAGTGGTGTGGGAGGATGTAGGATAAAGGACTGGATTTTGATCCAAATGGAGGAATGTGCAAAGGTGGCTGATACTGCTGTGATGTTAGGGAGGATGCTTGGCTTCATTGGCCTGCTGCTTAGCAACACTATGGGGTGATGTTTCTGAATTTCTAATATATCAATATTAAAAATCAATGCGCTTCCTTTAGCATAGGTGTATGGATCGGCTAATGTTATTTATTCATTATAACTCCCAAAAAAAGGCAGCAGGAGATGAAGTGCAAGAGGGAGGACAAAGATCACGGGAAGGACCCATTTGACAAGTGTTTTAGGTGTGATCAGATTGATGGAGGAGGATGGTGCATCCCTGCCTTATCTACACAGTATCCCCTGGCAGCATATCAGAAGTCACTGCAAGAGGGTGCTTGGGCTGAGGACATGACGCTAGGGTTAGGGTTGTGGTTGAGCCGGGATGAGGACATTAAGCTAGGGTTAGGGGTAGGCTTGGCCCCACAGGGTCCCATTAACCCAACCTTCTCACTCCTCACTGCTGTGGGGGTTGAGGTGTCAGGGGCCCCTAAATAACATGAGCAGAGGAAACCTGGGGTAGCCCCTGAGGGCTCTGGGTGTAGAGTGGAGGCAGTAAATCACCTGCAATCTGTGAAAGTAATCACTGGCACACTACCCAAACACAACATGGTGTGGCAGACATCTCCAACGCTGCATTGTGATCCACATCTGAGAATACAGTACAATACAGTTACATGAGCCAGAGACATCAGTGAACACATTCTACATTTCATACTGTACAGTGTGTAATCCATCTTCATTTCTCTCCGGTGTATTCAGCCTGTCATGACCTTCTAAATAGGCGAAGACACGATAAACACAAACCTACCAACATACACACACTCTGGTATTACCCTTAAGGTGTTGTCTACACTGTAGCGTGAAGGTTTGAACTGTGAAGGACTTCTAGCAAGTTGTCTTACACAATACAAATCATAATGCAACGTTTCAAATGCTTCCAAACTACTGCAAACTAACACAATTACACTTTGTTGTTTGATTGACTCATCCCTCAGTTATTTGTGTTTGATTCAGGCTCTTCTATTGTTTCAGTATAAAAACAGGTCTCATTGATGAATTGACTAGGTCCCCCTGGGGAGTGGAGTAGAATGCTGGCACAGAGCGAAGCCACTCAGACCAGAGAAACAAAGAGTATCTTTCACAGGACTGATGGGGAATCTGTGGCGATGCTGCATACTAGTTATTTAGACAGACCGTTCTGACTGGAACCACAAACCAACATTGTAGTAGAGACGTACAGTAAGCTCCAAAAGTATTGGGACAGTGTTTTATTGTAAATAAAAATAGAACATGTTTCTAGACACTTCTACATGAATGTGGATGCTACCATGATTACGGATAATCCTGAATGAATCGTGAATAATGATGAGAGAGAAACTTAGACGCACAAATATCATACCCCCCCAAAAAATGTCTTGGGGTGTGATATTTGTGTATCTTTCTCACTCATCATTATTCACGATTCATTCAGGATCATCCGTAATCATGGTAGCATCCACATCAATGTAGAAGTGTTTATAGACATATTCTATTATTATTTACAATAAAAGTGACTCCAAAATGACACAATACATTATTTACCATTAATTTATATTGGGCACAAAATAATCTGAAACACAACCAAAACAAACAGCAAATGCATCCAACAAGTTTTCTAGAGTCTCAAGCTTGATGTAGTCATTGCGTGCTATGACTATGGGACCAAATAATACACTTTTGAGTACTTTAATAAACATATAAGTGAATTTGTCCCAATACTTTTGGTCCCCTAAAATGATTGGACTATGTACAAAAAGTGCTGTAATTTCTAAACTGTTCACTCAATATGGATGTAAATACCCTCAAAGTAAAGCTGACAGTCTGCACTTTAACCTCATAGTCATTGTATAATTTCAAATCCAAAGTGCTGGAGTACAGAGCCACCTATCAAAAATATGTCACTGTCCCAATACTTTGGAGCTCACTGTATATGAGGATGAGGACTGAGTGATAAATTGTTCTGTTTTATCACACTGACAGTGAAACAGCCCCCAAGTTTGTTTTTTCAGTGACGCACTTCCATGCTGGGAAGTGTCCTGAAGATTCACAGCCTAGTGATCAAACATGGGTGCCTGTGGATACATAGTTCAACCAATGAGCAGTGACTCACTGGTGCCAGCTTTGGAATCCTTAAATGTCTAGTAAAAATCTTAAAAAACATGTTGTTTTTGAAGACAAACTTGTCACCCAGCAGTGATTCCAAGTTGAAGAATAGATGAACATGTTGTCACGAACCGGCTCGAAGCCCGTAACAAAAAGGGAGACAACGTGGAGATAAAGAAAAACAAAATATATTTATTAACTGAAGTAAAGTAAATACAATTAACAATGGTGTGTGTTTAGTCAGCAGTCAGTAGTGTAAGTGAGGGGTCGCGTGTATACATGTGATAATGAGGTGTATTGAAAGGTGCCAACGCAAACAAACCAAATAGCCACAAAAATGCCACAACCAAAATCTGTCTGTGTCTGCATGGAGAGAGTCTCCCCAATGAACGGGGAAGAGGTGCATTTATCCTGGGACACACCCGAGCCCAGGTGTGTCCTATTTCTCTGACGACCCTCCCGGCTCCGCCCACCGACATCCCATTAAGGAAAACAAGAGCAAAGAGAAAGAAATCAGCAGACAGAGCGGGAGGGTCGTCACAATGTGGATAGATTAATTTAAAAGTTTAGATTTGTGTGTATTGTTGTGAAATTGTTAGATATCACCTGTTAGATACTACTGCACTGTTGGGGCTAGAAACACAAGCATTTCGCTACACCCGCAATAACATCTGCTAAACACGTGTTTGTGACCAATAAAATGTGATTTGATCTGTGTCCGATTGTGACTGAGCAGAAACCTGCTGTGCCACGAGGTTGACTCTGGGTAAAGAAATGACACCACACAGTCTCTAGAAGCCCTCTGACTGAATAGCGAGAACCGGGACTCATTCATGGAAACCACTTCTCTACAGATTTACATAATCAAATCAAACATGGGATCCTGTGGATGTTAGAATCAGTTAAATGTAACTAAATGTAATCGAAAATGTAATCTACGTCATCCCCAAAAGCAATTATTTATAATGAGAGGGTCATAAACAATGACTAGTAATGCTGCATACTCCAAGAAAGGTTAACATCTCACCTTTCTGGTAAAAATAGTTATAAATTGCTGAGGTGTAGTCACTTCTCAGGACACAAGCTCAAGTACACAGTACAAATGATAAAAATATGAAATATATGATATTTAGTATTTCCTACTCAACAAAACTGTATGAATAAGGCTTGAAATGATTTATATGCTTTCTAAACATAGTATAATCAAATTATAAAATGACAATCTATAAGATTTTGCCTTCTTTATAACTGTAAAATACATGTTTATATGTTTAGCATTAGAGAAAATGTCCATATTTTCTAAAGGTCTCTCTTGATCAAAACGTCTGTCCCCATCGCTGTGAACATGTCGCATAGCTCTGGCTTGACTTCCTGAACTCGTTAGGAACTCGCCTTTCATTAATATTCCCCGGCTACGACGAACAGAAAGTGTTTTTTGTTTAAAATCTATTAATTATTTTAGATGACTGGCTATAAATCGATCTCTGAATGTGCTACAGACGAAACCACTCTCTCTTGCTGCGCTATGGTGTAGATTCCAACTGCATTGTTAGTGGCTGTGACGTAGGGTTCAGCCAGGAGTTAATGGACAATTGGAAGAGCGAATTAAATGGTAGGAGGAACATCCCAGTGCTCTTAAATTGTGTCAGATTTCACATCCTGCTTCACACAGGAAATAGAGACATACATACTGTGTCTGTGAGAATCAGAGCTACTGCTCAATGCAAGCCAAGATGAGACCTGAGAGATGGGCTGTGACCACAGCAGCACTCCCTAACATGGCTCTGCTCCTCCTCAAAGGACTCTGTCTCCTACCCATCACTGGCATATTTGGCTAATGAAGACTCTATGCATCAGTGTTGTATAACCATCCTCTCAGCTCAGTCTAAACAGTGTAGAGACTCAAAAGTGCACACTCATACACACCCGTCATCACTGTGTTATTTTCCAACATCATACACAGGAGCTGATTCAGGGTTAAGGCCCTGGGTAAATTGGTCTCCTGCTGCTTTGTATATATTGACTGTTTATTGCTCTCCTCTATGAATCTGGTCTGTGCTTTAGCAGTATAATTTGTTGTTACTGGGGTGCTCTGAGAGAAGCAGAAGGAATAGTGGGAAGTTAAGCAGGGGTAAACAAGGCTTTGAGGCAGTGTTATGCTGTGTTTAAACAACTCTGTGATTTAGTGGAGCTGAGCTGGGACGGCGCCAGAGGCTGAGAGGGTGACTAGCTGTTTGGGTGAGGAGGATGTAGCCTGTGAGAGGTACTGAGAGGTGGGACAGTCCTGACCCCAGCCTGGCCTACCAGATGGTCTCTCATCACTTGAGTCTTGTTTCCTGACAAGACTATAAACTCATTGATTAAAACAAAGCATTAACAGTTTCCTGATCCTGTTGAAACAAGCTTTCTGCTTATGACAATGGGTCCTAATGGAATAGAGTGGAGTACAATGACTCTACTACTGCTTGGACTGTAACTGTAATGACTGTACAGTAGTCATCCCTGCGAATAACACAAATTTGCAGGAGAGGCGATAGACGGGTGGTGTCGCGCACACCTGGAGCCCCTGGCACTGCCGTCTGGCCTCGGGGCAGGCCTCTGAATCAGTTCCATGTGACGTTGTTCCGCTGTTTAGATAACGGGGATGTCAAAGCAGAGGAGTGGAATTGTGGGTCGAGGTGCAGGGCTGACTGATGACTCTGCTCATTGGTTTGGTGTGTAGGGGCTTGGTTTGTGGTGCAGACCCTTCGGGGGGGGGGGGGGGGGGGGGGTTGTTACTGTACCAGCTCAGGTCTGGTTCCAGTTATCTCCATGTGGGACTGGCTCTGGACTGGGAAACAATACCCTCCACAGACAGGTACCAGGCCTTAGAAAGTACTGTACCCTTGGCCCTCACAAAATCAATGATAAAATAAACATTTACATTTTAACCTGACTTTTTAGTCTCCAGCCTTGGTTTATAAATGCATTAGTGTTTCGAGGGACATTTCCATAAAGTTTGGCTGCGCTCATGACGCAGAGAAATACCACATTTTTTCCAGGTGTCCTTGTGTTGTCAGCAGTTTAATATAGTGGTGTTTTTCCTATTTTCCTAATGTAAGTCTACTATCTCTAGCGTGCTAGCTGAGCTGGGTACCTCAGAGCTGAGGACCTCGTGTCATGCAGAGTACAATATGAATTGGATCATGGAAGGATTGGTGATAAATTGCCCCTCTGGGACCCTCCCTCTGTCTCTGTGTCTGTCAGATTCCTCTCAGGAGCTAAAAAAAAAAGTGGTTCAAATGGGGAGATACGTCTCCACAAGGTAAAACTCTCTGGGAAAAACAAACCGCAAAGTCCCTTACCCCTCTCACATTCAGAGAAAAAACACCCCTTACTCTGAAACCACTATCCTCCCCTTATATCACCACCATGAATTCTGAGAGTACTCAATAAAAGTCATTGCATAAATGTGTTGTTTCCATTACGTTAGAGGATAGGCTTTGAGTGATAAAGTTTACATTACTTCTTATGTAACAGGTTGTGTTAAGATGTTGATGCACCCCTTATGATGGGCTAATCCTCTGGAATGGCTGTGGGGACCATTATGTTCCTTTTTTTCAAACCTGATCGTAAAATGCAACCCAATGTTTTCCACTCCAGATATGGGTTGTATTTAAACAGTACCTGTGGGGCAAGTAATATGTTTATATCTACGTTAGACCTCAACCAGACAGGTATATGTTTCACTGTCCTCTCATGGCAGATGAAATGTCAGCTGAAAGGGGCTGTGGATCCGTCTTTCGAGAAGTTGAAGTCTCATCAGGCTCCCAGCTTTGATGTTCTGTTTTGGAGATCTCGCTGTTCTCTAAAGGTTGCTCCCATGCCAGTCAACCATTCCTGGCTTTCTTTTATTTGCCATACAAGGCAAAATTTGAATTGTCCCTTGTAATTCACCCTTACATAGGAACACCAATTCAGAATATTGTATGAGGTACAGCACATACAGTACAGACCAAGTCCCTCATGTATGCACAGTATATTGTTGATTACTATATTTTCTCATTGAAGTAGACTTAAATATGTCTGAAGTGCCAGTATTGGCCCCCATAGACAAGTACAGCCCTTTGCTTATCTGAGTCTGTGCATGACAATACTCCTTTACGGTCCAATGCATCCATTTTTATCTCAATATCAAATCATTTCTGGGTAAAAATGAAGTATCTTACTGTGATTGTTTTCAATTGAAATGATCAAAAAGAAACACAAATGGTTTCTTAGCAAAGAGCAATTTTCTTAAGCAAGTATTTTGCTAGAACTATCTGAGTGGGGAGGAGAAAACGGAAAATGTGCTGTTATTGGTCTATTTCTTATTGGTCTATTATCTAATTTACCGACTGGTGATGTCACCAGGCAGGCCAAAACTTCCTCCCACTAAAACAAGCTGAAATTTCAGGCGACCTTTTCAAACAGCTCTGACACTAAAAGGGCATTATCATACTTTTCACAATTTCGCAGTATTATTCCAACCTCATAGTGTGAACATATATATAAAACATAGGGAAATCACATTTTTGACTGCACTGGGCCTTTAACACTCTATCTACACCTGCAATATGAATCATGTCTGTGTGATTTGAGGGTTTAAGTTCTGGCCAAACTAGCCACAACTCATAACTTTAACTAATAGTCAGGATATTTTCTAGGTATAATCTTCTAAGAAAAAATTACCACTTTAATGTGTTGTTATCTAAGTGTTTATTGGACTAGAGCTTTTATAAATCATGTCATATGTTTTTTAAAGTTTTTTTACCATGTGAACCAATGTTTATATATTTCGTCAGTCAGTTGAGACACTAACAGGATGGTGCTGTATGTAATACTTACCTAACGGTACCATGACAGATTTAGTTCCTTAGCTTTGTTGTCTCATTAATGTAGGCTCTCATGGGAATGCCCCCTTATCAGCTTGGCTTAAGGAGGCTGATGGTAATCAGCATCAGAATGGGAGCAGTGAGGCCACATTTCCCATATTACTCACTGAGGCCTGTGACGCTGATGACTGCGGAGTGTTGGCACTAGCTGCCCATGCCAACACAAAATGTCAGTCAGTCTGGGTCCCGCTGTCCCGTGGTATTTTAGTTAGCCTTGTGATGGATGTGTTATATCAAGCTCTGAAAATCCTTACTCGGACCTTCTAGCAGGGTCCCTTCCTGCTCTCCAGGGGTGGGGCTCTGGGAAAGGTTGGGTTCCCAGGCAGAGAGGGACAGACTGGGTGTGAGACGTGTTTTCCAGGCCCGCTGGAGGCCTCGTCCCGGGAGCCAGGAGCAGTGGGACGATGGGAATGTGGGAGAGAGAGCGAGAGACCACCCTCTCGCCTGACTCTGGGCTAGCGGAGTGTTCCCATTCCTCTCTGTCTCTCTCCCTGAACCGCTTACCATGCTATATGTCCCAAAGCCTTTACAAGCAAACTGCAGCTCAGATGATGTCCTTGTGGTTCACAGGAGAATAGCACTGACGTGTCTGAAATGTCATGTTCTCATTGAGGTCTTACACTCTGACACATCTTCCCACCAGGGTGTACAGATTGTGATGAATGTACGTCATTTATACAGTTGCCTGTGCAATTATGTCTGATTATTGTATATGGACAATTTTGAGTGTTCATCACAAAGAAAATGTTTTCCCAACTGATTTTGGACTATATAGCGTAACTGGATCAAATTTAAAATGTGCACTGTTTTTGTTGCTAGAGCGAGCCAATAAGTTATCATGGTATAAAACACAAACGGGATTTTTTTCTATTTTTCCCGGACTGTTATTTACAATCACTAATCATGAAAGTGGTGGATGGCTTTATTTGCTCTACAGTACATAGTTATATATCAAATCAGCCCAAGACAACTGGAGCCTGAGGGGGTGGTGAAGAAACCCTTGTGTCTTTTGAGTCTGAACCATCAATTATATTTTGGGTTGGTGTGGTTGACTTTGACGTCTGAGCCCACTCACTGATGGTGGTAGTGGTTGTCTTCTCTAGCCGTTGAGGAGTTGTAGTGGCAAGCCAGCGTTGAATCATTTTATGTTTCCTAGGGAGAGAAAAACACGCACTGACACGAGTGCAGAGGCGTCACGGCGGACTGCTGACGTAGGTCAACAGCACAGGGACTGGTGGCTTCGGCTGCTTGTACTGCTTTGTTGCCACTACTACTGCAGCCAAGAGAGATGAGTGTTCCTGGAACAGACGGGTTCAGTTAGACAGACAGACAAAACAGAACTCTTACTGCTGAAGAGAGCTGCACATTCTGTTGCTCTGATTATGTGTCTACCGTCCTAGTACAGATCTATACACTCCAGATCTGGATAATACATTCTTACTGTTTGTCTCTTTTTTTTAAATGTTCCCTTAATTTTCTTCTTCTCTGTCTCTCTCTCCACCTAATTTTCCCCCTCTCCCTCCCCATACGATCCACTGATCAGACTTGATTTACTCAAGCCTCACCTCCCCTTTTCCATTTTCCTCTCTCCATAGTTCTTTCTGAAAAAGCCCATAACTTGAGCATTGTCCGCTCTTGCACATCATATCTCAGTGGCTGGAGGATGTTCTATGTGTCAGCTCTATATAATGTCCCTCTGTCATAATAAGACAATATACAGCTCAGGACAGACAACATACACTGAGTGTACAAAACATTAAGAACACCTTCCTACTATTGAGTTCCACCATGCATTTTGCCCTCAGAACAGCCTCAATTTGTCGGGGCATAGACTCTACAGTGTCGAAAGCGTTCCACAGGGATGCTGGCCCATGTTGACTCAAATGCTTCCCACAGTTGTGTCATGTTGGCTGCATGTCCTTTGGGTGGTGGACCATTCCTGATACACAGTGGAAACTGTTGAGCTTGATAAAACCTAGCAGCGTTGTAGTTCTTGACACAAACCGGTGCACCTGGCTCCTACTACCATACCCTGTTCAAAAGCACTTAAATCTTTTGTCTTGCCCATTCACCCTCTGAATGGCACACATACACAAACCATCTCTCAATTATCTCAAGGCTTAAAAAGTATTATTTAACCTGTCTCTTCTCCTTCATCTACACTGATTGAAGTGGATTTAACAAGTGACATCAATAAGGGATCATAGCTTTCACCTGGATTCACCTGGTCAGTCTATGTCATGGAAAGAGCAGGTGTTCATAATGTTTCATTCACTCAGTGCATATAATATAAATATATAATATTTATCTTTTAGATTAATTTATATTTCTTCGCCAAAGAACCATTTGATTGAATAATGCTTGTTGGCTTGTGTGGCCTATAAACTAGGGCGAATGGGTTGATTGACTTCTATTGTTTTCAAATTGGAGCCAATATGTTCTATAAATCTGTATGAAATCTGGGTCGAAAGACTTCCCTTGTTGGCCGTAAAGAGCCTATAACTAAAGCATTGTTGGTTGTGGCACATAATGTACTCTATGTTAGTGCCATATCAAATTCCTCTACCAAGTAGAAGAGTCTCATTAGTGATTCTGTCATAATATTTAGGTTGGCATTCACCAGCTGGCACAGCCACAAAGTCATAAAATCTGATTATAAACATAAACAAAACCCTAACCTTAACCACACTGCTAACCTTATGCATAACCCTAACCTTAACCACACTGCTAACCTTATGCCTAACCTTAAATTAAGAATAAAAAGCTAATGTTTGTTGTGTTTTCATGAAATGTTAGAATATATACTGCTCAAAAAAATAAAGGGAACACTTAAACAACACATCCTAGATCTGAATGAAAGAAATAATCTTATGAAATACTTTTTTCTTTACATAGTTGAATGTGCTGACAACAAAATCACACAAAAATAATCAATGGAAATCCAATTTATCAACCCATGGAGGTCTGGATTTGGAGTCACACTCAAAATTAAAGTGGAAAACCACACTACAGGCTGATCCAACTTTGATGTAATGTCCTTAAAACAAGTCAAAATGAGGCTCAGTAGTGTGTGTGGCCTCCACGTGCCTGTATGACCTCCCAACAATGCCTGGGCATGCTCCTGATGAGGTGGCGGATGGTCTCCTGAGGGATCTCCTCCCAGACCTGGACTAAAGCATCCGCCAACTCCTGGACAGTCTGTGGTGCAACGTGCCGTTGGTGGATGGAGCAAGACATGACGTCCCAGATGTGCTCAATTGGATTCAGGTCTGGGGAACAGACGGGCCAGTCCATAGCATCAATGCCTTCCTCTTGCAGCAACTGCTGACACACTCCAGCAACATGAAGTCTAGCATTGTCTTGCATTAGGAGGAACCCAGGGCCAACCGCACCAGCATATGGTCTCACAAGGGGTCTGAGGATCTCATCTCGGTACCTAATGGCAGTCAGGCTACCTCTGGCGAGCACATGGAGGGCTGTGCGGCCCCCCAAAGAAATGCCACCCCACACCATGACTGACCCACTGCCAAACCGGTCATGCTGGAGGATGTTGCAGGCAGCAGAACGTTCTCCACGGCGTCTCCAGACTCTGTCACGTCTGTCACGTGCTCAGTGTGAACCTGCTTGCATCTGTGAAGAGCACAGGGCGCCAGTGGCGAATTTGCCAATCTTGGTGTTCTCTGGCAAATGCCAAACGTCCTGCACGGTGTTGGGCTGTAAGCACAACCCCCACCTGTGGACATCGGGCCCTCATACCACCCTCATGGAGTCTGTTTCTGACCGTTTGAGCAGACACATGCACATTTGTGGCCTGCTGGAGGTCATTTTGCAGGGCTCTGGCAGTGCTTCTCCTGCTCCTCCTTGCACAAAGGCGGAGGTAGCGGTCCTACTGCTGGGTTGTTGCCCTCCTACAGCTTCCTCCACGCCTCCTGATGTACTGGCCTGTCTCCTGGTAGCGCCTCCATGCTCTGGACACTACGCTGACAGACACAGCAAACCTTCTTGCCACAGCTCGCATTGATGTGCCATCCTGGATGAGCTGCACTACCTGAGCCACTTGTGTGGGTTGTAGACTCCGTCTCATGCTACCACTAGAGTGAAAGCACCACCAGCATTCAAAAGTGACCAAAACATCAGCCAGGAAGCATAGGAACTGAGAAGTGGTCTGTGGTCCCCACCTGCAGAACCACTCCTTTATTGGGGGTGTCTTGCTAATTGCCTATAATTTCCACCTGTTGTCTATTCCATTTGCACAACAGCATGTGAAATTTATTGTCAATCAGTGTTGCTTCCTAAGTGGACAGTTTGATTTCACAGAAGTGTGATTGACTTCGAGTTACATTGTGTTGTTTAAGTGTTCCCTTTATTTTTTTGAGCAGTGTATAATAAAGCCACTTTTGACTTTGCAGCTGGCCCATCTAGTGGAAATCACTCAGCTCTGCTTCCAGGACAAGATTCATCCCAATAAACGTCAACCTGCATAAGACTGTTAACAGCTTGGGTGGCTTTGCCCCATCCAGGATACATGTCCACTTAAACTTCTATTGATTCATTAGAATGTTTTTTGCCACTTGTGTGGTCTGTAAACAAGGATGAATGGGTTGATTGACGTTCTTACCAATTGTAGCCAATGTCTGTCCAATAAATCTCACAGAAATCTGGGTCATATGTCTTCCTACGTAGGGCGAACTAAGGAAATTACACTGACAGATTTTGAACACAAGAAGATGAAACCTTTCCTTTCCTTTATAAATCAAATGTTTTCACTTGCCAAGATGCTCCACCGACCATTAACTTAAATAATCAATATCTAATTGGACTAGTTTTGCTGTACTTTCATAAGGAAACAGAGACCTGCATGAGAAGACTACAGTATTTAAGGTACTGTATTTCCACCTGGAATTCACTGGAGGCTGTTTTCTCTTGATGGCACAGTTCTCTCCCCTGCTCTGTGCCAAATGTGATCATCCTGCGTTGACAGTGCTATGTGCTGAGAAATGGTGGACAGTTGCCTGGCTAAATCAGGCCTTTCAACGAATCAGGCCTTTCTGCCAGTCTGGGTCAGGGAAGGGTTATAGCCAAACGCTGAGGTTGACCAAGACACGATCTGATGCAGGGGGTGGTGTTTACGTCTGTCATGGTCATGGTCATGGTATCGTAGGCCAAAGGAGGTTACAGATTCATGTTATTTATGCTACTCTTAAAAACACCTGAATATAGTAGAGCTGAAACAGGATCATTTGTCATATCTGTTTTCTTGTATGAAGGTTGTTGTTTTGTAATGCTCATACATATACATGAATGCAAATCACAGCTTAAAGTTTGCTACAAACAAATACATAAAAACCTAAATGAAAAACCATTATTATTCCCCTTCTCCACCTTTCCAGGGACTAATTTCACCCTTCACTTCACTCCCAGTATGACTCCACATCTGGTATCCAGCTGTACTGCTAATGAGCCCAAACCACACCGTTTTAATACTCTGCCATATTTGACATTAAAGAAACTCCGGGGGCGCTGACCAAAACGCTGCCGGTTTAGCTTGACGTAAACATACATGTTAATTGATTATAGGAACGAGGAGTGTACATCGGAATACTTTATTCTACGTACTAAAAGGCGCTTCTGCTCTATGTCCCATACAGAAAAGGCCATGTTTCCTTTCCTCTGAGTTCTCCGCAGCTATACTGTATAGTACAGTACCTGCCATAGAGCACTTTCCATGAGTGGAAAAACCCTGTGCAGTGTGTGGACGGAGGCCTGCTGTGAGGAGTAGAGCACAGCCTGTGTGGGTTTGGCCCTGTGGACTGTCTATGTGATCAGGTGCACAGAGGGCTCCCCTCTACAACACACCACACTGTCTCTGCTGCCAAGAGGCTGTCGCCGCGCAACTAGACTCCCCTTTTTATACTGCATTTCCACAGGTCTCTCTCTCTCTGTGTGTGGGTGTGTGTGTTTGTGTGGTAGTTTGTACGTGCAGACGTGTGTTTGTGTGAGGCAGGGAGTTTGGACGCCAAAGAGAGTTGACCCACTTCAGACTTTTATTCTATTCACACACAGTAGTTACAGGGTCATCAACGTGCATCTGGAGACCTGCTGTATGAGCACTGTAAGGCAGAACATGACGACTATGTAAGTTAACCCAGTACTGTTGATAAGAGATGGACTCATGATTCAACTGGTTTACCTTTATCTTATCATGAAACTAAATCTGCAGTGTGGCCTAAGAATAGTGGCATGATATCAGTGAATGAAGGTAATAGTGGGATACTTCCTCCACCACCACCATCTCCACCACCATCTTCACCTCCACCACCATCTCCACCTCCACCACCTCCACCACCACCATCTCCATCTCCACCACCATCTTCACCTCTACCACCACCACCATCTCCACCACCATCTCCACCTCCACCGTCTCCACCACCTCCACCACCACCACCCCCTTCACCTCCACCACCACTATCACCACCTCCACCTCCACCACCTCCACCTCCACCACCACCATCTCCACCACCACCACCACCACCATCTCCACCACCATCTCTACCTCCACCACCTCCAACACCACCATCTCCACCACCACCACCACCTCCACCATCTCCACCAAATCAAATCAAATCAAATGTATTTATATAGCCCTTCTTACATCAGCTGATATCTCAAAGTTCTGTACAGAAACCCAGCCTAAAACCCCAAACAGCAAGCAATGCAGGTGTAGAAGCACGGTGGCTAGGAAAAACTCCCTAGAAAGGCCAAAACCTAGGAAGAAACCTAGAGAGGAACCAGGCTATGAGGGGTGGCCAGTCCTCTTCTGGCTGTGCCGGGTGGAGATTATAACAGCACATGGCCTAGATGTTCAAATGTTCATAAATGACCAGCATGGTCAAATAATAATAATCATAGTAGTTGTCGAGGGTGCAACAAGTCAGTAACACAAGAGTAAGTATCAGTTGGCTTTTTCATAGCTGATCTTTGAGAGTATCTCTACCGCGCCTGCTGTCTCTAGAGAGTTGAAAACAGCAGGTCTGGGACAGGTAGCAAGTCCGGTGAATAGGTCAGAGTTCCAGCAGGTCTGGGACAGCAGGTCTGTGACAGGTAGCACGTCTGGTGAACAGGTCAGGGTTCCATAGCTGCGGGCAGATCAGTTGGAACTGGAGCAGCAGCACGACCAGGTGAACTGGGGACAGCAAGGAGTCATCAAGCCAGGTAGTCCTGAGGCATGGTCCTAGGGCTCAGGTCCTCCGAGAGAGAGACAGAAAGAAACAGAGAAAGAGAGAATTAGAGAGAGCATATTTAAATTCACACAGGACACCGGAAAAGACAAGAGAAATACTCCAGATGTGACAGACTGACCCTAGCCCCCCGACACATAAACTACTGCAGCATAAATACTGGAGGCTGAGACAGGAGGGGTCAGGAGACACTGTGGCCCCATCCGATGAAACCCCCAGACAGGGCCAAACAGGTAGGATATACCCCACCCACTTTGCCAAAGCACAGCCTCCACACCACCATCTCCACCTCCACCATCTCCACCACCTCCACCACCACCACCCCCTTCACCTCCACCCCATCTTCACCACCACCCCCTTCACCTCCACCACTATCTCCACTACCACCCCCTTCACCTCCACCACCATCACCTCCACCACCACCACCTCCACCACCACCACAACAGACTATCTATTGATAGAGTATTCTCAGACTGCCTTGTGGATGACATGATGATGCACTCACAGTACACTCTTAAAAAAAAGATGCTATCTAGAAACCTAAAAGGGTTCTTTGTCTGTCCCTATAGTAGAACCCTATGAAGAACCCTTTTTGGTTCCAGGCAGAACCCTTTTGGGCTCCACATAGAACCCTTTCCACAGATGGTTATCCTATGGGGGTAGCCAAAGAACCCTTTTGGAACCATTTTTCGAAGAGTATACAGTGCATTCATTGGTGGGATAAATAGCCTGTCTAAACCCTTGCATTTGTATTTGCATTTGGTTTTATTATGGATCCCAATTAGCTGCTGCCAAAGCAGCACCTACTCTTCCTGGGGTCCAGCGAAATTAAGGCAGTTTATACAATTTTAAAAACATTACAATACATTCACAGATTTCACAACACATTGTGTGCCCTCAGGCCCTACTCCACCACTACCACATATCTACAGTACTAAATCCATGTGTATGTATAGTGCGTGTGTGTGTGTGTGTGTGTGTGTGTGTGTGTGTGTGTGTGTGTGTGTGTGTGTGTGTGTGTGTGTGTGTGTGTGTGTGTGTGTGTGTGTGTCTGTGCCAGTGTTTGTGTTGCTTCACAGTCTCCGCTGTTCCATAAGGTGTTTTTTTATTTGTTTTTTTAATCTAATTTTACTGCTTGCGTCAGTTACTTGATGTGGAATAGAGTTCCATGTAGTCATGGCTCTATGTAGTACTGTGTGCCTCCCATAGTCTGTTTTTGACTTGGGGACTGTGAAGAGACCTCTTGTGGCATGTCTTGTGGGCTATGCATGGGTGTCCAAGCTGTGTGCCAGTAGTTTAGACAGACAGCTCGGTGCATTCAACATGTCAATACCTCTCATAAATAAAAGTAGTGATGAAGTCAATATCTCCTCCACTTTGAGCCAGGAGAGATTGACATGCATATTATTAATGTTTGCTCTCTGTGTACATCCAAGGGCCAGCTGTGCTGCCCTGTTCTGAGCCAATTGCAATTTTCCTAAGTCCTTTTTTGTGGCACCTGACAACACGACTGAACAGTAGTCAAGGTGTGACAAAACTAGGGCCTGTAGGACCTGCCTTGTTGATAGTGTTGTTATTTATTTTTTATTTATTTTATTTAACCTTTATTTAACTAGGTATGTCAGTTAAGAACAAATTCTTATTTATAATGACAGCCTAGGAACAGTGGTTTAACTGCCTTGTTAAGAAGGCAGAGCATCGCTTTATTATAGACAAACTTCTCCCCATTTTAGCTGCTACTGCATCAATATGTTTTGACCATGATCGTTTACAATCTAGGGTTACTCCAAGCAGTTTAGTCATCTCAACTTGCTCAATTTCCACATTATTTATTACAAGATTTAGTTGAGGTTTAGGGTTTAGTGAGTGTTTTGTTCCAAATACAATGCTTTTAGTTTTAGAAATATTTGTTGAAGAGTAAAAGAGTAAATAAGGAAGAGGTCTGAACACACATCCCTGCCTTGTCTGATTAAACACAGCTGCTTGCCACTGTGTCCCCATGTCACCTCTCCTAGTTTGGCTCTATTATGTTACCCCGGACAAACAAAAACTGGGACCGAGCTGAAAGGCAGATTCCAGCAGCAGTCTTCATCTGATGCTAAACTGTGACGGACAGGTCAGTAATGCTTGTAAACAAAACAAAGATGCACTCAGTGCCATCTCGCCCCCAGAGTGAGAGATACTGATGCTCAGCCATGGACAGAGGGTACTAGAGCCCCCCTCAAAGGCACAGGGGGCACTATAAAGGGGGGGCAAAGCCCTCTGTGGTGACTGATGTTGCTGTCCCGCTCTCCTCTCCTTCCTCTAAACCCAGAGATGCGTATTAATGAGCGGGGATTACACTGAGGGGCCGGGGCCCAGACTGGTTCCCTCCTGTTTCCAACCACAATGGTTGATGAATGGTGACCACTAAAACACTGTGTTGCTCACTGTACACAAGATCCCATTCATTATCTGCTTAATGACAGGTCCAAACCACTTTGACTGAAAGCATCTAATGCCTACAAAAGGCCTTGGTTTTATTGAAGCTTGGGTTTGAATAAATATTTTGTCTGCAATTACACAAGAGAGGAGGGGTAAATTCCCCTGTGAATTCTCAAACAATGTCTTTACAGTGGGTAACCACTGACTCAGGGCTCAGTGATGGTGCTGTCGCTGTCGCTTCACCCTCTGCTGTTACTCAGAAATGAAACCATGACCCAAGAAACCACAACAAATCACAATAGCAAGGAACGTGTCGTCTACTTCAGTATTGCCTTTGGTTAAAGCAGGGAAAGGAAAAACATGAATACACGTGACTGTAACGCTCGTCGTAAGTGGTAGTTGAAGTGGACCAAGGCGCAGCGTGGTAAGTGTCCATGATTACTTTATTCATAAACACACTCAAACAAAATAACAAAAGCGAAAACGAAAATGTACAGTTCCGTCAGGTACAGACACTAAACAGAAAACAACCTCCCACAAACACAGGAAGAAAACAGGCTGCCTAAGTATGATTCCCAATCAGAGACAACGATAGACAGCTGCCTCTGATTGGGAACCACACTGACCCAAAAACATAGAAACAGAAAAACATAGAGTTTCCCACCCGAGTCACACCCTGACCTAACCAAACATAGAGAATAATAAGTATCTCTAAGGTCAGGGCGTGACAGTACCCCCCCCAAAGGTGCGGACTCCGGCCGCAAACCTGAACCTATAGGGGAGGGTCCGGGTGGGCATCTCCTCTTGGTGGAGGCTCTGGTGCGGGATGCAGATCCCCCTCCACTTGGGGCTCCCCACACTTTCGTGGAACCCCGGACTGTGGATCGTCGCCGGAGGCTCCGGACCCTGGATCGTCGCCGGAGGAACCATACCATAGATCATCGCCGGAGGCTCCGGACTGGGAACCCCCGCCGGAGGCTCCGGGCTGTGGACCGTCACCGGAGGCTCCGGCCTGAGGACCGTCGCCGGAGGCTCTGGCCTGGGGACCGTCGCCAGAGGCTCCGGCCGAGGCTCCGGCCTGGGGACCGTCGCTGGAGGCTCTGTGCCATGGATCGTTGCTACAGGCTCCGCGCCATGGATCATCGCTGGAGGGTTCGTGCCATGGATCATCACTGGAGGCTCCGGGCCATGGATCATCACTGGAGGCTTTGTGCCATGGATCATCACAGGAGGCTTCATATGTGGAGCCGGAACAGGTCTCACCAGACTGGGGAGATGCACTGGAGACCGGGTGCGCAGAGCTAGCACAGGATATACTGGGCCGTGGAGGCACACTGGAGGTCTGGAGCATAGGGCTGGCACAACCCGTGCTGGCTGGATGCTCACTTTAGCCCGACAAGTGCTGGGCGCTGGCACAGGACGAACTGGGCTGTGAAGCTGCACTGGCGATACAGTGCGTAGAGCTGGCGCAGGATATCCTGGACCGAGGAGACGCACCGGAGACCAGGAGCGCTGAGCCGGCACAACCCGTCCTGGCTGAATGCTCACTTTAGCCCGGCAAATGCGGGGAGCCGGCAACGAGTGCACCGGGCTGTGAATGCGCACCAGATATCCGGTGCGCATAACCGCATAACACGGTGCCTGACTGGTCACATGCTCCCCACGGTAAGCACGGGGAGTTGGCTCAGGTCTCAACCCTGACTCCGCCAATCTCCCCGTGTGCCCCCCCAACATTTTTTTGGGGGGGAGCTGCCTCTCAGGCTTCCGTCGTTGCCGTGACTCCCGATCTCATCGCCGTTCCTCCCTTGCTGCTTCCACCTGTTCCCATGGGAGGCAATCCCATCCGGCCTGGATCTCCTCCCACGTCCAGGATCCTTTGCCGTCCAGGATGTCCTCCCATGTCCAACCATCCTGGCCACGCTGCTTGGTCCGTTTTTGGTGGGAGGTTCTGTAACGCTCGTCGTAAGTGGTAGTTGAAGTGGACCAAGACGCAGCGTGGTAAGTGTCCATGATTACTTTATTCATAAACACACTCAAACAAAAGCGAAAACGAAAACGCACAGTTCCGTCAGGTACAGACACTAAACAGAAAACAACCTCCCACAAACACAGGAAGAAAACAGGCTGCCTAAGTATGATTCCCAATCAGAGACAACGATAGACAGCTGCCTCTGATTGGGAACCACACTCGGCCCAAAAACAAAGAAACAGAAAACATAGATATTCCCACCCGAGTCACACCCTGACCTAACCAAACAGAGAATAATAAGTATCTCTATGGTCAGGGTGTGACAGTGACAGAGTATATTATTATTTATTGTCACTATTATCTATTATTATCATGCATCATTTGGCCACAGTCCTCTAGTCTGTGCTACATAATAGTGACATTTAGTCCCTAATGGAATTAGCAGCAATATTAAAGGAGCTTATTGTAGTTATAGTGTTTCTCAGTCAAGCTTGAGAACATTATGAAAGTCACCTTCTCTGTACGTTAACTGAGGTGAGAGAAGATGACTGACATCTAACAGTACACCCTCGTCCTCTAACTCATGTCATTTAAATTATGATGGCTGTGAAACAAAGTCACACCTTTTTAATTTATTTTTCGAACTAAACCAATTTGCCGATGGCAGCAGCCTGTTCACTCTGAGCGCTACCTGTGGCCATCTCTCATTAAAAAGTTCCCTGATTGAAATTCAGGCCACGGATAGAGAGGCCCTCTCCCTGGCTATATTTAGTTAGGCTGGTTTCCTGTCATAAATCCATAACACAGAGGAGACTGCTGTCGGTTAGCTAGCCTAGCACTACCTGAGAGAGCAGTAAAAACATCTGGATGGCTGACTGCTCTGCTCTGGCCTGATCAGAGAGAGGGAAAGAGGTGTTCTCTCTCTCTCTCTCTCTCTCTCTCTCTCTCTCTCTCTCTCTCGCTCTCTCTCTCTGGCTAAAGACTGGTGTTTACTGTCAGGAATATGGATGATTAATATCCTGTTATAACCTAAAAGCGTATTTGTTCGATTCATTCTGAATTTCCCCTCAATATGGCATCATGTGAACGGATGATGACTTGGTAAAAAGTCCCACAAAAGAATACATGCCAGAGCAGCACCACTGATGATCTTGACCTCAATGTGCCAATCACAACCAGATGTTATGTAGCCATGTTATCAGACTCTGGTAGCTAATTTTTGTCCTGCTTTGATATAGTTGGGCCTTCTCAGAGGGGGGTTGGGTTAGGGTGAGATGAAATGCCAGTGTGGAAAAAGCCTGATTCTGAAAGAGAGGGAGAGGGGAAGCTATTGATGCCATGGCTCAGCAGTGCTTAATTGAAGTCATGCAGCAGTAGGTCCTGCCCCACTGGCTTAGTGTTTGAAGTCCTGTGTCTGTGATGCAGTGCTCCCTGCCCTCCCAGGCGCCAGAGAAGCGCTGTCACACCGGCCAACTTTCTTTGATTCCATCTTGGTTTCTGGGGTTTTCAGTCGCCTGGCTGCCAATAGTTGACCCACCCTTATTCTCCACCCTTCTCATCCTCTTCCCTCATTCTCTCTCTCTCTCTCTGTTTTATTTATCCATCCCTCTCTCTCGCTCTCTCTTTCTCCTCGTCTGTTTCTGTTTGTCTGTTTTCATCACTCTCTCCTAGTTTCTCCAGTCTTACTTTCTCTTTTTCCCGTTCCCGTTCCTGCTTGGCTGTGGTAGGATTACAGGCTCCTCTCCCATTGGCTAACTCTTCTGTCTCTGTGTTTACTGCTGTTACTGTGGGATACAGGGGATTTGCCCACTCCTTCCCATGATTAGAAAATGAGACCCATCTTAATGATGATCTTTCATTTTTAGAAAGTCGTCTTATGGCTTTACAAGTCATTTGTATGGTATTTACATGGGGTTTAAATGTGTTCTTTTTTGGTGCATATAATGGTGTAATGACTTACTCTATTTAGGTTTGTCTTTATGCCACAAATGTAAAGCATCTGGAGAGGTTTCATAACTTGAGAGGGGGGTCATTTGAGATGAATCGTTCCTGACTTGTTCGGGACAATGTTGATGTGCGGGATCATTCTGTCTAGTGACGCTCTTTGTTTTTCCACTTCTTCTGCACACTCCCTGTCACTTGGCATCCAAGCTCAGTCAGAGTGCACTATAGTAGTAAGGCCTTGGATGTTTGTGATTCATGAATCAGCTGAAGGAGCTGCTAACCTATTGCACAACTGTTGTGCAATACTAAATTGCTGAGAGTGGACCTGGTCCAAAATGTCTGTCTGGTCGTGGTTCCAAACGGCATAGTACTAGACAGCTGGTCTGAGTTCTTGCAGGAGTGATTGACATAAAGAGTGTGTCTAGTTTTGAAGAACTGCTCCACATCCTGGCTTCTTGGAACAGGTTCTGGACTTTGCCTGAATCCACATAACCCAGAACCCTGTCTTAAGTAGAACCAGAACAGTGGGAGAGGACAGCCCAAGTGTCTGCTCTGGGTTTGATCTCCACTGTGATGCATTGCGATGGGCTGAAATGCTTTGCCACGTGCTGTTGGATTACGCATCCCTCCCGTCAGAACCTTCTGGCTCTGGTCTTTTCACACTGAGGAGCTGGGCTATTGACTGTTCACTTTAACACAGATCACTGTGCTGGCTGGCTGGCTGACTGGACAGATCAATAGACTCACTGCAGTCAGAGTGGGCCCCTGGGAGAAGAGGATATAGCAGTATAGTAGTAATGTCACTTTGCTGAACAGGAGGATCTGTCCTCTCCTCCTGCTGCTGAACATTGACAATGAAACTTGAGGAGAAGAGGGGACCTATTAGAGCCGTCTCCTGGGCCCTGTTTAAATGAATAGTCTTGTTTAATAGGCTGAGTGTGTGGATGTACTGCTCTATCTCTGGTCTGAGGGCTTCATCAGTGTAAGACACTAGTCATGTCTTCTCAATGGACTGAAGATGACCTTAGTGCTATGGAGCTTTCTGGAAACTCATCCCAGAACTAGTGTTTCAGTGGAAGTAACACAGTGGATCGTGGGATTATCGTCCCCAAATAAGTATTTATTAGTTCACAAGATTGTGGTTTCCGTGTGTGTGTGTGTGTGTGTCTGAGAAAGTGCCTTTGTGAACTGCAAGTTTGTTTACATAAGGGATGCTCATTATGAAATCTTTCCAGTCATTGGTCATTGCTATTTCCCTGAATCCCATCACTGTGGAAATAGTTGAGTTAACTCCTCAACCCTTCTCTCTCCCACTGGAGATTAATCTAGGTCATCCCAAATAACTTCACCTGGAGGTGAGATGCAGAGCCAAGTCTGGAGCAGCAGGAGGGTACAGGGGGGCTGACTGTCTGTACAGGGCCTGGAGTGGAAAGGAGAGGCAGGCTTTGGGTCAGCAAGCTGAAAGACCCAGTTTGTACTGTGTGGGCTGCCTGATAGTTTGATGTCTCCCTCTCTTTTTCCCAATAGGACAGGTTTGAGGACAGGGCTGAAGTGGTGTGGAAAAGCCCAGCTGTAACACATTGGGCAGGCAGGCAGGCTGCAGGGACGGGGCTGAGGAGCCAGCTGGAAGAGAGAGACAGCTGCTCTAAAACGTCTCCCAGCACGCTGAAAATTGGCTTTTCTTCACCAGTCAACAGTCCAGTCATGAAGAAAAATATGGGCACACAAAATACTAAGCCTTTTTACTGAGAAAATCGACATCCATCTAACAATTCACACCAACACTGACATTTGCTGTGACTTGTTTTGAGAATTATGTTTATACAGTTATGATGACCTACCTTGGTCTCAGTCTCAGTCGTAGTGCCAAAATATTTTCTATAATAATTGAATTAGTTTACCATTAGTTATATTTTTGAGGACTTTGTACTTTCATATTGCCACTGTAAAACAATATTACCAAGAATTATGCATCGTTCATTTGTAGTCTTAACTTTGAAGGGAACCACCATTCCCAATGGCCCCGTAGCAATGCTGCCCTCAGCAGCAGTTAGGCTAGTCCAATGTACTCTATGGCTGCTAGCTACATCAACAAACTAATGGTTTATTATTGAAATGAATCATACGGAGTTATAGTGGCCGACTAGAGCACAGGCGTAACACATACATATTCTGTCGCTGAAATGTAAACTCCATGAAAACTTCCACCCTCTGTGAGGAAATGGCTGTTTCATGTTTCCTATTACAGCATATTGGGTAACAAGCACTGATAGACATCAAATGGAACGAATATGATATAGTCTTGTATAAGTGTGAAAAACACAGTCTTACAGGGTTTAATGTCAGCCCCAGGTGGGCATACAGGGTGGCATTGTGCGTGCTGCTGACTTTGGCCCTGCCGCACATGGAGAGTGATTACCCATCAGCCATTAAGCGCCTCAATAATAACTCCTGTGTGTGTGTGTGTGTGTGTGTGTGTGTGTGTGTGTGTGTGTGTGTGTGTGTGTGTGTGTGTGTGTGTGTGTGTGTGTGTGTGTGTGTGTGTGTGTGTGTGTGTGTGTGTGTGTGTGTGTGTGTGTGTGTCTTAAACAGGTAAATGGGTCTTTTGAATGAGGGGTTAACTACCAATAAAGATCTGTTTAGATTATACCCCCTGTTGTAGTAATGGGTGCCGTTGTCCCCAGAGAGAAGTAGAAGATACTCTGTGCTCTATTTCTGTATTGATTTTGTATTTTGGGTTACAAAATAAACACGCAGGCTGGGGACGTTTAGGGAGCGGGCCTTTCGTTCTACTATTCCCCTCCCTCGGCTCTGATGAGTAATAATATCCCCTCTGAGCCCCTCTCCTGTGCCCCCTCTTCATCATCACCCATCTGACCAGGCCACTGTGCCCACTCTTCATCATCACCTATCTGACCAGGCCACTGTGCCCCCTCTTCATCATCACCCATCTGACCAGGCCACTGTGCCCCCTCTTCATTATCACCCATCTGACCAGGCCACTGTGCCCATTAACTTTAACTGGCATCCTTATGCCATGTTAATGATATCTGAGTGAGAGTGACTAACAAAATCAGTGGGGGCCCCATGGAGGTCAGGGCTCCTGGGCACATGCCCGGTTGGTATTTGGCCATGATTACTACAAGTTTAGATAGCTAGCTAAACTATTTTACCAATCTAGAAATTGTTAGCTGACGTGGCTAATGAGTGACTCTCAGTGACTGATGAACAAGAGGAGAACTGCTGATGCACAGCCAAATTTTGAAATGGCACCTTGTGTATTCTACTATTCTAACTCTCAACAGAAAAAATACAGTGGGTATAGAGTCACCACCTTTCAAAACATTCCTCTTTTTTTTCCTTACAGCCTGAAATAAAAACACATACAATTAGCCTTTTTCCAGCTCTATTTACACACAGTAACCCACAATATCCAAGTGAAACTCTGAAAATGAATTAAAGGTAAAACAGTAAAATACCGTATTTGGATAAGTGAACACTCCCCCCCTAGAATTTCAATTGCAAACTTGCTGAGGTATAATCAACCACCTTCCAGATCACAAATCAAGCTAATTGGCTTCCATCTGTGATCAATTGTAGTGACTTTAACTAGATCAGAATAAAACCAGTTGTTCATAGAGGACTCCACTGCTTAGTAGTGCAATTCAAATCAAATAATCCACTATGGGCGGAAAGGTACTTTCAAAAGCTCTACGAGATAAAGATTTCAAAGGCTTTGTCTATCCCATCGGAGCACAGTTAAGACCATTATTAAGAAGTGGAAGGTGTATGGCACCACCCAGTCCCTGCATAGATCAGGCCGTCCCTCCAAACTGGATGACCGGGCAAGGAGGAGACTGATCAGAGAGGCTACCAAGAAGCCAATGGCAACTTTGAAGGAGCTTCAGGCCTTTATGGCAAAGACTGGTCAATGTGTGCATATGACCACAATATCACAAGTGCTCCACAAATCTGGCCTCCATGGGAGGGTGGCAAGAAAAAACTACTCCTCAAAAAAAGCCACATCAAGTCTCGTTTGAGCGTTGCCAAAAAGCACATTGTAGATTCCGAGGCCAAGTGGCAAAAGGTGCTGTGGTCAGATGAGACCACTTTTTAGCCAGAACGCCAAACGATATGTCTGGCGAAAACCCAATACATATTTTCACCCAAAGAACACCATGTCTACAGTAAAGAACACCATGTCTACAGTAAAGAACACCATGTCTACAGTAAAGAACACCATGTCTACAGTAAAGCACAGTGGTGGCAGCATCCTGTTGTGGGGGTGTTTCTCTTCAGCAGGGACTGGAGTACAGTGGACAGTGCAAAATACAGACAGATTATTGAGGAGAACCTGCAGCCCTCTGCCAGGAAGTTGAAAATAGGAAGATGGTTTACGTTTCAACATGACAATGACCCAAAGCACACCGCCAAAGCAATGGTATAGTGGCTGAAGCACAAGAAGATGAATGTCCTTGAGTGGCCTAGTCAGAGCCCCGACTTAAATCCCATCGAGAATCTGTGGAATGACTTGAAGAGTGCAGTCCATGAGTGGTCACCATGCAATTTGACTGAGCTTGAACAATTCTGCAAGGAAGAATGGGCAAATATTGAACAGTCTAGGTGTGTAAAGTTAGTAGAGACATATTCAAAGAGACTCATGGTTGGTTCCACCAAGTATTAACTCAGGGGGGTGTTCACTTATCCAGACAGGGTATTTTACTGTTTTACTTGTAATACATTTTCAGCATTTTTTAAAATCTTTTTTTTCACTTGGATATTGACTGTTACTGTGTGTAAATTTCAGGCTGTAAGGCAACAAAAGGTGAACATTTTGAAAGGTGGTGGTGACTTTCTATACCCATGGTATATAATGTTTTGGTCGGAGGCCACCTAGTGGCCAGGGGCCCTAAGCAACCGTTTAAGACGCTTATGTTTAAGACCCTAAGCGACTGATTAAGATGCAGATGCTGGAATCTGACCTGAAGCCCCACTCCAGGTAGAGAGAGGTCAGCCTTTATAATATAATAGACATGCAAGACACATAGCACTCAGACATACATTACATACCAACCTGGAAAGCATAGCTTATAGATTACTTAACCATGTACCTTGGGGTCAATAGGTGTCCCTAGGTGTCCCTACTTCACACCGACATGCATACTTTCTCATGTACAGAGATATGAAAATAACTCCAAAAACACCACTTCAAGTCTGGGTGAGGGAAGAGAAAGTCTTTAATAGATTTTCCTCCTTTCACCATTTCTGTCTATACCCCATGCAATATCTGACCCTGAACAGTCAGTGAGTGACCCTGGATAACCTGCCAAGAGTTGATCTCAGTCTGAGAAGGTTTGCCTCAAGTGCTCAAAGGGGAAGTGGAACAGTCAGATTTTCTGAACAGGCTAAGTGCGCCCTCTGCAGTTATGTTACATATCCTACACTCACAGTTATCACTGAATTATCAGTATGTAGCCTGTTACAAAGTATTCACACATTAGGCCTACACCCCTACAGAATAAAACCTAACATCTATCCAAAGCAAGAGACACACAACACATTTAGCAGGCTCTACAAATTTATTTTTCATTTATTTCCTTTTTAAAAAAAAAACATTTTTACGAGTAACTTTACAATTTTTAACAGTACCAACATCTGCATGGACATTGATCCTGAAGATAAAAAACATGAAATTGTTCTTACTTCACCACTGCCACATCACTATCATTAATTAACATGCCAACACAACTCACCCAACCATGATCTAATAAAGATAACATACTATTGAGCTGTGGTCTTAATTGATTTGATGATTTTAAAAGAACAATTCCTGATCAATTCTTAATTGTGTGTATCATATTCCCTGTGTGTAATGTGCATTGTGCAAAGGTGGATAAGGGAGAGGATTGGCTGGCTGAGTCAAAGTCTATTTTTGGGTTACTAGTGTCCATGTAACAGCCTCTACTTCATGTTATGTTCATATAGTAGTACGGCCGTATGCAACAACACCACGTCAGGGGTGTCAAACTCATTTTGCCCCAGGGGCCGCATTCGGTCTTCAATGAGGCTCGGAGGGCTGTAGTGAAAATGTGTTGTATTTCCTCGAAGTGGTTAATAGGGAGCCCCCCCCCCCCCCCCCCCCCAAAAAAATACATTTTCAATTATGTGTGTGTATGTGTGCATGTTTAGACCACACAACTTTTTTCTCCTCTCTGTATAGTAGCTGCTGCTGCTTGGTCTGCTTCTCAGAGGCAGGTGTGGACAGGAGCCATGGGCATGCTGTGGGCAGACTTTATGGGCATGTCTGCCCCCTCTCCATGTCTGTACACCTCAGTGCCCGTCTGTGTGGGCACCAGAGGCACCACTGGCAGAGCTGTTGGAGAGAGACAGCCATCAGACTGGCATTACACACACTGAGACTGAAATTGCATGGCTTTTACTACAGGTCCGTAACAGTACTCTTTCAGGACATTAAGTTAGCGTTGGTGAGCTAATCCCCTAAAAAAAGACACTAAGGTGGTAATTATAGGAATATTAATGATGGGAGACAGACATCAACATCCCTCAGGTGAGCTCAGAGCTGTAGGGACAGAGCCTGACGACCAGGGCTGGTGAGAGGGCCCAGGTTCCTGTGAAGCGAGGCTGGGTTAGAGGGCCTGAAACAAGGGGAGCAGTCTGGGCCATGTGCCCCCTGTGGGGCCAGGCTGGCTCTGTGAGGGTGATAAAACACTGGGGACTGTGAGATCACTGTGTGTTATTCCTCTGTTTGACAGCGTGGGGGCATTACTCAGGTAGTCTCTTCCCACAGCTACTGTGGAGCACCATGAGGCTGGCGAGACAGACTATTACTTAGGAGCACCATGCTGCTTGGTGTTGTGAGGAGATCTCAGTGAAGCAAACCTGTTGACTCAGTCTGGGACACAGGTAGGAAACCAGCGTCTGAGGTTTCACGCACCTGCTGCACCGCTAAATACAGGTGTGTGTGTGTGTGTGTGTGTGTGTGTGTATAAAGGTGTCATGCAAGGTGATTATGATGTATTTGTTTGCTCTAGCTAGCTAATGCATAATAGTACACAATGTATATTGACCTGTCCATGGATGCATTTTGGGGTACTCACAGCTAGGTACAGGTAGGATGACTGATGTGAAGTTGCTAGGCAACCCGACATGGCCTCCTAGCAGGTCCTGAGACAAGGTGTGATCTTGGGGTTGGGGGAACGCCATTACATTTGAGTTAGAACCTGAGGAGGACCAGAGAAGAGAATAGCTGTATACTACTACACTACTACACTGATCCAGTTACTACAACAGCTCAAAGGTTACCCTCATTAAGAATACTCTCAAGTCAGTAATGAGAGTTCACCATGAAACAGTATGATAACAACATAAGTGAAGACACAATGCACAGTGGACAGATTAGATTGTGGGAATTGAAAGTTGACCTATTTTAGGTTTTAATTGTTATTGACCTCTGTTGTTGATCTGTAAGGCAACCCAGTGAAAGTTAGTGGTATTCAGTTTGAGGGTTTTTACTGTAAGTATCTCCCCTCTGGAGTGTACCGTGCCCTGTGCATTGTCTCAGGCCCCCAGTGGCCCCCTCCCCCAGCAGCATCTCCTGCAGCAGGCTGTCCACGCTGGGCTCCCCCAGGAGCCTGGCCAGCTGTAGGGTCTCCACCATCTGCCAGGCCACACTCTGCAGGGGGGGCAGCATCAGCAGCAGCTCCCCAAACGCCCCCGCTGCTCACAGGTGGCCTCGTCCAGCAGCACCTGGGCCTGGAAACGCAGCCGCCGCACTGTCTGAGGGGCCTCCAGCCCTGGGCAGGCTGAGAGACAGGGGGAGAGAGAGGTAGGAGAGATACTGAGATAGTGCGAGAGAGAGAGAGAGAGAGAGAGAGAGAGAGAGAGAGAGAGAGAGAGAGAGAGAGAGAGAGAGAGAGAGAGAGAGAGAGAGAGAGAGGAGAGAGAGAGAGAGAGAGAGAGAGAGAGAGAGGAGAGAGAGAGAGAGAGAGAGAGAGAGAGAGAGAGAGAGAGAGAGAGAGAGAGAGAGAGAGAGAGAGAGAGAGAGAGAGAGAGAGAGAGAGAGAGAGAGAGAGAGAGAGAGGAGAGAGAAAAAATCTAATTGATCCCCTCAAATTTGGAAAATATCACATTTGGTTAAAACTGAAAAAATAACTGTGTTCCTTTGCGCAATATATATCCCCCCCCTCAGAATCCCCATATTACTCAGAGGAGATCTTCCCCACCCTTGAGGAAGAGACGTGCCATTTCCAGGCTAAGGGAAATGTGCTCAACAAATGCGCGCACAGGAACACTACCTGATCTAACGAGCACACGAGGGGACAGCTTTATTACAGACCATACTGTTTCTAACTGTCTTAATCTCCCCCATAGAAACAACAGTGACCAGCACCATCAACAAAAACGGAAGGGATCTTTTGCAGCTCTGTAGAAGCCTGGGTCTGTACTTTGTCAATGGTAGGTTACGGAGGAACTCTTTGGGGAGATTCACCTACTGCTCACCTCTTGGCAACAGTACAGTAGACTATATGATCACAGACATTGACCCTTTCTCTCTCTTTCTCAGCTCATTCAGTGTCAAGCCACTAACACCTCTGTCTGATCACAGCCAAATTACATTGTTCCTCAAAAGAATATGAATATGTCATTGAACCAATTGCACTTTATGGCAGTGTGGTGTGGGGTCCACTTGCAAAACAAGATTTCATCAAATGGGACAAACACCCCATTGAAACCCTGCATGCAGAGTTCTGTAAGATTCGCCTACATGTCCAGAGGAAAACTACAAACAATGCATGCAGGGCAGAATTAGGCCAATATCCACTAATAATAAAAACTCAAAAAAGAGCAATTAAGTTTTGGAAACATCTAAAATACAGTGACCCCCTCTCATACCATTACCAAGCCCTGCAATGCCAAGAGCTGAGCAAAGAAAATAGTCCCCCTCATCCAGCTGGTCCTGGGGCTGAGTTCACGAACCTGTTCTACTAACACACTGAAGCCTCAGGACCAGAACATCCAATCAATCAGAATAAACCAAATTACAACACTGCCAAAACAAAACGACATTGCTTATTGGGAAACACAAGCACAAACACAAAGCAAAATGCAGGTGCTATCTGGCCCTAAATCGACAGTACACCGTGGCTAACTATTTGACCATGGTTACTGATCAAAACCTTAGAAAAACCTTGACAAAGTACAGGCTCAGTGAGCACAGCCTTGCCATTGAGAAGGGTAGACACAGGAAAACCTGGCTCCCTGTAGAGGAAAGGCTGTGCAACCACTGACAAAATGTGAAAAATATAAAACAATTAGAGAGTGTCATTTCCCCAAATTTGAAACCCTTATTAAAGGTTTCAAAGACCTCTCTGATGAGGACAGGCTACCCGTCCTGTTGGGGAGGACGCAGAGAGCTGTGTGTTGGCAGCGCACTACATTGCTGCCTGCCATAAGTTGAGGGACAGTGTCTGACAGACCAATCAACCTGCACATGTACTCTACTGTATGCTTATTGTTATTGTTGAATGTATGGTTATTTTGACCCTTGGTTATTGTTGTTACTGTTGTCCCCTTGACAATTCTCTTTTTTTTTCTTCATATTGTAAATATCCAAAAAAAGCTTTGGTAATATGTACATTGTTACGTCATGCCAATAAAGCAAATTTAATTGAATTGAGAGAGAGAGAGAGAGAGAGAGAGAGAGAGAGAGAGAGAGAGAGAGAGGAGTCCTCAATCTATACATAATAACCCATAATGACAAAGCAAAAACAGGTTGAAGTCGGAAGTTTAAATACACTTAGGTTGGAGTCATATTTTCCTCCCTCATGATGACATCTATTTTGTGAAGTGCACCAGTCCCTCCTGCAGCAAAGCACTCCCACAACATGATGCTGCCACCCCCGTGCTTCATGGTTGGGATGGTGTTCTTCGGCTTGCAAGCCTCCCCCTTTTTCCTCCAAACATAACGATGGTCATTATGGCCAAACAGTTCTATTTTTGTTTCATTAGACCAGAGGACATTTCTCCAAAAAGTACGATCTTTGTCCCCATGTGCAGTTGCAAACCGTAGTCTGGCTTTTTTATGGCGGTTTTGGAATTTTCCAAGCTGTTTAAAGGCACAGTCAACTTACTGTATGTAAACTTCTGACCCACTGGAATTGTGATACAGTGAATTATTAGTGAAATAATCTGTCTGTAAACAATTGTTGGAAAAATGACTTGTGTCATGCACAAAGTGCATGTTAACAAGAAATTTGTGGAGTGGTTGAAAAACGAGTTTTAATGACTCCAACCTAAATGTATGTAAACTTCCGACTTCAACTGTAGATAGATACCTGTGGTAATGGCAATCAATAATCAATGAACAGCAGCGTAATGGTAGTAATAAATCTAATCAATACTAATTTTAGCAGCAGCGTAGGTGTCAGGGGGAGCAGTAGTTGTTAGCCATTTAACAGTCTTATGGCCATGGGATGGAAGCTGTTTAGGAGTCTTTTGGTTTGAGCTTTGATGCAAAGGTATTGTCTGACGGACAGGAGCATTGAGAACAGTCCATGTCTCGGGTGGCTGTAGTCTTTGGCAATTTTTCAGGCCTTTCTCAGAGACCGTGTGGCATGTACTGTCACACCCTTATCTGTTTCACCTGTCTTTGTGCTTGTCTCCACTCCGCGCCCAGGTGTCGTCCATCTTCCTCATTATCCCCAGTGTATTTATACCTGTGTTATCAGTTTGTCTGTTGCCAGTTTGTTTTGTTCGTCAAGCCTACCAGCGTTTTTCCCCCTGCTCCTGTCTGTTTCTAGTTCCTGTTTTCTAGTTTGATCATTCTGCCTGCCCTGACCCTGCCTGCCGTTTCTGTACCTTGTCACACCACCCTGGATTATTGACCTCTGCCTGCCCTGACCCCGAGACTGCCTGCTGTTCTGTACCTTTTGGACTCTGATCTGGATTACTGACCTCTGCCTGCCCTTGACCTGTCGTTTTGCCTGCCCCCTGTTCTAGTAAAAAACTTGTATTACTTTGACATTGTGTGCATCTGGGTCTTCCCTGAAACGTGATATGTACATCTTGGATGGCTGGGAGCTCATCCCCAGTGATGCGCTGGGCCATCGACACCACCCTCTGTAGGGCCTTCCGGTCGAGGGTGGTGCAGTTGCCATACCAGACAGTGATGCTCTCGATGGTGCATCTGTAAAAGCCTAAGGATTTGAGGGGCCATGCCAAAACGTTTCAGCCTTCTAAGGGAGAAGAGGCACTGCCGTGCTGGTGTGAGAGGACCATGTTAAGTCCTCAGTGATGTGGACACTGAGGAACTTGCTCTTGACCCTCTCCACTGTGGCCCCATCGATGTGGATGGGTGTGTGCACCCGCCCCTGTTTCCTGTAGTACATGATCAGCTTCTTGGTGTTGCTGATTTTGAGGGAGAGGTTGTAATCCTGGCACCACACTTCCAGGTCTCTGACCTCCTCCCTGTAGGCCGTCTCATGGCTGTTGGTGATCAGGCCTACCACCGTCGTGTCAACGGACAAACTTGATGATGGAGTTGGAGTCGTGCGTGGCCACGCAATCATGGGAGAACAGGGAGTATAAGCACACACCGCTGGGGGGCCCATGTGTTGAGGGTCTGCTTGGCGGGTTGAGTAACAGTGGTCTGGGACTTTAACTCCCCTAGTGGCGAAGGAGACGTGTTGAGCATCACCTGTCTTAGTGATGTGGAATTAAAATCACTGGCAACAAGAAAAGCAGCCTCCGGGTGCATTGTTTCTTGCTTGTTTATAGTCTTGTACAGTTCGTCAAGTGCCAGCTTGATGTTGTTGTTGTCTTGAGGTGGAATATACCCTGAGTGTACAAAACATTAAGAACACCTTCTCTTTCCATGACAAAGACTGACCAGGTGAATCCAGGTGGAACTTATGATCCCCTATTGATGTCACTTTTTAAATCCACTTCCATCAGTGCAACTCAATAGTAGGAAGGTGTTCTTAATGTTTTGTACACTTAGTGTATTTAGCAGTCACGATAACAGTTGTAGGTACACAAAGAGCCCTGGGCAGATGAATCCAAGTTGAAGTTTGAAGTCGTAATTGAGGTTATTAACTACCGATCTGATGTATAAAAGATTCCGTCGATCATAGGAAAATGATAAACGCCAAAAGAATCACAAAATAGCAAAGTTGGGTCAGAGCACGTAAGACGGCAGCCATACAGTACGGCGCCATCTTTACATAGAGTACATGAGAGACACATACATGTACAGCCCTGAGACAGAGAGAATGGGAGATTAAAAGAGACAAATCCTCAAGCTGCGGCCCTATGAGAATAGAGAGAGATGGGATTGCTGTGGGGACATTATACAATATAGTTCTTTACTAATTTAAATGCATTATGTGTAATAAACTAAACAGAAATGATTAGAGAAAGGTTAGGTAAAGGTAGTAGGGCAGGGTCACACAGGACAGAGCTGAGCACACGTGCAGATGACTGACTCTGTAGGTAGTCAGTCATCTGTGTCAGACTTGGCCTGATGCTGCTGTGTACTGCTGTGCACTGCTGTGCCAGTTTGGCCAGTCAGTCTGTCAGACCGGTGGCCTGGCTCTGCTGCTGTAATCACCGCCTCAGGCCAACAGGCTGTAAAGTCCAGCAGCCAGTCACCTCTCCCTGCCAGGACCTCGCCCAGATATGAATAGTTTATTTCCAGAACACGATGAAACCAGACCGCCAGGCCAAGACAGGGTGCCAAGGACAGAGCACAGAGAGAGCAGAGACAGTCTCAGGAGAGAACAACTGTGAAATAAAAAGATTCCTGGCGAAAGTCTCTTCCTTTGTCTGAGGACAGAGGAGAGGTGAGAAGAGATGAGGAGGGGCAGGGGCAGGGGGGTGGCTGGTGGCGACCAAAGGACTGACTGACCAGGACTGAAGAAGACTATGGTTTTAAGGCAGGCAAACTCGCTGTCGGTGATGTCCAACTCTCTCAGAGGCTTGACCAGCTCCTCCAGGATCCGGGCAGCCACCCTGGACACCTCCACCTCAGGACCGCTCACTGGGATCACAAAGTAATTACCTGCAAACACAATCCACAAATGAAATACTTATAATATAAGTTAAGTAAAACTGTAAGTATAAATGTATACATTAGGTAAGTCTGCTTTTTCATTCTATAACAAAGATGAGAGCACATCCCAGACTCAGCTGAGATCTATATATTTTACCCAGAAGGATAATGTCATTGTAAGGCAGGGAGCGTCGAGCCACCCCTAGGATGAGGTGTTCAGCAGAGTGGGCTCGTAACAGGGATACCTGCACACAGACAAGACACAGCACAGAGACAACACACAGCAGCCATTACACAGACAGCCCTCCCTGCAACGTGAGTATTCCAACAGCTAGTGATCCAAAACCCAACACAAAGACAGCTGGGCTGAATGTGACCGCCTGCTTAGACAGATGCAGCTCATATGTTCATACAGACACATTAAGTAGGATAACATCCAAAGTTCCATACCCTGTCGTCAACAGGGAGGCTGCAGAACTCGGGGATGCGCTTGGCCCACTGCACCAGCAGGAGGAGCTGCTGCTTCATGGACTCACACACGTCCCCCACGCGCGCTATCTTCTTGGTGTTGATGTCACAGCTCATAGGGGAGGTCAGGGCTGGAAACTGAGAGTGGCACACAATAATGAGAGGTTCCACATTGGCCCTAGGTGTCAGTGTAATGTGAGAATGAAGAGAGGGTTGGAGGAGATGGATGGGGCAGGGTGCAGGGGTGAGATGATGGGTGCTTGGACAATCGTGAAGGGCAGAGTAAGCAGAGGCAGGTAGGGTATTGGGTGGGGGAAAGGTCACTTCAGAGAATGGTGGTAATAGAGAATATAAGGGTGTAAGATGAGAAATAGATTTTGGATGTGTGTTGTTGGTGGGTCTGTCTCTGGAACAATGCTGTTGGATGGTGATCAGAGCCCCTTCAGCACACAGCTCACATTGAGGAGACATTGCATGAAAACTTGACCCAAATGGAAAACAGCCTGGCCAAATTTTGTGGTTCATTTGTCAATCATCCAATTAATTTCTGCCGCATTCCTTTCGCATACAAAGAGGATATCTGGTTGTTATTATGTATTTGAAGCCAATTGAATGCTGGCACACAATCCAAGCCCAGGCACTGCCATTACATAGGACTGCTGTGATCAGATGTGAGTCTCTCTGGGCAATTTGGCAATTTTTAAGAAGTAACTGAATCCAGCCTGCAGCTAGAATCTCCAGGGGACCTTAATGGCCGGCTGTCTAAAGTGCAGCCTGTATCCTCTCCATCTCTAGCCCTGCCACTGCTGTGTTCCTGAGAAACAGATAAGGGGCTCTACTCTGGGCTGGATGGGAAATGGAAGCCTCTGGAGCACTTTGTGGCTGTGAATAGGGAGAGGTTTTATAGTGACAATCTCTTACCTGATGCATGCTGGCCTCTGCCTTTAGCAGTACACTGATTGACAGAGTGCCCAGCCCCTGTCCCTCTCCTCTGCGGCTGCTGATGCGGTCCCGCTCGTTCTGCACAGCTGGAAATAAAAGAATAGGAGGGAGGGAGAGTCCCTGGATTTCTTGTGTTCACTGTTTTACTTGGACAAAGTATACTCAATGGAGGGGTAATGTTGTAATTATAGCACACACCTACACTGAACAGAAATCTAAATGCAACACGTAAAGTGTTGTTCCCATGTTTCATGAGCTGAAATAAAATATCCCAGGAAGTTTCCATTCGCACAAAAGCTTATTTCTCTCAAATGTTGGGCACAAATTTCATTACATCCCTGTTAGTGAGCTTTTCTCCTTTGCCAAGATAATCCATTCACCTGACAGGTGTGGCATATCAAGAAGCTGATTAAACAGCATAATCGATTCATTACACCTTGTGCTGAGGACAAAAAAAGGCAACTTTAAAATGTGCAGTTTTATCACACAACACAATGCCACAGACGTCTCAAGTTTTGAGGAAGCGTGCAATTGGCATGCTGACTGCAGGAATGTCCACCAGAACTGTTGGCAGAGAATTTAATGTTAATTTCTCTACCATAAGCCACCAACGTTGTTTTAGAGAATTTGGTAGTACGTCCAACTGGCCTCACAACCGCAGACAACATGTATGGCGTCATGTGGGCGAGCGGTTTGCTGATGTCAACGTTGTGAGCAGAGTGCCCCATGGTGGCGGTGGGGTTATGGTATAGGCAGGCATAAGGTACAGACAACGAACATAATTGCATTTTATCCATGGCAATTTGAATGCACAGAGATACCGTGATGAGATCCTGAGGCCCATTGTGAGGCAATTGTTTTTTGGTATCTGTGACCAACAGATGCATATATGTATACCCAGGTATGTGAAATCCATAAATTAGGGCTTAATGAATTTATTTCAATTGACTACTTCCTTATATGAACTGTAACTCAGTAAAATATTTGATATTGTTGCATCTTGCGTTAATAATTTTTGTTATACATTTAATTTTGACACTCATCTGTATTGAGACTATTTCAGAGCAAATTCAATTTCCAAATTCCCCATTCGAAGAAAAGTAACATCTCTAATTATCATTCTGATTTTGCCAACATATTAAACCTGACTATGTAATTAGGCAAAGGAAGGCATGACGGGAGGCTGACAGTACAGGGCCTGATGATTGGGATTGTGTCTGACAGAGGAGACTGTCTCATAGTGACCTCTGTGCCTGTGTCATTACAATGGATGACCTCAGCCTGATTTCAGTCTGCTCCACAAAGTCAGACAACAAGCCCCAGTCTGAGAGCAATCAGTCACCACAGCTGACCTCTCAGCAGCCAATCAGGACCCTATTAATCAAACTGGAGCTGCAGAGACAGAGAGAGAGAGAGACCTCTGCCTTGGAGACATGGCCATGGGTGATGATGTCACAAATTAGTCCTCCATGGAGCATAAGTGAAGTGATAGATTGAAAGTGGCTGTGGACATTCAGCAAGGAGAATAGGAGGAGTACAATTAATGATCGTTGTCAAAAATGGTTTGTTAGAATTTGTTGTCCGCATTAATGTACAATTGAAACACATTACACCAAAGGCTTATACACATTTTCAAAATGGCATGTTCTGATATTTTCTGGCATAGCTTTGCTGTTTCTTAAATGCTATTTGAGTGGTCTGCAAAATTAATACGGCAAATGTTTGAATCTTTCTCTCTGACCATCACTAAGGGGGCTCAGCTCAGCTTCAGTTTCTCTCTTACGTAACATTCCTCTGGAATGAGGGCTCAGCAAAGATAAGTATTTCTCTCTTGGAAAAGCCAGAGCAAATATTTGCCCATGCTCTGCCATGTTAATTATTCATGTGAAGGGCCATTCATGGATCCTCTAATCCCGTCTCTCTCTCCTGGTTATCTGCTGCAGCCAGTGGAAGATAAGGTCTACAGTGCACACTGCAAACAGCCACTCACTCAGTATTGCTCAAGAGAGCGGCATGTTGATCTTGTTGCTTTTCCCCCACAGTAAGAGGCGCATACACTCTTAGAAAAAAGGGTTCCAAAAGGGTTCTTCGGCTGTCCCCATAGGAGAACCCTTTTTGGTTCCAGATAGAACCCTTTTGGGTTCCATGTAGAGGGTTCTACCGGGGCCCAAAAAGTTTTCTTCAAAGAGTGCTCCTATGGAATAGCCAAAAAACCCTTTTAGGTTCTAGATACCCCTGCACATCGACTCGGTACTGTTACCCCATGTATTTATTCTTTGTGTTATTAGATTTCTAATATTCTGTTGTTTATGAAGCATGTGACAAATACAATTTGATTTGAAATAGTACCTTGTAGACTATACCCCACTCACTACTCCTGCCTGAGCCTCCACTACCCACCCCCGTCTGGCGTGCCTGGCAACCCCAATTCCCCCCTTGGCGTTGGACATGGTTATGTAATGTGGGTAAATATTGTGATTTGTCAACTTGCATATATGCTTATGGCTTTAAAAACAAAATGCTGTGTGTGTATGTGCGTGTGCGTGTGTGTGCTGGTAGGCTTTAAAATATATATATTTTGAATTAATAATGTGGCAATGAATTGTGTAATTACTTTGTAGTGTGGTGCCATACAGTATGTAAAATCTATGTCATGATTAAACAAAAAAACATCTCTCTCACCTTCCTTTCTCATGCCTGCTTGGAAACATTTCCGAAGCCTGCAGTAACGGCATTGGTTCCTCTTGTCTTTGTCCACAACACATTGTCTGCTGAACCTGCCGCCCCCCCCCCCCCCCCCCCCCACACACACACACACACACATACGCACACAATTAGATACACTTCAATACAAGACAACAGTTGTAAGATTCTGTATCGCACAATCAGACATAAGTCTCACACTATGGGCTTCTGTAATTGTGATGGTGTCAGATCAGTGCTGTACAATTTCTGTGTTGTGGGCATACACATGTTCAGACAGGCTCCTAACACTTAGTTCCAGACATATAGCCACCTTTCATAGAAACCTGCGAAATGACAACTCCTATAGTCTATACAGTGTGGTAAAATTGACTTCTCACATGTAAGAGAGTAAAACTCATCACACCATTGACTTGGAGTCTTCAATCACTGTATTAAGGTTATTTTCTCTTTGTCTGAACAAAACCTAGATACTATGACACAGAAGTTGGCTTTCTATTCTTGGCCAATGCAACTCTCATACTTTTCACTTCACAATGGATGTGGCTGAGAACCGTACCACCAGAAAAAGTTATCAGTTATTGAGATGGGGATTGAACACTGTGAAAGAAAGTACTTTACCAGAATTTCAGCTAAAAAAATTGACCAGCTGCCCTAGTCGTTGGCAGTAAATTTGTCTCTATATTGTCATGTGGGTCGGAGGTGGACAATAGTGAGCATAATAATAATTCCAATGATCTGCAGTTCTAACAGAACCTTGGTGGTATCTCAAATGCAGTCGTCTGGGAATCCGTAGGCGAGCGAGTAAACTCCCACTACCATCCGTTCTTCTTGCTAACGTGCAATCATTGGAGAAAAAAAATTGATGACCTACGATTAAGATTATCCTAACAACGGGACATCAAAAACTGTAACATCTTATGTTTCACGAGACGTGGCTGAACGATGATACGGACAATATAGAGCTAGCAGGATTTTTCATGTATCGGCAGAACAGAGACGCTACCTCTGGTAAGACGAGGGGTGGGGGTGTGTGTCCATTTGTCAATAACAGCTGGTGCGCGATGTCTAATATTAAAGAAGTCTCGAGGTATTGCTCGCCTGAGGTAGAGTACCTTATGATAAGCTGTAGACCACACTCTCTCTACCAAGAGAGTTCTCATCTATATTATTCGTAGCCGTCTATTTACCACCACAGAACGAAGCTGGCACTAAGACCGCTTTCAACCAACTGTATAAGTCCATGAGCAAAGACGAAAATGCTCACCCAGAAGCGGCACTCCAAGTGGCCGGGGACTTTAATGCAGGCAAACTTAAATCAGTTTTACCAATTTTTTACCAGCATGTCACATGTGCAACCAGAGAAAAAAAACCCTAGACCACCTTTACGCCACACACAGAGATGCATACAAAGCTCTCCCCCGTCCTCCATTTGGCAAATCTGACCATAATTCTATCCTCCTGATTCCTGCTTACAAGCAAAAACTGAAGTACCAGCGACTCGCTCAATACGGAAGTGGTCAGATGATGCGGATGCTACTCTACAGGTCTGTTTTGCTAGCACAGACTGGAATATGTTCCGGGATTCATCCAATGGCATTGAGGAGTACACCACCTCAGTCATCGGCTTCATCAATAAGTGCATCGACGACGTCATCCCCACAGTGACTGTAAGTACATATCCCAACCAGAAGCCATGGATTACAGGCAACATCTGCATCGAGCTAAAGGCTAGAGCTGCCGCTTTCAAGGAGCGGGACTCTAACCTGGACGCTTATAAGAAATCCCGTTATGCCCTCAGACAAACCATCAAACAAGCAAAGCGTCAATACAGGATTAAGACTGAATCCTACTACACCGGCTCTGACGCTCGTCGGATGTGGCAGGGCTTGAAAACTATTACGGATTACAAAGGAAAACCCAGACGTGAGCTGCCCAGTGACGCAAGCCTACCTGACGAGCTAAATGCCTTTTATGCTCGCTTCCGAGGCAAGCAACACTGAAGCATGCACGAGAGCACCAGCTGTTCTGGATGACTGTGTGATAACGCTCTCGGTAGCCGATGTGAACAAAACCTTTAAACAGGTCAACATTCACAAAGCCGCTGGGCCAGACGGATTACCAGGACGTGTACTCAAAGCATGCGCGGACCAACTGTCAAGTGTCTTCACTGACATTTTCAACCTCTCCCTGTCTGAGTCTGTAATACATACATGTTTCAAGCAGACCACAATAGTCCCTGTGCCCAAGGAAGTGAAGGTAACCTGCCTAAATGATTACCACCCCACCAGCATGTCCAGAGACACTGTACCAGCACCCCAGCATACCCCTGTCTGCACATTATGCCCTGAATCTATTCTACCACGCCCAGAAATCTGCTCCTTTTATTCTCTGTCCCCAACGCACTAGACGACCAGTTTTGATAGCCTTTAGCTGTACCCTCATCCTACTCCTCCTCTGTTCCTCAGGTGATGTGGAGGTTAACCCAGGCCCTGCGTGTCTCCAGGCACTCTCATTTGTTGACTTCTGTAATCGAAAAAGCCTTGGTTTCATGCATGTTAACATCAGAAGCCTCCTCCCTAAGTTTGTTTTACTCACTGCTTTAGCACACTCCGCCAACCCTGATGTTCTTGCCATGTCTGAATCCTGGCTTAGGAAGGCCACCAAAAATTCTGAGATTTCCATACCCAACTACAACATTTTCCGTCAAGATAGAACTGCCAAAGTGGGCGGAGTTGCAATCTACTGTAGAGATAGCTTGCAAAGTTCTGTCATACTTTCCAGGTCTATGCTCAAACAGTTCGAGCCTCTAATTTTAAAATGAATCTCTCCAGAAATAAGTCTCTCACTGTTGCCGCCTGTTATAGACCCCCCTCAGCTCCCAGCTGTGCCCTGGACACCATATGTGAATTGATTGCCCCTCATCTATCTTCAGACTTCATTCTATTAGGTGATCTAAACTGGGATATGCTTAACACCCCAGCACTCCTACAATCTAAGATAGATGCCCTCAATCTCACACAAATTATGAAGGAACCCACCAGGTACAACCCTAAATCTGTAAACATGGGCACCCTCATAGATATTATCCTGACCAACTTGCCCTCCAAATACACCTCTGCTGTTTTCAATCAGGACCTCAGCGATCACTGCCTCATTGCCTGCATTCGCTATGGGTCCGCGGTCAAATGACCACCCCTCATCACTGTCAAACGCTCCCTAAAACACTTATACGAGCAGGCCTTTCTAATCGACCTGGCCCGGGTATCCTGGAAGGATATTGACCTCATCCCGTCAGTCGAGGATGCGAGGTCGTTCTTTAAAAGTAATTTCCTCACCATCTTAAATAAGCATGCCCTTTTCAAAAAATGTAGAACTATGAACAGATATTGTCCTTGGTTCACTCCAGACCTGACTGCCCTTGACCAGCACAAAAACATCCTGTGGCGGACTGCAATAGCATCGAATAGTCCCCGCGATATGCAACTGTTCAGGGAAGTCAGGAACCAATACACACAGTCAGTCAGGAAAGCAAAGACTAGCTTTTTCAAACAGAAATTTGCATCCTGTAGCTCTAACTCCAAAAAGTTTTGGGACACTGTAAAGTCCATGGAGAACAAGAGCACCTCCTCCCAGCTGCCCAATGCACTGAGGCTAGGTAACACGGTCACCACTGATAAATCCATGATAATCGACAATTTCAATAAGCATTTCTCTACGGCTGGCCATGCTTTCCTCCTGGCTACCCCAACCCCGGCCAACAGCTCTGCACCCCTCGCAGCAACTTGCCCGAGCCTCCCCAGCTTCTCCTTCACCCAAATCCAGATAGCATATTTTCTGAAAGAGCTGCAAAACCTGGACCCGTACAAATCAGCTGAGCTAGACAATCTGGACCCTCTCTTTCTAAAATTATCCGCCACCATTGTTGCAACCCCTATTACCTGTCTGTTCAACCTCTCTTTCGTATCATCCGAGATCCCTAAAGATTGGAAAGCTGCCTATATCCATCCTGCCCTGCCTTTCTAAAGTCTTCGAAAGCCAAGTTAATAAACAGATCACTGACCATTTCGAATCCCACCCTACCTTCTCTGCTGTACAATCCGGTTTCCGAGCTGGTCACAGGTGCACCTCAGCCACGCTCAAGGTACTATATCATAACTGCCATCGATAAAAGGCAGTACTGTGCAGCCATCTTCATCGACCTGGCCAAGGCTTTCGACTCTGTCAATCACTGTATTCTTATCGGAAGACTCAATAGCCTTGGTTTCTCAAATGACTGCCTCGCCTGGTTCACCAACTACTTCGCAGACAGAGTTCAGTGTGTCAAATCGGAGGGCCTGTTGTCCGGACCTCTGGCAATCTCTATGGGGGTACCACAGGGTTCAATTCTCGGGCTGACTCTTTTCTCTGTATATATCAACGATGTCCCTCTTGCTGCGGGTGATTCCCTGATCCACCTCTACGCAGACGACACCATTCTGTATACATCTGGCCCTTCTTTGGACACTGTGTTAACTAACCTCCAAACGAGCTTCAATGCCATACAACACTCCTTCCGTGCCTCCAACTGCTCTTAAACGCTAGTAAAACCAAATGCATGCTTTTCAACCGTTCACTGCCCACACTCGCCCGGCCGACTAGCATTACTACTCTGGACGGTTCTGACCTAGAATATGTGGACAACTACAAATACCTACGTGCCTGGCTAGAATGTAAACTCTACTTCCAGACTCATATTAAACATCTCCGATCCAAAATCAAATCTAGAATCGGTTTTCTATTTCGCAACAAAGCCTCCTTCACTCACGCCGCCAAACTTACCCTCGTAAAACTGACTATCCTACCGATCCTCGACTTCAGCGATGTCATTTACAAAATAGCTTCCAATACTCTACTCAGTAAACTGGATGCAGTCTATCACAGTGCCATGCGTTTTGTTACCAAAGCCCCTTATACCACCCACCACTGCGACCTGTATGCTCTAGTCGGCTGGCCCTCGCTACATATTCGTCGCCAGACCCACTGGCTCCAGGTCATCTATAAGTCTATGCTAGGTAAAGCTCCACCTTATCTCAGCTCACTGGTCATGATAACAACACCCACCCTCCTTTGGCCTCCTTTCCTTCCAGTTCTCTGCTGCCAGTGACTGGAACAAATTGCAAAAATTGCTGAAGCTGGAGACTTATATTTTCCTCACTAACTTTAAATGTCAGATATCTGAGCAGCTAACTGATCGCTGCAGCTGTACATAGTCCATCTGTAAATAGCCCACCCAATCTACCTACCTCATCCCCATATTGTTTTTATTAACTTTTCTGCTCTTTTGCACACCAGTATCACTACTTGCACATCATCATCTGCTCATCTATCCCTTCAGTATTATTGTAATTACTTCGCTACTATGGCCTATTTATTGCCTTACCTCCTCACGCCATTTGAACACACTGTATATAGACTTTCTTTTTCTTTCTATTGTGTTATTGACTGTACGCTTGTTTATTCCATGTGTAACTCTGTGTTGTTGTTTGTGTCGCACTGCTTTGCTTTATCTTGGCCAGGTCGCAGTTGTAAATGAGAACTTGTTCTCAACTAGCCTACCTGGTTAAATTAATGTGAAATATTTTTTTCTTTTTTTAAACACTTTGGCACTCAGGTCGGTAGTCATGAAGTGCTTTGAAAGGCTGGTCATGGCTCACATCAACAGCATCCTCCCGGACACCCTAGACCCACTCTCATTCGCATACCGCCCCAACAGATCCACAGATGACGCAATCTCTCTCGCACTCCACACTGCCCTTTCTCACCTGGACAAAAGGAGCACCTATGTGAGAATGTAGTTCATTGACTACAGCTCAGCGTTTAACACCATAGTGCCCATGAAGCTCATCATCATGCTAAGGACCCTGGGACTAAACACCTCCCTCTGCAACTGGATCCTGGACTTCCTGACGGGCCACCCCCAGGTGGTACGAGTAGGCAACAACACATCTGCCACACTGATCCTTAACACTGGGGCCCCTCAGGGGTGTGTACTTAGTCCCCTCCTGTATTCCCTGTTCACCCACGACTGCGTGGCTAAACACGACTCCAACACCATCATTAAGTTTGCTGACGACACAACAGTGGTAGGCCTGATCACCGACAACGACGAGACGGCCTATAGGAAGGAGGTCAGAGAACTGGCAGTGTGGTGTCAGGACAACAACCTCTCCCTCAATGTGAGCAAGACAAAGGAGCTGATCGTGGACTACAGGAAAAGGCAGGCCAAACAGGCCCCCATTAACATCGACAGGGCTGTAGTGGAGCGGGTCGAGAGTTTCAAGTTCCCTGGTGTTCACATCACCAACAAACTATCATGGTCCAAACATACCAAGACAGTCGTGAAGAGGGCACGACAAAACCTTTTCCCCCTCAGGAGACTGAAAAGATTTGGCATGGGTCCCCAGATCCTCAAAAGGTTCTACAGCTGCACCATCGAGAGCATCCTGACCGGTTGCATCACCGCCTGGTATGGCAACTGCTCGGCATCTGACCGTAAGGCGCTACAGAGGGTAGTGCGAACGGCCCAGAACCCCACTGGGGTCAAGCTTTCTGCCATTCAGGACCTATACAATAGACGGTGTCAGAGGAAAGCCCATAAAACTGTCAGAGACTCCAGTCACCCAAGTTATAGACTGTTTTCTCTGCTACCGCACGGCAAGCGGTACCGGAGCACCAAGTCTAGGACCAAAAGGCTCCTCAACCACTTCTACCCCCAAGCCATAAGACTGCTGAACAATTAATAAAATCGCCACCGGACAATTTACATTGACCCCCCTCTTTTTTGTACACTGCTGCTACTCGCTGTTTATTATCTATGCATAGTCACTTCACCCCCACCTACATGTACAAATTACCTCAACTAACCTGTACCCCCGCACACTGACTCGATACCGGTGCCCCCTGTATATAGCCCCGTTATTGTTATTCTTATTGTGTTACTTTTTATTATAACTTTTTATTTTAGTCTACTTGGGAAATATTTTCTTAACTCTTCTTGAACTGCACTGTTGGATAAGGGCTTGTAAGTAAGCATTTCACGGTAAAGTCTACACTTGTTGTATTCGGCGCATGTGACAAATAAAGTTTGATTTGATTTGAAATGACACCCTATTTCCAATTTAGTGCCTTATTAATATGTCTCAGGTCAAAAGTAGCGCACTATATGGGGATCCAGCCTGGTCTCATAGACTAGACGTAACAGAATAATTGTAAATCCGGGACACTGAAATTAGTATGATACAGTATGTTACATTTGGTATGGTTACATAAGACAGATGGTTACTTAAAGTAGGGTGGTTGGTCGAGGTGGATGGGTGGGTGTATAATGCAAACGTCTAGAAACCAATAGGTTGCGAGTTTGAATCTCATCACGGACAACTTCATCATTTTAGCTAATTAGCAACTTTTCAACTAAATACTTTTTAGCTACTTTGCAACTACTTAGCATGTTAGCGAACCCTTCCCCTAACCCTTTTAGCTAACCTTTCCCCTAACCCTAACCTTCACCCTTTTAGCTAACCCTTCCCCTAAACCTAGCCCTTTAACCTAGTCCTAAACTTAACCTTAACCCTAACCTTCACCCTTTTAGCTAACCCTTCCCCTAAACCTAGCCCTTTAACCTAGTCCTAAACTTAACCTTAACCTTAACCACCAAGTTGTAATTGGCCCGTGCAACCCAAGGCTTGATACCAGCATAAACAGAAACCCTCTTAAACCTAACCACCAACCCCTAGCTTATGCTAATGTTAGCCACCTAGCCACCTAGCTAGAATTCATCTCATATATTTAGCAAATTCATAACATATTGTACGTTTTGCAAATTCGTAACATATAATATGAATTGTAATTCGTAACATATAATACTAAATGGGTGATGGACATCCACAAATGAATACATACAGTTGAAGTCTGAAGTTTCCATACACTTAGATTGGAGTCATTAAAACTCATTTTTCAACCACTCCACAAATTTCTTGTTAACAAACTATAGTTTTGGCAAGTCGGTTAGGACATCTACTTTGTGCATGACACAAGTCATTTTTCCAACAATTGTTTACAGACAGATTATTTCACTTGTAATTCACTGTATCACAATTCCAGTGGGTCAGAAGTTTACATACACTAAGTTGACTGTGCCTTTAAACAGCTTGGAAAATTCCAGAAAATTATGTCATGGCTTTAGAAGTTTCTGATAGGCTAATTGACATCATTTGAGTCAATTGGAGGTGTACCTGTGGATGTATTTCAAGGCCTACCTTAAACTCAGTGCCTCTTTTCTTGACATCATGGGAAAATCATAAGAAATCAGCCAAGACCTCAGAAAAATAATTGTAGACCTCCAATACTTGGGAGCAATTTCCAAACGCCTGAAGGTACCACGTTCATCTGTAAAAACAATAGTACACAAGTATAAACACCATGGGACCACGCAGCCGTCATACCGCTCAGGAAGGAGACGCGTTCTGTCTCCTAGAGATGAACGTACGTTGGTGCAAAAAGTGCAAATCAATCCCAGAACAACAGCAAAGGACCTTGTGAAGATTCTGGAGGAAACAGGTACAAAAGTATCTATATCCACAGTAAAACGAGTCCTATATCGACATAACCTGATAAGCCGCTCAGCAAGGAAGAAGCCACTGCTCCAAAACCTCCATAAAAAGCCAGACTACGGTTTGCAACTGCACATGGGGACAAAGATCATACTTTTTGGAGAAATGTCCTCTGGTCTGATGAAACAAAAATAGAACTGTTTGGCCATAATGACCATCGTTACGTTTGGAGGAAAAAGTCAGAGGCTTGCAAGCCGAAGAACATCAACCGTGAAGCACGGGGGTGGCAGCATCATGTTGTGGGGGTGCTTTGCTGCAGAAGGGACTGGTGCACTTCACAAAATAGATGGCATCATGAGGAGAAAAATTATGTGGATATATTGAAGCAACATCTCAAGACATCAGTCAGGAAGTTAAAGCTTGGTTGCAAATGGGTCTTCCAAATGAACAATGACCCCAAGCATACTTCCAAAGTTGTGGAAAAATGGCAACAAAGTCAAGGTATTGGTGTGGCCATCACAAAGCCCTGACCTCAATCCCATAGACAATTTGTGGGCAGAACTGAAAAAGCGTGTGAGCAAGGAGGCCTACAAACCTGACTCAGTTACACCAGCTCTGTCAGGAGGAAAGGGCCAAAATTCACCCAACTTATTGTGGGACGTTTGTGGAAGGCTACCCAAAATGTTTGACCCAAGTTAAACAATTTAAAGGCAATGCTACCAAATACTAATTGAGTGTATGTAAACTTCTGACCCACTGGGAATGTGATGACAGAAATAAAAGCTGAAATAAATAATTCTCTCTACTATTATTCTGACATGTCACATTCTTAAAATAAAGTGGTGATCCTAACTGACCTAAAACAGGGAATTTTTACTAGGATTAAATGTCAGGAATTGTGAAAAACTGATTTTAAATGTATTTGGCTAAGGTGTATGTAAACTTCCCACTTCAACTGTACCATACGAACCGAACCGTTACATATCATATCAAATGGAGTGTTGCGGATTTATTTACAGAATAATACGAAATGCTCTGAGAACAGGTTGGATCAGATAAAAAAATAGGGCAATATATTGTGAATAGGGTGTCATTTGAGATGTAGTCCTCTTTTTCAGTGACCTGTGTGGTGATGAGTCTCACCTGCAGGTGTAGGCGTGGTTCTTCCTGACGCTCCTCCTGAAGAAGCCCTTGCAGCCGTCGCAGCTGGAAGCACCGTAGTGTTTACCTGTGGCCCTGTCTGCACATATTGAACACACGCTCCCATTGGTCTGTGGCAGCAGAGGGGCAGGCTCTGGCATCATCAACTCTGCCAGTCAATCACAAGAAAAGTATTGAGATTCATACACTACAGCACACTGGAGGTCTGGTGTGTAGCTACTGCATGTGCTCAATTGACTCTTGACACTTGGGGACAGACATGCGAGGATATATATTACTGATGACCTCAGGCTAACATTAGAAAGCTTTGGAGATGCACAATGGAATATGGGTCTTGTAGGACACTGTTCTACTTTTACAGAGCAGCCCCCATTGCTGATGAATAAGTTAACATCTCCGAGCCTTGCTAATAAGCCCCAACAGCGTCTGCAGAGAGCGGATCACTCAGCTGAGAGATTGTCAATGCTGTGTGACAGCAGATAAGCACGATTACAGAGCGAATAATTAATCAACGCCATCATCAACTAAGGTGATTAATGAATCCCTGTTCATTCCACCTCTGTGAAGGGAAATAACCTTGTGCTGCACATAAAAACGCACAACTTTCAAAGACAGAAATGTGTTGATTGTGAGCTGATAGGGCTGTAAGAACAATGGCAGAGTTGTGTTGATCCCCAGGTCTGATGAGGTTTGGAGGGGGTAATAAAAGCAGGGTTATAGGTAGAGATATCACTGCTGTATGTTGCTGCCAGACTCACAGGCCCTCAGAGGACCACTGCTGCTTATTACTCAGAGGAAGAGGAAACTCCCCATTTAATTAAAGCAGATTCAGGTCAGTGGCAAAGACAAAGTCCACTGGCTAATTTTACACTGGGAGCTCCGTTTTAATTCAATCTCCCTCAGTGTTGCTCTAAATTGTGTCCTGTCAGTGTTGGATCGCTGCAGGATTGTCTCTCTTAAAACCACTGACCGTCAAATATACTTTGTTGGTGTAGTGTTTGTGCAGTCACAGGGACAATGCCCCCAGGCTGTAATGTATTTAAATTGCACACTTAGAGTTGGGAGACTGAGCAGCCAGGGATAACAATTTAACATGGAGAATGCTTTCTGTGGTCAAAGATCAATTCGATTGAATTAAGAGATTAGAATACATCTGCCACACAGCTATCTGCCTTGGAGAGCAGTCTGCTGGTAAAGCATCTCCTTAAAAGTGCCAAAGAAAGGACCTGATTCAGCAGAACAGACTCCTAATGATGATAATGATAAATTCAAATTAGATTATAAGGGAAAGCAGAGGAGGGAGGTCTTTAGATCACTCTCAGTATTGCCGGGAGTAATGCCCGTTGTATTCACAGCATTTTGTGGAATGAGAGCTGATGTCATTGTATCCATGCCATGAGAAAATTGTCTTACAAATTCCTGTGTGCATGAGAGCTACAGTGGCAACAAAAAGTATGTGAACCCTTTGGAATTACCTGGATTTCTGCATAAATTAGTCATACAATTTGATTTGATCTTCATCTTAGTCACAACAATAGACAAACACAGTGTGCTTAAACCAATAACACACAAATTATTGTATTTTTCTTGTCTATGAATACATAATTATGAATACATAATTTAACATACACAGTGTAGGGTGGAAGAAGTATGTGAACCCCTAGGCTAATGACTTTTCCAAAAGCTAATTTGAGTCAGGAGTCAGCTAACCTGGAGTCCAAACAAAGAGATGAGATTGGAGATGTTGGTTAAAGCTGCCCTGCCCTATAAAAAACACTCACAAAATGTGAGTTTGCTATTCACAAGAAGCATTGCCTGATGTGAACCATGCCTCGAACAAAAGAGATCTCAGAAGACCTGAGATTAAGAATTGTTGACTTGCATAAAGCTGGAAAGGGTTACAAAAGTATCTCTAAAAGCCTTGATGTTCATCAGTCCACGGTAAGACAAATTGTCTATAAATGGAGCAAGTTCAGCACCTTTGCTACTCTCCCTAGGAGTGGCCGTCCTGCAAAGATGACTGCAAGAGCACAGTGCAGAATGCTCAATGAGGTTAAGAAGAATCCTAGAGTGTCAGCTAAAGTCTTACAGAAATCTGTGGAACATGCTAACATCTCTGTTGACGAGTCCATGATACGTAAAACACTAAACAAGAATGGTGTTCATGGGAGGACACCACGGAAGAAGCCACTGCTGTCCAAAAAAAACATTGCTGCACGTCGGAAGTTCGCAAAATAACACCTGGATTTTACACAGCCCTTCTGGCAAAATATTCTGTGGACAGATTAAACTAAAGTTGAGTTGTTTGGAAGGAAGGAAAACACAACACTGTGTGGAGAAAGAAAAGGCACAGCACACCAACATCAAAACCTCATCCCAACTGTAAAGTATGGTGGAGGGAGCATCATGGTTTGGGGCTGCTTTGCTGCCTCAGGGCCTGGACAGCTTGCTATCATCAACGGAAAAATGAATTCCCAAGTTTTCAGAATATAAGGCTATGTTTCCGCCAATTGAAGCTCAACAGAAGTTGAGTGATGCAACAGGACAACGACCCAAAACACAGAAGTAAATCAACAACAGAATGGCTTCAACAGAAGAAAATATGCCTTCTGGAGTGGCCCAGTCAGAGTCCTGACCTCAACCCGATTTAAAATGCTGTGGTATGACCTCGAGTGGTTCACACCAGACATCCTAAGAATATTGCTGAACTGAAAGTTTTGTAAAGCTGAATGGTCCAAAATTTGTTCTGACCATTGTGCAGGTCTGATCCGCAACTACAGAAAACTTTTGGTTGAGTTTATTGCTGCCAAAGGAGGGTCAACCAGTTATTAAATCAAAGGGTTCACATACTTTTCCACCCTATACTGTGAATGTTTACACGGTGTGTTCAATAAAGACATGAAAACGTATAATTGTTTGTGTGTTATTAGTTTAAGCAGACTGTGTTTGTCTATTGTTGTGACTCAGATAAAATTTTATGACCAATTTATGCAGAAATCCAGGTAATTCCAAAAGGTTCACGTACTTTTTCTTGCCACTGTACATTGTAAAATGCTGAGAGTACTTTTTAAAACCATGTTCTTCCAAGGGCACTATGTCTCTTATGCAAGCCTGTTTTTTTCCCATCTGAATGGAAAGAACAGGTTTTAAAAAGTTACCAAGATCTACTCATGAATTTGAACCTATAAAAATGAATGGATATTCAATATTTTATATTATTTGAATGTCCTTTGAATGTCATACAAAAACCCTCCCTCAAATGTCAGACCAGTGTTTTGGTATTGTTGTGCACCAGTCTATGAGTGAAAGACAGACAGGTAAAGGTGTCATTATACCAGACGTACCTGTCTCTACAGGAAACACCCTGAGGTTGTCAAACTCCAGCATGGTGTAGGAGGGATCAAGGGTGGTGCTGTAATCTGTGGTGTCCAGATCCAGCACGTTCCCTGACAGCTTCATGGTTCTGGTCACTGCTTCAGGAGGCCACACTAGGCCCAAAACAAAAGTCTGATTTATATGAGCAAAGGAACCAAAACAGGCTGCTGCACGACCTTCCTCTTCAGTTCACCACTCTGTTCCAAAATTACCCACTTTTTCAGCACAATCACTTAATTCCTCTGTGTCTTCCTGATTGTCTAGCTGAGGTAAATCAATGTGTTGTCATTCTGTATGACGCTGCTATTCCTCCACTCGTCACAGGCCTCCAAAGTCCTGGTTCCTTTTAGATTCTTCCTTTTCTCATCCCAGTATTCCTGGCAGGCAGTTCTTACTCAGATTGTATAACAGAACAAGTTATCCAGTATGTATTTAGCTGGTAGCTAATGTTCCAATCAGTGTGACAGATCCCAAACGGCCTTCCAAAGGAGGGAAAGAGAGAGACACTGAGATTTGGCCCACTGTCTGTTTGCGACTCTCTTATCAGAGTAGAGTATAATAAAGGTGAGGGTTCAGATCTAGGCAGGTAAACATGACTCACTGGGAAGAGAAAAAACAGCCGATACAGTCAAGGAGCTACCTTATCTTAATCACTTTTACGGCTGAGGAAAAAAGGACAGCAAAAACTAAAGTATATGACCTGATCAAAGGTCATCATTACAGTGTGTTATCAGTTACTGCAGGTCAGTTGAGAATTCAAGGTATTTCAGTACCGTTGATCAATGTTTGATATTTGTAATTTCAGTAGACTTCTATGGACAAAAGATGCCAGATTCTCAAGTTTGTGTGTTATTGTAACTGGATGAGAGAGAGTGCCATATTTCACCACTGGGGGCAGAGTTTGCTAGTTCAACCGGTCTGCACTCTCCTCTGTTTCACAACGGGGAGGGGCTTCTTTCTTCACCTTTGCCCATGTGGGGAGCATGCCATCAGCTGTTTGGAGGTATTGATCAGAGGTAGAGTGATAACGTGTTTGCAAATAAAACTATACCTCCCCTGGGCCCCTTTATACAGATAGTGAATGCACTGTAGATAGCCTTTCTCTCTGACTTGTCTCTACATAAAACACAGGTTCAAAGCAGTGGAGGGTCATCTATGTCAATCTACAATATAGTGACATTAGTATCTTCACAAAGCCACTTTGTGGTCTATCTACTGTTCTAGTAATGGAGTAACATAATAATATAAAGCACCATATTAAGAATAATATCATATTGTTTTTAGATTAGGAAAAAAATGCCTATTGCGTTTATAATGTGAAACAAAGCAGTGGACAGTAAAGTCCAACATGTATTTTTCATTTTGAGCATCCCAAAATGGACAGAGATCTCATATTAATGTCCTTCATTTTTAATAGAGTAAATTCCCAGACATCTATAAAAATGGACGTCTGGGTTGAAGAACTAAAATTTTTTTTAAATATGAGCCAAATCCTTTGTGTGCAAGAAATCAATAGTCTGTCTGATATTATAACTGAACAATAATCAATAGTCTGTCTTATATTATAACTGAACAATAATCAATAGTCTGTCTTATATTATAACTGAACAAATTGAGCATGCTAATGTTAACATTACCTCCACATCAGTAGAGGCTGCAGAGGGGAGGATGGCTCATAATAATAGCTGGAATGGAGTAAATCAAATGGTATGAACCACATGGAAACCACGTCGTTGATGTGTTTGATGCCATTCCATTGACTCCATTCCAGACATTATTATGAGCCATCCTCCCCTCAGCAGCCTCCACTGCTCCACATGGCAGAGACGATATGATGATGACAAGTTCATACAGTTTACAGTGCATTCAATACACTCGCAAACTTCTCAGCTCCCCCACTGACATATCATAGTCATACTGGGGCCATTTTACCCTTCCTGGGCTGGGACACTTCCTGGCCATCTGCAGAGGAGTCAGATGTGCGGATCTGCAGAATATTCTGGACGTTCAGTATGTGAGACATTGTGTGTAGGCTAAAGTATAGGAGAGAGTGAGGAGTTTGGAAAGAATGAAAGACAGAGAAATGTGAACGTGGCCATATGATTTTTACAAATTATAACAAATTATATGTCAGACCACATATGAGCTTACCCAGGAGCGATATCCATCATGCTTTGGTGTAATGGGATTTCCTGGGTGAGCAGCTCTCCTTCCCTGAATGTCACGCTAGGCCGCAGGTCAGACCTCCCCTGGTAGTGGCTCGCTCTCTCTCACGCTGCAGCTTTGTTAAGGTGATTGATACCTCATAAAAACCTGTCAGTCACGGCAGGACGAAGGCAGAATGGTCCTTGGTGCCCTGTAAAATTATATCAGGTCCAGATTAAAAATTATACTTCAATTTAGATTATCTTGCTAAAGTATTGTAGTGTTCACAATTTGTATTACACAAAACAAATCACACCCCTTGACTTTTCCCACATTTTGTTGTGTTACAGCCTGAATTTAAAATTGATCAAATGTAGATTATTTTTCACAATACCCGATAATGTCAAAGTGTAATTATGACTTTGAAAATGTTTACTAATGTATAAAACATTTAAATCTGAAATGTTTTGAGTCAATAAAATGAAACAAAAATAGAACTGTTTGGCCATAATGTCCATCGGTATGTTTGGAGAAAAAAGGGGGGGGGCTTGCAAGCCGAAGAACACCATCCCAACCGTGAAGCACGGGGTGGTAGCATCATGTTGTGGGGGTGCTTTGCTGCAGGAGGGACTGGTGCACTTCACAAAATAGATGGCATCGTGAGAAGAAAAATTATGTGGATATATTGAAGCAACATCTCAAGACATCAGTCTGGAAGTTAAAGCTTGGTCGCAAATGGGTCTTCCAAATGGACAATGACTCCAAGCAGGCTTCCAAAGTTGTGGCAAAATGGCTTAAGGACAACAAAGTCAAGGTATTGGAGTGGCCATCACAAAGCCCTGACCTCAAGCCTATCGAAAATGTGTGGGCAGAACTGAAAAAGCGTGAGCGAGCAAGGAGGCCTACAAACCTGACTCAGTTACACCCGTTCTGTCAGGAGGAACGGGCCAGAATTCACCCAACTTATTGTGGGAAGTTTGTGGAAGGCTACCCGAAACGTTTGATCCAAGTTAAGCTATTTAAAGGCAATGCTACCAAATACTAATTGAGTGTATGTAAACTTCTGACCCACTGGGAATGTGATGAAAGAAATAAAAGCTGAAATAAATCATTCCCTCTACTATTATTCTGACATTTCACATTCTTAAAATAAAGTGGTGATCCTAACTGACCTAAAACAGGGAATTTTTACTAGGATTAAATGTCAGGAATTGTGAAAAACTGAGTCTGAATGTATTTGGCTAAGGTGTATGTAAACTTCTGACTTCAACTGTATATATACAGTACAGTTGAAGTCGGAAGTTTACATACACCTTGGCCAAATACATTTAAACTCAGTTTTTCACAATTTCTGACATTTAATCCTAGTAAAAATGTCCTGTCTTAGGTCAGTTAGGATCACCACTTTATTTTAAGAATGTGAAATGTCAGAATAATAGTAGAAAGGGTTTTTATTTATTTGTACTATTTTCTACATTGTAGAATAATAGTGAAGACATCAAAACTATGAAATAACACATATCATGTAGTAACCACAAAAGTGTTAAACAAATCAAAATATATTTTATATTCTTCAAAGTAGCCACCCTTTGCCTTGATGACAGCTTTGCACACTCTTGGCATTCTCTCAACCAGCTTCATGAGGTAATCACCTGGAATGCATTTCAATTAAGAGGTGTGCCTTGTTAAAAGTTAATTTGTGGAATTTCTTTCCTTCTTAATGCGTTTGAGCCAATCAGTTGTGTTGTGACAAGGTAGGGGTGGTATTCAGAAGATAGCCCTATTTGGTAAAATACCAAGTCCATATTATGGCAAGAACAGGTCAAATAAGCAAAGAGAAACGACAGTCCATCATTACTTTAAGACATGAAGGTCAGTCAATCCCGAAAATTTCAAGAACTTTTAATGTTTCTTCAATTGTAGTCGCAAAAACCATCAAGCGCTATGATGAAACTGGCTCTCATGAGGACCGCTACAGGAAAGGAAGACCCAGAGTTACCTCTGCTGCAGAGGATAAGTTCATTAGAGTTACCAGCCTCAGAAATTTCATCCCAAATAAACGCTTCACAGAGTTCAAGTAACAGACCCATTTCAACATCAACTGTTCAGAGGAGACTGTGTGAATCAGGCTTTCATGGTCGAATTGCTGCAAAGAAACCACTACTAAAGGACACCAATAATAAGAAGAGACTTGCTTGGGCCAGGAAACACAAGCAATGGACATTAGACCGGAGGAAATCTGTCCTTTGGTCTGATGAGTCCAAATTTTAGATTTTTGGTTCCAACCGCCATGTCTTTGTGAGACGCAGAGTAGATTAACGGATGATCTCCGCATGTGTGGTTCCCACTGTGAAGCATGGAGGAGGAGGTGTGATGGAGCTTTGCTGGTGACACTGTCAGTGATTTATTCAGAATTCATGGCACACTTAACCAGCATGGCTACCACAGCATTCTGCAGCAATACACCATCCCATCTGGTTTGCACTTAGTGGGACTATCATTTGTTTTACAACAGGACAATGACCCAAAACACACCTCCAGGCTGTTTAAGGGCTATTTGACCAAGGAGAGTGATGGAGTGCTGCATCAGATGACTTGGCCTCCACAATCACCTGACCTCAACCCAATTGAGATGGTTTGGGATGAGTTGGACCGCAGAGTGAAGTAAAAACAGCAAAAACGTGCTCAGTATATGTGTGAACTCATTCAAGACTTTTCGAAAAGCATTCCAGGTGAAGCTGGTTGAGAGAATGCCAAGAGTGTGCAAAGCTGTCATCAAGGCAAAGGGTGGCTACTTTGAAGAATCCAAAATATAAAATATATTTTGATTTGTTTAAAACCTCTTACATCTAGACGTTCCGCTAGCGGAACACCTGCTCCAATATCCAATGATGGGCGTGGCGCGAAATACAAACTCCTCGAAAATCCGAAAACTTCAATTTTTCAAACATATTACTATTTTACACCATTTTAAAGACAAGACTCTCCTTTATCTAACCACACTGTCCGATTTCAAAAAGGCTTTACAGCGAAAGCAAAACATTAGATTATGTCAGCAGAGTACCCAGCCAGAAATAATCAGACACCCATTTTTCAAGCTAGCATATAATGTCACAAAAAACAAAACCACAGCTAAATGCAGCACTAACCTTTGATGATCTTCATCAGATGACACTCCTAGGACATTATGTTATACAATACATGCATGTTTTGTTCAATCAAGTTCATATTTATATCAAAAACCAGCATTTTACATTAGCATGTGACGTTCAGAACTAGCATTCCCACCGAACACACAGCCAAGACAACACAGGATTGGCTTTGGGACAAGTGACTGAATGTCCTTGAGTGGCCCAGCCAGAGCCCGGACTCGAATATCTTTGGAAAGACCAAACATCTCTGGAGAGACCTGAAAATAGCTGTGCAGCAAAGCTCCCCATCCAACCTGACAGAGCTTGAGAGGATCTGCAGAGAAGAATGGGAGAAACTCCCCAAATACAGGTGTGCCAAGCTTGTTGCGTCATACCCAAGAAGATGAGGCTGTAATCGCTGCTTCAACCATGTAAAGGGTCTGAATATTTACGTAAATGTATATTTCATTTTTTTATTTTATTTTTATACATTTGCAAAAATGTATAAAAATGTGTTTTTGATTTGTCATAATGGGGTATTGTGTGTAGTTTGATGAGGGGAAAAAACGATTTAATCAATTTTATAATAAGGCTGTAACCTAACAAAATGTGGAAAAAGTCAAGGGGTCTGAATACTTTCTGAATGCACTGTATGTATGTGTGTGTAATCCCACTGGGCATTGTCTACTCCACTTTGGTAATTTCATTGAAATTACGTGTAAACAACGTTTGTTCAACAAGTGTGTGTACACAGTGGGATGTTATCTATAGTAGGCCTGGATAGCAAATCAGTAGCTACATGTGTTTGGATCCATCACAACAACCCAATGTCACAAACAGAAATGTTTTACTATAAAGAGAATGAATGCAGTTTAAGATTTTTTATTGGAACGCAACTCAATGCTATGATCCGATTGAACACAGGAGACTAAAAAAGGCTGCTCCTCACTCTGACCAGCAGGGAGAGACAGAGTACAGAGTATCAGTCAAGACTCAGCTCTATACAGAGGCCACTGAGACACAGGCTGAATCTAAAGCTGAATCACACGGACACTCACTGGCTCACACACTTTTGGTTTTGAGGCTTTATACAGCACAGAGAACTATGTCTAAGAGAAAGCGTCTTCACGTGAAGACCAAAGTGACTTTGAATCCTTGTTCAACATACTCCCTTTATATTAGAGAGAATTTGGTACTGATCTATGAGGTGAAACTCTTGTCAAAATCTGTGAATTTACTCTCTACAGGTGTGTTGGAGGTAGTTCTGCCTATCCGTCTATCTGGAGAGAGGTCTGATTGATGAACGATAGGCAGCAACATTTCAGGCCTGTGATTTGGGAGGGTAAAGTGTGGAGAGCAGCAGAATTGGTCTTGGCCACAACTCTGCACAGTTAGTCACACTGTTAAAGAGTAAAATGCAGGTTGGACTATTAAGCTAACATAAATAAACAATGGCACCGGCACCTCTAAGTGAGTGGGAGTCGGAAACCTTTAGCAGTGCATTTCTAATTTCCTTGTCAGGGTGAGTCAAATGAAATCAACTTTTGATCTGAATCATTTGCTTGGATGGCTGGCTAAGATGTACAATAAACACACACGCACAGGCACGGCAGGGCACTTGGCTGGAAAGTGTACCTACGTCTCCTGGGTGAGACAGGGTCAGAGGACTCTAAATCAATGAGTGCTCTCTCTCCAGCTGGCCTGAGCTACTAGAACCCTCCCCCTGAAACAGGGAAGGGATTTACACTGACCTGTAGGGAACGGCTGTTACAGTCAAATCTGTCTGGACTGTGACCAGGTGAGAATTCAAAGGACCGGCAAGATAGTCATATAGATAGACAAACACATCAGCCATATAATACATTCAGAATTACTGAATTTGAAATGTAAAACATTTGGACATTCATTTCTACCATATTTTTATTATATTTCTTTGGACACAGCAACATTCCTGCTGAAGCCCTCTAATAAGAGCAGAATAACTGGACTATATGAGAGATGGGAGCAGGTGCAGGTACTGAGGTAGGGACTCCGGTATTAATAAGCACTGTGACATTCCCTGGCCATTTATTACAGCTAGGGGAAAAAATACCACTATCCCCCACCCCCAATCACTCATATTGCCCCCCTCTAACCCACTCCACAACTTTCACTCATCACTGTCTGCATGTCACTGCCACTGTGACCTCTGTTCTCTGAGCAATGCCCGGTCTGACCCGCACTCGCCTAAATAATTAATGTTATTCTTGAATTACAATGGAGTTATTCCTGTAGTTATTACCCCATAGCGGAGAGAGGGGCCATGCAGCAGGCCAGGTATGACTGGCTCAAATGGCAGCTATGTTGATGCATTCTGAAGACCAATTTCAATGGGGCGTGAAAAAAACAAATCTATAATAAATGCTGTTTTAAATGATGGTATGATTTCAGTAGTTTGTCCAGCTAAAGGTTGAGATGTTTGTCTAAGTGGACCTGCCTGTACTGATAAGAACCCATCTCCCCATCTGAATACCAACCCCATGCAGAAATACCCCCAGAGACCAGCATGTTCCCCATTAGAAAAAAATAAAAGTATAGTCTTTGTAGTTTTATTCCAAAAAGGGGGGTGAAATAAAAAAGCCGCAAAAATAGGTTATAAAAGCATGGCAGGCATATGATTTAGTGAGGCAATAAAAATGAAAAGGTGGCCATTCATCATAGCAGCTAGTTCACCGGGAGAGGGGCTGTCACAGACACGCCAAGTCCGGGAGCCGGTTCCGACAGAGCCTCCAATCCCCCCCAAAACCTGCTTGGCCCGATGGCTTTTCCAGATGAGTACAGATGGACGGAGGGTGGAGAGTGCTGAGTCCCTGGCCCTGTTCGCCATCACCACTGTGCTGAGAGAGGAGAGGAGGCAGGGAGAGGAGGGGCAGATGTGATGCATTGTGATAAACAGAATATAACCAAACAACACAAGGAACAACGCCAGCTGTGGGAGAACGGGGAAAGGCCCTCTGCTGGCAAGATCAGAGCTGTACCTCCTGATAAGGGTTGGAACCGGGAGTGTTTTGGTGCTCTAAACATTTGAATGAGGGCTTCTGAGAGCAATGGCGGTTCTAGACCATGTCAACTGGGGGGGGGGGGGGGGGGGGGGGGGGCAAGCTGGGGCCAGTTGTACTGTTAGAGGGGCCAGTTACATTAGACATTATTGTTGTCATATCGTTTTCTTCACTGCATTGCAGGCATTAGCAGGCAAAAGACCATGTTCATAATCATCATCGTTGCCACTGTCTAATAACAGATGTAAAAAAAGAGTGATAGCAAAAATTAGTTATGTAAAAATTATTTAGGGGGGCCACAATGTGGGTCCAAAATTGTTGTCACAGGGGCACTGCCCCCCCCCCCCCCCCCCCCCCCCCAGAACCGCTAGTGTCTGAGAGGACAGAATATATGTATTATTTAGATTAGCCTATCTGCTGCCTGTCTCACTCTAATCCAGTAAACCTACCAATGTAAACTGCTGTGCACATGGGCGAAAATACAGAAGTGTGGCCTAATGCATGTTCAATAATGGATCTCCTTACAAGTGAATTCCCCCAAAATATTTTATTGAAATTAAACCTGAGAATGTATTGCCAGATCTAGCGCTTCTATCAGAGCATAATCAACCAAATTTGGAAAACCTTCTTACCTGGTTTCTCCCTTGGTCTATCTAAAATTCTAACGTTAACACATGACTCAACTCAGCGATTCTCTTTAGCTCCACAACATCCACGTAAAATTGCTACTGAACAATCAACAGCGCCTGGAGCGTTTATCAAACGCGCGCATGCACCTTCTTTTTATTTTTCCCGCGCTTAGGCATTGCCTTGCGCTGTAGTCACCTGACGGCAATAAAATGAATTCAGTAGTGATGGGCATTCCGACTCATTTCAGTGAGCTCGCTCATTCGGCTCCGTTCAGCTAAAAGAGACATTCATTTTGCTCCCAAACGGCTCTTCGTTCAGTAGTAATCTGAAGTTTACAATTGCCTGTCTTTATGTCAAATCGTAACATGTGAGTTAAAATATTTTTTTTACCTGACCAAATTATTAGATTACTTAAAAAATGTTAAATGGATAAAAATTAATGCACTGCAAAAACGTGTGTGAACCAAAAAAAGGCTCTCTCCGCACTATCTATTGTTCCTGCAGTGAGGAATTACAATCTTCAGATAATTATTTGTATTATTTCATCTGTCTGACTCTGGAGCTCAAAAAGAAGTTGTTGGCTATGCAAATCAGGGGGCCAAATGAATGCTCTTTCACAGATGCGATTCGGTTCCCGACTTTCACCAAAAAGGGCCGCTCAAAAAGAGCTGCTCGTTCGCGAACGACCCATTACTATCATTCAGTAACAACATGGTGATGAAAGTAGGCTAGATAGCTCTCTACATTTATTAACCATTACATTTGTTAACCATGACAAAGACAGATTGGACATTCATTAAACGGTATGTAGACTGTATTTTATGCTGCATTTTGTTTGCTAAAACGATTAATTATGAGGGGCTACTTATCATTCACATGTAGGCTAATGCATATATTAATGTTACATTGTTGTGGTTATAACCACAGGATGGTAAATATATTCACCTAAGTAAGACAAGTTGCAGTATATGTCTCATGAAAGGAAGCAAAACATCTTGGTAGGCCTAGTGGAGTGTCTGTGTCCATTCCTGGGTGCCATCTCTCTCAGTCAACTCTAGCCAATCTCAGTCTAGGATTAAAATCCAGGTGAACATTCTGTGCATAATTTGTTACACAACCTGGACTCAGGGGTAGACATAACATAGTACATGCAAATCAAATATACTCCAATTAGTATGATATGTATTAGTTTCGTATGGTATGTATTAATTTGTGGATGTCCATCATCCATTTCTTATGATATGTTACAAATAACAATTTGTATGATATGTTAGGAATTGCAATTCATACAATATGTACCAAATTTGCAAAACGTATGATATGTTACGAATTTCAATTTGTTGTGGCTAACGTTAGCTAGGTGGCTGGGTGGCTAATGCTAACTTTAGCAAGGTGGCTAATGTTAGCAAGGCTAGGAGTTAGGGTTAAGGTTAGGGTTAGGGGAAGGGTTAGCTAACATGCTAAGTAGTAGCAAAGAAGCAAAATATTTGTTAGTAGTTGCAAGGTTGCTAATTAGTTAAAATGCTAAAGTTGTCCGTGATGAGATTCTAACATGTAACCGTTGGATTGCTAAACGTTCGCGGTATATGCCCACCTGCCCCCACCCCACCCCACCCTACCTAACCTTCTGTCTTATGTAATCATACCAAACGTAACATATCATACTAATTTGAGTGTCCCAGATTTACGTTTACTATGTTACATCTAGTCTATAAGACCAGGCTGCGTTACAATAATATTTGTTGCCAGTTTCATGAGTCAGATAGCTGGGCCACAAGTCCAGCATTGTTAGTGCTGCTCTTTGTAAGATAGATGGACAAACATATTAGATATAGATAGGCCTCTTGATGTGATAGTGCCATGGTAGTAAATAGTTAATCACAAGTTATCAAACACTCATGCAAGTTTCTTCTTGAGAGAGGGTAGAGAGAGGAGCAACAATATCAATACATAAATCCATTGTTCCCCCAAATAGGCCTACCTCCAACCAAAGCACAGTATGCTCTCATGTTGACTGGTTCTGTTAGAGTGATTATACCCATATGTAATATGCTTTAAAGTTGCAGGGTCATGGTGTCACAGACATATCTAAAATAGGTCTGTAAGTGCTGTTCATTAAGTCCTATAAACTTGAGTTCACTACATGAGGGCGGAACAGACTGCTGCCAGCACAAGGTCATGAATGTTTCCAGTGGAGAGATTCCCTCACTCCTCTCTGTCTGTCGGAAGTGGTAAAATAGGTCTTTCTGCGGTCTCCTGAAGATGCTTTGATATGCCACTCTGCATGTTTTTACCATCTCTTTTGTTAAGCCCATAGGAAATCCAATATCCTAAACACTATTGTTTGTCTTCTGGATTCTATCTTCATTATCTTGTGCTAATAACTTTCATTTGGCCTCCTTTTATTCATTCTGCCATGTTTACTTACTGTGGAGCCCTTAAAAGAAGTTATCGGAAAAAATGTGGTTTGAATGAACACACACATCTCATTTTTAAGTTTCCTCTGCTTTTCCTGTGAAAATGTGCAACACCTTTGTGAGAGCTGTGTCCACAACTAATAATAAAAGGGAAAACACATGCTGACTTCTCTGAAGAATGATAAAAACAACTCCCTCAATCCAAGGCCCTCTGTGAGCCAGCCCTTTTAATTAAAACCACTTGTTCCAAAACTTGTACTTAATGTTTCCCATTAGTCATGTTTGAGGGATTACAGACAGCTCCAATGAAAGTCAAGGATTAAATGGAAAACGCAGATGTGCGAACAATGCGGCTTGTTTTATTGCCATCACAGTCCTTTAGTAATTATGAAAAATTAGCTAGGATTGACAAGGTTTCCTAATTCCTTCCGCAATTAAACATGTCTTCTCTCTGGAAAAAAGAGGGTTACCTAGGTCACGGACAAGGGGCGTTAGGACTAAACCATTATCCTTTGTAAAAAGAAAAAGCTTCAGTTTCCTCCTTTTCCATTCTCATTATCTGCAGTCAAGTTTTTCTTTCTTTTTTTCCCTTTATGATTCACTTTCATCCATTGGATTTCATGTTTTCTTCCAGTACTGTGTCTTCAGTGTTAATTAATGGTGACATTTACTTCCCCGATACCCACCCATATGACCCATCAGTTATGAAACAATGTAAGTAGAAACAGAGTTAACATGAAATGTCAACCTTTATGAAAAGGCGCCATGATCACACACACAGTAAAAGACGATCTGTATTAAACGTGGCCGTGGCTGTTTTTAACTGACATATTCAGTGGGATGTTTACCATTTTGCCTTAATTCAAGTCAACAGGCAGAGGGACATAAAAGGGAGAAGTGCTAAGCAACAGTTTAATTGCATCATCTGGCCAGTGAATCACTTTAATGTGGGCAGCATGCTTACGAGGGCTCACTATCAGGTTTAGCATTCTTTGCTAGGTCTGTGTGCATTGTGGATTGTTAGTGTGACCCATGACACTTGACCTCTCGGCGATTCCCCCATTCGTGCATCCCTCCTTGAATCTTCCCCAAATCTATGAAGACAGAGGTGAGGGCGAGCAGGTTTGCTTCTACCCCCTCCCTCATTACCACGTGCCCTCATCTGGAGCATTGCGTCCACATATGCTGAACTTGGCAGAGGATCAGTGAATCTTAGAGTCATGCCTGTACATTAATTAGGCCATCCACGTACACACGGCTATGTTAGGTATATGTCTTTAATTATGTAGCCCGTCTTTGACCTTTTCGGAGGTACTTCTTTTTACAAGTAGTTTAGATGAAGTCCCGCTGAGATTCATAAAATACACATAAAGTGATGCATCAGCAGTGTGATTCAGCATTTAAAATGCAGAGAGGTATAATTCAACATAAGCAGGGAGAAAAACACTAATCTCAGGTGCTTGCCGCTGAGAGCGAATGGAAGAAGTGAGAGATGGAACAGTAATTCATTTTCATACTGATCCCTGTGCCAGAGAAGGGGAAAAACCAATGACCAGTAATGGGCTGGTTGTAGCCCTACTATGATTATTAACAACTGTTACTGATAACACATATGAGGTATATCACTGCATTGACAGCTATAATCAACTCTCCCTCTCTGTTTGTGCATTAACATCCTCCCGTTCCCCCACACTCAAGAGGAAGCTGATTTGTAGACAAGGAAGAGAACAGAAAAGAAAAAAATATATATATTTTATTCCTTGCAAGGGGTTCGGAACAAGGAATGAAAGTAATTATTTTTGCTTTTCAAGATTTAGTCATATTTATGGGGCATTACTGTACGAGCGGGCTGTTTAATGTTATTTGCAGGAAGCACACATTGTTCGCATCAAGCATAGGAAAGCTGAAGGCACAGCCATCTGAGCTGTGACCTCACGGCTGCAGCGCTCAGCTCCACGGAGCAAATGGGGTTCAGCGTTTGTGCAAGCTACACACAATTAATAATGGAACCAGGTTTCAAACTCGACAACTTTTTGGACCGCCGCTTGTCCTGGATCCTTTTGTGTGAGGGAGCCTGAGGCACCAGAACACCCCCTGGCCAGAGGGCCCAGATTTGAGGCAATAACCCAATCCATCCATGTTGTGGTGAGGTAGAGGAGGGGAGACAGAATAGACCTCTCTCACCCACTTATGTTGCATTGCATCTGAGAGGAGAGGCTGGCTCTGTGCAGATCAGTGGGCATATTAGAGGTCAAGTTCAGGTACCATATTTTTCTTCATAATCATATCTAACAGCAGGAGTGTTTACAGAGTCTGCCTGTTGAGTATGTTTGTGGTTAATGTTCTACTGTATGTCCATATTATCTGTGTGTAACTGTGTTTCCATTCATGTTGTTTGCTGCTGAGAGCCAGACAGTCAGGTGATACCTCTAGTGGTATTCAGATGAGGTTGAATGGTGAGGAATGAGGAGTAGATTTTTTGTTCTATTCTAAACAGTATCATGTTATATTAGGTCTCACAGTGTAGAATGGTGGGGTGGAAAATCTGGGGTCCTTTGCAGCCCTGACTTGAGTGCAAAGAGTAACTGCTGACTCCTGGGACCCACTTACTACTAAGATGTGCTTTTATCCCGCCTGGCCAAATGTGAATTAAATAAAAAGGATGGAAAATGGCTGCTCTCTGGGCTGTACCCTTGGTCCCCAGCTCTTTGTTAAAACCATATCTCTGCTGCTCCATTGCCCCTAGCTACATTAAATCCCATTAAATTCACGTCATTAAAGGAGCCCTCACTGCTCCTCACAGCAGCCCTAATGCTGGGCCTCTCAAGGACAGAGCGGTAATGAGGGTGGACTGGATTTAACCTTGAAAAGTACAGGTTTTCATTTCCAAATCAATAACTTATGGTTCAAAACCACCACTAGAGCCAGGCTATAATTTTCAAGCATTAATTGTGAGGATTATGTTTCTCCTGCAGTGAGAAGTTATTTAACTTTAAGCTGCAGTGTACATATTGCATTTAGCTTTTGAGTTTTTTCTCTCTTTCTCTCACAAGATAGGAATTGACAGCTTGCACATTTTCTATATCAGTGAGTTCATGTGCATGTGTACAGTTTGCTATGCAGGTGGGATAGCTTAGGGAGGTTGGATTTCAAAGAGCCATTATACTATGTGTAAACAATTAGGTGATCTGTGCAATTTTCTAAAGTGGAGCGAAACAGCGGCAGTGTTGGCTTCAAGTTCTTTTTCTCCTCCATGTGAGATTGCAGTCTAGTGTCGTCATTCACACTAAAGAGGTTAAATTCTGAAATATCCATCAGAGCCATTTGATTCAGACTCAGACAGTCACCTGCTGTGAAAAAGTGGGAAATTGTGAATTATGAATTAATATTTGCATGATGGCAGGGGGAAAAGAAAGAATACCTGAGAAAAGAGAGAAATGGTTCTTCTCTCTCTCCTCATGGCTTTAGCTCATATAACCCTCTCCATAGTGGGGGCCGTCTCCTCGTGTGATCCTATGGAAAGCATTCATTTGTCCTGGGGTGATAATTTCTGCTCGACATGTTCATAATGTGAAATATTGGATCTCGTCCTGAGATGGAGGCTGGGGGCTGGGGTGATCACGGCAGCTTAATTTTTCAATCAAATCCCCCTCTTAAATGAGGCTTTATTAAATTACACAGCTCACACTGTGGGAGTACTGTAGGGCGCAGGCAGTGCCAGCACTGTGTAAAAAGAGCTTTGCGGGATAATTAAATAAAATGTATAAAAACCCTCAGCCAGCGCAAGGTGAGGAGATTGGGAAGGAGGGAAACCCAACGGCCATCTTTACATGCTCAGCTTCTGTTTCATTCTCTCTAATTTGGGTCCTGGGGAATGGGCCATGTAGAATGAGTAAAAATGGGAGGGGGAGAGATTGTCTGCAAGATGTAGCTGGCTGTAAATGGAGACACACACATATGTTCACTTAGGTTCTCATACGCAAACACACAACACCTACAATATGAAACAATTGGTACTTGAGTTTTATGTTCAGATGCTACTGTGAAAATTGTGCCCAAAGGCAGAGAATCCCTTCACATCAAAAAATATTCTGCAATATTCTTTGTATAAAAATAATGTAGTATAGACATTTTAGCTGTCCACTTTGTGGTCCTGGTCCCCCTCCCCTGCTCCTCTGTGTCGGGTATGTACAGAGCATTCGGAAATTATTCAGACTTTTTCCACATTTTGTTACGTTACAGCCTTATTGTAAAATTGATTAAATAGTTTTTTCTTCTCATCAATCAACACACAATACCCAATAATGACAAGGCAAAAACAGATTTGTAGAAATAAATAAAAAATATATAAAAAAGATTACATTTACATAAGTATTCAGACCCTTTATTCAGTACATGGTTGAAGCACCTTTTGCAGCAATTTCAACCTCGAGTCTTCTTGGGTATGACGCTACAAGCTTGGCACACCTGTATTTGGGGAGTTTCTCCCATTCTTCTCTGCAGTTACTCTCAAGCTCTGTCAGAGTGGATGGGGAGTGTCGCTGCACAGCTATTTTCAGGTCCCTCCAGAGATGTTCGATCGTGTTCAAGTGTGGGCTCTGGCTGGGCCACTCAAGGACATTCAGAGACTTGTCCCGAAGCCACTCCTGCGTTGTCTTGGCTGTGTGCTTTGGGTCGTTGTCCTGTTGGAAGGTGAACCTTTGCCCCAGTCTGAGGTCCTGAGTGCTCTGGAGGTAGTTTTCATCAAGGATCTTTCTGTACTTTGCTCCGTTCATCTTTCCCTCAATGTGAACTAGTCTCCTAGTCCCTGCAACTGAAAAACATCCCCACAGCATGATGCTGCACTCACCATGCTTCACCGTAGGGATGGTATTGGCCAGGTGATGAGCGGTGTCTGGTTTCCTCCAGACGTGGTGTTTGGCATTCAGGCCAAAGAGTTAAATCTTAGATTCATCAGACCAGGGAATCTTGTTTCTCATGGTCTGAGAGTCCTTTAGAGTCCTTTAGGGCAAACTCCAAGTGGGCTGTCATGTGCCTTTTACTGAGGAGAGGCTTCCGTCTGGCCATTCTACCATAAAGGCCTGATTGGTGGAGTGCTGCAGAGATGGTTGTCCTTCTGTAAGGTTCTCCTATCTTCACAGAGGAAGTCTGGAGCTTTGTCAGAGTATCCATCGGGGTATTGGTCACCACCCTGATCAAGGCCCTTCTCCCCTGATTGCTCAGTTTGGCCGGGCGGCCAGCAATAGGAAGAATTCTTGGTGTTTCCAAACCTCTTCCATTTATGAATGATGGAGGCCACTGTGTTCTTGGGGACCTTCAATGCTGCAGAAATGTTCTGGTACCCTTCCCCAGATCTATGCCTCGACACAATCCTGTCTCGGAGCTCTAAGGACAATTCCTTCGACTTCGTAGCTTTAAATTTGCAAAATGTCTAAAAAAACTATTTTTGCTTTAACATTATGGGGTGTTGTGTGTAGATTGATTAGGAAAAAGTTTTACCTAATCGATTTTAGAATAAGGCTGTTACAAAACAAAATGTGGAAAAAGCGAAGGGGTCTGAATACTTTCTGAATGCACTGTATCTTAGAGCACCTCATGTTGTAAGTTATCCTAACCCCTGACCCTGCCATTAAGAGGCCAGGTGAGCAGTAGAATTATAACTCTTACTTCAGTACGGGCATGTGTCCCAGTCTCTGCCCAGTCCAGAGGGAGTATCTGTGCTGAGAGCATGCGGAGGACTTGTCTGATCTTCTTCCTGTGTTTAGCGGAGCGACACAGGGGAACCCAAGAGCAGACTCAGATGAGGAAACAGGGATGAATGAACCAAAATATGTATTGTTACACAGGGAGATATGGAGTGCAGATCCGGAGAAGCTCGGATGAGTTGCAGAAAAACCAGATGTGGAGACTGAGGTTGGAGTCAGCTGAGTGGAACAGGGTAAACAGGTCCTGAGGGGAATCCAAGGTAGTTGTGGTGAGTAAAATCCAGAGCAAGGTAGTTGGGTGGTGAGATGTGGAATGGGAGACAGGAGCCAGAGACAGAGCGGTAAACTGCAATGAGAGGATAAACGATGTCAGTGCAGGGAAACAGGCACATCAGAGTAACAGGATCTTGAATAATCATAAATGGCTAGAATCATGAACTGACTGAGCAGAGATTATGATCTGGCAGAGTGGAAGTGGCAGAACTGAGTATTTGTAGAGGTCTTGATTATGGAATGAGTTGCAGCTGGTAGGGATCTGCTCTGACTTCAGCACACCTGTCTCCAACCACACAGAGCGGGAGAGGGAGAGAGTGTACAGGGGGAGTAACTGCAGGTCAAGAAGACACCGGATGAACACCAGAGGGCATAGCAGCAGCAGATGTGACAGTACGCCCCTCTACGGACGCAACCTGGCGCACGACCCGGCTTGTCTGGGTGTGAGATATGAAAATCCTGTAAGAGGGAGGGATCCAGAATGTGACGACGGGGCACCCAGCAGCGCTCCTCAGGCCCGTATCCCTCCCAGTCCACCAGATACTGCCAACCGCGACTCCGACGGACGGTATAGGCAGGATGGTCGTCGATGAACCGAGGGGGTGGAGGAGCAGTTGCAGGAGGGGACAAGGGACTGGAGCAGACTGGTTTAGTTAAGGATACATGGAAGGTGGAGTTAATTTTGAGAGAGTCTGGGAGTTTCAGATGAACAGCAGAGGGGTTTATGACACGATCAATCTCAAAGGGGCCAATGAATCAGGGAGCTAGTTTTTTGGAAACCACTTTCAGGGGCAAGTCCTTAGATGAAAGCCATACTTTTTGGTCTGGAGTGTAGACTGGGGCTGAAGCACAGCGACGGTTAGCTTGGGATTGGGTCCTGGCGGCGGCACGAAGAAGAGCAGCCCGGGCCCTCATCCAGGCGCGACGACAACGGCGCATGTGGTCCTGGACTGAGGGCACCACTACTTCGATTTCTTGGGCAGGGAACAAGGGAGGTTAAGTGTACAGGGGGAGTAACTGCAGGTCAAGAAGACAGGTAATCAAATGGTAATCAAATGGCTACCCGGACTATTTGCATTGTGTGCCTCCCCCCAACCCCTCTTTTTACGCTGCTGCTACTCTCTGTTTATCACATATGCATAGTCACTTTAACTAAACATTCATGTACATACTACCTCAATTGGGCCGACCAACCAGTGCTCCCGCACATTGGCTAACCGGGCTATCTGCATTGTGTCCCGCCACCCACCACCCCCTCTTTTACGCTACTGCTACTCTCTGTTCATCATATATGCATAGTCACTTTAACTATAATCTACATTTACATACTACCTCAATCAGCCTGACTAACCGGTGTCTGTATGTAGCCACGCTACTTTTATAGCCTCGCTACTGTATATAGCCTGTCTTTTTACAGTTTTTTTTTATTTCTTTACTTACCTATTGTTCACCTAATACATTTTTTGCACTATTGGTTAGAGCCTGTAAGTAAGCATTTCACTGTAAGGTCTACACCTGTTGTATTCAGCGCATGTGACAAATAAACTTTGATTTGATTTGAGGTTGGTAACCCAGAGCACACTCAGAGGGAGACATACCTGATGAGGCGTTGATGAGGGTGTTGTAGGCATATTCCACCCAGGGTAGCTGGGCACTCCAGGAGGAAGGGTTAGCCGAAGTCACACAGTGTATTGCAGTTTCCAACTCCTGTTTGGCCCGCTCGGTCTGGCCGTTGGTCTGGGGGTGATATCCAGACGAAAGGCTAACATTGATACCCAGAGCTGTGCTCAAAGGCTCTCCATACCTGGGATGTAAACTGGGGTCCTCTATCAGAAACAATGTCACTAGGGATGCCATGTAGCCGCAAAACATGGGATACCAGCAGGCCCGTAGTCTCCCGGGAGGAAGGAAGCTTAGAGAAGGGAATAAAGTGAGCCGCTTTGGAAAATTGGTCAATAATAGTGAGGATGACTGAGTTACCATTTGATGGGGGAAGGCCAGTGACGAAGTCCAAAGCTATGTGTGACCAGGGGCGACTGGGTATGGGAAGAGGACGAAGCAGGCCAGATGTAGGTTTGGTGGAGGTTTTGTTCCGAGCACAGACCGAGAAGGCTGAGATGAATTCCCGAGCGTCTTTCTCCATGGTGGGCCACCAAAATAGCTGATGCAGGAAGGCGACAGTCCAGTTCATACCAGGGTGACAGGTGAGGTGAGTAGAATTGGCCCATTGAAGATCAGAACAAACTGAATCTGGCACAAACAGAGCCTTACAAGAACCGTTTCTAAGATCAGGCTGGTTCAGCTGAGCCTGACGAACACGGGACTCAATCTCCCAGGAGACAGCAGCAACGATGCAGGAGGATGGCATAATGGTTTCTGGGTCAGAACTTGTGTTGTCTGTGGTGAACTGACGGGAAAGGGCGTCAGGCTTGGTATTCTTAGATCCGGGGCGATAAGTGAGTGTGAAGTTGAATCTTCCAAAAAACAATGCCCACCTGGCCTGCCGAGACTTCAGACGTTTGGCGGTCTGGATGTAGGCTAGATTTTTGTGATCCGTCCACACAATGAAGGGAAGGACCAAACCCTCTAACCAGTGACGCCACTCCTCAAGAGCCAGCTTAACTTCTCTAGGGCCGGCGGGACGAAATCGTCCCACCTACGTAACAGCCAGTGGAATCCTGTGGCGCGTTATTCAAATACCTTAGAAATGCTATTACTTCAATTTCTCAAACATATGACTATTTTACACCATTTTAAAGACAAGACTCTCGTTAATCTAACCACACTGTCCGATTTCAAAAAGGCTTTACAACGAAAGCAAAACATTAGATTATGTCAGCAGAGTACCCAGCCAGAAATAATCAGACACCCATTTTTCAAGCTAACATATAATGTCACAAAAACCCAGAAGACAGCTAAATGCAGCACTAACCTTTAATGATCTTCATCAGATGACACACCTAGGACATTATGTTATACAATACATGCATGTTTTGTTCAATCAAGTTCATATTTATATCAAAAACCAGCTTTTTACATTAGCATGTGACGTTCAGAACTAGCATACCCCCCGCAAACTTGCGGTGAATTTACTAAATTACTCACGATAAACGTTCACAAAAAGCATAACAATTATTTAAAGAATTATAGATACAGAACTCCTCTATGCACTCGATATGTCCGATTTTAAAATAGCTTTTCGGTGAAAGCACATTTTGCAATATTCTAAGTTGATAGCCCGGCATCACAGGGCTAGCTATTTAGACACCCAGCAAGTTTAGCACTCACCAAAGTCAGATTTACTATAAGAAAAATGTTATTACCTTTGGTGTTCTTCGTCAGAATGCACTCCCAGGACTTCTACTTCAATAACAAATGTTGATTTGGTCCCAAATAATCCATAGTTATATCCAAATAGCGGCGTTTTGTTCGTGCGTTCAAGACACTATCCGAAAGGGTAAATAAGGGTTACGAGCATGGCGCATTTCATGACAAAAAAATTCTAAATATTCCATTACCGTACTTCCAAGCATGTCAACCGCTGGTTAAAATCCATTTTTATGCCATTTTTCTCGTAAAAAAGCGATAATATTCCGACCGGGAATCTGCATTTAGGTAAACAGACGAAAGAAAATAAAGCATGGGGTCGACTCGGGCACGCGCCTAAGCCCATAGTACTCTGATCGGCCTCTTGCCAAAAGCGATAATGTGTTTCAGCCAGAGGCTGCCTCGATATCGTTCAGCTTTTTCCCGGGCTCTGAGAGCCTATGGGAGCCGTAGGAAGTGTCACGTTAGAGCAAAGATCCTCAGTCTTCAATAAAAAGAGCCAAGATGAACAACAACTTGTCAGACAGGCCACTTCCCATATAGAATCCTCTCAGGTTTTTGCCTGCCATATGAGTTCTGTTATACTCACAGACACCATTCAAACAGTTTTAGAAACTTTAGGGTGTTTTCTATCCAAAGCCAATAATTATATGCATATTCTAGTTACTGGGCAGGAGTAGTAACCAGATTAAATCGGGTACGTTTTTTATCCGGCCGTGTCAATACTGCCCCCTACCCCCAACAGGTTAACAGCCAGGAGTTCCCGGTTACCTATGTCAATTTCTCTCTGCAGGTGAGAGCTTGCGAGCCAAGAAGGCACAAGGATGGAGCTTCTGATCCAAGGGAGAATGTTGAGACAGGACTGCACCTACCCCGGTGTCGGAAGCGTCCATCTCGAGGACGAACTGGAGTTCTGGATCTGGCTGGGTAAGGATTGGAGCAGAAGTGAAGCGGTGCTTGAGTTCCCGGAACACTTACTCTGCCTCAGGGGACCAGTGGAATGGAGTGGAGGTGAGAGAAGCTGCCAAACAACTGTAGTCACGGATGAATTGTCTATAAAAATTGGCAAACCCCAGGAAACACTGTAACTGCTTCAGATTCGCGGGCACAGCCCACACTGTGACTGCCCTAACCTTAGCAGGGTCCATTCGTAGCTGTCCTTGAGCAATAATGTAACCCAAGAAGGACACAGAGGAAACATGAAACTCACATTTCTCAGCCTTAACAAATAGCTTATTCTCCAACAGCCTTCGGAGAACTTGGTGGACGTGTTGCTTGTGAGCCTCAAGGTCCTTCGAAAAAAAAAAAAGCCATCCCCATAGACAAAAACAAAACGCCCAATGACATCCCTCAGGACATCATTAACCAGGCTCTGAAAAACAGCAGAGGCGTTAGTGACCAAAAGACCAAAAGGCATGACCAAATACTTGAAATGTCCAAGTGGTGTGTTGAACGCCGTTTTCCACTCGTCCCCTTCTCTAATGCGTACAAGGTGGTAGGCATTCCGGAGGTCAAGTTTAGTAAACACAGTGGCACCATGGAGGGGGGGAAAAGCAGCACTGATGAGTGGCAAGAGATACTTGATCCTGACAGTGATACTATTCAACCCACGGAAGTCTATGCATGGCCTCAGTGACCCATCCTTCTTGACAAAGAAATGTCCGACAGCCAGGGATATGTTCGACAGCCAGGGAGTCCTGGATGTATTCTTCCATGGCCTCTTGCTCGGGGTGAGAGAGGTTATACAGCCTGCTACTAGGGAGAGGAGCTCCAGGCTGAAGCTTGATAGCAAATCTGTACGGTCGATGAAGCGGCAGAGATGGGGTGTGGTGCTTACTGAATACAGGAGCTAGACCGTGATATACTGGATGAACCGAAGACATGTCTGGGGGTTCTGGAATGGACTGAGGTGCAGACAAGGCAGGAGGAAGGGCAGAATGTAGACAATTGGAATGACAAAATGTACTCCAAGTAGTTACCCTTCCGGTGGATCAGTCAATCTGTGGGTTGTGTAGCTTTAACCATGGATGACCCAGAACCAGAGGTGAGTGAGAACAGTCGATTATGTGGAAACTGATCTTTTCTTTGTGATTTCCAGAGAGGGGCAGGATAACAGGAACAGTCTCTCCAAAACACGGAAGAGTAGCTTTCCATTGAGAGCGTTCGCATCCAGAGGTGAATCGAGTGAAACAGTGTCCAGGCCCAACTGATTAACGACCCCTCGGTCCAGAAAGCTCTCGTCGGCGCCTGAATCGATGAGAGCAGGCAGAGGAAAAGCCTGGATCTGCCACACATGGTTGGCCTCAAGCAGGGGTCTGGGAGATGATGGACAGGTGATTTGGCTCAACAGTATATCCCCCACTACTGCTGAGCCCCCTCTTTTGCTGGACACAGGGAACAAGTGGAGACCAGGTGACTAACCTGGCCACAATATAGACAGCAGATGTTATGGGACATGCAACCCTACCTCCCCTCTCCCTCCGACGCTCACAGAGACGGTTGTCAATGCGGATAGTGAGAGAAATGAGTTCATCAAGTCCATCGGGCTCCTCTCTGTACACCAACTCATCTTTGAGGGTCTCAGTGAGTGTGTTCCGGAATGCGAGGGTGCGGAACTCACATGCCATTTCAGCCACACTCTGGAAGCCTTGACGAAGGGATAGAAGTCGTTCAGCGGCATCCTTTCCACAGACCGGGTGGTCAAAGACCTTCCTCATCTCATCTGTGAATCTACCGTAGGAGAAGCAGATATATGACTGACTCTCCCACACCGCAGTGGCCCAAGAAAGTGCTGCTCCACAAAGGCAGCCAATCAAACAACAAATCTTGGCTCGTTCACTAGCATAAGAGTAGAGCTGTTGCTCAAATACTAGTGGACATTGCACAAGAAAGGCTCTGCAAGCGCCAAGATTACCATCATAGCGCTCAGGAATGGGAACAAAAGGCTCCCGGGGCAGAGAAGAGGGACTTGAGACTGGTTGTGAACTCCGGGCAGAGGTTCGGACCTGTAGGTCAGACAGGCTCCGTGAAAACTCCTTGATGTTCTCCAGCAGGGCTTTCAGGGCTTGGTCATGTTGCTCAAGAAGGGCGCCTTGACCAACAAGAGTTTGGTGAAGAGTAGTGGAGTCTGCTGGGTTCATCTCTAGGCCAGATGGTACTGTTAAGCGGAGCAACACAGGGGAACCCAAGAGCAGACTCAGACGAGGAAACAGGGATGAATGAACCAAAATATTTATTGTTACACTAGGAGATATGGAGTGCAGATCCGGGGAAGCTCGGATGAGTTGCAGAAAAAACAGATGTGGAGACTGAGGTTGGAGTTAGCTGAGTGGTACAGGATTAACAGGTCCTGAGGGGAATCCAAGGCAGTGGTGGTGAGTAAAATCCAGAGCAAGGTAGTTGGGTGGTGAGATGTGGAATGGGAGACAGGAGCCAGAGACAGAGCGGTAAACTGCAATGAGAGGATAAACGGTGTCAGGCAGGGAAACAAGCCATCAAAATATAGAAAGTCGAAACACTCCATGTATAATCTCCCAGCAATTTAATGGGTATTTACCAACATTTCGGCATCAGTGTGCCTTCCTCAGGGTAATGTCATGAATACTTGAACCAGGTTATGTAGACACACAGTGCAATTAGTGTAACCAATGACAGTGGTGAGGGGTGTGTCATAATGATTAAGTTAATTAAAATTAATTACTGCAACTGTTAAAAAATAGTATATGGCATATTAAATATATTATGCTATTGTTATCATATAGAAACATAATGGAATATTGTACATCATATTAGCATCAACATACATTATTGTTTCATTCAATTTCACATAATTTCGTATTTCATTTTTGTTATATGTAATCTTTTGGTTCAACCTTAATATATAATGAACATCATCAACAGGGGGAACATATTAGGTGTACGCTAATAAGCTGTAAAAATATTTTTCAATTTATAAGATTTATTCATAAAGGAAAATGTATTCATAAGAAGGGCCTGAGATCAAAGTCAATATTCAGACAACTAGGGGTCAATGTTTTTAGATAGGATATCCAGTAAGCCTCTCTTTGTAGTAGTAGGATCTCAATGTTACCTCCTCTCCTTGGTAGAACAACATGCTCAATGCCTGTGTATTTGAGGGAGGAGATGGGATGGTTAGCTTCAACAAAGTGAGCTGCTGCTGGATAGTCAATGTTCTTACACCTGATTGAGCTGCGGTGTTCAGCTATGCGTTGTTTTAATTGTCTTTTCGTTTTTCCTACATAGGCTTTTCCACATGAACAGGTGATGAGATAGATTACTCCCTTGGTCTTGCATGAGATAATACCCCTAACAGGGATCTTTCGACCTGTATGTGGGTGTCTGAAGAAAGATGTTTTTATGGTGCTATTATACTGTGCGCATGAGCCACATTTGTAGTTCCCATTTGGGATAGGTGTGAAGAGTGTCTGAGTGGGCTCAGGGAGCATGTCAGATCTCACCAAACTATCTCCAATATTGCGACCACGCTTATAGACCAGCAGTGGGGGTTCCTTGAAGAGGTGTGCGATTGTTTTGTCTGATTGCAGAATATGCCAGTGCTTTTTCAGGATTGCTTTCATTTTCTCCAAACCCTTGGTGTACTTAGTACAAAAGACGGTTGCGTTGTTTTTCTTCTTTGGTTGAATTTTTAGTAATTCCACTCTTGGTTTTTGAGATATTTTCATCATTGTCGCATCAAGAGTTTTGTCCTTGTAGCCTCTCATTTTGAATTTATCTGTCATTTTTTTTAGCATTGCTGTCAAAATCTGACTGGTAGCCACAGATTCGTTTAACCCTGCATAACTGGCTATATGGTAGACCATTCTTGAGGGGAAGGGGATGCATACTATCCGCACATAGCAAGGCATTGCGATCTGTGGGCTTTGTGTATAAGTCTGTGTGTAATGCATCATTCTCTTTGATAATTCATAAGTCCAGGTAGTTTATTTTTCTCTCATCAGTCTGCGTGGTGAATTTGTGGCATTCAGAGCACCTGTTTAGTAGAGTTTGGAATTAATTTAGTTCCTGCTGACTTCCTTCCCAGAGCACAAAGACATCATCTATGTATCTCTTCCATAGAAGTATTTTAGAAAGTAAGGGGTGTGTCTCTGTTTTAAAAAGGAATGCTTCTTCAAATTATCCCACATACAGGTTTGCATAGTTGGGGGAAAAAGGGGAGTCCATGGCTACACCCTGAATTTGAAGGAAAAAGTCTGACTCAAAGACAAAGTAGTTATGGGATGATACCAGTTCAGTAAGTTGTAAGATGCAATCATTGGATGGAGCAAGGGTAGAGTTTCTCTGCTGAAGGAAGTGTTGTAGCGCCTGCAAGCCTCCAGTGTGTGGGATGTTAGTGTACAAGCTCTCTCCATCAAAAGTGGCCAGCAGGGTGCCCTCTGGTATCCTTCCTAAGCCCGCTATCAATGAGATCATGTGACTAGTGTCTTTGACATAAGATGGGAGATTCTCAACCATCGGTTTAATGTGGTAATCCACAAATTTAGAAATGTTGGATGTCACAGAGTCGATTGCTGCAACTATGGTTCTACCTGGAGGAGGAGACACTTGTTTGTAATTTAGCGACTGTATAGAAAGTTGGTATCTTGGGAAATGTCACACATAGAAATTCAACTTCTTGTTTAGTGATTTGTCCTGATTCCAAACAGCTTTCCACTGTGGATGAGATATTATGCTGGAAATCCAGGGTAGGGTCACAATTCAGTTTGCAATAGAAGTCACCTTTAGATAGTTGTCGGCGACATTCATTCACAGAGTCACATTTGTTTTGTATACAAATTCCTCCTCCTTTGTCACATCTGACTTTAAGTCCTTAAGAGCCACTCTCTCATCTCTACTTAGGTTATCATAGGATTTGTATTTCTGTTTGTCTTTCAGTAAGTCACCTACATAATTTTCAACAATCCCACAGAAGGTTTCTTCAGGCACAGCAGAGTAACAGGATCTTGAATAATCATAAATGGCTAGAATCATGAACTGACAGAACAGAGATTACAATCTGGCAGAGTGGAAGTGGCAGGACTGAGTATTTGTAGAGGTCTTGATTATGGAACGAGTTGCAGCTGGTAGGGATCTGCTCTGACTCCAGCACACCTGTCTCCAACCACACAATCACACAGAGAAGGAGAGGGAGAGAGAGAGAGAGAGTGTAAAGGGGGAGTAATTGCAGGTCAAGAAGACACCGGATGAACACCAGAGGGCGTAGCAGGAGCAGATGTGACATCCTGCATGATAGGCAAAGCAGCCAGAACCCTCACTTGTGACTGCATGTTCTCCTTTAATAGGAATTTAATTTGGGGACGTATCCCTGGGAGCATTGCTGACATTTATGGTGTTGTTATTGCTGGAACCCAAGGTTCCTCTTAGGGGAGAAGGTGTCATTTGACATGTTCCCTGTATGTGAAAGGCTTAATTGAGCGTGTAATGTTGCTAATTGGAGCAGTGATATATTACCGTTGTTGGGAAAATCTCAACAGGGTCACATTTGTCTTCTTTGGCAGAAAGTGAGATTGACGTTTCCTTGCAACTTACAGTACTTGGACAGGACTTTGCTCATTCTTTTTCTGTCACAGGATTGAGGATTTGCATTTCCTTGTTCTGTGTGAAATCTCCCTCACTGGTTGGTTCCCATTGAGGTAGAGGTCTACTCTGGACTGATTTATTTTTCTGCTCCAGCGTGATCCCGCTGGCTTTGTGTCCAACTCCCTCCAGCTCACGCAACTGACGCAATACCTGGTCCCGAACCCAACTGCAGCCCAGCAATGTTATTTTAGGCGTATGTGAAGCAGCTTGCTTGCTAGCCATGGCCCCAACAATTTTGAGCCCTATATGTAATATCACAATGCGCAATTTTTTTTTTACCAGAGATTCTCACATTCTCCATTATATTAGGCTATCTATATTACTGGGCTATATCAGCCAATAGGTTAGACGTTGTTTGAAGAGAGCAGAGTTGGAGAGAGAGCGGACACTTGCATTTTCTCTTGAGCTACGTTTAATAGCCTACCTTTTAGGAGCGGGACGATTTTCAGATGGTGACAAAATAATATGGGTGATTCATATTTATTACTAGGCAGTGTAGTAAACTACAGCATAATTATATTTAGGAAGTTAATTTCCTTTGAAAGATAACTGCCCCATGCTTCTCCGGCCTCCAGCGGTGCTATAGCCTACTTGATTTAATTGAGACCGCACACGCAGCTGATCTCACAGGTATGGCTACTGAACTTGATGCAGCAAGAATGATGAGAGCGGACATTTTCTCTTGAGCTACGTTTTGAATATAGGATATAGCTGTACCTTTTAGGAGCGGGATGATTTTCAGGCAGAGACAAATAAATGAGTAATCAATAATATCAGCATGGTATGTGCACGTTGCGCTTTTCCTTTTCAATAGTTATTTATAGTCTCTTAAAATATTCCAAGTTGTGCAGGGGGCTATTGCACCAATCTGTCTCATTTACATGTTTGGAATCCAGCCATGTGTTTTAAATTCATTCTTGGAGATGAAACTGATATATAGTTAAATGCATTGCAGAAACATATCTCAGAGGCCCTTTGGTTTTAGGGGTAGGCATCACATGCTCCCAACCTGAATGTTGAATGTTTACCATGGAACCACTCTTTCTCTTTAATGCACTCTGGGCTGCTGTGACCATGAACACTTCCAATAGAGGGGCTCTCTGTTAGAGGACTCTGGGCCACTTTGTTTGAGAGGTGGTCAGGGTGGTGATGGAGCTGGTTGGTTTGTTTGGTTGGAGACATTGGTGGCTTTGAGGTGCTTGTGATATCTCATTAGGACAGCTTAGAGGTCCCCATCCCAACACTGGAGCCATTTTAGTGTTCCCCCTCTGATCAGAGCTGACAGCAGAAGAGACTGGGCCTTTGGGTCACTGCGGTTTCACAACTCCCCCAAACACAACCTCAGGCAGGGCCACAGACTCTGTGTCTGATGGAGAAACAATTACTTGGGTAGGAAAGACAAGATTATCTTTTGAGCAGTTTGTGAATGAGTGATAGTTAGGGTGTATAACCTGTGGAGGAATGAGAGCCAAATGAGGGTTGCTGGGATAGGGCTCTCTGAGGGGTGGTTTGGCTGGGGCTGGGGCTGTGGTGGGGTCTTGTTTGAATTAGTTTACGGGCAGTGAAATGAAAGCTCCCTGCTGAGATGTGAAGGGCCCAAGCAGCCTGAAGGCCCTTTCATACTATCTCTTCCTGAAAGGCATATTTATATCTTCCAGACTAGTAATTAATCACTCCTGGTTTTTTTCTGAGGGGTGGTGGCGAGAGGGGAGGGAAGAAGGAGAGGGTGGTATGTGTGTTTCACAGATCTCTGTCCTGCCAAAAGCCACACAGCATAACCGCAATTAAAACATTGATTCGATTTATTACAATGAGGCACGAGATGCTGGTTTCTCAAGTCCAGCTCAGTGTTTATCTTAAATGAGAGGGATGTCTCGTCATCCTTGGTTTCGTAAGACGTTGCAAGCTTATTCAGGAAACTCTGAAAAACAAGAAGGATTTTGTCTGTCACAAACTTTCCCTCTGTTTCAAGATGCAGACTGAGGATGGTAAAGAAGTTGGCCCTGCATAAAATCTGGTGCTCAGCTTACTGTGGTGTGGAGTGTGTTTCTGAATAAGTATTAGATTGCATATGTTTCATGGTCATCGGTATGTTACAAAACTTGTGCCTCAGTGTATTGATTCCACCCCTTCTATTGTACTCACACTAAGAATTCTTGAAAACGTGGCCCTCCAACTATTCAGTATACAAGCAGCTTTTTAAACAATAAGTGAAGATGTTTTAGATTTTTGGTAATTAAGTTGAGATAGGCCTTTTGGAGAGTTGTAGACACATTTACAATCCCGTTTGATAAAAATATTGGTCATGGTCAGTGGATGCAGTGCACTATACGGGTAAGAGTTCTTTGATCTCTATGGTAGCCATCTTGACTGCTCCCTGAGGACCGGACATCATATGGTTGTTGTAGTAAATGACTATGTGACCACAGTGTGCATTTTCAACTGTAATCCTCCTAAGATTCACTTGTGTCGGTTTTAGAAATGTTTAATTACATTGTGTACAATTTAGGACTATCCCAATGTTATGGATTGGCTTAAATGTCACATTTAAAGTAGAAAAAAACAACCATTAGCCTATATGGTCTGCTGCTTTACTTAGCCTAAATACCAGCTCAAGTATTTTTCCAAAGATCTATTTAAGCATGACTTCTTTTAGGAGTAGCCTACTGTTTTGGAGTAGAGTTACACTATTTGTTAGTTTCAGTTTTAGATCGTAGCATTCGTGCAGCCTATGGTTTGTTTTATAGTTGGCTTGGGGTAAGATGTTTCCTGAATGAAGATGAGTGGTTGAAGACATTGAGCGTGTTAGGCTATATCAGGCAGTATTAAAGGGCTCCTAAAGGAACCTGTTATGTTTACTTTTACATAGATATATTTGGCTGCTATTTCAGACTTGTGTGCCGTGTGCACCCTGCAGTGTAACATTGTATTCCTCTTAAGCTTCTCATCTAGACTGGCCAGGCTGTGTGGCACATCTGTAGTAAGGCCACTGTGAAGGTCAAATGGACGAATGACGAAGCACAGGAAACACGTCATGCTACTGTATGAGTGGGAATAGAAAAGACACAGTTTCAAGGTCTTTCTATAACTTGATGTTTAATGCCAGTCAAAGTTACTGTGGAGCTACTTCAAAGCCATCCACAATTATCCACATTACAGCATCTACATTGTACGAATAGCAAACACAAAGCATTTTGGATTGGCGTTTAGTCAGTCCATAGCCCTGTCAGCTGCTGCTCTGTAGTTACAGGCATGGACCCGGTATGACGTGGGTCTAGAAAAGAGTTCCGGATCATTTTATGTCTCTCTGTCTATCCAACTTTATAATGTTCCGATTTTTACCCCACTGGCACTGTCCTTTAATTAGATTATACCAGAGGAATAACCGCAGTTCAGATGCCAATTTGTGTCCCAGACTGTGTAAAATGTGCTGTTCCGCTGGCTGGCAAAACAGAGCAGGTGAGAGCAGACAAGGTCCTGAGGCAGAGAGCCGTGCGTCGACTTCTTCAATAATCCCTTTTTTCTCTCGCTCTCTCCTTCGCGTTCAGAGCTGAGCCTCCAATATGAGAGGATAAACACATTATTAAAGTGCCCTGCAATCACAGACTAACACAGAGGAAGTATGACTTTTCAAGGAGATAGTAGGTGTAGAATAGCTTTTAATATACATTGAGCAGGTTTATGCACTTTGTATATGGTTGTGTTGGCAGGCGGTGAGAATGTGTGGATATTGACACTGACGTGGGGCTCTGACAGTGTGTTAACTCAGTCACTCATTACACAGCTCTCAGACTGAGCAGGAAGATAAACACTACGAATCCACCAGAGGGTCTAGAGACGGGCTCTAAATGATAGCAACAAAGTATTTCAAATACAAACTGGTTGCCAAATGTGGACGTGTGCCAGGAAAAATGATAATTGTCATGAAAAATAAACTCCAAATATCATTATTACAGCGAGCCATGTTGCTTCCAATAACAATCCAACTTTTTATTTAGTCTGTTACAAATCTATAATTTACATTGAAAATAGGGGCTTGTGTTTGAAGAGCACAGCCAAGGAAAGCAGTGGAAGTGGACAGCTGTAGGTAATTAGAGCAGGCCTTGGGATGGCCAGGGATTCAAAGTAAACATGGACGCTTTCCACAGTCAACAACATTTACAAATGTAGAAGAAGGAAGCTACTGAATTTGTGAAGAATGTGCAGCGGGAATGGAAGCGTAGAAGCATGAAGCCAGCAGATGGCGAAAATTAAATCCATGCGGCATGTGGCTAACAGGACTATGGGGTGATTCTTCTGACGGTGGACCCTGAAGTTCAAGGAGGGCCAGAGCAAGGCTGTTCCGGGTTAATACTTACAGGTTTACATCCAGCCGCACATTGCTAGACTCAGATTTTCAAGAAATTCCCCTTCAGGGGAACACACTTTTATATTTTTAAAGCAGAACTCTGGCCTCCCTCTGTTGTTTGCTACTGTGAAATAACAAATCAACCCTGGCTCCTCCTCACTCAGACTTTCTGAAGGAGTCTAGTCTGCAGCTTTTCAAACTTCATGTATCTTGTCATCAGAGGTGATGTGATTGAAACAATTGACCATTGAGAAGCTGTCACGCCCTGACCATAGAGATCCTTATTATTCTCTATGTTTGGTTAGGTCAGGGTGTGACTCGGGTGGGAAACTCTATGTTTTCTGTTTCTATGTTTTTGGGCCAAGTGTGGTTCCCAATCAGAGGCAGCTGTTTATCGTTGTCTCTGATTGGGAATCATACTTAGGCAGCCTGTTTTCTTCCTGTGTTTGTGGGAGGTTGTTTTCTGTTTAGTGTCTGTACCTGATGGAATTGTGCGTTTTCGCTTTTGTTATTTTGTTTGAGTGTGTTTATGAATAAAGAAATCATGAACACTTACCACGCTGCGCCTTGGTCCACTTCAACTACCACTTACGACGACCGTTACAGGAGCTTCAAACTGGAAGATGAAACCAAACTCTTTTTAGGCTTGTGCCCCTGAAGAGCTTCAAGTTTTTCAGGTGTGCCCCCTGAAATATTCGTGACCTCCTTGACTGGCAGGCAGCAATACTTGAAATTGCTGAACTGTCTCAGATGCAGGATGACTGAAAGGGGGAAGTTGTTCTCCTGTGGCATTATGTGGGGCCCCAGCTTGTCCCTGATAACTTTTTAATCTCCCAGAACTCAAGTGGCTGGGTGATTTTTTTTCTTCTGTCCTGCGAGGTCTAATGGACCACGTAGCAGTCTTTAAGAGGTCGGCCTAGAGGAATGTATCATGCGGCAGATACATTTATTACCGCGCTGAGCTGTTCTTCCATAATTAATAGGATTGTAATACTTCACAGTAAAACCCATTCTTTTTCCAGCCCTGCAGACATTAGGTGGATCCTTAACAGAAAAAATATGAATCAATGAATCTAATTTCTTCACAAAGAAGGGGTTTTAACTCCTTGAAAATGTATATTTTTATAAATAGCTTACTTTAGCAGAAAATGTGTTGTATATTTTATACCAGCGATAACATAGTCACAGTTTAGAGAGTACCCACTGGGCACACACTGGTTGAATCAACATTGTTTCCACGTCATTTCAATGAAATTACATTGAACCAACATGGAATAGACGTTACATTGACGTCTGTACCCAGTAGGGAGAGCTTTGGTTCAGTGTAAAAGGCTGCTGTTTGGCCAGTCAATTTAGCTACACTTTGAAGTGTGTTGAAATTGTCGCGTTCTTGGCATTCTTGACACTTGTCCCTCTTCTAAAGGACCTACAGGAGAGTTATGTGAAGCGCTCAGTAGAATGCCACAGTGAGAAATGTAATAGCGGGAAGTTAGTCAGTGGAATACAATCATGTTCAGTCTGTCTCTCTACATGGCATCCCTAAACCAAATATTAGCCCACTGGCTGGAGAGTCTGTCTGAGGTAGTTGATTTTAACAACTCCCCTGAAGCACCCATTTTATTATATTTTTCAAAATGGCTGCCCTGTAATTCGATCATCAAACATGCTGCTTCTCTCCTCTTTTTGGCTGTCTTTAACAATGATATAACAATTGCATTACAAATGCTAGTGTCATAAATTATGAGCACTGGTGTGCATAGGCATTCGATTTGGCTTCTAAAACGCTGTGTGAGACTAGGCGAGAGAGTGTACGTTTAGTTTTTCAAAGTCAGGCACAACTTCAGAGGAATAAGGTTGAACATTTGCTTTTTGTTTAACCCCACAGCTTGAAGAAACAAATACTGCCTTTCACTGGCAGCTCGAGCACTTCATTAAAAAAAGAACGACGTCCCACCATACTGTGCCCATTCATTTCGCTCTTAATATTTCAAAATGTCACTAATGTGCAATAGGTTGTCCTTTAAAGCCTTGTTTGAGTTTCTGCATGTACAGGGTCCCTTGGCTTGATATGCTGGGTGTATTTATGGAATAGGAAGTGAGAACATGTGGAAAACCATTGTTAGCCAGGAATATGCTTTAATTTGAACAATGACTCGTTTTTATTTCATCCTTGAATGAAAAATATTTCATGGTGTTTGACTTCACTGTACTCCATGGACAAACCGAGTCCTACAGTGCCACATTCTGTGCCATGAAATATACATTTTTACAAGTAACAACACTGACAGCACAGTGTCATTACCACAGAGGCTGATCACAGCTAACAGTTATGCAGCCTTCATCAAAGCACAAAGCTGCTAAAGAAGAGGCAAACTTGCTCAGTAGTTTTGTGATTCTCCAGATACTGTTCTCATGTTTATTCCATTTAGAGCAGTAATCAGGGCCTGTACAATGCCTGTCCGAGTTATCTGCCCATCAGACTGCATAGAGCTCATGTGAGCAACAAGGCCCTCTCCTGCACCCAGGCCAAGAGGCAATGTGCCTGAGTCTCACCCCTTTCACCCCTCACCCCTCTGACCGGGTGTGCCTGCGCACTCACCCTGCTCTTCTGAAGACTGGAAGTTGGGTGGTTTTATGATTTAATGGCTGCTGTCGGATCCGATCAGGGACTGAGATGAACGTTGCCAGCTGTTCTACCTGCGCTTTGCTTTCCTCGCCCTGTTTCTGTTTCTCTCATACATGTCCAACATGCTCCACATACAGCGGCCTCACGGTGGTAGTGGAGTTCCTTACTGGGGGAGTCTGTACCCTTTGTACCAAGCTAAGTGGCTGTTTTAGGCTCCCATTATGAATGTGCAGTGTGTACAGCCAGACTTAAGATTGTCAATAGAATGACTAAATGGTATATGGGCTTTGTGGAATGATATTGTTGGTTTTATTTTGTGGAAATGGGGTCTGATGTGTCCGATTACAGTGAAGCCATTCATTCCAGTTATCCCTTTGTGAATGCTCTACATGCTTTAGAATGTGATACGGAGATGTATATTATGTATCTCATTTGAGATTCTGTGTTAAATATCAGGGTTGGGGGAATGGTCAAATCTACATTTAAAGGAGTGGGATTTCTCATGACCAAGATCTGAGGATGTGGGACCGAGTTAGACCGCTGCTGTTCCCTGGAGATGGGTTGAGGTCATTAGTTTGAGTTTTTGAAGTGTTTGGCCTTTTGATGTTCCAACGTTCTCTTTAGGCAGTCTGGCCTGAAGGATATTTAATATCGCTCTCGCAAATTTCCAGTTCGGAATAATTTGAACTGAGCATCTGTCGAAGGAGCAACCGTTTAAATACATTGGTCATGGTTAAAGAGGCAGAAAATGAGGCCAGATTAGTGGGAGCACCTTTTTCTGTGGGCTGGGTCTGGCCTGGCGAGAGCCTCTCTCTCCAACCGGGGTACAGGGCCAACGACATCAAACCCCGCTCTCGCCTGTCTTCCACAGGACCATGGCTTGCCTCTCTTCCACAGGACCATGGCTTGCCGTCCAACACCCTCGCTGCTTCGTGCTGCTGTGACACGAGGGGGATTGTTTCAGGGTTTCATCTCCTTGATATTTTATTAACGAATGTTTTGGAGGAGAGCTCCCTTCTCTCTCTGTAACGCCCTGAGTAACGGGGGAGCGCTGCATCCCCAGCGTCTCCACATCAAACATCCCCCTTGTGTTTCCACTGGGGGTGTGTAGGGGGACCTTTATAAGGGTACACAATCTTAGGCTATGTTTTATCACTGGGAGAACCATGAAAGAGCATGCATTAGATGGTCTGAAAGCAGCTGTCAGTGCTTATTGTAACTGACTGGGCCTGTCTCTTGGAAATCTTTTTAGCTTGTCTTCTTTCCATCAACCACAAACAAAGAAAGGACCATCCCTTGAGTGACAGCAAGATACAATGTGCTGTGGAGATGGACATTGATTCATTGCGTTATTAGGTTCTTGCAGGGTTCTTTAGGAAATGAAAACTTTGGATTAAAGCTTTTTGCCATATGACACTCAGCTCTGATGGCTTAGTTTCGAGAGAGGTATTGTGTCATACTTTCCTTGTAGAGATATTTTAGAGTCATTGTGTCATACTACTGTTAAACCTTTGAAAATATTGTAAAAAAAAGTTTATATATAAGAATATTAGATGTAGAATCTAGCAGTCTTGCCCACGTCTGTACCAAAAACTTTGCTTTGTGTGTTTTATAAGAATCCCTTACAGTATTAATGACCTTTATGAAATAGATTGAGTGCATTTCTTTAGCATGTAAAGAGCGTGTGAAAGAACAGGGGGAGAGTACTTGTTAATGTTGGTGTTACTCACCAACATTAACAATTAACCACACTCGTTCACACCCCTCTCTCCTTTTCCCCCTCATCACTCTCTGCCTCCCCACCTGTGTCGAGGCTGCAGAAGATGAAGACAGGTTGCGTGAGTAGAGCGCCCCAGACACTACCTTTGGGGGGAAATAAACAGCACATTAGTTCCAGGTCGTCTTGGAACGGTATGAAACAGAAGAGCGGACTGGAGAGGTTAGGGGAAGTCCACTCCAGGATGGGAGCTGGGGATTATTAACGGGCAGGGACTCGTATTAAACCAGGAGTTTGCTCGCCCTGTCTTTCCCTCTCATACTCACTTTCTCTCACTCACTTTCTCTCTCTCTCTCTCTCTCTTCCTCTCTCTCTCTCTTGCTTTTGCCATGTGCTGTAGATTAACTGTGTTCCAGAACTGACCCCCCTCCACCCCCCAACTTTCTCTATTCATTTTTACAAAGGCAGTGAAATATGTTTTAAGGCAAGGTTCACAAGCATTTCATTTTCTGTCTTGGTCATTGTGGGAAAAAAAGCATTGAACATGACTTGCTTTTCAGACAGGTTTGGCGAAAAGGGGCTAAATCATTTTGAGACGTTATTTCCCCACCCTCATATGGTTGTCCTTATTTTTCTGTGCTCAGTTTTATAGCAATCACACACAGTGGGACCCACACAATTAACCTAAAGCAGACTGTTCATCAGAAAAAGAACCAAAACCCTGACTTCAGTGTTAATTGTCTACAAATAGTTCATTATCTCTTCGATAGCTGTGTCATCGAAGGTCTGTCCAAATCAGTGGGGAATACAACAGGTAATTCTATTGTTCTTTGGTTTTTAATTGTCTCTTTTTTCCACTCTTTCAATCATTTGTCAGTGGCAATTAAATGGCACCTGTTATAATCCCTGTTTTTTCCATGTGTTTCAACTCAAGAACGTTCTACAGCACTATATCTTATAGCAAAACATGTTGGCCTGATAACAAAACCACTACTCTATAAAATTCTAGTATGCTATTGACCAGAGTGTACACTACCCTAAGACATTGATGTTTCTCCAGTTATGAGTTAGCCTGCTGGTGGTTGTGTTTGATATATGGATGTGTGTGTACAGTGTTCACTATATCGAATGGAATGAGTACCTGGGAAGTGACTATGAGTGTGTGTTGTTTGTTAGTGATTCTCTCCACGGTGTGTCTGAGCTAGAGGTGATGTGTGCTGGCTGCACTCCAGTTTTTAGTGTTAAGTAGTGCAGGAGGGGTCGTGGTTCGAGGCCAGGCACATTTAGCTAATTGAGAGAGTGGCCGGCGTGTTTGAAGTACGCCAGGCGGTGTTACAGGCTTTGAAGTTCGATTGGGTGTTAAACAACCAGGAAATGGGCAGTAGTTAGTCTCTGTAAAGTTGTACGTTTCCCCCTTTTGTGGCAAGGGGAGACAGCAGCGGAGGGGGATTTTCTGTAAGTGTGGAACTGCCCTGGAATGCCCTGTCAAGGTTCATTAGCCCAACCCGTCTCCTTCTGAGGAGGAACTTGGCTAGTGGTTTAAAACCAATTTCCATTACCTGGCTTCGTTTTTTTATCAACTTCCGTGCCATTACCACCTCTCCTCCCCTCTCTCTCTGGCTCTGCCACCTCTAAGAGCTGTGTGGGATGGAGGTGGCCGGGTTTTAGTTATCCCCATCTCCTCTCTCTTCCCCCTGATGAAGCTCGGTGGGGGACGAGCCTGCTTCCGTACCCTGACTAGAGTATCACTCTTCAGGGGACTTTGTGTCATTAACACCTTCGACAAGACCAGACACCTGATGAAAAAAGGAAGACTTTGAAGAACATAGAACATGATATCTGAATGTTGAGAATAGGCCATTGAGTCTCTTTAAGCTTTTAATGGCCTTCAGCAGCTGACTTCCCATATGTCAGAGTCAGGGGTACAGTACATGATAATGTAACTCTGAAATCCTTCCCCTCCTTGACCCTAACCCTCCAAGTGTAGTTGAATCAATGGGGAGCATCCGCGAATAGGCCAGTTTTAGAGCAGCCTCAATGGGCTTGAGGAGTAAGGAGCTGTTGGATCTTCTCTGACTGCCACATTGGAGCAGGGGGAGATGGAGAAGGAGGGGTGAAAGGGCAGGTGTCTGCCACAGAATTTAATTAGAGAGACGTGATGCTTTGTCCTCGATAAAGTTGCTTCAGGCATTCTTTAATTGCCCCCCCATCTCCAGCAGACCCCACTCTTCCTTCTCAAGTTCATTAGTATTCATCTTGAAGGAGTGTCACAATGCTGAAGGATGTCTGTACTTTACTTCACCTCATCTCGTTAACTCTTAATCTTACTCATACTTACACACACACTCTGACAAAATACTTCCTTAATGACTCCCTCTTGCCAGAATGTAGTATCTAGAGCAGATTTGTCAAGCAGACTTCACTAGTTGTTGTTGTCAGAAGTCATGTAGTCAGTGCAAGTCTCCCAGCTTGTATAAGGAAGGTAAAGGTGTCTGTACCAGAGAAAGGAGAGAGGGAGAGAGAGGAAGGGAGAGAGAGGGAGAGAGAGGAGAGAGGGAAGGGAGAGGAGAGAGGGAGAGAGAGGGAAGGGAGAGAGAGGGAGAGAGAGGAGAGTGGGAGAGAGAGGAGAGAGGGAGAGAGGGAGAGAGAGGAAGGGAGAAAGATAGAGGGAGAGAGAGGAGAGAGGAAGGGATAGAGAGGAAGGGAGAGAGAGGGAGAGAGACTCGGTGGATGTGAGATGGCAATAAAGTGCCCTGGAGGTTGCATACTGTATTAGGAGCTCAGTCATATCAATATGTATTCAAAAGAGCAGCCTCCCCAGGGATTGAACCTGTCAGCCTGACACTGGTTCAAAACAAAGAGAAGGACTTTATGGGATCCTATTGGTTAGTACCAGATGTTGTTCCTTCTCTAGTCCACGGTTGGTTTTACCTATGTGTGCTAGAGATGAACCACATTATCTGGTCTGCCATAAAACAGGTTTGAACAGGGGCCTATGAGGGTATTGAGTGCATGCAGCCATTGTTTACTGTGTTTCTGAAAGAGATTAGTAAGAGCCCGTCACATGAAGGAAATCTTCAAAGAGAACCTGGAGAGGAGATTTGACATGAGGACCATGGCTGTCATGTTCACAGAGATGTGCCCAATAAGACTGGCTTTGCTATGAGGGAATGCAACAAGCTAGATCAAACGAAAGCCAGGCCGCTGGATCATTCAAGTGTTGCCTGTTCATTAGTCAACAGGTTTGAATAAGACAGTTAATATGGGAGATTTGGAGATCAATCATGAATTGATTAAACATTTAATTAAATCCAGGAGGGGAATTTGATTGTTTTGATAAATCGGAGTGTATGTAATAAGCAATTAACTTTTACATTCTTGTGACTTACATGATGGTGTTGCCAAATAAATTAATAAAAGAAGAATTACTTTTGAAAAATAAGTAAATTGCATTTTTTTTATAAAAGGCTTTTCTCCATCTCCAGCCTTGTGCTTTTATCAGCTGCGTTTAGCCTAGCTAGCAGCATAAAAAAAGCGAAAGTTGAGATTAGCCCGAGCAATAATACTGCCCATCTCTCATTAAAACCGTAATCGTGCGTAAAATGAGATTGATGGAAATGTATCTAAAAGGTCAAGGAAAGGGAATTTTCTAGGCTGACACAGAATTTTAATTTAACCGCTTCTCACAACACCAGGAGGATCAAAATTCCCCCAGGCAAAATATAGGCCCTTACATACCGAGCTTATCCCTACCTCTCCTCTACCTTCTTTAAATCAAATCAAATCAAATTGTATTTGTCACATGCGCCGAATACAATGGGTGTAGACTTTATCATGAAATGCCTGCTTACAAGCCCTTCTACAGTAAAAAATAAATATAAAATACTAACACGAGGAACTAGATTGTTCTCCGCCATCTCAGCTGAGTTGCACTGTACTTTTGTTTTTCAGCAGTGTACAGTGAAAGTGAAATTAAAGCCCAGTTCTTAAATATGTAAGTGTTTTGAGCTGATGAAATGCATTAGCGTCTGTTTGGCGTGCTCTGTTATAGCCATCACTAAAGAGAAGAGGCAGGAGATGGTTGTGCCCAAGGCCCCTCAATAAAAGACAAGGTCAGCTCCCCCCACCTCTCTCTCTCCTCTCTCTTTTCTTTCTCTTTCTTTCTTTCTTTCTTTCTTTCTTTCTTTCTTTCTTTCTTTCTTCTTTCTTTCTTCTTTCTTTCTTTCTTTCTTTCTTTCTTTCTTTCTTTCTTTCTTTCTTTCTTTCTTTCTTTCTCTCTCTTTCTCTTCTTTCTTTCTTTCTTTCTTTCTTTCTTTCTTCTTTCTCTCTCTCTCTCTCTCTCTCTCTCTCTCTCTCTCTCTCTCTCTCTCTCTCTCTCTCTCTCTCTCTCTCTCTCTCTCTCTCTCTCTCTCTCTCTCTCTCTCTCTCTCTCTCTCTCCCACTCTATATAATCTAATGCCTGGGAATGGTTGGATCCTGCGCAGGGGAACACTGTTGGTAGAATTTACCAATTGACCACAGTTTCTCTCCTTATTGTCCATTTTCTCAACAGGCGTTTAAGGCCAATATTTTAAAGCTCAACTCTATTCCATCCCCCCGCTTACACGTTGGATATAAAGTATTTATTTCCTTTAATCGCTCAGTATCACACTGACCTCAATAACTCCATTCCGCAGTAACAGGATTAGGTGTATCAGTGGGTGAAATTAAGGACATGCGTGCACATCTATCGACCAAGAGCACTTTCAATGTAATGGTTTGAGTCCTGAATGCTCTGGACTGGTATGTCTTGTTTTTTGTATGACAGAACTGATGAATTCATTCTGTCACACTAAGTCTTAAGGAACAGAAATAAAAGCGGAACATGATTGTTTATTCATGTTCTGCCTGTACTCTGCCTTGGCAGCTATGTGACTGTCTTATTAAATATAGGTTGATTGTGTCAGGAAGATTCTGCTGAAAGTTGGAGAGTTGAAGAATGAATGGACAAAGTGTCTGTGTATGTGAACGTGCATGTGTCTACGTTGTGTGTTTATGTTAGTGTGGCTGCTCTCACGGGGGTGAGTGGTGTTTGTTATTGAATTGTGCTGTAGTTTTGAGTTTTGATCCGCTTTCTGCGGTCTTGGTCTCCCCCTGCATGGCTGTGAGGTGTGGACCCAGCGCCTGCTGTTTTAAAGGTTCATTTCAAATCTCCTCCAGAGGCCGATGACTGAGGAGCCCTGCCTTTGATTGATTGTTGAGACCATTGATCTAATTTCAAAGCCTTTGAATTTCTCCTCTGCATCCCTCCTTTTTTGTGAGGAGTTGAATGAACCTAATTTCCCTGTGCCTCATGCAGGGCCGGGCTCGCCGAGGTGGAGAAAACACAGCCAATAAATAAATAAAGAAATCCGAGAAACAGGCCGTTCACAGCGGCACTGGATTTTTATAGACTGGATCAATTAAATGTGTCTTATTTGGAACGGTGGGGCTCCGTAACTCGATAAGAGGTAATGCGGTTGAAAAGGCCTCTCGCTGTGGGGCCATTAGGCAGGAGAACGTTACCGTGGGACTATTAACATGCAAGGATTACGGAGACACAAGCCCGGTCTCAACCAATTAAAATCAGGAGCAGCCCAGAAACAGGAGAAGTGGCCAGGCCCATTCGCAGTGAGAGGCCCCGGCCATCCTGTCCTGCTGTGGGGGTCAGCAAGCAAGAGGGAGGAGGGCGCTGGGACTAGGCTGGCTGGAGAGAGCTGCTGCTGGGGTGGATTGGAGGAGAGGAGTGGGGGGCCTTCACCTCTGCATGGGCACTCCTGTACAACTTTCTCTCTTCTTTAGTTCTGCCCTGTACTGCATGTCGGTGGATGTCTTTGATGGAGGGAAATGCCCGCTACTGTACTTTTTTATTCTTATCACAGTTCCCATTTCCATAGGTTTTTCATCAGTTGGAGACTGAGCCATGTATTTTTCTGTGAAAGACCATCATCTACAGTATCTGCATCAAACGTAAAATCTTTATTTCTCTCATTCAACACTGCAAAGACAGCAGCGTGTTTAGCATTGTACTGTACTGCACTTATCCTGACCTTTGGCCCTCTCTTTATTGAATTTCCCTATCCGAAATGTCCCCTCTGATAATCCTGGCAGACGACTTCTCTATCTCTGCGTGTGAGTGTACAGTATAAATGTGCCTGTGTGTGCCGTTGTGTGTGTGCGCCGCTGTGTGTGTGTATGTGTGCCCCCCTATCAGTGAGCTCAGACGTGTCAGTAGTTATGTCTGAGGATGAGTGGAGACGTTCAGTGCCTGAGGACATTGCAACAGGGTCCCTGGTGCCACCAGCCCCCCCTGACACAATTACCCGCTTATGTCTAATTGGCATTTGAGGCTTTCTCTGCTTGATCAACCATGGCCACATTGGCGTGAAGTGGCAGGGCAGCGCTCGCCAAGCTGTGACATAGCTGGTGCCACGCTTTGTTACTCAGCCTCTGCGCTTCTGGCTGCTTACATAATCCGCTAATGTAAATTTGCTCTAGCTAATTAACATTGTCAGCTCCTCCTATAATCTGATCGGACATGAGATGCATCCGTTCCCTGGTGCCTCTCCGTGTTGTCGGCTGGTGTGTGTGGCACTCCATGCCCGTGGAGCGAGTGGCCGTGTGACTGACTGGGAGACAGTGCCCTGTCGGATGGCTGCACCCACTCGCTGATCATCCACTCGTTTAGTTCAGTTTAGTTAGCACAGGATCTGAGTAGGGTAGAGGAATGGGGGTGGGAGAGGAGACTAACTTTCCAGAGCTGAACTAAATTAAAAAATGAAGTTGATGTGAGCCGGGGGCAGGGGCTGAACATGAAACAGAGCTGTGGTTAGGTGGTGGAGCGTGGACATTAATCCACCTGACAGGCCTAGCTCCAGAGATGAGCTGGGAGATATCCGAGGTGACCGTGCTACAGACAAACAATCATACTTTCAATTAGACTCCTTTCCCTATCTGGCTCTAATGTATCTGCCTCTCTGTTCTGGCAGGACGAGAGACCAAGGCAATGTTCTCTAATGGGCCATTCGCACTGAACTGTCTCTGGATGCTTGCACGCTGGTCATTAGCCGGCTGGCCCAACTTTGTTAATAAATGACAAGCGGCTGGAATATTGATTGGTTAACCTTCAAAGTGGCGCCGCAGACCGCTGAATTATCAGCGGCTAATGACGGTAGGGAGGATGCTGCTGGGTGACTCTGGACTGGCAGTGGGAGGGAGAGGAGGGGAGGTGGTTTGATCCTAAGTTTGAGTTAAGGAGATAAACCCCCCCCTCCTCCCTCTGCAATGTTATCCTTCTCAGTCCTGGACGCCCTGTCCTGTTCTTGGGGATGATGGGGGGGTTGAGGTCAGTTCCTGGCTGGGTTGATGTGTACCTACTAGCCACCAGCCTCACTCATCCCCTGTGAGGATATGAGATCAGACTGGTCGTTTGTGACGGTGGTGGGGTCAGCGAGCATCTCACTCACACACTGCCCTCCCCTCCACCAGCCCCACCGCCCCCTCTCTGCCGCACTGCAGGGTAATCAGGACAGTGACACTTTATGAGAGGAGACGACAGTGGGATTTAAACACAAAGCCTGCCGGAAGAATATCTCTTTCGTTACCCTTAGTTAGGGCATGAATACACAGGGAAAGAAAGTGAACAGGAATTAAGTTACGAATGCGTCCAATTTGTCTTAATTGCATGCATTCATTTGCATCCGATTACTCAGTTACTGACAGGCACTTGAATTAGAGCTGAGTGTTTTGTCTTCGCTGTATTAAGCATTACCTAGAAATGTCATGACTTTTAATTTGACATCTTTCCAAACTCTCTGCCTCACTCCCTCTCTCCCCTCTCCTCTCTCTCTCCCTCTCTCCCCTCTCCTCTCTCTCCTCTCTCTCCCTCTCTCTCCTCTCCTCTCTCTCCCTCTCTCCCCTCTCCTCTCTCTCTCTATCTCTCTTCCTCTCTCTCCTCTCTCTCTCCCTTCTCCTCTCTCTCTCCTTCTCTCCCCTCTCATCTCTCTTCCTCTCTCTCCTCTCTCTCCCTCTCTCCCCTCTCCTCTCTCTCTCTCTCTCTGCATACTCTCCATTACTCTCAAAGGCACTGAATGCGAAAGTAGGGGCACTTTCTTTCATACTCAATCTTTCTTTCTCTATTTACACTAGAATTCTATGTCCTCACATTTTTATCACTTGTGCTCCTGGTATTGTGTACGATTCACCAGAGAAGTGTGTCTGTCAATCTGTCGCAGTGTGTGCGTGCAGCAGGTCTACTCAGAATGAACAGAGGTGGAACTCCAGGCTGAATCAGCAGCAGTAGAAATCAGTGCAGTGTTGAATGGCCTGCTCTCTCTGCTCTGCGGTGGTGGTGGTGACCCGTGTGGTGTGTGTATACTACACTTCACTTATTGCTCAGCAGCAACAGTTCGGGATTTGTGTTGGGACAGCAGCAGCAATCTGGGGAGAGCGAGACTGAAATTAGAGGCGAGAGTATTAAAATATTGATGGCCCCTCTCTGTGTCCATCACTAGCCTATTCATTATTCATCCTACCTTGAAGGTAGCATGCTAGATGGTCATCTTTTCATTCAGGCCCCTGCCTGCCTGCCTGCCTGCCTCCTCTCTCTCAACTCTCTCTCTCTCTCTCTCTCTCTCTCTCTCTCTCTCTCTCTCTTTGGAGTGTAGATTCTGCTCCAGATTTGGTCATTCACACACAGGCTATTTCTATGTCTATGTAATGTTTTCTCCTCTGAATAAGGCAACAGCTACACCATCGGTGTGTCTGATGTGTTGGCCAGTGTGTTTCTGTTTGTCTGTGTGTGAGGTGTGTGTGAGGTGTGTTGGTTTGTGGTAGACAGAGTTGGAGAGCCCTGTTCGGACATGTATGCTGTATTTGACCCTATTAGAGGAAACGTTTTTTCAGAGACATGACAGAAGAAATATCACACATTGCTGTGTTAGGTGTTATTAAGACAAACACCTAGATGTAAAGTGTCACTGTTCTTGTACCACAGTTACTGTTGTCTTAGTATTTGATCAAGACTACCCGAAGTAGCAGGACAAATACCTTGATTCTTTTTTTTTATCCGTATGCAATAATATATTCCTCAATACCTACAATTCCAGGAAAGCTACAGTCAGGGACCATATTTCTTATGGATTATATTGCTGATGTGTCTCTGAAAGGGCTTCCCAGATCCTCCTTTGTCAGTTTAGTAATTCATAAACAGGAATCCCCCTGAGGGAAGAGCTCATAGGTGCTATGTGTGTCGGCCAATGGGACCTCAGCCTGTATGAGGGGAGAGCTACACTGTTAGGACCGGAGCAGGTGGGTTCTGGGCTTCAAAGGCCTCCACATAAGCTGCTGAAAAACTCTAGAAGGGCTCTGCAATGTGCCGAACATCTCGGAGCTTCTGCTCACAAAGACGCAGGGCTCACCATGAGGTCCGAGCCAGCCCAGGAACGCTTTGATGCCACCGATCCCGTCAACTTTTGTTAGTTATTTGGCTGCATTTTTATGTATAATGTGTATTCCAAATGTTAGCCCTTCTTTAAAGAATTTAAAGTAAATCCTGCAGAAATAACCTTGGAGTTGAGCGCTGGTGCTAAGGCTTCAGTCGATTCAAAGGCTCAGCTGCAGTCTTCAGTAACACAGACGGAAAAGCACCAGGTCAATCTCCGGATAAATCGCACTGAGAAAATAAACTTGGCATAAGTAAAGAAGATTTGATCAATTTTATATTTTTAAGTTCTGAGCAGAATAATAATATGTAGAGATAACGATCGATAGATGAACTTTCAGGTAGCTTGTTAAAAATGATTTAAATGCATGGAGAGACTGAGTAAAGATGAAAAAGTCCACTCCCTCCCTCTGAACTTGAGTGAATCGGTGAGAGACGCTTTCTGCAGGAGTGTGTTAATCTTCATTTCAGAATTATATAAAAAAAAGAGAGAAATCAACAGAAGTGTGTCTGTGTATCCGATATCAATGGCGCATCTTGGAACTTGTTGGGAAGGAAAAGAACATGAAAAGAGACCTGGAATATTCCCCTGTACCCGCACAGAATAAAGGCATCTGGCTGTCGTGTTTACAGGGTATTCTCTCTGGTGTGTAAAGTGTTGTTCTGGTAAACTAAAGTGAAGGGAAGCGTTCACAGAGATGAAAGGACACACAGGGGTATCAAAGGTTCGTTTCAGACCCAATCTTGGCAAGCTGCTATCTGGAATTTTCTATAATGCGACACACAGAACAGAGGAGGGGGAGATGGAAGAGACGTTTCGATTCCCTTCTTCATCTTTGTGAATGTGTGGGTCAATGAGTTTCACCAGAGGACCATGTTGTTGTCCCCCACGATGAAATTGAGGAGGGGACTGTGGATTGGTCTCCGTCCGTCTGTTCATACGTCCGTTCAGCACTGAAACGTGTTTGAATGATGAGTCTAGCCATAGAGATCCGGGATTTAGAAAATGACACTGATTGGCCCAAAGCAGGAGCTATAGTAATTAACTGAAATGTGTGAGCCACATCAGAGAGGAAGAGGCGACGCGAGAGGGATAACTAGGCCCAAAATCTGTCTTCTCCAGCAGGTGGTGTTTTTTTTTATTCCCCCGCTCACCAAGCGAGGAGATTTTGTATGGAGGTCAATGAGAGTGTCAAAAAAATGTTATGGCTTATTTGCTATGTGTGACTTACTTGATCTAATAGAAGTTTCGTACTGCTTAAGTTGTTACAAGTGTACTGATAAGTAGGACACGTGACATCCCGGCAACTTTGAACAAAAACACTTTAATCAGAGTTTGCCTGTTGTTCACACGCATATCTGCTCTATCATTGGCTAGAATGGTCCCACACCTGATCTTGCCTCCTCCCAACTGCCTTCTAATTTGAGTACCAGTCTCTTTAGCTAACATTCCACTCCTTGCCACTCCTTGTCATTGCCAAATGTCATGCAATGCCATTTGGCACATGACATGAAGTACAGGGAGTGGATTAACTAAAGAGACTGGTACACAGGCTAACTGCCTTCCATTTTTCAAGACATTTATTTTCATTGTTAGTGCGGCCACTTTAGTATCTGGTCAATATAATGGATAATCTGTGGTCACACGACAATTGCAATTTGTTAGTCACACGCGATATCTCAATTAGCCCAAGGGGAGGCATGCATCACTCGTGGAGGACGACATGTTTACTGTTGCCTTGTTTGACATGACCATGACGGGCTGATGGTGTGCTGAAGATGCCCTGCCAGCACTGTCAACCAGGAGGAACTGCTGCATAACATACAGCACCAAGACCTTTAAACAGGTCAACATTCACAAGGCCGCGGGGACAGACGGATTACCAGGACCTGTACTCAGAGCATGGGCGGACCAACTGGCAAGTGTCTTCACTGACATTTTCAGCCTCTCCCTGACCGAGTCTGTAATACCTACATGTTTCAAGCAGACCACCATAGTCCCTGTGCCCAAGAAAGCGAAGGTAACCTGCCTAAATGACTACCGCCCTGTGGCACTCACGTCGGTAGCCATGAAGTGCTTTGAAAGGCTGGTCATGGCTCACATCAACACCATCATCCCGGAAACCCTAGACCCACTCCAATTCGCGTGCCGTTCCAACAGATCCACAGATGACGCAATCTCAATCGCACTCCACACTGCCCTTTCTTACCTGGACAAAAGGAACACCTATGTGAAAATGCTGTTCGTTGACTACAGCTCAGTGTTCAACACCATATTGCCCACAAAGCTCATCACTAAGCTAAGGACCCTGGGACTAAACACCTTCCTCTGCAACTGGATCCTGGACATCCTGACGGGCCTCCAACCAGGTGGTAAGGGTTGGCAACAACACATCTGCCATGCTGATCCGCAACACCGGGGCCCCTCAGGGGTGTGTGCATAGTCCCCTCCTATACTCCCTGTTCACCCACGACACCATCATTAAGTTTGCTGATGACACAACAGTGGTAGACCTGATCACCGACAACGATGAGACAGCTTGTAGGGAGGAGGTCAGAGACCTGGCAGTTTGGTGTCAGGACAACAACCTCTCCCTCAATGTGAGCAAGTCAAAGGAGATGACTACATGGACTACATGAAAAGGAGGGCCGATTCAGGCCTTCATTTACATCAACGAGTCTGTAGTGGAGCAGGTAGAGAGGTTCAAGTTCCTTGGTGTCCACATCACCAATGAACTATCATGGTCCAAACACACCAAGACAGTCGGGATGAGGGCACGACATTACCTTTTCCCCCTCAGGAGATTGAAAAGATTTGACATTGGTCCCCAGATCCTCAAAAAGTTCTACAGCTGCACCATCGAGAGCATCCTGACCGGTTGCATCACCGCATGGTATGGCGACTGCTCGGCATTCGACCATAAGGCACTACAGAGGGTAGTGTGTACGGCTCAATACATCACTGGGGCCAAGCTTCCTGCCATCCAGGACCTAAATACAAGGTAGTGTCAGAGGAAGGCCCAACAAGTTGTCAAGGACTCCAGTCACCCAAGTCATAGACTGTTCTCTCTGCTACCACACGGCAAGTGGTACCGGAGTGCCAAGTCTAGGTCAAAACGGCTCCTTAACAGCTTCTACCCCCAAGCCATAAGATTGCTGAACAATTAATTAAATGGCCTCCCGGGCTATTGCATTGACCCAACCTTTGTTTTTACACTGCTGCTACTCGCTGTTTATCTATGCATAGTCCCTTTATCCCCTACCTACATGTACAAATTAGCTCAATTAACCTGTAGCGCACACATTGACTCAGTACCGGTACCCCCTGTATTTTACATGGCACATATTGCATTTTTACTTTCTTCTCCAACACTGTGTTTTTGCATTATTTAAACCAAATTGAACATATTTCATTATTTATTTGAGACTAAATAAATGTTATTTATGTATTATTATATTAAGTTAAAATAAAAGTGTTCATTCAGTATTGTTGTAATTGTCATTATTACAAATATAAAAATTGGCCGATTAATCGGTATCGGCTTTTTTGGTCCTCCAGTTATCGTTATTGTTATGTAATCTTATTATGATACTTTTTATTTTATTTTTTACTTTATTTTATTTTGCAAATATTTTCTGAACTGCTTTGTTGGTTAACGGCTTTTAAGAATACCTGTTGTATTGTGACAAATAAAATTGGATTTGATTTGATCCCCTGATTAGGAGTTAGGAATTAAAGAACTATTTCTACACTCATTTGGCTTGAAAATGAGATCAGCAGAGGTGCAGTGTAGAAGTGGAAAGCGCCAGAGGCTCCATGGGGTCTGAAATTTCCCTAGAGCTCCTCTGCTATTTGAGCCACTCAAGAGAGCTCACTCTCCAGGCACACTCTCCTCCTCCCGCCCTCTCTCTCTCCTCCTTCCTCCCTCTCGCTCTCCTCCTCCCTCCCTCTCTCTCTCCTCCTATCCCGCTCTCTCTCTCCTCCTCCCTCTCTCTCTCCTCCTATTCCGCTATCTCTCTCCTCCTCCCTCCCTCTCTCTCCTCCTATCTCGCTCTCTCTCTCCGTATCTCTCCCTCTCTCTGCAGCATTAAGATGGATGTGTGCTGCGTTTCTTCAGCTTATTTGAATCGAAGCTGCAGACGTCCAATTTTTATCACCTACGAGGTGGAGATTCAGAGCAGACCAGAAAATATGAAAAGTACATTTATGCTCCATTCCAGTATATTCCCATCTGCCTGGAATGCTGGCAATATTAGAAAGCGCAGCAATTTTCGGCTGTATTTTCTGACCGAGAGTTTTGAATCCGGACCATCTGCGAGCCATTCAATTATATGAAATCAGGGGTATTTTTGAAATACATGCAGAGCTGAAAACTGTTAATAAATCTTTGCAGGGGCATTACGGTGGGGGGCCCTTGTTATATAAATATGAGTGTTTCTTCAAGGTTATTTCAGTTTGTCTGTGGAAATTGCCCTGCTCACATAATCATGAGGTGGAATGGGTAGAATTAAGGTTGAATCAGGAAAGGGAGGAAATAACTTAATGGTACTTTTCCCATCAACATTTCATCACATTTTTAAAGTGTCCTATCACACCCTTAGCTTTCCATCGCTCAAGTTTCCTGAATGTATTACTTGTGCTATCGTTGCTACATCCCTACATCCCCTTTAAAATATACATATGGAATGGCTTGGTTGTTACAAATGTTTCACTTCTCTGTCTTTGAAGAAAGCTCGTGGATGTGATTTGAAATGGAGAATGTAAAAATGACAAATAAGACAAGTAAAGTAATAACTTACCTTTGAGAATCCATGTTATGGTTTAATAACAAACAGGATGTTTGTGCCTGGTGCTCTAGCTTTCTCTGCCTGCAGATGGAGATGTTGCCCTGGAGGTGGTCTCATCTGTGTTTTAAGGCACAGCTCTGCTCTGCTTTAATATTGGCTTCTCTCTGGCATCTGCCTAATAGTTTGATTATGCAGGTTTAGAACATGGTATGATGATTCATATTAGAGGTCGACCGATTATGATTTTTCAACGCCGATACCAATACCGATTAATCGGCTCATTTTTATATTTGTAATAATGACAATTACAACAATACTGAATGAACACTTTTATTTTAACTTAATATAATACATAAATAACATTTATTTAGTCTCAAATAAATAATGAAATACGTTCAAATTGGTTTAAATAATGCAAAAACACAGTTTTGGAGAAGAAAGTAAAAGTGCAATATGTGCCATGTAAAAAAGCTAACGTTTAAGTTCCTTGCTCAGAACATATGAAAGCTGGTGGTACAATATTCCCAGTTTTTCAATATTCCCAGTTAAGAAGTTTTAGGTTGTACTTATTATAGAAATTATGACGCGTTGACTATTTCTCTCTATACCATTTGTGTTTCATATATCTTTGACTATTAGATGTTCTTATAGGCCCTTTAGTATTGCCAGGCTAATCTCGGGAGTTGATAGGCTTGAAGTCATAAACAGCGCTGTGCCTCAAGCATTGCTTAGAGTTGCTGGCAAAACACAGTAAAGTGCTGTTTGAATGAATGCTTACGAGCCTGCTGCTGCCTACCACCGCTCAGTCAGACATCTCTATCAAATATCAAATCATAGACTTAATTATAATATAATAAACACAGAAATACGAGCCTTTGGTCATTAATATGATTAAATCCGGAAACTATCATTTCGAAAAACAAAATGTTTATTCTTTCAGTGAAATACGGAACCGTTCCGTATTTTATCGAACGGGTGGCAACCCTAAGTCTAAATATTGCTGTTACATTGCACAACCTTCAATGCTATGTCATAATTATGTAGAATTCTGGCAAATTAATTACGGTCTTCACACAGTTCACAACGAGCCAGGCGGCCCAAACTGTTGCATATACCCTGACTCTGTTTGCACTGAACGCAAGAGAAGTGACACAATTTCTCTAGTTAATATTGCCTGCTAACATGAATTTCTTTTAACTAAATATGCAGGTAAAAAAATATATCATTCTGTGCATTGATTTTAAGAAAGGCACTGATGTTTATGATTAGGTACATTTGTGAAACAATTGTGCTTTTTTCGCAAATGCGCTTTTGTTAAATCATCCCCCGTTTGGCGAAGTTGAAATAGGCTGTGATTCGATGATAAATTAACAGGCACCACATTGATTATATACAACGCAGGACAAGCTAGTTAACCTAGTAATATCATCAACCATGTGTAGTTAACTAGTGATTATGTGAAGATTGATTGTTTTTTATAAGATAAGATTAATGCTAGCTAGCAACTTACCTTGGCTCCTTGCAGCCACAAGGTCCTTTAGACGCTGCACTCGCGTAACAGGTGGTCAGCCTGCCACGCAGTTTCCTTGTGGATTGCAATGTAATCGGCCATAATCGGCATCCAAAAAGTCAGATTACAGATTGTTATGAAAACTTGAAATCGGCCATGCCGATTAATCGGTCGACCTCCAATTCATATGTATGGATGTTTAATGTTGTTGTGTTTTGGTAGTATTTCACAAACCTGATTATCCTCTAGCGGAAACATTGTAACACAGTCATGACAGGCTGAACAACAGTATCATTAATATACATCACATACTGGATGTTTTTGTATGTCATATTCTCTTGTTTTAGACATTTTATACCTTTTTTTCCCAAAGCAATTATTATCGGAAATTATATTTTTGATGTACCTTTTCCCCCACAAATGTTCAGCTTAATTACACAACATCATGCTAAGAATTTAGTAACAAGCTAAGAAATCATTGTTGACAATTAGAATCCAGAAACATTTTTGTGCTTCCCCGGGGAAACCCAGTGCAGGTGAAGAGCTAACAGTGGTGTGGTGTATGAAACCATCCATACATATGAGAAATAGTTAAGGATGAAGAATGGGGTGCGGAGGCGGGAGATGAGATAGCGGCTCTGAGGATGGCCCCCCTCCTAGCGCCGTCCGTCAGAGGGAACCAAGTGGCCATTTTGTGGCGAGTGCGGTGGTGCGGTGGAGATGCGATGGTTAACACCCTTCCGCAGTACAGCCACCCGCCTCTCTCTCCATCTCTAATTCTCTCTCTCTTTCCCCCGTCCCTCGTTCGCTCGCTCACTCGACTATGAAGACACTTCATCTTCCCTGACAGTCTGACCACTGCTGCCTGTTCTGATGCGTTCAGCATACCTTCATTGCGTCATAAATAAATCAGAGAAATTACTTTTTCTTTCTCTTTCTCTCTCGCAGTCCCTTCCTTCCTTTCTTTAACGGTCTCTCTCTCTCTTCCGCTCCCTCTATCTGAGGTAGAACGAGTGGAGGGAGAGAAAGGGAAATGGCGTGCGGATGGGTTTCCTGTGTTCTCCTCCTCTGAGAGTCTTTATCCCTTCTCTGGGTGGGATCATCACCCTCCCCTCCCCATTTACATTTATCTCATAGGAAATAAATAATTTTTGCTCTTTAAGGGTATTCAGTTTCTTGTTATGACATTATCTGGTGTCATTTTAATTTAAATGTCATGGATGTGAGTGATTTTCCTAATTAATGTGCACGGGGGATAAAAAAAAAACAATAGGAAGAAAGGAAACAAAGCAGTGGTGTTTTTATTTTTTGGGGTTGCAGGGTGATATGCATTGTTATTAGAGCTGGAACCCGAAGTCACGCACACACACACACACACACACACACACACACACACACACACACACACACACACACACACACACACACACACACACACACACACACACACACACCACACACACACACACACACACACACTGTATTATGGGGCGGGCGGGGTGGGAAGGAGGGGTAAAGGGGGATGTGGAGAAAGATTGTCAAGAAACCCCTCTCCCCTTCCTCCCCTCCGCCTCCCCCTCCCAGCGCCCAGTACCCCCACCCTTTCCTGTAATCTCCACTCCTCCACGGGTAGTCTCAAACCTTGTGTTCGTCCACCACCATCCAATTACCTGGCAACCCTGCCCTTATCCCCGGCGCAGGCGTGATGCTGCTGCATGATGGGGTTTTTGTATATTGAATTCCATCTCCTGGTGAGATAAAGGGTGTAGGAACAGGGCTCTGCCGCTGCGCCAGATAAGTGTTTCTCACAAACCGCTCCTCGTCGCTTCTTCTGACACTGATTGTGGAGAAAAGAGACATTGGGGGTGGCAGGGGAGAAAAGGCAAGAGGATGGGGTTGGTGCGGAGTGATGGGACCCAATTTCATTATGATTTGTTCCTTGTTTTTAATTTGCCATAGAGCAGGGCACAGCGAGGCAGATTGGTCCAGTCTGTTACATCTAGCAGCTTGTTTGTTGTTGTATGTTTGTGGGCTTGTAAGTATGCATCCTGATATGTTAACATAATACTCATATATCAGATTAATGTTCCCTCACTCATTGTAGCCTTACCCTGAACCCCATTGAGCATCCTGCAGAGTCTGTTTTATTTTCATCTCAGACGCTTGTCCAATCTGCTGAAATGACAGTTAGTGGATGAGCAGCTCTGTGGAAGAACAGATTTTATTCAGGATCATCTCTTCTCTCTCAGTCCTATTTGTAACCTGTCCTGAGGAGAGTCCCCACGGCCAGAGCTGCAACCCCCCATCCGTCTCTGTCTGGGCCACTGTGGGGAACCACACCACACCGCACAACCAGGCCACCCATTGGCTGTCCCGGGGAAAGATTTAAGTGATGGACCACTGTTCATACATCAAACTCGCAATGCATTTGACAGTGCGGGACAGAAATATTGAAAATAATGACCACAGCAATATGTATCAAAGGTTAAAAATAGAGGGGTGCTGGTAAACTCTGTGGCTGATTTGTTGAGCCTCCTTAGGAAGGGCTGAACCTGACAACTCTCAATACTGATCCACCCATCCCTGCTCCATGCTTCCAATTAGCCACAATGAGTGATACTCAACTGCTTGGACACTAATATGCTCCAATTGAATTTCCCTGTGTCAGAGGGCAGTCTGTCCCGTATGGTCCCCTCCCACACAGCTGTGCCACCCACCCCAACTCAAACTGCTCCAAGCCAGCCGGGACCTCAGAGGTCAAGTGTGAGAGGTGAAAGGTCAAGTTCAACCTGCATGGCTGTTGGTCGTGCCATCAGCCAAACAGACACTGGGGTCTAGCGGAGAGAGGGGAGTCAACACCCTCACTACTCACAACTGACTGCTGGGACTGATGTACTGTAGTTAGTTCAGCATGCCCAGTCTTCAACGCCAATGTGTGTGTGTGTATGCGTGTGTGTGCATGTGTGGGTGAGAGAGAGTCCAAGTCTCAATGCATTATGTAAATTCCTCTTGCCTGCATGTTTGAAACCCACATTTTTAGATCGACACTCCGGGTTTGTGGGTTGTTTTGTCAATCTGCTTATGCACAAACATATGTGCATAAACACACATACACATACACACACACACACACACACACACACACACACACACACACACACACACACACACACACACACACACACACACACACACACACACACACACACACACACACACACACACACACACACACACACACACGTGGGCCCATACGCAGCATGAGTTGGTCCACACCTGGAACAGATAAAAGGCCTTTCATGTTTCAGGGGCTATCTGGAGGTCAGCGTGCGCTGGTGTTGAGAGCCAGTTTTACAAGGCGTGAGCAGAGCAGGGGAAGAAATGAAACCGTATATAGCCAGGTGCCACGGAGAAACAGTGACTTTTATTAGTCAACCAACCTTGATTCTTTCTCCTCTCTGATTCTTTCCCCTTGACATCATGTCTTACCAGCCTATTGTAGCTTCTTGTACTTGAAGAGCGGGGGAAAATAACATACTGTTTTTCATGTAATTTTGTTTACTGTAAATAACCTAAGTCTGCACTCTTGTCAAGTTGTTCTGTCTTGTTTCAGGCATGTATCACATGTTAAAAGGAGACAGTCTTCCTCTCTACCGTATTAACCTCTGTCCTCGGGGCTTTTGCCTCTCAGTACCTCTGACATGACACACGCTATTGTAAACGACGCTACTTCAGAGCCCAGATCAAACACACGCACACGCACACATGCACACACGCACATGCACACACATACACACATTTGTTTTACTATCCATGTGGGGACCAAACAACTGATTCCCATTCAAAATCCTATTTTTCCTTAACCTAACCTAACCCTAACCTTAATCCCAAACCTCTATAACAAACTTCTAACCCTAAACCTAACCCTTGACACAAATTCTAACCCTAATTTTAACCCTAAACCTAACCCCTAAGCCTAACACACACACACACACACACACACACACACACACACACACCACTACTCTTTGTGCTGTATAGATGCACATGGATATGGTCGCTCCCATACAAACACATGGATATGAATGTTGTGAGGATTGATGTCAATGGATCAGACCCCAGCAGGTTCTAGTCTGCACACAGTTGGACATTCTGATATATGCTCTTGCATGAGAGATGAGAGCTTATAAAAATCCTGGAATACTCAATGATGAAGAGAATCCAAAGAGATGGTTTGATTCCTGTATGACTATATAACTTAATCCTGTCCTTATGATATTTTACTTTTCCCTATAAAGCCCTCACATACTTTATGGCACCTGCATTCTTGGCCCATGCTGTGTACGTTCTCCTCCAGGTGAGCTATGCTGCCAAGCTGTGCGTCAGATACAGTGAGGCATTTAGTTGCAATATCGATTGCATCATGCATCATGAAATGGTCTCAATGGATCTGTTATTTGACTGTAATTCCATAGTGATGGGGGAGTCACTTTTTGTTCCTGGGAAACCTTGATATACTGTGTTTGTCTGCTGCTGTGTGTGTGTGTGTGTGTGTGTGTGTGTGTGTGTGTGTGTGTGTGTGTGTGTGTGTGTGTGTGTGTGTGTGTGTGTGTGTGTGTGTGTGTGTGTGTGTGTGTGTGTGTGTGTGTGTGTGTGTGTGTGTGTGTGTGTGTGTGTGTGTGTTTGTCTGTACTCTATACTGCAAGTGTGTGCGTGCACTCTGTGTATATGTGTACTGTAACGGGGTGTGTGTAAGTGCGTGACCGGACTAGATTGAGCTCCACATTAGCTCCAGTTTCTCGGTCGACGGAGGATCCGTGACACCCGTGTCCCTGTAAAGTTTCCAGTGCAGGTGTAATTCCCTGTAAAATGCCCTATAATTTACTGCCCTTTGGGAGCACACTGTCTCTGGGCGTGAAAATCAATAGGCCGGTGGAGAGGGATTCGGCACGGCCTCTCAGCTCAGCCACAGTAAGGCAGCAGTTAGGGTAATTCTGTAATGGCAGGGGATGCGGTCTGGGATATCTAACGCTCTATCTGAAGCAGATAAATGTTTTACAACACCATCGTTTAACCCTTCCTTCCCACTCCACGCTGTCCCCACCCCCCACCCTATCGAAAGGATCTTTCCAGGGACCTCCCCCGGAGTGCGGCCCAGACTGGAGGAGGGGGGGACTGGGTTCACCCTCCCAGATACTCCCCTCACCTCCATGGATGTGCATTCAGACTCTTAATGCTCTATAACCTTGCCGAAGTAGCCTGGGGCATCTTAGCGTATAGCTAATGTTCAAAACCCCCCAGTTGTTTCAAAGGGAAGCCATGCAGAAAACATGCATAGAATCTAACAAGACACTGCATGTATAATGTAGTATATGAAACACAGTATAGGTCCATGAATAATAAAGTCGTAATGCAGAGCTCCTTTAAGCGTGCAGAGTAGATAATGCTATGATAAACCAATGGAGTGGATTACCAAGAACAAGTAGGAAATAACAAGGAAGTAAAGGGATGAAGGAAGATAACTATACATTTGGTGCTGTGAGAAATTTGAATGTGTCAGAATGCGGTGCCATTGCTTTTACCCCGCTGCTAATGATTTGACCAATAAAGCATTCCTCAGCATGAGAAGCTGTCTCAGTGGAAGAGTGAGATGGCCCTGTGGAGGGAGAGATGGAGGGATGGAGATGAGGGAAGAGAGAAGCAGGCTGAAGGGGATCCCTGGCAGGGCTTACAGCACAATCTGGGTGACGTTTCTCAGCTTTCAGCAGGGAGACGAAGACAACGCAATTCATTCTGTGAGAACAGGAACAGCGGGAGATCTCATTGTGCCTGCCTGGATTGGCACCAACAGCAATCACTTGTTTCAGATTTATTAGATAGCCGAGGAAATTAATTTCGTTCCCGAAATGCACGGTCGGAAATTAGATGGAGAAATTGTGTGAAAGAATCTGTGATTGTTTTCCCCCCACCGTCCCTCCGGAGCTGCTGATAACCGCTGATCTCCTCGACACCATTAATGAAAAACTTATTTTATTCAGAGCCAGAAAAAAGCTGGGCGCTCCAGCAAAGCTGTAATTAACTTTGCTATCTCCCCAATCCTCAATGTCGTCTTAACCACCCATTAACATTCCCCCAAGACCTTGGCCCTCAGCCCTGGGACCTCAGGAAGTGGCTGTCCTGCTCTCTGCTTCCTGTCCCCAAGTCCAGAGCCCAGAGTGGTTAGCACAGATAGCACAGATAGCCAGACCTGGTTGTCCACTCAGCTCTGTCACTGGCCCAATCACCATGGGAACCAGTCACACTCAGCCATACTCTGTGCTTATCACAGCTAACTGCTAATCCTTAACTGCTAATCCTTATTGTGACTGGTTTAAACAAATCTCATTGCAATGTTGGGTGGATGTTGAGGTACATTATCATATGTAATACTGTTATCGTGGTAAATATGATTATACCTTCATTTTGTGTTTTGGACAACATATCAAGCGCAGGAAACCTGAGTGTTGCATCATCTGATATTGCACCACATAGATTCATCAGACGTATTATTTAGTCGACCAGGTTTGCACACACATTCTCTGATGGCTGCCGTGCGCAAGCTATGTACTGGGGTTCTTGGTGACATGCTAATGCTGTAACGTGGGTTACTCGCCATGCATGTCTGATTTCTACTTTCCTACCACCCACCCCAGCCTCCAACTGCTTGGACTCTGCTTTCGTTCAGTCAGGGGGATTGGTATAGCATACCATCTCTGTTGTTATAGCTTACATGAGCGGAGCCTAACACTAAGACTATTGTACTGCATGTATTGTCATCTTCTAATAAATGGTTAAATGAATATGTGGCGTTTCCTGTCTGAACCATAGCTTCATCACTAGTTTGTCCTAATGGGCACAGATTGCCTTTAACTACCTGGCTGAACCAGCTCGTCACCGAGTCCATGGTTGATACCACAGTTAGCAACAATGCTAGGTATCAGTAGCTAACATGTGCTACTGTGTCTCAGGGAGCAATGAATTCTTGTGAAGTGAAAATGAATGCTCACCGCACCACATGGTCTCTACTTGTGGTCCTGCAATAGTAATAGTCCATTATCTGTTTCAAACCATATACTCTTTTCCCTCCATATAAGGTATGCATGAATGATGTGGAATTCTAATCACGTCTCACTTGACACGTTTTTGGGGTGTAATTTATGGTCCTAATTCCTCTCCCACATTGTGAATTTCTGCAGTCTGAGTTCTCCTTCTGTGTAGAGCTCTTTCTATATGAGACTGCATCAGTTGTTGAGGTTTATTCATCTTGACCTTGGGGCGCAACCTGGCTGATGCCAGCTGAGCACATGTGCAATTAAATGATTCCATTATGTAGAGAGAGGTTTGTCCTTAGTGAATGTGGGCGTTTGTGTTCAAGTGTTTATATCTGATAGTGTGTAGGCTATGTGCTGTAGTACAACCATGATGACACCCCTGTGTGTTACGTGTGTTTTGTTGCCTTGGCCAGAAGGTGAAGGGACGACAGTGCTGTATTTCTTCTCTGCTCAGTTTCTCATAGGCAGGGAGGCAGCCGCTGGAATAGAATTGCATTCTTACCTCATTGGTCAGCTGATCACCTTCATATTGCCGCCCATCTACTTCAGTGCTCAGCAAGGTTGTGTGATTGAATTGAAATAAGCATATGGTACAATGAGGGTTTTTAGGGATTCCACGGCTCTGTTAACTCATTCACATACACACACACACACACACACACACACAACGCACGCATGCACACACACACAGACACACACACACAGACACACACACACACACACACACACACACACACACACACACACACACACACACACACACGCATACACACACGCACGTGAACACACAAACACACAACAGATGCATGTTTTTACTCTACATGCTCAGACACCCGCACACGCAACCCCACATTACTAACAATTCACACACACCCTCATCCAGCCCCTGCCCATTATTTGATTGTTTTGTTTTAGTCTCCTCTTTTTTCACCTTCTCTCCATTTTCTCCCCCATCAAGGCTGTTCCTCCATTTTCTCAGAGTAGAATGCAAATTGTAGAAACACTGATCAGAACTTATTACAAAATGGTGCCTTGCTTGGAGAAAGAAAGAGTGCGTAAGTATGAGAGAGAGATTGGGTGGGCTGGGGGGAGCCTGCAGGAGGGGAATGTTGCTCTGTGGCGGGGATGGGAAAATGAGATGTATTTTTTTCATGGGCTGTGGGGTGGGGGGTAATGGTGCCTCGCTGTATTTTATTTTTATGTACGGAAGGAGGGAGATGGAAATTCCTTGTGAATAGGTTTGCCCCATGCAGTTCCATTCTATCCTGCCCGTGTCTGTCTGTCAGTCTGTCTGCGTTTTAACCCCTTTCCCTTTCTCCCCGCCGCCCCTCCTCTTGCCCCCCTTTCATCAGTGGAACCCCAAGGTTACGGTGCACTTCTTTTGGTGCACATCTATTCAGAAAGTTAAGGTAAAGCGCAAGCTCTGGAGTTCCCCTCATCCCCACATCGAAAGCCGGTGGTCCTGATGCCATTATACACTCAAGCCTTGGTCCAGTCTCTGTCTCACACCCCGTCGTGATAAATTAACATGACCTTGGGAAATAGAAAGGTTGAAATACTATGATTTTATTTTCTTATGAATTCACTCTCTCCCGTCTTTGGCTGTGCACGCGGAGCCGGGAACGCCCGCTCTCTCCATGTCTAATATAAGTATGAATTTGAGTGTTTGAAATTGATTGAGGCAAAATGGAGGCCGTGGCTACATATGTGAGCCATTATGGGTAATTGAGGCAGTTATGTCTCTTGTACCTTTGACCTAAAGGGATCATTTTCTGCACCTTGTCAGATGTAATGAAAAAGGAGCAGGTTCTTTTTGAATTCCGTCTCTGTGTTTCCTCTTTTAAGGTTGTATTTTTTAAACAATTTGCTTTGCAATTAGGTTTCATAAACGTTTGAGAGGAAACACTGGTCGCTCTGCTCACAGTCTGTCTTTTCTCAGCTCCTCTCAGCTACCAGAATTCCCAGTGAGCAGGGAATGGTGCATGTTGGGGGAAATCAATGCAAACAGCGATTCCTGTTCTACCATGCTAAAGAGACCAAGAGCATCCTATCAACTAAAGCATGGAGTTAAATATTTTCTTTGATTTCAGTATTTTGTGAAATTCATGAATGAGTATGCTAAAATAATAATATGCATACCTGGAAATGAGTCAAATTAGATTTCTGTCATTTAGTTGATTTTGACTGCAGTAGCCTGAATCTGAAAATCTGAAATATCAAATGAATAAATAAAATCCAAATATGGTTACTGTGTGTGTAAGACAAAGAGTATGGATACATATTTAGATATCTCTTGAGATGAGAGAGAGGCCATGCCGTTGACCCCCCCCCCCCCCCACCCCCCTCACCCATGGGGACACTCCTTTCCCCTCCCAGGTCCCCTGTTGATGCCACCTGGCAGTACCCCGTCTCGGCCAGTAGATGGTGGGCCCTGTTCAGGTTTCCCCGGCGTTGCACACTGAGCCTTTCTTGCTCACCCGTCACTTACGGCAGCGCTCTCGGGGAGACCTCCCCAACCTGCCTCCCCCGTCCTCTCCAACACTCCCCCTCACTCCCTCCCCTCCTATCCCCTTCCAGGGGGCAGAGTCACCGAGGTGGCAGTTCTAACAAGCTGCCGGGGACCGCGCCGCTCAAATGAGCCAAATCAAAGAGAAAAGGGGAGTGCGATAGGTAGCACCATGAACCCCCTGCAGTGAACAGCCATTCTGCTGAATATGAAATGAATTGGTATGGCCTGACATGATAAGCCCAAGGATAACCCACTGCACAGTCGGCACATTTACCCCGACGCCATTCAGACGCCTCATTTCAGACATGAAAAAACAACCCAACAAAACAACAAGAAAAACACAACAGCACCCAGCCACTGCCCAACTGCCCTTGATGTGTGATTGGGTTGATTTTGAAAAAGGGGAGGTGATTATGAAGGCATTGCTTTTGTATAGTCCCCAAGAACACTTAATTTGGCGTATGTGTGTGAGTCGTGCATCGGCACGATGACAACATTTGTTTTGTTGTGTATGAGCTTGTGCGGTGCCGTGTTGATCCGCCCGTTCTCTCCCACTGCTTCTGTGTCTGGCCACAGCCCCGTTTGTGATGAGGGGCAGGCGGCTGATTTAGGCTAGGTAGCACCGCTGAGATCTTTTGGATTCAGTGTCTGGTGGATTTGGCATAAATAAGAGAGTCCTCCTGTCTCATTTTCCTTCGCTCTGTGAGGTTCTCGGCCTCTTTTTTTCCCCTCCCGTCTTCATTCCTCATTCTTCCTCCATCTCTTTCTGATTCCTCATCTCCTCTCACTGTTGCAGTCGCTATCCTTGTGCATCTCTCATCTTTCTTAGGCTGTCCCCTTGGGGCCCCTGCCGAGCTGGTGTCAGGTCACCCCACCCCCAAAAAATATAATCATAAAAAAAAGCAATTTTCTGTCCCCCTATATCTGGCTGCTTTAGTCTGTCACTCCCTCAGTGCAAACACACATATGTTACACACATATACATACACACACATATACACACACTGGGCGTACAGTCCATTTCATGGACATAGAAGCAAGGTTTTGTCCTTTTCTTAAAGCCAGAAAACAAGGAAGTGCATAGAAAATGTAAAAGCCAGTGTTATCACTTACAGTCGCAAATGCTCCTGGCATGGAAAGAGAGTCATTGAAATAGCTCATCCAAGGGAGGGAATGGGAAACATTGTTTATAATAATGTGTATAGTAATGCTTCAGTTTTATATCCACATGTTGTCCCGATCTGCACCATCTCTGTGCCCCAACTCAAGATTTACAATGATTCCACAATTCACCGAATATAACATAGGGGTAAAAAAACTCTGAAATCTGAAATCTTTTCTCTCTCCCTCTCTCTTGTGCGTTTTGTGTTGTTCAGCTTCAGTGAGCTTAAAGAATTGCAGAGTGAACATGGCTTCACCCCAGGCCCTCAGCCTTTCTTGCCAGATGCTCTTTTCCTAGATGCCCGCCTGAGAAGACGCCACATGCTTATCTTAAGGTAATGGCACCTTCTTCCACACCTCACACTGGCTTAGGAAGGCAGAACCACCTCTGATACTCCTACATGATCGTCTCTGCCTTTAGCTTCAGTTGCTGTACCGCACATGTACATATTAGAGTGATGTAGTTTGTATGAAAAGCAAAGGATGTTCAGCAAGATCATCTAATTTATTACAACTTTGGTGATAACTGCTGTTTTATCATGGATGTAAAATTAAAACTGGGTTTAGGTTCATATTTTCTGGAACCACAATAATAATAATGTTTTGGTTTGTTGACTCCATTATTTTAGTTCTTTACAAGTACTCTGAAGAAGTGAACATGCATCAGAATGTGCAGTATGTTGTATTAGTTGAGGAATGTGTTGTTGTATTGATTTGAATAGTTGAAACCTCTCCAGTCCAGTAGAGCTTCTCAATGAAAAATATATCTATTTTTTCTCTCCAGATAAATAGAGTGAATTACAATAGACGTGTCCTTGCTTTCTGTCTCTTGGTAACCTGTGTGGTTCAGTATGTTTACCTGTACTCTGTCTTGCACCACAGTGACTTGACCTGGGGAAGGCAGTGCTAGACTGGTGTATTCTAACAAGGTGCCTGTGACCTCTCTGTGAGCTTTGGGACAGGCAAGGGGGCTCTACTGCTACTGCTGTGTACCTCTGTCACTGTCATCATCCGTCTGGCCTTGGCTCTTCCTCTCCCAGCTCTCAGCGCCTGGGTTGTCAGTGTCCTGGGTTTTAACTTATGCTCTTTGTGCTGTTTGAATAGCTGTGGTTGTCCTGACCTAGGTGGAAACATGTTGGTTATGTCTCAGTGCCTCTGGACTGAGGTGTCTAATTCAGTAGCATCCTTCTGTAAAGACATTCATATCAGGAAAGTTGTGGCCAACACACAGCAGGCTTTGGAAAGTTCATATTTTATGGAACAGCGTGTGCTCAGGTGCTCATTATCAGCAAGGTTTCATTTAGAATAGCTGAGAAAAGGGGACATTGTCCTGCGTGTTGATCTCGGACGGTAAGACATTCCTAAATGCTTTTGTGAGCGTCTTCTTCTAGCGGAGTGCTGGAGGTGTTTTTGCTATGTTTTTTCTGAGAAAGCACAAAGAAAGCAATCTCTCCATAAAGCCACTCTAAAACGGAGTAAATGGACAAAAGGGTTTTGGGGCGCAGCAGAATCTAACCTGCCCCTTCGCTCACCCTCTTCCAAACAAACAGTACAGCCATCTCCTCCCCCTTCTCCCTGCTCTCTCCCCCTGGTGCCAGAGGAGCCCCTTTCCTCTCAAAATCCCCACCTCAGCCGGCCACAGCACAGCACAGGTGATGTGATGTGTGTCAGTTTTATTCCATTTCACATACCAGTAAACCAGCCCAGCATTTATCACAAAGCATTATTGACTAAAGTATTTTATTTAAACATGTTACTTACATTATAGGGTGAAGTATTTTATTTAAACATGTAACTTACATTTTATCCCCGAGATCTATATAAAAAAATTGTCATCAGAGCACAGGTGCTGAAATTATTGTTTCAATTAAAAGTTTGGTTTTGAATAATTATATTAAATAATTATTCATATGAATCTTATTGACATGAATATAAAATACAATATTAACATTTGCCATATGAAAATGATCAGTCATAATATTCCAAATTCAAACATTTATTTAATTATGTTAATATTAGTATTGTTATATTAATTATCTAATTGTTCTAAAATAGTTTATTAAATTAAACATAACTTAATTGATCAAATTGTATTGTGCTACTTGAATGAATAGTTGTTTAGGTATGTGCAAGTGTTTCTGCTGAACTTGCTATTCGAATTAACAAGTAAATATCTTGACATGGTATTTTGTATTCAAAGTTAATTATTGAATAAATGAATACATTCTATTTACTGTTTTATATGTTTCTATTCCAATAGAAATACGGATGGCTTGCTGATGCTGTACTCATGTACGGATGTGTCTGGTATGAATCAGTTGAGCCCACTGAGGGAACTGAAAGTGGAAAAGGCTGTTACGGTTAGGCGTTGGCCAGAGTTCCAAAGTCTGAGCCCGATCGGACTAAATCTCTTGCGTGTCCCCAAACCACAGCCAGCCGTGATGGAATCATTGCTCTGCTACACCAGCCGGTGCAAAGAATCCCCACAAGAATCTGTCGTACTCTGGAGAGAAGCGCTACATGTTATTCAGTCTCCCTGTAAATAGTACACTTATTTTAACCTAGATTTAAACAAAATATAATATACATCTATGTTTTCACATGCTGAAATGAATGTGTTATTTATTTGTTATTTAATTGTTTGACAGAAGTTAATTTCTGAAAGCACTCTACCGTCTTTATTATTTACATGTTTTTTTAAATATTTTTGCCATATAATTAATATGCATTTTATGAAATATACATTTGAGATATTGATATTTTCCACCATATAATTTTGTATTTGAGAGTGAATTTGATTTGGATTGCCGGTATACAGTGTTTATGGTGGTTTTGGTGGCCGAGGGCACGGCTTAGCCTGGTTGTTATTGTTACTCCTCTGTCTTTGAGGTGGGGGGGGGGGGGGGGGGGGGGGGTTGAGGGTTAGAGGACATTGGGAGGGGGTGACAGTTGTGATTATACATTTTTTATTCTCTCTCGCTCCTTGTGACATCTCTGTATTCTTCATCTACTGCCTCGTCTTTGAATAATAATAAAAAAGAGAGGAGGGCCTGTTATTGTCATCCTCTCCCTACCATTTCATCAAGCCATGTCCACGGAGCGTGCTGTGCCTTCCTCTAGGAAGAGGCCTGGAGAGGAGATGGCCGGCCGCTGAGGTGAACACAATGGCCAGAGAGACGCCCAGGACTCACACACACCTCCTCTCTACCAACACCCTAATGTACTGTACCATCTCATCTGCTGCCTCTATGAGATCAACCTGGGAGAGGGGGAACAACACAAACAACAGGAACAACAACACATTCACCTCTGTTCTCTGTGTATTGCATTTGTCTGTTCTGTTCTCAACTCAAACAGCATTAGATAAATGCCCAAATCACAATGGTTTTGCATGAACTAGAGTAGCTATCAATATTATAAAGAAAAATGTTTTGTGTGACATGATGACTGGGTAGGAGAAACCTTTTCTTGTGAACACTGGCCAAGAAGGCAGAGAACAAGAAGAGAGAATGTAGTGTAGCTTTTTCCTCCTGGTCGGCGGGCAGCTCAGATTGCAGGGGCCAGCTACAGATCCAGTATGTATCAGTGGTGCTCTGATCCTCACTGCGTCTGGTTTCTACTGGTTGTCAGCTCTGCTCTGGTTGGCTTTTCCATACCTGTGCCATGTTTTGTGTTGTTGTTGAAATTGTTCAGCCTCCTGGATACTTTGTTCCTTCAACTTGAACTTGACACTGTTTTTCTTGCTCATGTTCAGGGCCAGAATGATTGGCTTTGACAATGGGGAATTTTCCTCTGCATCCTCCGAGGGAGCTACGGCCTCTCAGACAGCTGTCATTTATCATTAGCCATGTCCCATTGGCCGCAAATAATTTCATTTCTTATTGCTGTTTCTTATTCTGTTTATTAGAAGGTAAACCCAAAGCAAATTTTTTCATCCACTACTTTTATTTCCTTTTAAATAATCACCTTATTCTCGAGGGGGTGTTAATTGTGATTTAATTGCCCTAATTAATGCTTCATCTAGCAAATTATTAAGGTAATTAGCTTAGTGTTAAATACAGTAGCTGCTTTTTAGTCAAACAGGAGAAAATCCCCTTGATTAGTTAATGATATTAATTATAATCAGTGATACACCAGGTATAATTGTGGAAATTCCCACCTGTATTTGCCACTCTCACATCCTCAATGGAATTCACTGTAATGAAGACATGCATATGTTTCATCTTCATCAGATAATTAATATAAAACTCAGAGTCATATCACACTAACAGTTCAGAGAGGAAATGTGAATAATAGCTTTGCATATGTTATCTCTTCTATTCTGGCTGAATGAAGAACTTTCCATTTACACCGGCTCAGCTCTGTAGCTGGGTAAGGACTTTTTTTTAGAGTTAGGGCTTTTAATCATATGTAAAACTTTTACATTTATTTTCTTTAAATTGATCTAGAGATAAGAAAAAACTTACGCCGAACTTTCCATTTCCCAGATCTAAAGGTCTGTGTTTTAAAGAGCTAGAATCCTATCCTATATATATATATATATATCATTTGAATTAGACTTTATAGTAGTGTAATACTAATTGTTCGTTGAGCATGGCAGGGCCAGCAGACTGACCTAATGTATCCATTTATATGGTCAAGTCAGAGATGTAGAAACTGTATCTTGAATAAGGTCACCATGCATGGAATCAAATAGGACCAATCAGTCTAGTTAGGTTTAAGTGGAACTGGACCATTTTACAATGGCTGGCGGCTCGTCTGTCTTTGTCTATCTCTCTGTATCTTTCCCTTGCCAACCCTCCATCTCTTTCTCTCCCTCAGTCTGCATTCAGTGGGGAGAGTCAGTTTTACTGTCACTACCTGTGAAATTGTATTCCAGGAAGATGGATCCTTTCTCATGTATTCATGACATCCAGGGAAACACAGTCCCCTCCAATACCCGTTTAATATGGATGCTGTTGGAGAAGGACACACACACACACACACACACACACACACACACACACACACACACACACACACACACACACACACACACACACACACACACACACACACACACACACACACACACACACACACACACACACACAGACACACACATACACACACACACGTGCAGAAACACGCACACTCACACGCTTGTGCACACTGACACTCACACTCACATGCACTTTCACAAACACACACTCCTTTTTTGCCCCAAGACAATGCATGGCTGGTATTTTGCTCTAGCTGATGATGAAGAGCAGTAGTGACAGTGCTGCTTCCAGTAGACTGGTGCATTACAACACAGTGCTGCTTCCAGTAGGCTGGTGCATTACAACACAGTGCTGCTTCCAGTAGGCTGGTGCATTACAACACAGTGCTGCTTCCAGTAGGCTGGTGCATTACAACACAGTGCTGCTTCCAGTAGGCTGGTGCATTACAACACAGTGCTACTTCCAGTAGACTGGTGCATTACAACACAGTGCTGCTTCCAGTAGGCTGGTGCATTACAACACAGTGCTGCTTCCAGTAGGCTGGTGCATTACAACACAGTGCTGCTTCCAGTAGGCTGGTGCATTACAACACAGTGCTGCTTCCAGTAGGCTGGTGCATTACAACACAGTGCTGCTTCCAGTAGGCTGGTGCATTACAACACAGTGCTGCTTCCAGTAGGCTGGTGCATTACAACACAGTGCTGCTTCCAGTAGGCTGGTGCATTACAACACAGTGCTGCTTCCAGTAGGCTGGTGCATTACAACACAGTGCTGCTTCCAGTAGGCTGGTGCATTACAACACAGTGCTGCTTCCAGTAGGCTGGTGCATTACAACACAGTGCTGCTTCCAGTAGGCTGGTGCATTACAACACAGTGCTGCTTCCAGTAGGCTGGTGCATTACAACACAGTGCTGCTTCCAGTAGGCTGGTGCATTACAACACAGTGCTGCCATGTTGTGTACATTCTGTGTCTCTCCTCATTGAGAACATGGAGGATTCTCTCTGCTGCAGCACAATTCTCAGAATTCACTGCTGTATTTGTCCACTGTTTTCATTTACAGAGCTTTATTACTATAATAATAATCCAATGCTTTGTAAATTTAGCGGTGTTGCACTGGTGTTTCCTGTCTGTTTCGTGTTCTAGAGTGTTATAGTGTTGTTGTGTGTGTAGACTGTCAATGGCTGTGCTGCAGAAGCATGTATGTCCAGTGAGTGTTGTAGTCAGCAGTGTTTGTCATGGATCCCCTTCCTCTAAATGCTCCGAGGGGTAGATATCTATAGCTACATGTGCTCTGCAGGTGGAACCCACCTTCCCCCGGTCAGTCAGGGAGAAGCCAAGCAGAGTCATCTGGCCAGGTGGGGCTCAGGGAGAGAGAAAGTGTTCACCAGCCGTGTGTGTGTGTGTGTGTGTGTGTGTGTGTGTGTGTGTGTGTGTGTGTGTGTGTGTGTGTGTGTGTGTGTGTGTGTGTGTGTGTGTGTGTGTGTGTGTGTGTGTGTGTGTGTGTGTGTGTGTGTGTGTGTTTATTTGAACAGGGGAGGGGAGTGGGGAGGGTGTGGTTAGGGGGTCAGGGGGGCAGAAGAGACTCCCGGGTGAGAAGCTGGTAGGCAGCAGCTGAAATAAACTAGATTAATAAAACAACAGAGAGAGAGAGAGAGAGAGAGAGAGAGCAGGACAGGACTTAAAGGAACCAACAGACCCATTGCCCCCTCCTCCTCTTCCCTCCCAGCCCCTCCACCGCTCCCCTAATATCAGCAAGAGATGGATCCCCACGAGTCCCGGAGAGGCATGGCTGTGTTTGATTTGGCCTGTGCTTTCCCTCTCGCAGAGCACACTTAGTTAAGCAAGACAACTATCTGGATGAGGTGGGCAGGGCCTCACATGTGCACCGGGTGCAGTGAGAGAAACAGTTCCCCCTCGTTAGGTGTTCACTACCCTGCTCTGATCCTCTGGGTGTCACTCCCTAACACCCAGATACACCAGACATACAGGGAACCACTTCTAGTGCATGTGTACTCTTTCAGGAAATCTATATCCCTGTGAAAAAGCTCCTGAGCATTTGAATGTATCAACATAGCGTTCTCTGGGTGCTTTTTAGGTTGAGTTATATTGTAGGACTAAACATAGATGCCAGGCAGTAGCTAGCTGGTTCGTGTGCAGTTTCTACACCACTGCTCCTTTGTGACGGGGAGGAGAGGAATCACAGCATCTCTGTTGAAATGGGGATTCTGTGCACAGGTTCAGAATAGGGGTTTTGTGTAATCCTATGTTAAATTCAGCATCAGATCTTTTTGGGGGTTGTGTAAAACCACCAGTATGTTTTCCTTGTCTTTGCTTTTTTCCTGCATGCCTCAAAAGTGATGATAGCGCATGGCTTTTCAGCTATCTCACCCCCAAGGCAAACATGTACAACGCTGCTAGGCGGCGTTACCTCTTCCTCTCCTAGAGACAGCTAACCCCCTCAAAGGATGCTGAAGTCTGGAGAGGGAATGCCTATGAGCACGGAAAGGGGAGAGACGGAGGGAAGGAGGGAGGGAAGCAGGGGGAGAGACGGAGGGAAGGAGGGAGGGAAGCAGGGGGAGAGCGGAGGAAGGAAAGAGAAGAGGAGGGAATGTTCGGGTGTTTGATTCAAAGAAAAAAAAAGTCCTTTCAGTCCCCCTGTTCTTTGTAGAACATTTAGCTTTGACCCTCCCTTGCTTTCCCTGCTCCCTCCCTCCCTCCCTCCCTCCCACTCCCACCACAACCCCCCCCCCCCCCTCCCCCCCAACACACACACAGTCCAACAGATCTGCAGGATATCGCACTCGCCAGCATTTTATATCTTCTACACTAGATGTGTGCTTTTTAATATATATATATATATATCTTCCCTGTATAGACTGTATGTGCCCACACTGTCGCAACAGGCAGAGACCAACGGACAGAGAGACAGAGAGAGAGAGAGAGAGAGAGAGAGAGAGAGAGAGAGAGAGAGAGAGAGAGAGAGAGAGAGAGACAGATAGGCTAAGGGGAGGGTGAGTGCTTTATATGTTGTGGCATATTTATGATGCATGATGCGGTGAAAAAAATCCTATCCGTTCGGATTTTAAAATATGGCATGAGGTACAATCTGAATATTTATTTTTTGTTCTGGTGAAATAGTCCAATTGTCTGCAGCATTGGTCAAGGCTTTCCCCTGAGCTGAGGAGACTGGAGACGACCCAAGGTAAGTTGTGGGCTTTTTTTCTGTCTCTGCGCTGCTGATTACGATGCTGCTGATTGATTGGTTAGCAGCTGTGGATTATCACGGGCCACTCGTCACCAGGTTCCTGATGATGAGAGGACTGGAGTGAGTGAGAGAGTGAGAGAAAGTGCGAAACGGAGGAGGGAGGGGTGGAAATTAGATGAGCACTGGCAGAGCTCACATCACCAGATCTCTCTAACTCTGTCTATCTCTGATTTCTCTCTGTTTACTCTGCTGTTGTGTGTGTTTGTGTGTGTGTATATGCGTGTGTGTATATGCGTGTGTGTTTGTGTGTGTGTGTGTGTGGTCCCGGCATTCGCTGCCCACCCGCCCGCCTTTCGTTAGCTTGGTGGCGCGTGCGGATGAGGCTTTGGGGAGGGAGTGGTTTGCTGATGAGGGAGCGCCAGCCAGCTGCCTGCAAGGCGGCGGAGGGCCTTTTTATGAATATGCAGATGAGGGGCGCGTGTGGAGGCAGAGGGGAGGGGGGCTGGGGGGTACGTGAGCGTGCCACAAGCAGCACTGTTAATATGCTCTCTATAGGGAGCCTGATCCTCAACAGATTGCTGGTGTTTGGTGTGATCTGGCCGCTGCGTTGTTGGGGTGCGTGCCTGCGTGCCTGCGTGCCTGCTTGCAGGGGGAGACGGAGAAGGAGGAGGGGAACAAGGGAGGGGAGGAGAAGAGGGAAATATAGATAGAGAGATAGTTAAAGAGGAGAGGGGGAAATGGAAGCCGCAGCTTCGGGGCGTATTTTCACGACGTTGACAAGACATGATGATTGCTGCCCCCCACCCCTCCTCCTCTACCCCCGAACCACCACCACCACCACTTCATTTGCATGTCAAAGCAATGCAGGCCACTGTTCAGATTAGTATGAGATGACATAATGATGTAATGAATTAGTGCAGCCGTTTAAGCGCTGCACTCCGCTATGCAGTGGGAGACGAGGATAGGGAGATAGAAGGCAAGGAAGAGAGGGAACAGCCAAGGAGGAAGAACGAGTTCCTTTGTTAGGAGTTTCTTTTGACATTCTTCTTTAGTTTAAAAGGATGGATTGAATCGATAAAGTTGGTCATTTGAGAATAAATATTTGTTCATGGTTTTAAGGACAGAATTAAACATCAAAGGTTTACATTTGTTTTTTAAGCACAAAATGAAAATGTTCCTTCCCACATTTTCCATTTCCATTTTTTTCATACTCCATTTTGAATACCTAAATTACTATTGTTCTCTTAGGCCTGTGTTTAAACCTGTGTTTCATGTCCATTCATCTGGACACATGCCTTACCCCTTGGTCACGTTGCAAATGATGCAGCACATTTAATGTCCATTTGCCAGGCCATCATTGCTAATAAGAATGTGTTCTTAATTGACTCACCTGGATAAATAAAGGTTAAATCAAAGAAAAAATGTCATTCTCCTCTATGGAGGTCTTTGTGTAAGTATGCATGCCTATAGAGGGTACAAGGGCACGGCCCCCTAAATGTTTTATTTTGTATTTATATAGGTTCCTAATCTCCCAACCTCATAATTAGCTACCAAGAAGCCATTTCAGGCTGTCAATGAAGTTAGAGTACCTATTTACATAGAATTAGGCATAATGATTATGGCTCTGGATTGCAGGAAAAAGCTTTCAGGTGTTTTATCTGTAATCCCCCAGCCATCCTCACGTACTTTGGGCCTCCTCCGAGTATGTTTCCCTTTCCTCTCCTGCTGTGTTTGGGGTTCTTCCTCTGGTGAAGGTTAAAATCATGCAGAATATCACCCAGTAATAGATAATTCACCATAGGGAATATATAAAACAGGTTTACTCCCTGTGCCAGCTTTTAGAGAAAAACCTGAGGTAAGCTACATTTCAATTTCAATAATAATACTTGTTTTATTTATTATAAGACAGATCTTAGCTGTCCCTCTTAGGAGCAGGACTCTGTGTGGAGTGGTGTCTATTGGAAGAGCTGTGCTAAGACCATCAGAAAGAAATGGAATCCGTTGTAATTCTTCCTCTGCTCAGGGAGAGGGGTTAGAGGGGCACAGAGCAGTGCTTTCTCTTTCTAACACTATCCCCCTATGTCCCAGTCTATTCACACTTGTCTCTCACTTCTCCCCCCCCTTCTTCCTCTCCCCATTCCACTGTTCCCCGTCCTCTCTCTATTACCACCCTATGCTAAGGCAGATGTATCAGAGACTTCTGGTTCTATGTAGTTGGGTTCTCTCTTTGACTGGTCCATGTCTGTGTCTGACATCTGTCCTCACACCACTGATGAGCTTTGCTTTATCATCTGCCGTCCATGTCCAAATCAACAGGGTTCCTCATAGAGGGCCCTAATATGACAGTGTGTGTGTGTGTGTGTGTGTGTGTGTGTGTGTGTGTGTGTGTGTGTGTGTGTGTGTGTGTGTGTGTGTGTGTGTGTGTGTGTGTGTGTGTGTGTGTGTGTGTGTGTATGGAGTATTTCATTGATTGACACGCTGACTAAAGCGGTGGTTTTATGAAGCTGCGAGAGGCTGAGACACAGTGTCTGTTCTCTGTGGAGACGTGCCTCTGTGACAGGAGATAGGAGCAGGAGTGTGTCATACAGCCCTCCAGCCTTCCAGCCCTCCAACCCTCCAACCATGCAGCCCTCCAGCCCTCCAGCCCTCCAACCCTCCAGCGCTCCAGCCCTCTAGCCCTCTAGCCCTCCAGCCCTCCAGCCCTCCAGCCCTCTAGCCCTCCAACCATCCAACCCTCCAGCCCTCTAGCCCTCCAACCCTCCAGCCCTCCAACCTTCCAGCCCTCCAGCCCTCCAACCCTCCATCCCGCCAGCCCTCCAGCCCTCCAACCCTCCAACCCTCCAGCCCTCCAACCCTCCATCCCTCCAGCCCTCCAACCCTCTAGCCCTCCAACCCTCCAGCCCTCCAACCCTCCAGCCCTCCAACCCTCCAGCCCTCTAGCCCTCCAACCCTCCAGCCCTCTAGCCCTCCAACCCTCCAGCCCTCCAACCCTCCAGCCCTCCAACCCTCCAGCACTCCAACCCTCCAGCCCTCCAACCCTCCAACCCTCCAGCCCTCCAACCCTCCAACCCTCCAACCCTCCAGTCCTCCAGCCCTCCAACCCTCCAACCCTCCAGTCCTCCAGCCCTCCAACCCTCCAGTCCTCCAGCCCTTCTACCCTCCAGAGTCTCTCACACACTACACTACACTCCCAGCCAGTAAAAACAATTGTCCAGCAGCTTGCCTGATGGGGGACAGTGACAGGTAGGGGGCTCCCGTCTCTCAAAACTCTGTTTTATTTACTTTCTCCTACTCCTCTCCTCTGTCTCTCGTCTGTCTATTGATCAGATGTAAAATACTGATACAGTTTGTCCCCGCTCAGTGGATGCCTCCTCCAGTTGGGCGGGATTTGGTTCTTCTCAGGGACTAAATATGCTCAACTGCATACACGATTGACACCAAAATCAATGGCAGAGGAAGACATCATGATGGCATTTTCATTACACTATGGACTATCATACAGAGAAAACCTCTATTGCATTGATCCCATTATTTGGATAGTATTCTCAATTATTTGAATATCACAAAATTGTGTGAGCAGTGTAATTACTGTGTAATCAAATGTAGTCCAATATATTTTTGACATACATGTAGTTTACTTACAATAATATAATTTATCTTTCCATTTATCGCCAAGTAAAATGGAATAAACATATATGAAAATGCATTGCTTATGCTACAATAAATGAATAGAGAAGTCCCTTCCTCCCTCTCTCTGCCCCTGGTCATGGAGCCGTGTCCAGGGAGGGCTGGTGTGCTGTGTCCGTGTGGAGTCAGCTGGGCGGTGGAGGGGGTAATGAGTATGCACTGTGACAGCTAGGCTAAAGTGTATGGATGTGTTTGGTGGGAGTAATCAGCTGCAGGACCACGGGGTGTGAGAGGGGGGCAGGGGGCGGTGGGCTGACGTGAGGCTTTATGACTGCAGAGACAGACCTCATATACACACTCTCAGACATGGACACACACACACACACACACACACACACACACACACACACACACACACACACACACACACACACACACAAAATGCGCTCAACCACAAGCACAGACACATAAACACACAGTGCACGCAAGCAGGCGCACAGATACACGAGCATGCACGCACGCACACGCACGCACACACGCACGCACACACACACACACACACACACACTCACACACACACACAAACCCTTGCACTGCTGAACAGCATCCTGCCCCATACAAATAAGATTCAGACACATAGCTATCGGACACGTTTCACATGTTTTTCCCCTCGTGAAAAAGAAATCCCCACGTGAATTTGGTTCTCCACGTTATTTTTTCACCACTTTTCCTTGTCTTTTTCCACATTTTGTTGTGTTATTTTGTTGTGTTAAAGCTTAAATTTAAAATGGTATTACATTGAGTTTTTTGTCACTGGCCTACACATAATACCCCATAATATCAAAGTGGAATTGGGTTTTTCCCAAAATAAATGTAAAATTAAAAGCTGAAATGTCTTGAGTCAATAATTATTCAACCCCTTTGTTATGGCAAGCCTAAATAAGTTCAGGAGTAAAAATGTGCTTAACAAGTCATATAATAAGTTGCATGGACTGTGTTTAACATGATTTTTGAACGACTGCCTCATCTCTGTACCCCAAACATACAATTTGTGAATTTCAAACCCAGATTCAACCACAGAAACCAAGGAGGTTTTCCAATGTCTCAAAAAAAGGGCATCTAAAGCAGACATTGAATATCCCTTTGACTAGGTGATGTTATGAATTATACTTTAGATGGTGTATCAATACACCCAGTCACTACAACAATACAGGCGTCCTTCCTAACTCAGTTGCCGGAGAGGAAGGAAACCACTTAAGGATTTCACGAGGCCAATGTTGACTTTAAAACAGTTACAGAGTTCAATGGCTGTGATAGGACAAAACTGAGGATGGATCAACAACATTGTAGTTACTCCACAATACTAATCTAATTGGCAGAGTGAAAAGAAGGAAGCCTGTACATAATACAAATATTCCAAAACATGCATCCTGTTTGTAACAAGGCAATAAAGTAATACTGAAGAAAATGTTTTGCAAAGCAATTCACTTTTCGACCTGAATACAATTTGTTATGTTTGGGGCAAATCTAATACAGCACATTACTGAGTACCACTTTCCATATTTTCAAGCATAGTGGTGGCTGCGTCATGTTATGAGTATGCTTGTAATCATTAAAGACTGGGGAGTTTAAAGGATAAAAAAGAAATGTAATGGAGCTAAGCAAAGGCAAAATCCTAGAGGAAAACCTGATTCAGTATGCTTTCCACCAGACACTGGGAGAGTTTTGACTTAAATCTACTTGACAATCTATGGCAAGACCTGAAAATGGTTGTCTAGCAATGATCAACAACCAATTTGACAGAGAAGAATTTTGCACAATCCAGGTGTGGAAAGCTCTTCGAGACTTATCCAGAAAGACTCAAAGCTGTAATCGCTGTCAAAGTTGATTCTATTAAGTATTGACTCAGGGGTATGAATATTTATGCAAATTAGATATTTCTGTATTTCATTTTTAATGCATTTGCAAACATTTCTAAAAATGTGTTTTCACATTGTCATTATGGGGTATTGTGTGTAGATGGGTGAGAAAAAATATATCTCATCACTTTTGAATTTTGGCTGTAACACAACAAATTGTGGAATAAGTCAAGGGTTATGAATACTTTCTAATGGCACTGTAATAACACTATTCCTCTATTGATGGGGATTAAAGCAACACTTCTTATTTGAAACATGAACAAAGTGTCCTCCCCGCTACAGTTTCAGTAAAAAGCTGAGGGATGAGGCTGGAGAAATGTAACTACTCTTAAATCCAGAGGCTACACTATGGATGCAAGGACTGACCATCCATGATATCAAAATGATCGTTTTAACCATGCTTGTAGTGGTTGTTTAAATTTACTTGTGTTTACAAACATAGGTTTAAAACAAGCTTATATTTTGGTTTCTGATGGGGTACGACAGTTCAACTAAGTGCATTTATACATTATTTCTTCAACAATCAATGGGTACATATCATTAATTTATAAGTCCAAAAATGTATGTAGCAACTAATGATTGCCCTTTTAACAGGCAGTGACCTCAATACAGCAGAACTATGTCTCCATTAACTGCCCCCCAAAAATGTATTATGTCCACTGTTCTGCAAATGTCCCGCAAAATTGTCCCCTTTTCCCGCATTTGTTTTTTTTAGATGTGGTCACCTTAATTCCACCAGTGGAAACATTACTACTGCAACATGTTAACATAATCTTTTCATGTGAGGAGAGTAACATTATTCCAATCACACATTTGAACTTGCAATTTCACATGTGAATGAGACATTTTCACATGTGACGTTTTATTACAAGTGAAACTGCGAATTTGATTTTCACTTTCACATATGGACTTGCAAGTTCACATGTTAAAAAACAATTAAGTGTAAAAATCTAACTGACAGTTTAATTTGTGGAAAAACTATAACTTTAAAATCTCACTTTAACAAGTGGAATTGTAAATTCACATTTTTCACATGTGAAATATATGCTCAAAGGGGCCCACCGAGTGTTTTGGCTGTCTAAATCAAATCAAATTGTATTGGTCACATACACATATTTAGCAGATTGTAGCGAAATGCTTGTGTTCCTAGCTCCAACAGTGCAGTAGTATCGCAGTTCTTGAGGGGTCACTATAGACCCGGGTTCGATCCCAGGCCCATGAGGCTGCGCACAATTGGCCCAGCTTTGTCCGGGTTTGGGGAGGGTTTGGCCGGCCGGGATGTCCTTGTCCCATTGTGCTCTAGCGACTCCTTGTGGCGAGCCGGGCGCAATGCACGCTGACTTGTACGGTGTTTCCTCCGACACATTGCTGTGACTGGCTTCCGAGTTAAGCAAGCAGTGTGTCAACAAGCAGTGCGGCTTGGCAGGGTCGTGTTTCGGAGGATGCATGGCTCTCGACCTTCGCCTCACCCTAGTCTATACGGGAGTTGCAGCGATGGGACAAGACTGTAACTACCAATTGGGGAGAAAAAGGGGTAAAAGAACAAGAACAAAAATAAGAAATGTATGCTCAACATGTGAAAAAAAGCTATATAACTGCAAATTTGACGTGGTTTTTTTGTAAGGGTGATCTCCACACCTACTCAAACTAGCCTTTGTAAATATTTTAATGCTAGAGTCCTTAGTTGCTACATACATTTTTGGACGTATTAATTAATTACACGTACCCAGTGATTCTTAAAGAATATAATTTGTAAATGCCTCATGAGCTTAGTTCAACTGTCATACCCCATCAGAAAACAAGATATAAGCTTGTTTTACTTCAATGCTTGTAAACAAAGTAAATGTAAACAAACACTGTATGGTTAAAACTATACTTTTGGTATCATGGATGGTCAGTCTTTGCATTCATAACTCTGTCTATGAATTTGAGAGTGGTTACCTTTCTCCAGGCCCATCCCTCAGCTTTTTAACAAAACAGTGGTGGGGTGAATGCTCTGTTATTGTTTCAATGAAGGATTCTAGCTTTAAGCCTTCACTAAAACAGACAAAGCCATTTCATACCTTCCAATCAAGTACTCTGATGATAAGATTTGGATTGTGGTTAAAGTTATGAAGATAAAATGACATTTTAACAAAAATCTTTAGTGAATCAGAAAATGAATTAATATTGTCAGTCATATTTAGTGATGATGCATTGAGTTAAATAATTTTTATAATGCAAGCATGGAAATTATATTGTTGTATTTGCAGGTCCTGCAAAAATATTGAGTATGTGGTGTATTAAACAAATGCTTTTCCAATATCAGTGAAGAAAATGAATAATGCGGGATCATTTATTTCTCTTAGTGAGGCTGTGGACTTAGTTTTAATTGCATTACGTGAACATAAGGTTTGCTTTGCTACAGATCACATCTCAATTAAACATTTGGAGCCTGTGGCTGCACTCCCTCAGAAATAATTAATATAAAGTAGGCCTTATTGGCCAGTGAAATTGAACACACTAATAAATACATAAAGGGAAAATAAATATTGATCACACCGTGCATGTGGACAGTATGACTTTGATTTGATTTCTACAGTTTATAGGGCAGTGGTGTGTGTGTGTGTGTGTGTGTGTGTGTGTGTGTGTGTGTGTGTGTGTGTGTGTGTGTGTGTGTGTGTGTGTGTGTGTGTGTGTGTGTGTGTGGGGGGGGGGGGGGGGGAAGGAGGTACAGTATATGACTGTATTCGCTAGATCGCATACTGTAGCCTCTCTGTCCCCAAACATGGACGTTTTTGTGGCAGATGTAGATGTCTAATTTTACATTGGTGTCTTTGTGTATATGGGTGTGTGCTTTATATTGGTGTCTATGTGTGTATATGGGTGTGTGTAGTGAAAGTCCATGGGAGGCTGAACTCCTGGTCCTGTCACTCCACACTGCAGTTTTCCCCTGCTACTCTTGGTTCTCTATTGCCAATAAGGAGGATAGGCAGGAAAGAGGATTATTGGTATTGATCTACCCAGGGGGATCATTAGGCATCACTATCAATCCACAGCTCCTAGCGCACAGCACCAGGCCGCACAGACATTGCCAATTTGTCCCTATTAGAGAGCCCAGTCTCTGGTTGTCTGCGCTGATTGAGGATGCCCAGAGCCCACCGTCTACAACCCACAGCCCCTGCTGGGCCAGGTCTGACCTGGGTCCTGAGATGAACCAATGACAGGCTGGCTGGCTACCTGGTGACCACACTCCACCTGTTCCCCCTGTATTGTCTCCCAGGGTTAGGAGAAAGTGGTGAGGAAAGGAAAGAGTACGTGATGATAGCCAGCTGAAAGAAAATGAATATGAAGGAACAGACCTCTGCCAATCAAAGGCAAATGTTCGCATTTAGATTTTATTTGATTGTTGCTTAATTTCCCATTTTCCAGGCTTTACATCTTCAGGTGGAGATAAATAAAATATTTGAGAGCCACCCTGTACTTTTCCTACTTCCGGTGGTGATGACACCACCTTCAGTACCTAACGCTCCGTCCTGGCTGGTCGTGGTATTATTTACCCTCAGGTAATTGGAGCTGTAATGGAATACCTCCGGCAGGCTTATCCGGCCTGGCCTACTTATTTTTGTAAGCTGGCTGTTCTGGGGAGTAAAGCCTGTTGATCCGCCTCTCCCTCCGTCTCTGACTGACTGGCACCCTCTCTGCCACCGTACGCACGCACAGCCCGATGTGAGGGAGCCATGCAGCCGGCTGCCAACACGCGGCCAGACGGCCACTTACCAGGCGACGAGAGCTTCCCAGGTGCCACTCAGAGTGGCAATGTTTTGACATGGCATCAGTACACCGTGTCACCGCTATCAGCGATTAAAACGCAAGGCACTACCAGAATAAAAAGGCCCCCGACACCATCATATTGATATTGCTCTTACCCGCTCCCTCTTCGACTTTCACCATATCTCTTGATTCCTGTCTCTGTCTGTCTGTCTGTCTGTCTGTCTGTCTGTCTGTCTGTCTGTCTGTCTGTCTGTCTGTCTGTCTGTCTGTCTGTCTGTCTGTCTGTCTGTCTGTCTGTCTGTCTGTCTGTCTGTCTGTCTGTCTGTCCCTCCCTCTGTGTGCATATAGAGCTGCATCAGGGACTGATTATGTTCATGCCCACGTTTTATCCCCTCTCACAGAGTATCAGGGTAGAGTGGCAGACATCACAGACTCTCCCATGTGCAACTTATACATGCCACCTCCACTGCTCAGCCCCAGAATGAAAAACCACGTCTCTTCTTTACACATTTTATTTGGTGTGAGTTGCGAATATATTTATTAGAATATAACCACATTTTGGGAATTTTGTTGCCAAACATACTTACAGTACCTCCCGTTGTTCAGTCACACCATGCAAACAAGTCTCTTTATGTGTCTCTACGGCCTCTCATTCAAATACAGTTTTAAAAATCCATATAAAAAAATCTGACAATAGATTCTGTTCTATGCTTGGAGGATGCTGACATATCAAGCCTTTCTGCATTTCATCCCTGCTTATGCTCTGTGAAGGGGATTTTGACACCTGGTTTATAACGAAAGCGCTTTGGAATAAAGGACTGTATGAATAGACAGTGGCTTTGGGCTTGGCACTGTACCTGTATGTGCTCAGTTTGCCCAAAGCACCGTGCTCACAGACAGGGATCAGGTGCTTTGAAATCTAAGGGAACGGAGGGACCCCTTGGGATGTGGCAGGTTTCCCGTCACTGGCTTGTTGTGTGTGTGTTTGTGTGTGTGTCGTTTTTTGTGTGCGTGTGTGTGTATGTGGTACCTCTGAAACAGCAGTTGCTCACTCTAACCCCTGCAGATGACCCCCACTAATTTCCTCAAAACAACCCCCCTCCTCCCCAAACATACACAGGTAGAGCCAGACAGACAGACCCTGTGACGTGGCAAGTGGGGCAGGTATCAGCAAGTGATCTTTTCTCATGACCCTTGACCCCGTGGCCTCTGCCTGCAGCTCAGTCTGGCCCTAATGATGCAGACAGCAGTACCTCACTGCCCCTCTCTGTCTGGACTCCTCCTCTGTCATGCTCTTAACAGACATACATACACACACACAAACACACACACACTCCAGGCGCCCCGCTTGGCACAGTAAACACTGGCTGTGGTAAAACCTGAGCTGCTGGCGTGTCACATAGAGGTCTATAAGAGGGCCGGTAGCAGAAGGAGAGGGGGCGAGAGGGGCACCCCTGTAATAAATCATCTTAAACACATCACAATTCATCTGAGCCAGCGCTCCCTCTGACCCCCTAACTGAGGGTTGGTCCTGTGTGGCTCACAGAGCTAGCCTGCCCTGTGTAGCAGCAGCAGTAGTTACACTGTAGCACCACATTGGTCTTCAACCTGAGGTTTCTCTCTCCCGTGGAAATCAAAGGCCTTGTGGTAATGACTCCAGCCTGGGTGTAGTATGGGGTCCCTTTGAGCTGCTGGCCCTTCAATGTGTTGTTCTCACACATCTTCAGTCACAGGTCGCTCATAGGGAGTTGTTCAGCCTCCGTCTCACACACACCAGAGCACTGACCACACATATGAGCCCTGGGCCACAGGAGTGGAGAAACCAACTCCCCTGAGAAGATGATAGGACGTCCTGTTTTGCCTCACCTCATCAAATGCAGAACCATCCAAAAGTACTTTAAAAGCTATGAATTTGTCCTGTAGTTAGTAAACCAGGTATATATGTTTAATGTATATATTCGAAATGATAAAACTCTAATCTTGACATATGTATGGATAAACGATTTTATACAGCTTGAAATCTATTTGTTTAACAACTTCCATTCTGTGGTATGATGCCATGTTTGTGTCAGTGTTGTGCATCCTCTCCCTCAGCACTGTTCTAAACCCCAGCCACCAGTAGAGGGCAATGTGGCCTGCCCAGGAGCATGGCCAGTGGCTGCAGTACAAGGCTGTAGCGTTGTGATCGCCCTTCACACAACCACACACACACCCCTCTACCGCTCTTTGTTATTATATACACACACATACACATAGGATACACAGACACTCTTGTCCTTTTGTGTCTGTACTGTTTCTTCATGGTGGTGTGGAGAAGGGCTGTGATCCTAGTCATTGCAGGTCTCTCTCACGTAGCAGCACATCACTACATCCTCTCCCAGTTCAAATTGTAACGAGGTTCGGCTTTAATAAACACCCATTGAAACCCATTCACTAGCTGCAGACTTTAAATAAACACAATCCAGGCTTATATGGAGGTGTACCACTATGTCCTGCCTTTGTATTTATCGGTCCTCAATGAATTTGTATTCATGGCATCCTCACAGTCGCATGGCTTTTGAACCACTAGTAATACAGGAATGAATATAGCATGTAACCTGAAGGACATCTGTTGATTTAAAAGGACTACGTTGTCGTGTCCCATATATTCCGCTTCTGTTCTTTGTGTTTATATGAGGCAGCGGAGGCAGACAGTCTGGGAGTAATCAGATGAAAACAGGGATCATTCATGATCTTTAAAAACACACAAATGAAATATCAAGGTATCGCTCAAAGCCAGTGGGAGCTCTGTGTGTTTCCACCTCCATACATTTTACCCATAAGACCACTGGGCTGGGGATCTCACTGGCAGATACTCAGCAACATCATTTTAAAATGTTGCGTGTCTGTGTGTCATCTGTGTGTTTGTCTTTCCAGAATGTAAGCCTGTGGCTGTGTGTGTATTTTCTGCAGAGGTAGAGAGAGAGAGAGAGAGAGAGTGTGAGAGAGAGACAGACAGCAAGGCAGGGAGGGAGAAAACGAGAGGAGAGATGGATGAGGGCCGTTGTGAGGCTCTGGGTGTTTTAATTATCCTGCACTCTGTCGTTGGGTCGGCGCTCACTATCTTCCTCTGGCTTTATCCCCGTCTCATGATTTGAGCGGTACCTTTATCCCTAAGCCTTCAGCTCCTCTGGCCAAACAAAGAAAAAAGGGAGGGCAAAGAAGGGGTTTTACAACAGTAACTATGCCGCGCTTACCATTAATATCCCTCAATCTCCTCGTTTTTATGTGTTGGAGAGCAAAGTAACCCCAGTAAAGTGACCCTGGTGCGGGTGGGGCCGTGCGGCCTCTTGAATATGGTTATTCTAGTGGGGTGTGAGGGAAGCTCCTGTAGGACCAGGTCCAGATCTGCCCCTTTGTATTACTGCTCAAAAGGAAGAGCCACGCGCTAGCAGCCTGGTAAAGAAGCAGGGTGAAGGAGCACCGTTTTATTTTCCTTCCCTCTCCTGCCCATTCTTTCTTCCCTTCTTTCCTTTTTTTGTGTGTGGAGGAGATCATCGAAATGCCAAGCGTTCCGGCAACATAGTGTCTCTGACAACACTATTGGCTGAAGAATGGCTTCTGTGGATGGGCACACTGGTCACGTGACCCCTCTGTAGAACCTCCCTGAAGCAAAATCGTCCACAGATTCCATTTTAGACATCTGAGATTATTTGCCTGTTTACTGATGTATTTACATAGCAGCAACATCGTGTGCTATTACTGCAGAATTAAATAGATTCCTCAGATCTTAATGGAAAACAATGTGCTTGGACAAAGGCCATAGCACAAAATACATAGTTCAAATATTTTTGCTGTATGATAGATGTTTTATTCAGCATTTTCATTTCTTGAAATGTTATTTCGGAGAACACTAGTGGAGAGATATGTTTATGTGCTGTTCAAGCATGTTGACAGCAGTATTATCGTATTTAACAAAGAATTATTTGTTTATTAAAGGTTAACATATTTATTTGCCTGTGTTTCATTTCGATAGATAATATTTTGTCAGGAACTGTTTTAATATTTGCCAATCCCCTTGTTCAAATAGATTCAGCTAAACGTTACCAATTGAAGTGTAAATATCAGGTAGAAGGCAGTCTAGGTAGAGTAGCAAATACTACATTTTCTTAAGAAAAGTGTGTATATGTGTGTATATCTGTGTGTATTTGTGCAAGTCAGTGTGGGTATAAAAGCCAATGTATGTGTGTTTGTATGTCATTTCTGGTCTGTACTGTATCTCCATGACAACATGGTTTTGATGTTGGTTCCCTTACTGACATTTCCCCATTTGGGGAGGATTGTGAATTGCCTCTCCTCTCCTTCAGCCAGCGTGTCATATGAAAAAAAGGTGTTGGGGGGGGGGGGGGGGGGGGGGGTAACGGAGGCAGGAGGGAGGAGGGAGGAGGCAGGGGGGGCAATATGAGGAATCTAATGGGCGTCTGGTCTGATTGTCCTCAGCCATGGCAGTAGAGACAAAGCAGATGAATTGTGAAATGTATTCGAAGAGATTGGAGACAAGTGCATGTCAGCAGCCCCTCCATCTCTCCTCCTTTCCACCCCCCTTTCTCCAGGATCCCTCCCTCTCCATCTCTCCTCTCCTCTTTTTGTCTGACACTCTGAAAAAAAGCAGGCTTGACAGCAGTGCTCTGTTTGAGCAAAATATTAAAAAAAGAAAATGCTATTTTCACCCGTTTTTCTTTTCTATTAGCTACTCAGGCAGATGCTCAGCGTATTGCATCCATATTAATTGTGAAATATTGCATGACAAATCTATGCAATGTTTATCACTAAATGTACATGAAAAGGGTTTAGATGTATACAATCTGAATTGTTGAGACTAGATTATATATATATATTTTTTAAACTATACTTATAAATTAAATTACAGATTACAGTCAATTAAAAAAATATTAAACATAAAGTCAAAATTAGTATTCACTGATTGCATTTTAAAATATTTTGTTATTGGCTTTTCATTTGTATGAATCTCCAGATTGTCCTGGTGATCTGTAGTATATGTTAGAGGCTGACTGGCCGGTGTCTGGTAGCGTCTGGCCTGCGTCTGGGTCCTGTCTGCCCTCTGCCCTGCTCGCTGACCCCTAGGAGAGCTGGGACGTAGTCAGCCAGCCAGGCAGGCAGTCAGCACAGAGGGGCCTCTCTCTCCCTCCCCCCTTTCTTACCTGGTAGGATAGTAGCTTTGTAGAGCTCCACCATGGCCCACATACGCAACCCTGATGCCCCGTTGGTTACACTAGAGAGAGGAGGCAGACCAGTGTCTAGCCTGGCATCAGACTCCCCAGCTAGCTGTGGTGCAGTTGGGTATGAGGAAATAGAATCCTGCACATACGTTCCTGCTGGGTTTTCATAGTGGGTCTGAGTGATGCAGTGATAGGAGAAAGGAGTAATGTAACCCAGTGCTGTGACTGTGAGGTCACCCATGTGTGGTGTAGTGTATTTTAGACAGCCGCGTTGCCTTTGAAATGTTGAACAGGAATTATTGAGGGCTCATAAATGCATCCAATTTCTTTCACAAAACTCGGTAACTGACCAAATTATGTTCAGTTGGTTTTGATCATGAAAGGCAGAATCAGAAAATATTATATTATAATATTTTTTTTAACGTAGTTTTTCAATTATTTTCTCACTAAATATTTGTTATTCTTTTCAAAAGAATTCTAGAATATCAATGAATAGATACCCTGAAATAGTTTGTGTAATTAAAATTATTTTCAGAACAATCAAGTGACCATGATGACAACAGTGGACTGTCAGCTTTTGTTTTGTGTCGACTGGATTTATTATTCATCCTTACATCACTCTGTATTTGAATATGAATAATGGAGGAGCTATCAGAGGAGGAAGAGGGATGTGAGGAAGGGATGCCACACAGCGTTGGTCCTGGCTCCTCTCTGCTCTCTCCCCCTGTGAGGAACAGGCAGGGGGGCACAGAGAGCTCAGAGCCTGGGTGTGCTCGATAGAGAGCCTGGCCTGTCTCCCTGGTCCTGGGTGGTGATCTCTCTCTGCCTCTCTCAACTCCCTTGCCTGCCTGCCTGGCTCTCTCTCCGGTCGGGTTTAATAACAGTGTATAAATCAAAAGCCTCCTGTCTGCCACGCAGCCTTCATTAAATTCAAATGGGAAACTGTCCTCTTCGGATCCAATTTTAATAAAACCAGGTAATCAAATATGGGTTTATAAAAATAGGTCATCATTTCGCAGCCCCAGAGATGTCCTCCGTCCAGTGTTTCTGTGTGTGCTTCATGTTAACAGGGTTGAAGAACCCTATCATGTAGAAATACTGTACACACAGCATCCACAGCACACACATACAGACTTACACACAGTACTCACTAATCCTGCACACAGGGAATATTGTGTCACTGTCCTCTATGCTACACAATGTATATGACTTTCAGTATAATAAAACAATTGTTGCATAATTTAGTTCAAATTGATAAAAACTTAGATAAATTATTAAATGATCAATAATTATGAGATTTAATGCATATGCAAATACTACTGATTCAAATAATGTAATATAGTCAAATATATTGAATAAACACATTTCTAAAATAATTACTTATTCAAATATTTGTAATTTGTAATATGTTTATGGTACATATTCATCATTAAATAAATCAATTTTGGATCACTCCTGTACATTTAAATTAAGAAGTAAATGTGGAATTTTATCAGCGCGTAGTTATGGCAGGCAATAGAGATACAGAAACATGGTGGACACACACACACACACCACACACACACACACACACACACACACACACACAGAGACACACTGGAGTGATTAAAGGTTGGTTTGGGATGTTGTGGAGCAGAGGTTAGTGTTGTGGGTGGACTTGGCCGTATAGTTGAGGTATACTGGAACACAGGAGGATGTGTAGTCGCTGTTTCATGCTTTTTCAACGCTGATTTCGGGGGCATATGCTTGGCTTCCCGGGCTGCACTTCTTCCTGACTGTCCGAGGTCTTTCGGTCCATAGGATTGGCTGTAGTCCTGTCAGTTATAGATCACCCATATGCAGTCAGTGTGTTTGATATGTGACCGGTGTTGACCAATAAGGCTCCACTCAGAGCCGTAACCTTTATTATACGGCCCTGCCACATGGTAACTCAGTCTGCCCCATAGAAACACAGCAGGTCTACGTATTCTCATATAGCCCTTGGATTCTAGGAATATTCCTCCATCTTTCTGTGATGGTTTACGGCTCCCTTTATTTACTCTATTTGAACGTTGATAATAAATAATTTAGGTATTTATATGCACTAAGAACATTGTTTCATCATTAATTATGTTAAAAAAGAAAACACGGTCTAATTTTGTGTTTAATTATACATGCTATAAAGAAAGGTATAAATATATATCTGATATTTGGTTATATACCATATTCTTATCTGTTTGCAATAATCTCCAAGACAAGATGGAGCAGCTGGAACATTATACAGCCTATGAGCAGAAGAGGGCACTATCAGTCGCTGATGTACTCTCTCTCTCTGTCTGTCTGTCTGTCTGTCTGTCTGTCTGTCTGTCTGTCTGTCTGTCTGTCTGTCTGTCTGTCTGTCTGTCTGTCTGTCTGTCTGTCTGTCTGTCTGTCTGTCTGTCTGTCTGTCTGTCTGTCTGTTGGTCTCTCTCTCTCTGTCTCTCTCTGTCTCTCTTTTTCTGTCTCTCTTTTTCTGTCTCTCGCTCTCCCTCTCTCTTTCTCTCTCTCTTTTTGTCTCTCTCTTTCTTTCTTTCTTTCTTTCTTTCTTTCTTTCTTTCTTTCTTTCTTTCTTTCTTTCTTTCTGTCTGTCTGTCTGTCTGTCTGTCTGTCTGTCTGTCTGTCTGTCTGTCTGTCTGTCTGTCTGTCTGTCTGTCTGTCTGTCTGTCTGTCTGTCTGTCTGTCTGTCTGTCTGTCTGTCTCTCTGTCTCTCTGTCTCTCTCTCTCTCTCTCTCTGTCTCTGTCTCTGTCTCTCTTTTTCTGTCTCTCTCTCTCCGCGCTCTCCCTCTGTCTCTCTCTCTCTCTTTTTGTCTCTCTCTTTCTGTCTCTCTGTCTGTCTCTCTCTCTGTCTGTCTGTCTCTCTCTCTCTGTCTCTCTCTCTACTTCTATCATCTATCATATCTTTCAAAATATATATATAGAAAATGTGTCATCTATTTGTCTAGATAATACATAATAACCAAACGGGGTTCAAATCACACTAATTAATTAAAGAAGTCATATTCTAACCGAACTGATCACAGAAAAAAATGATTTGATGTTGATGAAAATTATTTCATGTTGAATGTAACATACATTTAACTTTACATTCGGTTAGTTATATCATGACATTTGAATACTGTTTGTTCTTTGCACGTTGCATGTTTTCTGCATGTTATTTGCATATTCTCATAGTCATTGCATTCTTGCATATAAAAATTGAAGCTTTTTGTGTTTTGGTTTGTTTGTTTACTGGTATTGGTTTGTTTTGAAGACATTGTTGTGTTATCTAGTATATCTGGTGGTTGTGTTGCTGGTCTGTACTGTAGCGGTGTGGTAATGGGAGGTTGCCCTGCAGGCTTGGGATGTGTTCTCAGGACGTGTCAGCCCACTGTCAGGGCTGTTCAACCTTTCACTTCTCAAATGTTACATCTTCCGTCTCACTTGATCCGTATGATTTGACTTTTTCTGATTATCAGTTCACATTTAAGAGAAAGCCTTTAGGTATCTGCATATTATTTTATAGGATGATGGTTATGAAACACTATAAATACAGCCTCTGAAAACAGCTTATTGTTGGTGTTCCTAGAGAATGACGATAATAGACATGCCTGAACCTCCCATTTCCATACTGCTGTCCTATAGGCACTTAACATTGAGTGAATACTCTTGCTTAGAATCGCGTCCATGATTCTTCTAAAAGTTTGTCTCTCTTTGTTAAAGAAGAGGTGATGTACTAAGAGCAGTACAGTGATTGCCTCCCACCACCACCACCACTACTAGCAGCCCCATAATCACAACCAGATATACCCGAGCACTGTTCTCCCTGAGCCCAGCTCATCTCTTCTGTCTCCTGCCTGGGCAGGTCAGTGGAGTTCCTGTAGCCCCCCCGGTGTGTCTCCCTCCTGCCTCTGTTCTTCCTGCCTCCCTTCCTGTCATCCAGGCCTGGCTGCCATGTTAGTGCAGGCTCCTGCTGCTCAGCCCACTCCTCTCATTCCATAAATCCTCCTATGTGCTGGGAGGAAGGGGGGAAGGTATTGGGTAGTTACAGACAACAATAACCAGGGCTCTCTCCATCAAAGGGTTATCTGGCTCCCACAGGTACACTGACAGACAGACTGCATGACGAAAGGGGGAGGGCAGAGCATCTTCGACTGAAATGGGGTACAGTGGGCCTGGTAAAAATGTGGGTACGGATGTTTGAACAGAAGAGGTATGTGGTTTTGGCCTGAAAATGGGTACTTGTTTGAGATGGAATGAGAGTGCAGTGAACGGCTGGTGAGAGAGGGGGATGTAGTGAGAGGGATGAGGCAGAGAGGGGACACAGTGAGTGATGCTGTCCATCCAAAGTTCAGAGGTTTGTTGGACATACAGAAGTGTTAGGCGTACTACAGAAGTGTTAGGCGTACTACAGAAGCGTTAGGCGTACTACAGAAGTGTTAGGCGTACTACAGAGGCGTTAGGCGTACTAAGAAGCGTTAGGCGTACTACAGAAGTGTTAGGCGTACTACAGAAGTGTTAGGCGTACTACAGAAGTGTTAGGCGTACTACGGCGTAGCCTACTGTACACTATGTCCTTTGTAGTTTTCCACGAATGTATCACACTCCATCACTTCTGTGTATTTATTTCGATCTCGCCAAATAAATGATTATCATAACAATGAAATATCTATTGGATTATGCTAAGCGGTTACTTTCTAATCACCAAAGAACCATAACTGTTTCTGATAAGGCTCTCCCAGTGTGGCTGGAAGTTAGTTTGGTGAGAAGGCAGATATTTTATCAGGGCTGTAGTGCAGGGTCTATTCCTCAGCGCTGTATTAGCGTGTCAGGGACGACTGCTGTAATGAATTGCCAACCCCAAATTTTGCAAGTTAAAAAGTGGGAATGAGAGTAAACCTTTTGTTTATGTCACCTATCATCTTGAAATATTTACTATTCTGCGCCTCTCAGCTCCCTGTCTCCCTCCAGCGTGATAAAAGGTTCTGGGCTCCCTGTCAGTCCATTCCTGTGTTACCCCATCTTCTGCTCCTCTCTCTCTCTCTCTCTCTCTCTCTCTCTCTCTCTCTCTCTCTCTCTCTCTCTCTCTCTCTCTCTTTCTCTCTCCCTCTTCCCCTCTCTCTGTCTCTCTCTCTTTCCCTCTTCCCCCTTCTCTCTCTCTCTCTCTCTCTCTCTCTCTCTCTCTCTCTCTCTCGCTCTCTCTCTTCTCTGGCAGGAACAGACATCATAAACCTCCTCTTTTTTGCTGAAACCTGCTGTCAAGATTTTTTCCCCCTCAAGGAAGTGTTCAAGTTGAGAGGGTTCCTCTGGGAATTATGTGAGCATTTGACCAGGTGTTTGCGACACTTTCAAAATTCGATTTTATTCCGGTGTGTACTCGCGCTTAGTGTGTGTGTGTCTGTGTCTGTATGTTTGACCTATGAATTGGAATGAAAAACAATACACGTCTTTTTATAGTTGGTGTGTGTGTGTGGTGTGTGTGTTATTTACATTACATATGTTATAAAGAGAGTGAGCGTTAATGAAATTCACATATTTGGTAGAGTATACATTTGGTATATTCACTGTGTGTTTAGAATATGTATCTGAGTGTGTGAACATATGAAATTCATACAGTATGTAAAAGAGAGAGAAAGAGTGGGGTGTGTTTGCAGGATAGCGTAGGGGAAGAATTGCCTGCGGTTGCCTTGCAGGACTGCTACAGTACCTCTGAAATCCACCATCTCTCTCTCTCTTTCTCTCCATTCCCTTTCAACAGAAACATGTCCCCCAGCTAAGGTGCTCCTACACTGTTTTCACCATCACTATTTCAAGAGAAAACAAAACTGTGAGTAGAGGCAGCTAGATACTGGGTTTTGTAAAGGTGTACAGTGGTGTGTTTCTGAGGTAAACTCGTTCTGCTAGCACCCTGTAACATATCTATCCCCTCTCTGCACTGCGGCGTCTAGCTGCAGGGATCAGGATTATACCACAATATTACCCATCTCTGAATTGTGATGTCAGGTAAAAAAATATAACTTTTCATCACATTTATTTCACCCTCGCAATGATATAATACATCATGTATTATTTTGTTGTTCAAGGTATTACATTGTGTAGTGAGAGAATAATGGTTATCAATAAGCAGGGTGATCAAAAGTGTTTTAATGACAGTATTAGGGCTGGTTTATACAGAAGCCTTCCTCTGTGTAAATTAAGTAGGACTAGATATTTCACTTGTATTTCTGACAAGGAATTTGTTTCTTTGTGGAACTAAAAAATGTGCATTCTAATAGGTAAGTCTACTTCCTTCTCACAGGGGAAAGTTGATTATATCTAATCTTTTGACTTTGAAATCTTCTCTTGTGCCCAGTATTTTCTCTAATTAGATGCACATGAAAAACAGTGGTTTCATGAGGCCTGTGAAGTGAAAATAACAGCATGAATATCTAAAGGTACACAAGGGATGGAGAGCTATCTCTACCCAGGTACTGCAGGAGTTGTGGGGTCACCTAATTGGCAGTCTAGTATGTAACACGTGATGTAGCTTTTTCACATATTTATGTGCATATTTATTTTTTTATGTTTCTTTTATTCTACATTTTCGTCACTAATAATTCATACTTTACAGCTCTTACATGCTTTTTAATTTTTCTTTCCCTTCTTCTTCTTCCCCTCCAAGTGTGGCTCTTTCTCAGAGATTCTCTGTGTTGTTGAATGGAATTGGGGAGCGAAACCTCAGGGTCTGACTCTCCAATCAGTCTGCTAGGGCTGTTTTAAAGTCCTATCAGTTTTTTTTATCTGGAGGGGAGAGGGGGTTATGGGGGGACGGGGGTGTGGGGGTTGTGTCAGGAGGGGCGATCATAAATATTAGGAGCTGCAGGGAGACAAAGGGGCTAAAATGGAAAGGCTTGGCTGGACGAGGGGACCTGGCCATGTCATGTACCTCAGTCATTTTTCTTGTGCTCTTAGAACTCAGTCAGGGGTTTAATTGGAATCCAGACTTCAAAGAATCCTTTGCCCCGTCCAGCAGTTCCCCCCCTCACCCCCATCCCTGACCCTTCCAAACCCCACCCCTCCTCTACCTCCACTTGTCATGTCCACAGCACATACACACATCCATACACACAGACCGTGACCACTACTATGTCACACACAACATCGCCATGTACTGCACACCACAAAATTGACTTTGCCCTTATTTACTCTAGATACTGTATTTAGGCGCTCTGTCTGTGTTCACGAGTAGGTGTGTGCGGTGTATGTTTCTCTGTGTGCCTGTGGTGTGTGTGTGATGTGTGTGTGTGTGCTTTGTGACTGAGTACAGATGTAGGATCGTCATTTGATCACCCTGTTGCAGGATAACGTTAAACTTGGGCATTTTAAACTTGTTGTGTACACTGGTTCCACGGGGGACCAGTACGGAGAAAAAAATGTATGAAATGTATGCATTCACTACTGTAAGTCGCTCTGGATAAGAGCGTCTGCTAAATGACTAAAATGTAAATGTAAAATGTACACTATTTGAGGTTTAAAAAGGCTTCTGAATTTTGTAATTTCCACTTTGAATTGTCAGACTTGGTTTATCAACCCCTACAAAAATGTCCCTTCATTATAATTCATATTTCCTGTTGCTGCAAGATTATTTTCCTGCTGTAGCAAACTGGCTCTAATGAAGATCCTACATCTGTACGTTTACATAGTTATCTATGCAATACTACACTTCTCCTGAAATGAATGCCCTATTGTAACTGTTGGATGGAGTGAGAGAGAGGTATCCAAGTCTCCTTTCGGGTGCAACTGGATGCAACTCAGTCAGTGGCAGTAGCTGCTAGGAGAGGAGAATGGAAATCAGGTCCAGTATTAGCTAGCCATGGAGCCTAGACAGAGATTCACATGTCACAAGGGCCTCGCCCTTATTCTAACAGGGTGGCACTTCTTCAACTTAAACTATTTTAATTGCAATTATCAAGCGAACACAATATGCCTCATTAGTAATAGTCCCTTATATGCAGTATATAGCCGCACACTGTGGTATGTTATTTCTAACGGTTGTGTATATTGGATTATATTCCTGCACTAGATTGTCTGGTATTTGTGCCTAATTGGAAGAGTTATGAATATGCAACACATGCTTCAGAACAGAAGTGAAGTGAGAGAAAGTTAAGTTTTGTAATAAGTCTGAAGAAAATGGGGGGAAAAGTGTCTGTATAGTAATACTGGAAGCATGTGGGTTGATATATAGTAATACTGGAAGCACAGAAAAAAAATGTATGAAATGTATGCATTCACTACTGTAAGTCGCTCTGGATAAGAGCGTCTGCTAAATGACTAAAATGTAAAATGTAAAATGTATGTGGGTTGATATATAGTAATACTGGAAGCATGTGGGTTGATATATAGTAATATTGGAAGCATGTGGGTTGATATATAGTAATATTGGAAGCATGTGGGTTGATATATAGTAATACTGGAAGCATGTGGGTTGATATATAGTAATATATGCACCAGTGTAATGAAGGATTCTGCCTCCTCCCTTTGGGTTTCAGCAGGCCTTGTTAGCACTGCCGAGGAGACATTTTGAAACCATACCTGAAGTGGATATATTTTAAAGATATAATTACTGGTAGGAAAAAGAGGACATATTTTCAGACCTCTAACAAATATTTTTTCCCATTATACATGGTAAAGGTGTTAATGTTGGCTTGTCTTTTTTATTTTGCCATATGAATTATGAAACAGCTGTATCGTTTGAAGTACAGTTAATAGGTGAATTTCAAATAGCCATTCTGTAGGAAAAATGTTATGGATATCCAATTTAAATTGTTCTCGCTGAGACAGAGTTCCAGTGCAATAATCAACGTAGGAAAGTATGTTCCTATTCTAACCTGTATACTGGGCCAACATTGACAAGTTTAAATAGTCTTCACCTTCCTCAGTATGGGTGGAGATTTAGGGCGTCAATTGGCTATTCTCAAAATGGCAAATGTGGGACTGCTCTCCCTCCCAGGCACAGTCATTTAACAGGTGGCTCCTGTAGACAATATATTTCCAAACATAAGCACACTGACTTCTGTGACAAGTTCATTTGAATCAGTTGTGAGTGATGTCCCTACACTTAGAAAAAAAGGTTCTATCTATACTGAACAAAAATATAAGCACAATGTAAAGTGAGCTGAAATAAAAGATCCCAAAAATGTTCCATACGCACAAAAAGCGTATTTCTCTCACATTTTGTGCACAAATTTGTTTACATCCCTGTTAGTGAGCATTTCTCATTTGCCAAGATAATACTTCCACCTGGATAGGTGTGGTATATCAAGAAGGTGATTAAACAGCATGATTATTACACAGGTGCACCTTGTGCTGGAGACAATAAAAGGCCACTCTAAAATGTGCAGTTTTGTCACAACACAATGCCACAGATGTCTCAAGTTTTGAGGGAGTGTGCAATTGGCATGGTGACTGCAGGAATGTCCACCAGAGTTCTTGCCAGAGAATTTGATGTTAATTTCTCTTCCATAAGCCACCTCCAAAATTGTTTTTGAGAATTTGTCAGTACGTCCAAACGGCCTCACAACCGCAGACCAGGTGTATGGTGTTGTGTGGGTGAGCGGTTTGCTGAAGTCAACATTGTGAACAGAGTTCCCCATGGTGGCGGTGGGGTTATGGCATGGGCAGGCATAAGCTATGGACAACGAATAAAAATGTATTTTATCGATGTCAATTTGAATGCACAGAGATACTGTGACGAGATCCTGAGGCCCATTGTCCTACCATTAATCCACTGCCATCATCTCATGTTTCAGCGTATTAATGCACAGCCCTATGTCGCAAGGATCTGTACACAATTCCTGGGAGATGAAAATGTCCCAGTTCTTCCATGGCCTGCATACTCACCAGACATGTCACCCATTGAGCATGTTTGGGATGCTCTGGATCGATGTGTACAACAGCATGTTCCAGTTCCCACGAATATCCAGCAACTTCACACAGTCATTGAAGAGGAGTGGGACAACATTCCCCAGGCCACAATCAATAGCCTGACACATTTCCCATGTGAAGGAGATGTGTCGCGCTGCATGAGGCAACCAGATACTGACTGGTTTTCTGATCTACACACCAAATTTTTTTTAAGGTATCTGTGACCAACAGATGCATATCTGTATTCCCAGTTATGTGAAATCCATAGATTAGGGCCGAATGAATTATTTAAATTGGCTGATTTCCTTATATGAACTGTAACTTAGTAAAATCTTTGAAAATGCTGCATGTTGCGTTTACATTTTGGGGTTCAGTGTAGAACCTAAAAGGGTTCTTCAGATGTCCCCATAGGAGAACCCTTTGAAGAACCCTTTTGGAACCCTTTTTTTCTAAGAGTGTAGATGGATGGTATTGGTCATTGTCTAGAGTTATGGCTTTCTGGCACCTGGTCAGAGTAGGGAAGAAGAGGAACGGTAGAGGAACAATAACAGTTTTGCAGACGTAAATGGAAGGAAAGAAGTTGTGCATCCACTGCGGAGGCCATTGGGCTGTTCATTTATAATCCATTACATACATCAGTAACGGAAGTGATTGTTTTGGGGTTATGGATGTGTTCTCCTTCGTGATGTTGTCTCTGCAATTATGAGCTCACATACTGTATCATAGCTTGCTGCAGCCTGCTCTTTAAATGCATGTGGATCATCTTGACGTGAAAGGCTCACAAACGGCTGGTGATGATGATGACTGATTGCTGTTGGAAAGAAAACAAAGACATCTGTTCCAACGCCCCGCTGTCTTGTGGAAAACACAGGCAGCCTGGGAGAGGCATGAGGCTTCTGTGACTAATAGAGTAGCAGAGACAGAATGGCTTCTAATGGAGGTGTTAATGACCATGTTGCTTAAAGGTTACTTTGGAGTGGTGTTTTCACTCTCCCACTTGTCTCCACCCCTCCATCTCCCTCTCCGTCCTTATTTTGTTTTCTTATTATTCTCCCTCTTCCCGGTCATGAAACCCTGCAACTGCAGCGTCCGACAGATCAAGGCATGTCAGAGTGAAGGGAGAAAGAAAGAGACAGATAGGGAGAGAGAAAGATGGTAAAATGGGAGAGAGAATGGGATATAAAGGAAAGAGAGTTCCTGGAATCAGGGAGGGGTCTCCCCAGGGCAGCCCAGCAGGACGTTGACTTGAAGGGACTTTTCGTGGCGAGCTTCAAGCACCTCTGACACACACACACTCATTTCCATTCGCTTTTATCAAATATGAAAATTCAGGGACCACAGCTCTTCATCGCGCCCCAAAAGACCCAAACACAGTGGAAATAGCAGAGAGAAGAGGTAGTTAAGGAGGTTTTTTTGTAAAGAAGGGGAGGGTTGTTAGCTTTCATGATAATTCTGTCTGTGCTTCCCCTTGTCTGTTGGCTCAGCTCAGAGGTGGGTCTCATTTGAGAGTGGTTGTACATTTCTTTTTGCACCCTGGCAGACCAGACCACCCTATTGTCTTCTCCGCTGGAGATGGGCTTCTGTTTGTTTGATTTTTTTCTTCTTTTTCTGCAGCCTTTGTTGAGGAGTGGAAAAGGGTGAATGTCCTTCGCTCGTCCCCTGGCCACGACGTGGGAAACCATCCGGAGTGGCTTCATAAAGTGGGATGAAATATTCAGGAAGAGGGGAAACATTAAGAGTTTTAATTTGGCTGGAATGGTGGCTCCATTCGTGCACTGGGCACCTGGGATGAAGATTAGAGAGGGGGGGGCTGATACATGTCATCCATCTTGACTGTTGATGAGCACTGTCCTTCCCTTTTTCATTGGAATTAAATATGTGTGAGGAGAGGGCATTTGTTAAAAACCCACTTATTCCACAAATTCTTTGTTCCTGATCATTTCACATCAGAACTACTCTTTGCTAGTCATTTCAAATAGGATATGGTCCAATTATACATTTTTAGTACCCTAACTATCAGTCATATTACATCCAATTACCCCATCACTTGTTACAGATGAAAAGTGATGCACCATTCTCTGAAACCCCTCAGAATAGTCTCTAACTAGGCACTGCAATATTAACCCGTCTCTGTATGTAAAGGGCCAGCAAACTATTAACCAAAGGTTTTTCCTACCAATGGATGTGAGTTGTAGCTATATCAGATCTTGATCTGCACTTTGTAGTTTGTAGAGATTTTGATATCTGCATTGTTTTGGACAGTTGGCTTTTGACTGTAGAGGTCTGTCAGGTTAGTTCCTTAGAGAGAAGGGAAGAGAAGGGAAGGGAAGGGAAGAGAAGAGAAGAGAAGAGAAGAGAAGAGAAGAGAAGAGAAGAGAAGAGAAGAGAAGAGAAGGGAAGGGAAGGGAAGGGGAAGGGAAGGGAAGGGAAGGGAAGGGAAGGGAAGGGGAAGGGAAGAGAAGGGAAGGGAAGGGAAGAGAAACTGCAGTGTTTGGGTGCTGTGATCTGTTTCTGAAACGCCTCGGGTCTGATGAAAACACAGATCCAGACTGCAGTTAAACACAAAGCAACACACACACACACACACACACACACACACACACACACACACACACACACACACACACACACACACACACACACACACACACACACACACACACACACACACACACACACACACACACACACACAGGCGTAATCTCCCACCACAATCTTGGCTGATAGCAAACTACAGATTGAGAGGAGCAGAGAGGGGAGATGGGAACACTGCCTTACCTCTCGCCCTGTAAGTCAGACACAGAGGCAGAGACCAACCTAGCCAAACACACTGCGTTTACCTGCCATCTACACCCAGAGCAAGCACCATGGCCTGTACTCTATCACTGTGGAAATAACAGGAAAACATAGTCCCGTAAACCACAGTCTGGGCTCAGCTCATATAAATGCTGTCGTTTATAAATGTCAGCAGGAATATTCCAAAGCACTGGATCTCCCAAACATAAATCTTCTTCCGTTTGATCACATCTACGGTGGTATTTAAACAGAAATTACTTGCCTACCAACATCCCTGGGAAATTATATTTGTTTGGCCTTTTGTCAGAATAGGTGTAAAATAGGGTAGGTTATTGTATGATGTTGTAATAATAGTGGGGTATATTTAATCTGATTTGAAATGTAAACTACAAATGTTAAGACATTATCTAAATCACTGATACATAGGACTCCATCAAGGATTCCCACATATTATCTGTGTACATTGCCTTACTGTACTACATATTTTGTAAAGCGATGTAAAATTCAAAAGATTAAATACTAAATGAAAGTACAAAATCCTAGGATAATAATGTAATATTAGTGTAAAATGACCTCAGCATCTGCTTGGGATCATTTCCCCTAACCAACAGCCCTAGCAGCCACTCTTCTCCTTAGTAGTGGAGTACATGGTGGCTGATGCCAGGCTGCCTGCTCCAGCCCAACTGAGAGATCATGCTGGTTCTGACTGTGACAGAGAGGGGTTTCCTGCTCATCATGCTGGGTCTGACTATGACAGAGAGGGGTTTCCTGCTCATCATGCTGGGTCTGACTGTGACAGAGAGGGGTTTCCTGCTCATCATGCTGGGTCTGACTGTGACAGAGAGGGGTTCCCTGCTCATCATGCTGGGTCTGACTGTGACAGAGAGGGGTTTCCTGCTCATCATGCTGGGTCTGACTATGACAGAGAGGGGTTTCCTGCTCATCATGCTGGGTCTGACTATGACAGAGAGGGGTTTCCTGCTCATCATGCTGGGTCTGACTATGACAGAGAGGGGTTCCCTGCTCATCATGCTGGGTCTGACTATGACAGAGAGGGGTTTCCTGCTCCTCCTGTGATGCTGTGTGTTAATGTCCTCTGTGTGCCAGGCCTCCATGGAGTGGATTACGCCCACCACTAGAGAGGTGCAGACTGGAGGCCTGTGTTAGGAGAGATCCTCTCTGTTGTGTGCCTGCCTGCCTGCTGACACACACACTCCCCTGAGAGAGCTGAGAGGCACTGGCCTTCCCCTCTTCATGGTAGATACTGTACGTCTACATCATCCAGCAGGCCACTCTCTCATAGTGCATTCCTAACTGTGGAATGTATCCCTACTTACAGTGGAATAGATCTTACCATACACAGTAACTCATATGTCCACAGAGCCAACTTTACTCACCTGTATGCTATCCATTGTACTTTTGGCAACAACTCACACATGATTGTCTAGCAGCTGTGCCCACCTGTAGACTAGCATCTGCTGCATTAGCCAAGCTTAAGGTGGTTTTAGTTCAGCATTGGAGAGCTCTGTGCAGCACATGTAGGCCTAGGTTTGGAATGTGGTTATGATCCTCTAGTTGGGGGAGTTTACAGTGAGAGCCCTGTGTTTTGCGCAAACCCACAAACACTGAGGCACTATAGGGCTAGTGTGCCAACTCTCCTACAGAGTAAAACACAGAGATCCATAAAAGTCTTAATTGGCTGTGTTAAGCATCACACTGTAATCACATGTGGTGAGCGTGGAGCGCTCTGTAAACACCCTGTATGTGGTGCCTCTCCCTCCTCCTTCTCCTTCCCCCGCTCATTCCCCTGCACCTTCCATAACCCCCCCGTTTAGAGCACAAGCCCACTCAAAGACAGAACCCAGCGTTGAACCGGAGGCTGGAATGTGGATTGGGGCTGGAGTGAAGGGGATTTGTTTTTAAACCATGAATTATTCTGTATACAATAAAAAAGTACTAATGTAGTTCTGTATACTAAAAACACAGTAAATAATGCAACCCTGTAGATACACTGTCTAAATACTATTGTGGAGAGACAAATTCTAATAATATAAATGTATTACATTTGTAAAGCGCTTTTCATTATACGAGAATAATGACAAAGTGCATAAAATAAAATAGATAATAGAAAAACTAAATAATTATATCTCACCATATCATGAAAGCAACAATCAAAGTCTAGGAGGAAGGCCATAAGGGTAGGCCAGCCGATAGAGACGAGTCTTAAAGCCTGCTTTAAAAGCCAACATATAGGGGGCAGCTGTGTTGGTTTTTCCCAAATCAATTCGGAACACACATTCACGCATCAGACATGTCACGAGTCGACCTCCTTGCTGACAGCCAATCAACACGGTATTGTTGTGAAAATGGAAACTGAATTTTAGCGTGCCTTTGTGTGAGGGACAAGGTTATTTGGAGGGGTAAGTGAAGGAGGCCAGGTGAGGCTGGTGAGGGGCTGTCTGGAGGCTGGTCAGGGCTGTGTGGAACAGGACTGGGTCTGGGCTGTACAGTGTTATACGATGGCTGTGGCTCTGCAGTGGTCCCACCCCTGTCCTCTGTCAACACCCCTTCAGTACACAGCTAGCTATGGTCAGCTCATAACCATACTGGGGAGCTGGGGCTCTGAGATTTGGATAGCGGTTGGTAATGGATTTTTATATGTGTGTATGGCTAGGGTTTTGGTGATGTGTTGAGGTTCACATGTTCTGGTGAACATGCATGGGGACAGATGCACTTAGATGTTATAGAGAGAGAATGTGTATCTCTTTTTAATGATTCCCATTGAATTCCTATGACAGTTCCATTAAACAATCGCCAGAATATAACTGGTATATATTTTCTCTAATTGCCAGGCTGTATGTTATGCAATAGATTGTTATTCATTATTCCATAAACTTGTAGAAGGTTGAAGGTGCCCTATTTTCCTGCTCTGCATAGTAATGATGATGGACACAAATTTGTGTTGCTAGTAGATGTTTATCACCTAGCTGGGCTGCAGTACAGTGATGACTGTACTGTGGGCTTCCCTGTCCTCTCCCACAGGGTAGAGATGCTTATAATGCAGCCCATATGGAGGCAGAGTGTTTCCCTATAAAGGCCCGGCCTGGATAACGATGCTTGAACAATCACTCGCATCTGATCAAGACTTATGGTGAGAAGTTTGCCTTCTGACTTCATTTCCTCTCAGCGTCGCAGTGCAACGGCGTTCTCTTTCCCGTGATGGAGTGTTTGGAAACTGTGGATGAAGTAGCTGAGGTACATTTGTTCAATGAGGCGTCAAGAGTCCAGCTTTTCCAGGAGACAGAATGAATTGTTTTAAATAAGCTGAGTGTGTTGCAAACAGCCTGCGCCTGCCTCTCTCTCGCCCTCTTTCTCGTCCCATCTTTAAGCTCACGCTGACATTGCGCTTGTGACAGTGTGAGTCTTCAGTCAACACCTGTTCCATAATGTCATTCTGCCATTCAGGGACCATTGTCCTCTAAATGGCAACATTTGCAATTTCTCTCTCTGTGAAAGAAGTCTGTAAAGTGTTGGAAGGTTTAGGCCTGTTCAAATTAGACTGTAAAAAAAGAGTTTGTTATTCACCACTAAGAATAAGCCATGGACATGCATTCAGTGGAAATCCCTACTCTGTAACTAATTTAGTGACGTCTCGTTTTAAACCTCTCCGCTGCCATCAGAGTTAATGTTTCTGATTATTCAACTTTTTCGTGACACAAGTTATTTGTGAAATTCCCCAAGCTGCTTAAGATAAATGACAAGGAGCGGTATGGAAGAAGCATGGACGTTTTTGATACAAGGTGTTAAGGAGAACAGTCACACCGAAAATGAACTTGATGGCTTCCTCGACATGCTCCATATTCTGACAGCAGATGGACTACTAGATACAAAGCGGCCTGATACTCAGGCATCGTCCCCATTTAAATGTCACTTTTGAAATAAAAAGGTATTACTTGAATGTGATTCTGATGTAGACATTAGCAGGGATGGAACTGTTTGAGTGGCAAACCTTGTCTGCGGAACGGGATTGAATGAAGGAGGTGAAGGATAGAAGTACTGAGGAAATAGAGAAATATAATGATGGAGTGATATTTATTAGAAAGCCCAGTGAAGAACCAACGGTTCTGCGATTACAGGATATTGTTTCTTGAACTTCTGAGAAGAATGAAATAGTACTCATTCAAAGAAGTCAGAATGATTAACAGGTCTACCAGTGTAGCAATGCAATGTGTTCCTCACAAAAGATACTTCCTCATCACACCATTGTCTAAAGAGCTTCTGGAATCTTCCCACCCTAAAACAAGGTGCCACTCACCACAGTCTGTGCTGAATATCAGAAGTCTTTCAATTCTTCCGTTTACTAGGCTACATTCTCCAAGCAGTACATACTAGGCATTTGGCTTATGACACCCTAAGTAGATACTTATTAACCTCAAAAGGAAAACATAAAACACATTACATCAGGTATAATGGTCCTCATACTACTAAACCTTTCTGTCTTTTGTCTCTGATTTCATGTAGGGGCATGGTGTGGTTGTTTTTCCACCGAGCAGAGCTACCCTGTTTCACAAATGGCCAAGTGGAGGCAGCATTCTCCACTCACTGCCGTGCCCTACACACACTCTTTTTAGCAGCACACCTTTCTCACACACACACCTTACACATAATATACACTTTCCACTCAGAGGTCCTTTTGAGTCTGCATTTTGTTAGTGCTCCGACGTCGTGAGGTGTTGTTTCAGTCCTGACGTATTTACACATCCTACAATTGCCACAGATATCCAATCATTATTGCTAATGACAATTAGTATATGTTTTTGTGGTCTTTTCATTAATAGAATTTCCAATATAATTGGTCAAATTCCTCACTGAGCATTGTAGAAAATATTAAAGCATTAATTCCAGTTCCTATTAATTATCCCCTTACAGTGGGTTACAGATATTTGTTGTTTTGCTTTAATGACTTGGTCAGTTTTAATTTTTGTAATGCGGTGTACTTGTATTTAATGCACTAATGTGTTCAGATAGCATGAGATGTTTTTCTCCCCCCATTGTGGTATGGACATGGCACTGTTTACTTATTTCCACAGAGAGAGAGAGAGAGAAGTAGCTAAAGTAGTGTATGAAATGAAACATTTGGAACAAGGGTAGGAGTGTTACACTTAGCAGTGTCAGGTAATAAGCCAAAGACTCAGCAGCCATGAAATATCTGTCGACCACACACTTTCCTATTTGAGTGAACTGCGGTAAAGAGGAACAACTGTTTTCAGTACACTTTGTAACTAGTCTTCCATAAAGCCTGACCTTATGAGGAGAAAATCAATATGCTCTTGAAAGTCATAGGCCTATAGAGTGAACATATTAGCAGGTTAGTTGTCTGTAAATAAAAGACTGGAAATGGCTAATACTACTACTACTACTACTACTACTACAAATAATATCACTGTCAAATCGGTGTAATTGGTGTTCTAGCTCCATCTCTAATACTAACGTACTACTACTACTACTACTACTGTCAAATCGGTATAATTGGTGTTCTAGCTCCAACTCTAATACTAATGTACTACTACTACTACTACTGTCAAATCGGTATAATTGCCATACAGATAATTTGCTGTTTGACTTCCTTTCAGTTCAAAGAGTAATTGTTATGGTTGAAATTTTATGGTTGAAATAATCAAATGATTAATTGCGTCCAATTGTATTTGCATGCAAATTCGTTTCATGATAAACGACTATTTTAAGACCAGCATATAGTAGTTCAGGACAGCACAGGCATCACTTCAGATCTCCACAGATGTACATGAGTCTGTGCCTTGTTTTCTCCATGTCTCTGTGTTGTATGGGGGGATGACAGGCATGATGGTCTCTGGCCACTAGTAGACAGGGGACAGTAGAAACAGAGTTTTGAAGGGCTGAGTGAAACACACAACATACACACACACACACACGCACGCACGCATGCACGCACGCACGCACGCACGCACACACACACACACAAAATGACCCCCTAAATGGTGCCGTTTATTGTTGGCTGGAGCGGTAGGATGGAAGGATGGAGGGAGTTGGGGAAGCTGGCCAGTGGAAGCCTGCAGAGAGAGGTATCCACCTCTTCTCCATTGTCCTTCCTCCAAGCTGCATTTGAACTTAATATTCCATGAAATAAGGCAGCCCATCAAGCCATTGTAATGGCGTCAGGTTAATAGAAGAAGTCAAAACATTCTCCCTCCCTCCCTCCCTGTCTCTCTCCGAGGCAGTCTCTCAACCCCTCACCCATGAGCACATTTCAAACCATACTGTGTCATATTATTTTTTTCCCCATAAAAATTCTTTATCCTTTTTTTCCACCAGTGTTTCGATTATTAGGATCCATTCTGAGTGGCTGACGCAGGCCCTTTTTAGAGCGGGAAGACAGCTTTTCAATTCCTAATAGGCTGTTCATTTCTGAGCAGAATGTGTTTGGGCGCTCGCTCTCCTTCTTTCCTTGTTTTTGCATGCTTTTCTTTTCTCTTATGTTCTTTCTCTCTCAATTTCTCTCACTCACTCACACGCACTCTCTCTCTCTCTCTCTCTCTCTCTCTCTCTCTCTCTCTCTCTCTCTCTCTCTCTCTCCTCTCACTCACTCACTCACACACACACACACATGCAGGCACGCACACACACACACACACACACTCACGTGTGTGCACTGTGCACTGATTCGTTGTGTCAAGCTGTCAGGGCCCCAGATGTCATGTGATTGTGTGTATTACCTACAGCTCTGTGTGACGCAGACATGTCACATATAACAACCACTGGCTTCCTATGGTTCCTCCTGGATCCCTCTTGGCCTCGCTTTCTCCCTCCATCTCCCCAGAGAGGCCAGGTCTTCTGCCATCACAGCGAGAGGGAAAAAGAGACAGAAAGAAAGAATGGAAGAAAGAGAGAGACAGAGGTGGAGAGCGAGAAACAGAGAGAGACACAAAAAGAGAAAGGGAGAGAGAAAGAGGGAGAGAGAAACGAAGACTGAGCGAGAGAGACACAGAAAGAGAAAGGAAAGAGAGAGACAGCTAGCTATGGTAAGACAACCTTGCCTGGCAGACAGTCTCCCAGACAGGCTAGGGAGGAGGAGAGTTTCCAGGCTGTCTGCCCCTCTTTACTGGAAAGAGAAAGGGTCTCTAACCCTTCTGTCTGCTGCTCCAGGTACACACACTCAGCAGCTGTGTGACGCAGTCAGAGAGACGTCCTGCTTGGTTCTGGAAGAGGACACAGTATCCTACCAAACTACGTCTATAGTGCTAAAGTAATCTCTACATTAGAGATTATTATGATGGAATTACCAACATAAAACAGGGAGGCCCTCATTATGTTGTTCATAAAACAGCAGTCTTGTTGCAACGTTCCATCATTATCTGCACTGTTATCAATTTTACTGATTCTTTCCAATGTGAGCAGAAACCAGAATGTTATAGAGCTAATATTAATGTCCCTGTGTTTGAAGTGCTTAGTGAAATATGATGATTTATGTTTGTTTTGATTAATGAGGTGAGAGAGTGTCGTCAGTATGAGTAGTGAGAGCAGGGTTTGTATGGTTTCTGTGAGTGATGCTGGGGTTTGGCTAGCCTAGCGTAGAGGAGGTTGGTGTACCTCATAATTTCAGGCAGTTTGAGTCCTCTCCATTTCCCACAGAAATAACAATTAGGTCAAATGGTTGACTCATTAAATATCTCAAACAAATCCTGGTTGAGTACAAATGTGGAAAATGACTAAAGCTGAGTTAAGAATGAGGCTAAAGGAAAATATAATCAATGGTCTCAAAATAGGGATTTTTTTAAGGGGAAATTATGACTGTAGTGCTATTGAAGGCAAATATTTTTTTAATTATTTGGGTTGTTCTCATGACAGTTGGGAATCATTTGGTAATTGCCTCCATGTTCCTAATTTCATCAAATGATTGTCATTATGCGTATCATTTCTGGAGGTCAAATGTCATTGAGGAATTTGCTGGGTCATGAAATCTGAGCAGAGTGAGTTAGGGAAGTGGTGTGAGTCTCTCTCTCTCTGTGGTGTGTGTGTGTGTGTGTGTGTGTGTGTGTGGTGTGTGTGTGTGTGTGTGTGTGTGTGTGTGTGTGTGGGTGTGTGTGTGTGTGTGTGTGTGTGTGTGTGTGTCCAGAGTTATGCTAACAGTCTCCCTCAGAAGGTAGGGTTACCACACTCTGCACCACTCACAGCCTCCCACCATCATCACCACCACCTTCCGTTTTGGAGAACGCGCACAGAATCACGGAATACAGACATTAAAACAGAATTAACAAATGTTTCAAAAAGGATTGAACTTAATAGGAAATCAATTAAATCTACTGAATTTATTAGAAAATACATACATTTTCCTAAGATTATCATGACATGAACAAAATGCATCAGTGATTCGTATTTATCTTCATCTTTCGAAAGAGGCAACTGCACAGGAACGCTCCTGTCTGTGTGCACCAGCACTTAGTGTAAACGTTAGCGATGATGCTGATGTCATGACAACCGTCTTCTGGTAGATAGAAAAGCTTTCCAAAAAAACTCAATTAAATGTTATCTACAAAGTAGCCTATGCCTACCTGGCAGAATGATATCATGATTATTAGCATCAACCCAGTTACCGTTTGTTTTATAAACTCTGCAACCACATCAGCACTACAGAATCATAGTTAAAGGCTTTTGCAGACTATACAATTTTAGCCGTATTATGCCTGGCGGACGACTTTTAAAATCCCATCATGGCTGAGCCTCTCACAATAAACGACCATCTTTCCTGTCGTTTTTTGTCTTGCCATCGTAATGGTTCACACACGTAACGATGTGGCACAGACGTGGGGTCACACACTACAAGATTCTTCACTTGGTGGTGAGGAATCTCGATGTCTCGACAAGGATGTGATTAGATAGCTAGAAAAAGCTGTGGCTCAAAGCAGCCTAAAATGTTTTCAGTCAGACATTCACGCTTGCTATACAGAGTTGAACTATCAAGCCAATACATTTTGAATTGAATAACATTGCGTGTAAAGAGCTTGTCAGAGCTGAAACGACTTGACACTTTGGCAAGTACAAACGCATACTAGTAGAAGTCATCGCTCCTGCTCGAGAGTACACATTCTGGGTGATGCGATACAAAGTCATCATCTCACTGGCTCATTTTCTGGAGAGCTCTCATTGGCTATTGCTGATCACCGTTCTTGTCTCCGATCTCCAAAACTTGTCTGGGGCAGCTAAATTGGGGCAAAAATCGTGTAGTGTACATCTGGCTTTATGCCACGATTGTGCCGTCCCAGACAAAATGTCCACGTTGTGGGAAAATTCTTAAGTTCTAAACGATTGCCGGAGGTCTTGGCTCGTCAGTATGACTTGGTATAGGTCTGTTGATTAATTACCGCTACGTGCGGTCGTAGGCTCCGAAGAAGTTGTAGCAGTGTCAGAATTGTTTTGCTTTTATCGTGTAGTATGGCCTCACAAGCCAATCGCAGAATATGACGACAGAACTGAAGCAAATCGTACAATCTGGCCAGGTTGATATCAATATTTTTATTTGGTGACATCACACAGTGTGACATATGATAATCGTAAAAGGCAATCAGATGTACAGTCTGCGAAGGCCTTAGCCAAATAACCTTCTCTGGCTGTTAGATTTTTCCCTGACCTCAAAAGTGGTCTCCTGATGTGGTTTAAGCATTGTTCTGGGCTTAGAACATCAAATTGTATTTGTTTTTTTCCGATAAAAAAATATATTTTGTTAGTGAAAACCTAAAAAAAAAACTATTTGATGTTCTAAGCCCACAACAATGCTTAAACCACATCAGGAGACCAAACTAAACTGAATCAGACAAAGAATACAACAGATTTTATAGGGCCCTACTTTCTAGTAATACACCAACACCACTACTCTCTATGGCTGGTTTAACATAACCTCTAATATCAATGGCACATATGTGTGTCTCTCTTCAGCCAGACTAGAAGAATGTCTCATGCAGCAGTGGCCCAGTCATTGTTCATCTGGTTCAGTCCAGACTAGAGTAGGGGGGGACCAGAGCAGAGTAGGGAGGGGGTGCAGCTCAGCAGGGCCTGTGCCACTTCCTGCCCCTGTCCTCCTTCCTGCGCTCTGCCTCACTCAATCACTTCTTTCTCCCTCTCCTGGGCTGTGCATTCTTCCCTGTCCAGAGCATTCTTGGCATTCTGAGCTGTCGGGCCACGTTCCGGGCTCAGTGGGAGCTGGGGGTGGAGGTAAGGGAGGGAGGGAGTCCTGGTGGGTAGTTCTGCACACAGATAATGTTACAGTATGTTTCCCCCTGACCCTGGGCCCTGGGGATGGAAAGGTCCCATAGCATGTGACCATAGCCTAGCACTATGGTTGTTACAGCCCAGCCAGGCACCATGCTGCTGTCACTACACTACACTGCAGTACACAGATCCTATATCCTCCTATAGCCTCATATAGCCTCCTGTAGCCTCCTATAGCCTCCTTTAACCTCCTATAGCCTCCTATAGCCTCCTATCGCCTCCTATCGCCTCCTGTAACCTCCTATAACCCCATACAGCCTCCTATAGCCTCCTATAACCTCCTATATATAGCCTTCGATAGGCTCATATAGCCTCCTATAACTTCCTATAACTTCCTATAGCCTCCTATAGCCCCATATAACCTCCTATAGCTTCCTATAGCCTCCTATAACCTCCTATAGCCTCCTATAGCCCCCGATAACATCATATAGCCTCCTATAGCGTCCTATAACATCCTATAGCCTCCTGTAGCATCCTCTAACCTCCTGTAAACTCCTATAACCCCATTTAACCTCCTATAGCCTCCTATAACATCCTATAACCTCCTATAGCCTATTATAGCCTCCAATAGCCACATATAACCTCCTATAACCTCTTACAACCTCATATAACCTCCTATAGCCTCCTATAACATCATATAGCCTTCTATAGCCTCCTGTAGCCTCCTATAGGCTCATATAGCCTCCTATAGTCTCCTTTAACCTCATATTGCCTCCTATAGCCTCCTATAACCTCCTATATTAGCCTCCTATAGCCTCAAAAGCCTCCTATAACTTCCTATAACCTCCTATAGCTTCCTATAGCCTCATATAACCACCTATAGCTACCTATAGCTTCCTATAGCCTCCTATAGCCCCCGATAACATCCTATAGCCTCCTGTAGCATCCTCTAACCTCCTGTAACCTCCTATAACCCCATTTAATCTCCTATAGCCTATTATAGCCTCCAATAGCCACATATAACCTCTTACAACCTTATGTAATGTCCTATAATCTCCTATAACCTCCTATAGCCTCATATAGCATCCTATGACTTCCTTTAGTCTCCTATAACTTTCTACAACCTCTTGTAGCCTCCTATAGCCCCCTATGGCCTCCTATGGCCTCATATAGCCTCCAATAGCCTCCTATAACTTCCTATAAACTCGTATAACCTCCTATAGACTCCTATACCCTCCTATAGCTTCCTATTGCCTTCTGTCACCTCCTGTAGCCTCCTATAACCTCCTACAGATGCCTATAGCCTCCTATAGCATCCTATATCCTCTTGTAGACTCCCGTAACCTCATTTAACCTCCTATAGTCTCATATAGCCTATTATAGCCTCCAATAGCCATATATAACCTCCTATAACCTCTTACAACCTCATATAATCTCCTAAAGCCTCCTATAACATCATATAGCCTCCTATAGCCTCCTATAACTTCCTATAACCTCCTATAGCCTCCTATAACATCCTATAGCCTCCAATAACCTCCTTTAGCCTCTTATAACCTCCTATAACCTATTGTAGCTTCTTATAGCCTCCTATAACCTCGTATCAACTCGTATAGCCTCCTATAACCTCCTATAGCTTCCTATGGTCTCCTATGGTCTCATATAGACTCCAATTACCTCCTTTAGCCTCCTATAACCTCCTATAACCTATTGTAGCCTCTTATAGCCTCCTATAACCTCGTATAACCTCATATAGCCTCCTATAACCTCCTGTAGCCTCCTATGGCCTCCTATGGTCTCATATAGCCACATATAACCTCTTACAACCTCGTGTAACGTCCTATAATCTCCTATAACCTCCTATAGCCTCATATAGCATCCTATAACTTCCTTTAGACTCCTATAACCTCCTCCTATAACCTCCTCTTATAGCCTCCTATAGCCTCCTATGGCCTCCTATGGCCTCATATAGCCACCTATAACTTCCTATAATCTCGTGTAACCTCCTATAGCCTCCTATAGCCTCCCGTAGCCTCCTGTAAACTCCTATAGCCTCCTATACCCTTCTATAGCTTCCTATAGCATCCTATAGACTCCTATAGCCTACTGTCACCTCCTGTAGCCTCATATTGCCTCCTATAGACTCATATAGCCTCCTATAACATCCTATACCCTCCTGTAGCCTCCTGTAGCCTCCTATAACCTCATATAGCCTCCTATAACATCATGTAACTTCCTATAGCCTCCTATAGCCTATTATAGCCTCAAATATTCTCATATAACCTCCTATAACCTTTAACAAACTCATATATCCTCCTCTAGCCTCTTATAACCTCCTATAGCCTGCTATAGCATCCTATAATCTCCTAATACCACCTATAGCCCCCCATAGCCTTCTATAGCATCATATAGCCTCCTATAACATCATATAACCTCCTATAACCTCCTACAGCCTCATATAACCACCTATAACCTCTTAAAACCTCATATAACGTCCTATAACCTCATATAACCTCCTTTAGCCTCCTATAGGCTATAGCCTCCAATAACCTCCTGTAGCCTCATATAGCCTCCTTTAGAGTCCTATAGCCTCCTGTAGCCTCATATAGCCTCTAATAGCCTCCTATAACATCCTTTAACTTCCTATAACCTCATATAGACTCTTATATCCTATAGCCTCATATAACCTCCTATAACCGCTTACAACCTCATATAACATCATATAACCTCCTATAACCTCATATAACCTCATATAGCCTCCTATAGCCTCCAATAACCTTACATAACCTCCTATGGCCTCATTTGGCCTCCTATAGCCTCCTATAGCCTCCTATAGCCTCCTATAAATTCCTATTACCTCCAATTAACCTCGTATTGCCTCCGATAGCATCATATAGCCTCCTTTAATCTCTAATAGTCTCCTATAGCTTCCTATAATTTCCTATAGCTTCCTATAGCGTCCTATAGCCTCCCATAGCCTCCCATAGCTGCCTATAAATTCCTATTACCTCCTATAACCTCCTACATCCTCCTATAGCATCTTATAGCCTCCTTTAATCTCCAATAGCCTCCTATAGCCTCCTATAATTTCCTATAGCTTCCTATAGCTTCCTATAACCTCGTATAGCCTCCTATAGCCTCCAATAGCCTCCTATAACATCCTATAACCTCCTATAACATACGATACCCTCATATAACCTCCCGTAGCCTCTTATAACCTCCTATTGCCTCATATAGCCTCCTATAACCTCTTACAACCTCATATAACGTCCTATAACCTCTTATAACCTCATATAGCCTCCTATAGCCTCCTATAACGTACTTTAATAATTAACATCCACATTAAAAGCACACATTGTGTGACATCAGTGTTTTTAGATTTGTTGAAAGTAAAACCAGAATACCAGAAACCTCATATTCCAAGGTCAGGATATTCCAGGTTTAAATGTTGAAATATTTGTTGGAAATATTTTGTAAATATTATTCAGAGAGACAATGTGAGTTTCCCAGAAAGAGAGGGGGGAGAATAGAGAGCAAGAGAGAAAGGGACCAAGGGGGTTAGAGGGTGTATCCTGATTTATAGCAAGGCCAGGGAGCAGAGACCTGAAGGTGCAAAGGCAGTGCTTCAAATAGAGATTGCTGGTGGCCTCTGGTGTGATCGGCGACCCAAGGTGAGGCACTTAACGATTTATGTCTCTCATATCCCCTCATCTTCCCTGCACTAGCATGCACTGGGCTGTGATGGGGCTGAGCAGGGTCCTGCAGGCGGCCGAGAGGCAGCTCCTCGCCAGCCAGGGCCATCCAGCTCCAAGCCCAGACCTTGGCCCTTCTGACTGACCCAGGAACAGGGCTACAGAGAGGAGCTCACGCTGTAGCCCTCACAGCCATAGTCATGATCTCACACAGACTGGGTCAGTGGTGGGGTGGGGTTATGCTAGCCTGGCAGACAACTTACCAGTGCTAGTCTGTACTTCCGTGGGTACTGTTGGATCCATTGTCTGTGTGTGTGTTTAGAAGACCTGTACATTATGTGTGTGAGTGAGTGCAGTACAATCCAGTGCAGTACAATCCACTTAACCAGTCCATTGTTTTACCCAGCTATTCTGTACAGCTGTGGGTCTCCTTCTTTTTTTCTCGCTGTCATACACATATGTTCTCATTCATGTGCACACACACACACACACACACACACACACACACACACACACACACACATACACACACACACACACACACACACACACACACACACACACACACACACACACACACACACACACACACAGTACGCAGACTCTCCCAGCCCCACAGATGTCTGAAGCTGAGGCTGGCTAATGAGGAAATGTCTTCTCAGTTGAGTGGACTTGATGCCAAGAGAAAAACCTACAGAATCAGCCCAACAGCTTCATCTGTCCTGCATGTGTGTGTATGCGAGTGTGTGAACGAGGGGTGTGTCTGTGTGTGTGTGTGTGTGAGCGAACGCTCCGCTCCACTCTTAACATATTTCACCACATGGGACTGGCGTTGACATCCCCTATGCCCTGGGATCCTTCAGGAGCAGATTTAGAGTGATTTTCAGAGCAATTATACCTGCCACTTCTGACTGGTAGAGTTGCCCTCCTCTCAGCTCATGTCTTCATGCTAGGGAACTGACCCAGTGGTAGTGCAGCGGCAGGGCCTGTCTCCGTGCTCCAGGGCCAGGGCTAGGGCCTCCTCAGCTCAGCCCAGGAAGAAGCCCTTTCTCTAGCCACTGTGGCCTGCAGTCTGACAGCCTGGAGCCTGGATGCCATTTGCAGTTAGTGCGAGGTGATAATGAGTTGCCAGGCAGATTGTTGTCACCAGTAGGCTGTGCCCTTGTTGTCTGGCTGGTGGAGTTGGACTGTGTGGCCCACAGGCGGGGTTTGGAGGGTCCTTGTGTAGAGGTGTAAATCACAGCATTACACGGTGGGATTGGTGACCTCTTCGCCACAACCCAGAGGTCATCCCCACATGTCCCCTACTCTCCCCTATACACATATAGACCCCCATCCTCCCCAAAAGAAGTGTGCAGTTAAAGAATGGTGATTATTTTCCTAATTCCTTTGAGTTAGCTGTTGTTACTCAAGCTTTTGCATATTTTTCATATTGCAATTATGGTTTACAGAGTATACAAATATAAATGTGCTAACATTTTAATTTGTATTCCTTATAAGTGGTCATATGTAATGTGTTGTAGATGTTCTATGTGCGCATGCTTATGTCTATGCATGTGTGTGATCTCTCTGACCCCAGTGACCCCAGTGATCCCAGTCTTCGACAGTGGATTGTTTCCCCGTCTCGCTACCATGCAGCGGCCACAGCACCACCATGCATCAGAGGGGCCGTGAAAGCAGGCCTAACCCCACGCTCCTCTATCCCCCGCTCCACTATCCCTCGCTCCACTATCCCCACGCCCCCACTATCCCCCGCTCCACTATCCCCACGCCCCCACTATCCCCTGCTCCACTATCCCCACGCCCCCACTATCCCCCGCTCCACTATTACCCGCTCCACTATCCCCCACTCCACTATCCCCTCGCCCCCACTATCCCCCACTCCCCACGCCCCCACTATCCCCCGCTCCACTATCCCCATGCCCCCACTATCCCCCGCTCCACTATCCCCACGCCCCCACTATCCCCCGCTCCACTATCCCCACGCCCCCACTATCCCCCGCTCCACTATCCCCACGCCCCCACTATCCCCCGCTCCACTATCCCCACGCCCCCACTATCCCCCGCTCCACTATCCCCCGCTCCACTATCCCCTGCTCCACTATCCCTCGCTCCACTATCCCCCGCTCCACTATCCCCTCGCCCCCACTATCCCCCGCTCCACTATCCCCCGCTCCACTATCCCCTCGCCCCCACTATCCCCCGCTCCACTATCCCCCACTATCCCCCGCTCCACTATCCCCCGCTCCACTATCCCCCGATCCACTCCAGAGACTGGGACCTAATGAGGGATCCACCTGCCTCACAATGAACCCGTCACAGTGTCTAGTGGAGGACTAGAGGTAATAAAGGAGGCTAGCAGTGTTAGGGACAATTTGATCCGTTACAACCACGTACATTACCACTTCAACTGCCATGTCCTCGCTGGCGTCCATTTTATCTGAATCAAGGTAAATGGCTAACGCTGAGACTCATTTTCCATGTGAGGAGCCATCGCGGGGAGCCGAGCACGTCACTCAAATTTCACAGAAATTTCACAGAGACTCAGGAGAGCGGTTTAGTGTTGCAGCGCTCTTTCAAGGCATCATTAAAGGAGCGCTGAGAGAGGCTCCTGCAGGATGAGACTTTTGTCATTGTCTCCAGGGGGAATAACAGATAGCAGAGGCCCAGGCAGGGATCAGGGAGCAGGGATCAGGGAGCAGGGATCAGGGAGCAGGGACAGACAGGGTAAATAAAGGTGAGGCTGTGGAGAGGAGAGGGAGCACACAGCACAGCTTAATCAGCGCCTGGCTGCTCTGCTCTGCTCTGGGGGGACAGGGGTAGCTACCTGAATGACAGACAGACACGGATGCTTCTGATGCTTAGATGAATATAACTGGCAGAGAAGAGCAGGACACAGGAAGGTGAACCTATGGAGACCCAGAAGGAGGGTTAGCTACATACTGTAGGTTTGTGTGTGTCTGTGGGGAGTGTGTGTACAAATCTGTGTGTGTGTTGGCATGGCATAAACAATGGGGGTTGCTGTAGTGGTAGGATTCCTACTGTCACTGCCCGTCCCCAGCCAGCATAATTCTTTTAGGGGCCTCATTCCTCATCTCCCCATTAGCGTCAGCAGTCTGGAGCGACGCACAGAATCCCTCTAAGTGATATGCAGTAACGTATTTGTCAACAGGAAGAGAACCCAGCTGGCCCTCTCTCTCTCCATTGGGGGGCTGCTGGGGATAGGTGGACAGCCCAAGGAGGGGGTGGCGGTGGGGGCAGTGGAGGTGTGCCTGAGCGCTGGGGCTATTTATTTTTCACCTGAACCAAGTGAGTCCTGTAGACAGAACACTGACTGTATGGTGAAACACAGTGGACTAACTGTAGGTAGTGTGATGAGATAAATTAAGTTGAACGTAATGGAAAGGCTGCTGTTTGTTGTGTTTGGATATGGTGATGCAAGAGCAGTGGATGGCCTCACATCCAGAAATGGTACAGTCGGGGATGCTGTTGTGGATATCAGTCAGATAAGACAGTGTCTCAGTAATGAAGGATAAGGTGGAGCTGGTACTATCAGCTGCATTGTTCTGGGTCTTGACCTTTAGGTTCAAAGAGCCTCCTTCAGAGCACCAACCCCCCTCGCCACACCCCTATCACCCCTACAGGAGCCCAGTGATGCTCAGTGATGGGTGCTCCTCTTTATGGTCACTCTGCCCCCTGCATAGTGTAGTGCTGACTCTCACAAAGCACCTCTGGGCCTGATAAATAATGGAAGTGGAGAGGCTTTCTCCTCTTTCTCCCGCTTCGCTCCGCACCATCAACTCCCAACGTCAGAGTTGACTACTCAGCTGTAAGGTGTCCATTATCTGGTGTGGACAGGGGAGTTGAGCAGGCCGGTCCCGTCTGGGGCCGTGGTGCTGTGTGCTAAGGTGTAGAACAGAACACAGTGGGTCCCCAGACCTCGCTGACAGCTCACTTTTACCTATGCCCTTTCCAATCACAGTCGAGCCAAGGGGAAGACAAGGCAGCCCCACACCCTATACATATTCATAAACCTCAGTTGAATGTCATGTTTACCTGTCAAGGCTGTGATTAGGATGAACTGTGATCAGGTATGTTACTGAACTCCACCACCCCTGGCAGACACCCCTCCTCACCCCTCCTCTCCCTCTCTGTCACCCTCCTGAGTCGCTGAGGGGAAAAACAGTCAACAAAACCATTCAACAGTAAAGCGTTTGATTCCCTCTCTCACTATTTATTGTAATGTTTCCTGGTGTTACAGCGGTAGCTCATAATGAATTCTGATAAATTAAAGGTTGTATTGTTCTGCTGCCACGGCAGTGCTTGATCACGATGCCAATTACTGGGGGGTAATTTCCCCCCTCTGCATTTCACTCCCTAAGATCTGACAAAAGGAACTTCCTGCAGAGTGGAACAAGTTGACACACGGGTGACAGATTCTGTTTTTAATTATTCTCTTTTTGATTCAACATTACAACCGCACATTGTACATTTTCATTGTCTCCCAGCCCTTCTCCTGTTCCTTCTTTAGAGGAAAATCTGTTGACTCAATTGGAAATGTCACCCAGGAATCTTTAACCTGAATAGAAGAGTTTTGACTCTCCTTATATGAAATGACAGACGAGGACACAGTCTGTCTTCATCTACGTAGATGTACACAGACAAGCGCGCCTCTACCTAACTAGTGCGAGTCTAAAAATAAGTAAATAAAATAAACTAACATGCTGGGGGGCAGATGAGAGGAGGAGGAGGGTGGGGGGGGCTCTGCTTTTTTCATAAACAATATATGAGATGCTTTTTGCAAGTTAAATCCTTAAAGATTCACTGGCGGCTTTCCTCACAGTGCCTTTTAAGGAGCGAGATTGCATGAGAAGGAAATGGCAAGTAAACATCGGGGGACAGAGGAGGGGGGTGGGGGTAATAAACAGAAAACAACGCATTAAGGAGATAACGGTTGACATGAAGATTGCCGCCCCCCTCCCAATCCTCCCATCCCCTACACTCTTAGCAGAACCTTCTCCCTGAAGTAGCCGGGAGATGTTTGCACGGGTAACCTCTCTTCTTAGCGTGCTCGGATCGCTGCGTTCCTTGTGCTGTTTGTTGCCTTTATTGGCTGACATGGAATCACCTAGAATCTGCGTAATACTTCTCTCTGTGAGAGTGACCAGTAATTAAGTTGTGCAGATCAGAGTCCCCTCTCTGTTATCACTGTAACAATCAGCCTAAGATGCTTTTTGACTGCCGGTTGTGCAGTGACCTGTGCGCGTCAAGTCCTTCTCTCTTTATTGGGTTGTCTTCTGTCCACACTAATGGCCATAGGGGGCTGAGCCCAGGCTTCACCTGACCAGCACTCACAAAGCCTGCTCTCTGGAGCCGACAGGCGGAACGAAAATCACATTAACCCAGCCCAAACCAACAACCAAAACAGCACACATTCACACATACTGAGCAAACACAAAACGGGAGGTTCCCTGTGTTTGGCTCCTTTATCAGCAGTAGGTGTCAGTTTGGCTCATCGTTGTTTACCGGGCTTTGTCATAAAGGGCGTCTGCCACCCACACCCCTTTGTGAGGCCAACAGGAGGGGCCTTCCTGAAGACTAGGGGCTGAGATGATTTGGTCGGAAGCCCTGTAACTAATGACATCTCCTGACCCATCAGAAGAGATGAATGATGAGTAGATGATGAATAGTAGATCGTGTGGCACAGTCTGCTTAGTTGCCTGTTAGGGAGTTTATGATGAGGTGCAATGTGAAGGGTAGGAAAAGAAATGAGCCTGGATGCCTCCTGGACAGAGTTGCAAAGTGAGATGAAAGACGGGAGAGATGTAAGATGGAGGCCTAAAGAAATCTAGCTCAAGTTCTACGAAGAAAAAAACTGGCATGCCAATGGATGATGGCTGGGATGGCTAATTTAGCTTTAATTCACCTTCACCTAATTTAGCTTTAATTCACCTTCAATTCCCATATTAGCGTGATGATGCTAATATGGGCTACAGGGTAGTCTTGAAGCCCTGAAGGCCTGATGGTGGTTGAACGGTAAAGGCATTGATTCTGGGAATGAAGTGATGTCAGTTGTTGCCCTTGTGCTTTGTTGACACTGCATGGTAAACCCTATCATTAATGTCTCTATACAGGCTCCTTCTTTTCACTAAATAACCTTACGGATTTGTCTCTTTACATTTTTGACCTGTTTTCTTTTGTTGAGTGTACGATAGAATAGTTACTTTTTTTAGTGCATTACATCCCTACTGCAGAAGGTCTCCAGTTCAAGGCCAGCCATAACCAGTCCATACTGCTCATTTTCAATTTCCCCACTATGATCAAGCGGGAATTACATTTTCCTCTTGCGCTCACCGACTGCAGTTAAAGGCGGTTTGATGGACGCAGTTCGGTTTAATTTTCCAACACTTAGCAGTAGCTTTGGGGCATGCCACATGCGTCCTGACATATGAGCCTTTTGTCACAATTAAAGGGATTCTGTGCCAGCCTGCTTCCCTCTTCACTGGACTCTCTGCTCAGCTGTTTGTCTCAGTCGGTCTAGTATCAGCCATATTACCCACCAGAGGACTTAATGCACCACATGTCCGACATGTGAACGAGTGCCAAACAAAGCACACTCACTCAAATCAAATGGCCCTGAATGGCATTGTGGGAATCTAGGCCACTGGAGCCAGGCATCTCAGACTCTGCCTTTAGGCTCAAAGGGGAAGGAATTGAAGGTGAATTAAAGCCAAATTAGGTGACTTGAAGGTGAATTAAAGCTAAATTAGCCATCCCATTGGCATGCTAGTTTTTTTCTTGTGTAGAACTTGAGCTAGATTATTTTAGGCCTCCGTCTTCCATCTCTCCCGTCTTTCATCTCACTTTGCAACTCTGTCCAGGAGGCATCCAGGCTCATTTATTTTCCTACCCTTCACATTGCACCTCATCATAAACTCCCTCCACCTCCACAATGCTACGGAGACTAAATCAACCCTCTGTATCTCCCAGCCGACACTCCCTCCCTATTCCAGGCGCAGGGAAGCAGTGGGGAGGGCAACAACCAGCCCTGGCAGTTTGTTGTTTTTATTTAACGTGTTTCTACTTCCATGTCATATTTTCTCTATTTAATTGATGCCCAGGCCTGTGCTGGTGCCCAACGCAGCATTGAGAGGATGCTTCCTCCAAACAGGCCCTTATCCTCCTCTAATAGGCCTGGCTCTCCTCTGAGGCCTTCAGCTGTGTCAGGCCACTGCTGCCTCACTGCACCTCTGGTTTTAACCACTGCCGTGTAGCCCATTAGTTCTCTCTCCAGGCCTCACTATTCCCTGCGCTCATCCCTCTGCCACCCCTCCCTCTGCTACACCACCTTCCCTCCGGCCCCAACCCTCACCTCTGCACCCCCTCCGCCTCTCCTCCATGCTCCCCCTACGTTTCATCAGCCATAATATGAGGATGCTTTCACAGTAAACATTTTTCATCTCATTCTTCCTGTATGAGTGAAAAATCGGCTTTGCCTGTCTGCACCGGCTTGGCCTGTCTGTTTAATTTGTGTTCTGGAGGTACTGTGGGCCCTGGCCCAGTCATCACTTCCTGCCCTGCTCTGCCTGCCTGGGAAGGCCTCAGTGCAACCCTGCAGCCCTGCTGTTGAGATGGGTGGTGGGGGGTTGAGGCCTGGGTGGTGAGTGTGTTGTTGGTGAGATGTGTGGTCCGGCTGAGACGGCAACCCTTTGGTGTCCGCTGGTGTTTCTGAGCTGTGTTTGTCCAAGCCTGCACCTCTGCCTGGGTGGGACCACCCGGCTCCTGCAGCCTCCTGCTGCCTCTCCACATCAGAGGAAAGCTGAAGAATAAAAGAGACCAGAATATCTAAGCGCCTCGAGGGCATGGCAGTGGACTCATGGGCCACCCTTGAATCATTGATAGATCTGCAAAGCAGTTTGTTCTACCGAATTGAACAATGATATATCATTATCACAACTTTGGGGGAAATCTATAAAATCAATGGGGACGCCGGTGGAACGGGATTAGTATTACTAAAGCGCTGAGAGGGTGTTAAAGCGGCCGAGTATGGATCCCAGTTGCGGCTCCGATCAATGGCGTTTGTGGACACTAAGCTCAATAACAAGCCTTCCAAGAACTGGGAAGACGAAGAAAGAAATAGATGTGAAAAGCACATTTGCTGGGAGAAGAGCTAATATCCTGTACGCGCCCGGCTGAACATGAGCTGTGGAGACGTTGGCGAGAGAGAGAGAGGGAGAAGGGAGTGGAGGAGTGTGGAGGGAATGGATTCCTCCGCTCAAATGGTACCAATACAAATGGAGGTGTCGTTATAGATGTCCTTACATCATTGGTATTGGCAGACAGGGGTAAAGAATGTAAAATACATTGATTTCAATGGGGGGGAACACACCTGTTGTTTAGCGTTCACGTCTGTATCGAGTGAATTGGATTGATTTAGAAATTGTGTGTATTTTAAAATGCAATCGATGCCTTTAGGTTATTGAAAGGGAATATATTTTTGTCGTGTACTTTTATCAGAGGAATGATTCCCTTCAAAGTGTCAATGATCATTGGTCTCCCCTCCCTCAGAGTTTCTGAGGGTGAGTGAGATGACTGAAGCTAGATGGACAGCTCTGTTTGCATGCCTCCTGCATGGGAGAGGAAGGTATGAGGTGAGGCAAAGACACAGTAATTGGATCTGTAAAAGTCCAATTTCCTGTTTGGTGCCGAAGTCCTGACAAGATGACAAAAGATGCTGTGTTTAAAGAATGGAGATGTTTGGCCATAAGGATAGCATTAATCTTGAGGGGAATGACAGCCCAGTAGAAAGTGGGCATTTCCCTCAACACGGAACAAGAGGAAACAAAATTAGCATGTCCACTTTATCCTCACACTGCTGCTTAAAGAGCAACAGTCCAGACAGGCCTGGATTTCCTTCTGGGCTTCCTTTTATTAAAATCCATCACAGTGGCTCACCTTAGATTAGTTGAGTGGAAAATGTTTGTTTAGATGGAAAGGATACTACAGCTTAGTAGTATTCCAGTTAGGAAATAAGTTTGATATGGTCCATAATGAATGTTGTGAGGTTATATAGTAGCCTCTGCTCAAGGGCTTCTCATGTATTCTATTGGCTTTTCAATTGATTAACATTTCGAATACTTGAGAGCAAATTGTTTTGAGTAAATTATCTCTGCAATTGCTGGGAGCTCAATACATCTTTACCTGATATACCTTCATCAAAGGCAAAGAGAGAGAATATTAGTGCCACGTTTACATAGCCATGCAATATATTTCTGTTGAAATGTGTTCTATGTACAATCAAGTAGATTATAAGAAACAAAGACAGGAAAAAAGGTCAAACCAAAATAATACTTATCCAGATAATAAGAATGTTGTTAAAGGCTTCGGTCCCATCAAGGAATTACATTAACAAGTGTACTTGACAAGAGCAGATAAAATGTTTTCACAAAATACTGTCAAGCTGATGGCTCAGCCACATAAAATATCATTTGCTGTATTAATTATGAGTTTGAAATATAAACCCTGCCCAGATCACAACCACACACACACACACACACACACAGACTTGAGTGGTTCTGATTTGCATATAAACACATTTCTCCATCTGTCAAACCATTCTGAGAGAGCAACAGGACATTTTCTTTCTGTCAGAGCATCTGATTGTGTGCTCGCTGTTTGCTTTTAGATTGCATGATCAAACAATGACAGGGTCCCGGCCCAAAAGTGACCGTCAGGAGCCAGGGAGACTGGGAGAGGTAGCTAGTGAACTGTGGTCAAACAACTCCTGTTACCAGAGAACACAACTGGGCCGTCTATCTCTCTGCAGTGGCAAACAGATAGCACCAGGAAGACAACCCAACACAACTCAACAGACTGCAGGGAAGAAAAGACAGAGACAGAACAGATTGCTGGTTTAGAAGTGAAAGACACAGCTTGAAGGGAGAAAGTAAAAGGCAGATGAGATGTCGTGGCAGGAGAGGGGGAATGTGAGAAAGGGAATGAAAACAGAAAGAGAGTTAGAGCCCTAACTACTTTGAATGGGGGCCAGTCTTTTCACCCATGTTTTGACAGAGATGAGAGATAGAGGGAGAAAGAAAAGAGAGATGAGAGATAGAGGGAGAAATAAAAGAAAAGGGTGTAATTAACCAGCTTAATGAGTTTGTGGCTCTTTTGTAAGCATGGAGTTTTTTTTTAAAGGAAGCCTGGCTTTTCAGGGTAGAAAATCTTCTCTTTCAGTGCTGTCAAAGAAGTTTCTGGCAGAGCAGTTATCACAGCATGTCAAATTGCTCCAGCTCCAGAAATAATTTTGATTTTTTTTTCCTGTTCGCAGAATGCTGCGAAACAAAAGGCCCCCCCTGGTCTAATTTGCCTTGGTAGGGTCCCTCTGGGTGGGGGGTCTGCGCGGACAGTGAGGGCCCTATCTCCTTGGGGATTAGGGGACAGGGAGGGGTAGGGGTGAGGCGAGGGGCGGGGGGTGGGGGGTGAAAGAGCCTTCTAGCAATTTTATCCAAAATGCTGCAATTGTCCCCAAGATTGAACAGTGCAGAGCAGCAACGCTCATTTCCCCCTCTATTCATCATCTCTCCTGTATTTACTTATCTTTGTCTCAAAAGGGAAAAAATCAAAGTGTTTAAAGGGCCCTTTCATGTGGAGAAAGGTTTTTAACAGAACACTCAGACTCTGACACGGCTGAGTTAAACTAAGCTACGGTTATGTTATGAAGACAGTATGAATGGCAAATGAGTACTCTTCTACTTCTCATTGGTATTATATACTGAATTAGATCCTTGATTTCTTCAAATTACATTTCCCTAGGGCCCCAGTATAATGCCTTTTTTGGGGGGATGAGATGTGCAATTTTGTGGTGTCAAATTAGCACAAAGAAAATTACACCGTTATTCAGAGGAGGAACAGTTCTCTACTATTTTTACATCAATGTGCCATATGACTTGATGATTTTATTTTTCTTTTAAAATAAATCCCTTCATAAATGATGCATCTTTGGCGAGAGATCATTTGACAAGAGATAATAAAACAGTAGGAGCTGTGCTGGATTTACATTCTAATAAATGCAGACAAAGGAAGTTCATGTAGAAAGATATTTCCCCTCTCTGTTTGCAATGAAATAAACCTAATTGACGTTGTCCTTTTCAATGAATGTCAAAGCTGACACAGCTGTACTTTACTGAATCTACAAGAGATTTACTTGACATTAATGCTGTCAGCTCCTCATTTCTGGCTGCTAGATGAAGAAGACTTTCAACATGTCACAACAACTGCAGTTACAGCTACTCGTCGAAGGTAAAGGAGGGTTGGGGTTGTCTTTGATGATCAGTATGACGGTGTGAGGCCCAGCTAGTCCAGGCCTGTCCTCACACACTGAGGCTAGCTGGGCTCAGGGTCCTGGAGTGTGTGTACTGGGCCGGACCCTGAGCCAAGGCTGATGTCTGTGTCAGCTGTACCAGAGATCATCATTCTGATTGGCCACACTCTCTCTAGTGGCCATGCAGAGGAGGAATGAGGACTGTTGTATGGACAGTGACCCGTTATGAACACAGTTATGTCTATAGACCTGTTTGCGTTGGGTGCTTTGGGAAATTTCAAATATCATGTTCTCAGCTATGCAAAATGGCCACGCTCACTGATAACAATATTATAGGCTTGCACATGCTGAAGCTATTATCACATGCACGTACACATGTGCAAAAACACACACTAGACATTTAAAAATGATCTTTTTATGTAGTTAGCTTGTTATTTTTCATGCTCAAATGCATTATTTCTTGCTTCATTATTGCATGTTTTAATGTAATTTCTGAGTGGGGCCGAGGAGAAGATAATTGTTCAAAGTGGACCTTGAAATTAAATGGACTCTTCCTAGGTCCAAATATCTTTGTGACCTAGGAAGAGTTGAAGGTTAATGGCTGGATGCACACTTGTAAAATAACAAGGCCATCCGGGTAATGAGTTGAGGAAACAAATTTCTAATAATTCCAAACTCAGTCCTAATAAGTAATACTTAAAAAAAAGACATCCTCACCTTGTGAACCCTTGCACACAACATTTGGTTGTTTTATGCAGGATGATTATTGAACATAGCCTCCCTTGCTGGCTGTTTAGCTTCACCACGACTTGTACAATTACGCTGGGTATAAAGGAAGGTGGTCTGAATGCCGTTATCCCTGGGGTTACCTGCTGCTCTTGGAGTTGAGCCAAGCGGAATCAGCTCTTGAAATGGATATTTTGCACTCAGATCAACTGTTGTATCAGTAGATGTGTAGTATGCTGAAAGGTCCCCACTAAATGAAATGGAGTCAAATCAAAATAATCAAATCAAATTGGATTAGTCACATGCGCAGAATACAACAGGTGTAGACCTTATAGTGAAATGCTTACTTACGAGCCCCTAGGGCGGTTGATTAGGGGCTCGTAAGTAAGCATTTCACTATAAGGTCTACACCTGTTGTATTCTGCGCATGTGACTAATCCAATTTGATTTGATTATTATATATATATATATATATATATATATATATATATATATATATATATATATATATATATATATATATATAAGAATAATAAATAAAAGTAACAAGTAATTAAAGAAATAATAAGTAATATATATATATATATATATATATATATATATATATAAGAATAATAAATAAAAGTAACAAGTAATTAAAGAGCAGCAGTAAAATAACAATAGCGAGACTATATACAGGGGGGTACCGGTACAGAGTCAATGTGCGGGGGCACCGGTTAGTTGAGGTAATTGAGGTAATATATAGGTAGAGTTATTAAAGTGACTATACATCGATGATAATAACAGAGAGTAGCAGCGGTGTAAAAGAGGTGGGGGGGTGGGGGCGGGCAATGCAAATAGTCTGGGTAGCCATTTTATTAGATGTTCAGTAGTCTTCTTGCTTGGAGGTAGAAGCTGTTTAGAAGCCTCTTGGACCTAGACTTGGCGCTCCGGTACTGCTTGCCGTGCAGTAGCAGAGAGAACAATCTATGACTAGGGTGGCTGGAGTCTTTGACAATTTTTAGGGCCTTCCTCTGACACCGCCTGGTATAGAGGTCCTGGATGGCAGGAAGCTTTGCCCCAGTGATGTACTGGGCCGTACGCACTACCCTCTGGAGTGCCTTGCAGTCGGATGCCGAGCAGTTGCCATACCAGACAGTGATGCAACCAGTCAGGATGCTCTCGATGGTGCAGCTGTAGAACCTTTTGAGGATCTGAGGACCCATGCCAAATCTTTTTAGTCTCCTGAGGGAGAATAGGTTTTGTCATGCCCTCTTCACGACTGTCTTGGTGTGCTTGGACCATGTTAGTTTGTTGGTGATGTGTTCACCAAGGAACTTGAAGCTCTCAACCTGCTCCACTACAGCCCCGTTGATGAGAATGGGGGCGTGCTCGGTCCTCTTTTTCCTGTAGTCCACAATCATCTTCTTTGTCTTGATCATGTTAAGGGAGAGGTTGTTGTCCTGGCACCACATGGCCAGGTCCCTGACCTCCTCCCTATAGGCTGTCTCATCGTTGTCGATGAATAGGCCTACCACTGCTGTGTCATTGGCAAACTTAATGATGGTGTTGGAGTCGTGCCTGGCCGTGCAGTCATGAGTGAACAGGGAGTACAGGATGGGACTGAGCATGCACTCCTGAGGGGCCCCTGTATTGAGGACCAGAGTGGCAGATGTGTTTTTACCTACCCTTACCACCTGGGATCCAGGATCCAGTTGCAGAGGGAGGTGTTTAGTCCCAGGATCCTTAGCGTATTGATGAGCTCTCACATAGGTGTTCATTTTGTCCAGGTGGGAAAGGGCAGTGTGGAGTGCAATAGATATTGCACCATCTGTGGATCTGTTAGGGCGGTATGCAAATTGGAGTGGTTCTAGGGTCTCTGGGATAATGGTGTTGATGTGAGCCATGACCAGCCTTTCAAAGCACGTCATGGCTACAGACGTGAGTGCTTCGGGTTGGTAGTCATTTAGGCAGGTTACCTTAGTGTTCTTGGGCACAGGGACTATGGTGGTCTGCTTAAAACATGTTGGTATTACAGACTTGGACAGGGAGAGGTTGAAAATGTCAGTGAAGACACTTGCCAGTTGGTCAGCGCATGCTCGCAGTACACGTCCTGGTAATCCTTCTGGCCCTGCGGCCTTGTGAATGTTAACCTGTTTAAAGGTCTTACTTAAGGTGGCTGTGGAGAGCGTGATCACACAGTCTTCCGGAACAGCTGGTGCTCTCATGCATGTTTCAGTGTTATATGCCTCGATGCGAGCATAGAAATCGTTTAGCTCGTCTAGTAGGCTCGTGTCACTGGGCAGCTCTCGGCTGTGCTTCCCTTTGTAGTCTGTAGTGGTTTGCAAGCCCTGCCACATCCGATGAGCGTCAGAGCCGGTGTAGTACGAGTTGATCTTAGTCCCATATTGATGCATTGCCTGTTTTATGGTTCGTCGGAGGGCATAGCTTGATTTCTTATAAGCTTCCAGGTTAGAGTCCCGCTCCTTGAAGCGGCAGCTCTAGCCTTTAGCTCAGTGTGGATGTTGCCTGTAATCCATGGCTTCTGGTTGGGGTATGTACGTATGGTCACTGTGGGGACAACATCATCTATGCACTTATTGATGAAGCCAATGACTGATGTGGTGTACTCCTCAATGTCATCAGAGGAATCCCGGAACATATTCCAGTCTGTGCTAGCAAAACAGTCCTGTAGCTTAGCATCTGCTTCATCTGACCGCTTTTTTATTTATCGAGTCACTGGTGCTTCCTGCTTTCATTTTTGCTTGTAAGCAGGAATCAGGAGGATAGAATTATGGTCAGATTTGACAAATGGAGGGCGAGGGAGAGCTGTGTTTGCGTCTCTGTGTGTAGAGTAAAGGTGGTCCAGAGTTTTTTTTCCCTCTGGTTGCACATTTAACATGCTGATAGAAATTTGGTAAGACCGATTTAAGTTTTCCTGCATTAAAGTCCCCGGCCACTAGGAGCTGTAGTTGGCACTACAGACAGTACTAAGATACAGACATTCAGACAGACACTACCAAGAGGCACCTCGTCACAGCCCACCCACAGCTCCTATTGAATCTACAGATCCTCTTCAGGAGAAAAGTCTCAAACAATTATATTTTTTCTCTTCCAACTTAATTACTGATATTTCAGTGTAATGTGTGTCTGATCTGAGGGAGATAATTAGGTGGGATATTGAGGAGGGCCTCCAGGGGCCCAGGCCTGGTGGATCAGGGCCTCAGAGATGACGAGGAGACGCCATCTTCTCAAATTATTCTGGGGGGCGAGTGCTCCCAAGCAGCTTATGCAGCGAAGGCCTGGTAATTAAATTATGATTTAACCTGCTGAGTGTGGAGCAGCAGGGCCAGGCCAGGCCGGGGGTGGGAGAGCACTGACAGGATTTACACTTAATGAAATAATAAAGCAGCACCAGCGCTGTGTGGTGAGCCATTCAGCAGGCAGGAGACTTCTGCTCTCTGTTTATCCACCTACCTCCTCTGCAACAGGGGAGGCTCAACCCAGTCTGTGTGTGTGTGTGTGTGTGTGTGTGTGTGTGTGTGTGTGTGTGTGTGTGTGTGTGTGTGTGTGTGTGTGTGTGTGTGTGTGTGTGTGTGTGTGTGTGTGTGTGTGTGTGTGTGTGTGTGTGTGTGTGTGTGTGTGCAGTACTGTACTGTAGGTATTCCTTTGCAGTGTGGTGTTCTGTATGTTGGGGTCAGTAAGGTGATAATACAGCAGATATTTGTACATGTTTCATGTATCTGTGTGTGTGTGTGTTCAGTGTTAGTTTCTTAAAGGGTATGTTCGTGCTTGCATTTTATTTGCCTATGCGTTTGACTGCAGTATTTCTCTAATGCTCATATTTCTCTTCGTGCATACTAATTCTCTGTTAATTAATTAGGCCTCTCTGTGGGGAACCTTAAAGTACATACAATTAAAAACTCCAAGAACACTCAAAAATGTGCTGACTCTCCAACATCGACATTTAAAACCCTGAACCCCATGGGGGGAACATCATCCAGTCCAAATGGAAAACTGATGGATTGGTCATTTGTTTTACTCCTCAGGTTTGGTTCCTGACAAAATAGGAAAGTGATCAGTAATATAGTGGATCAGAAGCAGGCCCGTCAGACATCAGTCAGCCCTTCCCTACTACTGTACTGTAACTGTAGTGGTATACCTCCCTTCAGGAACAGAGAGACAGAGGGACTGGAAGAGGAATTGAAAGAGGGAGTGAAACAGAGACAAGAGATCCAGAGAGGAAGAGAAGGAGCGAAGCCACCATATTGTTCACTCGCTATGCCTTTTCAAAACCTCCCTTCCTTCTTTTTCCTGCTTCATCACCGAGGTTATTAAGATGGACGCCCGGATTACAGGGAAAGACAGTGTTCCACCCAGTAGCCCTATGCCGCCACTGGCTCATTGTGTCTCCCACTCCTCTCTTCCCCAAACCTCCCAAACCACCATCACTACTGTATAACCCCTTGTACCCCACTCTCTCCCACCCAGCCCCCGCCCTTGTTCCAGCCCCCACACTAGTTCCAGCCCCCGCCCTAGTTCCAGCCCCCGCCCTAGTTCCAGCCCCGCCCTAGTTCCAGCCCCGCCCTAGTTCCAGCCCCCGCCCTAGTTCCAGCCCCCGCCCTAGTTCCAGCCCCCTCCCTTGTTCCAGCCCCCGCCCTAGTTCCAGTCCCCGCCCTAGTTCCAGCCCCCGCCCTTGTTCCAGCCCCCGCCCTAGTTCCAGCCCCCGCCCTAGTTCCAGCCCCCGCCCCAACCAGCATGACAGACAGGCCGAGTTAACAGTCTCTATAAGCGGGGAAAGAAAGCCGAGCAGAGAGGTAAAATGACTGGACCGCAAATGACAGGTGTAGTTAAAATAGTGAGACGCAGAAAGGCTTGAGGACAGAGAGCCGCAGCCGCACTGTAATAAGCGGGATGAGGGAGCTCAACCGTTCCCTGAGTTTTCCTCACTCGTTCACTCCCCCCTTTCCTCAGGCAAACAAAATAAAAATAAGAAAGTTAACTTTTTTCTTCAGACAGCTCCTCAGTTAGTTTGGCTACCTCACATCCTGCAGGTCTAATCTAACAGTCTTTTTGAATGTCCAAAATGTATTTAGCATCAATTATTATATTAAGCAAATTTACACCAGTTATGAAATGTCAGATTGCAATTCCAGAGATTATGAGATCTAATGAAAAGTAGCCTTCAGTTTGTCATTTCTGGGCTCAGGCTGCTTGAATTGTAAATGAGACGGGAGAAGCCATTTTGTTTGGGTTGTGGACCTGTCTGGCTAGTTTAGATGGACACTGGGGGGATTTGTCATCCACTGCTGAACTGCATCTTTTTTCTATTCCTCTCATCCAATCTCTCTGCCCCATTTTTATCTCCACCTCTCCATCACGTCCAGCCCTGCCTCATGTTTAAAGTAATCAGATTTTCCCAGCAGCATCTCTTGGAGGGCTGGATAGGCTGGGGGAGATGAGATGTATGCAGAGGCAGAGCAGGAGAGGAGCGGGGCCATACTGGCTCTAGTGTAGCTGGGCTGGGGAAGGACCGAACCTTATTCCCCCTGTCCCTTATGTGTTGGTTGAAAGTTTTAGTCTTATTGACATTGTGCCTCTACACAGGCCCTCTCAGAATTAGACTGTCCTTGTGGGATTGTGTGTAGTATGTGCAAATAAATGTGTGTGTGAGAGTGTGTTGACAAGTTACCAGCCAGAGCGGCACCACATGTGTACATACATTCATCCAAGCAGAGGTCACACACATACAATACTTTACAGGTCACCCAAAATACACAAGCACACTCACACATACACTCATAAATGTCTCTCAGACCCTACCCTTTAGTGATGGCAGACCTCTGGAAGCGTGTGTATGGACGGTCAATCATGCAGTGTGTGTGTGTGTGTGTGTGTGTGTGTGTGTGTGTGTGTGTGTGTGTGTGTGTGTGTGTGTGTGTGTGTGTGTGTGTGTGTGTGTGTGTGTGTGTGTGTGTGTGTGTGTGTGTGTGTCTGATCAAACACAACAGCTCCCAGTCATATCCGTATAAAACAACACACAGGAACAGGAATCAGATAGTTCTCCCACTCGTCTCCTCCTCCTCCCATCTCCATCACCCTGGGCCTCTACCTATGTGATGAGTATTAAAATGATTTTTAATGCTGCAGTTAAAATTAGCAGTAATGGAGCAAGAAAGCTGTCCACTGCCACAAATGATTGATGCACAGGGATTAAACTTCATAATGTAGAGATTGCTCTTTCAGGAGACTGAAAAGATTTGGCATGGGTCCTCAGATCCTCAAAAGGTTCTACAGCTGCACCATCGAGAGCATCCGACCGCAAGGCACTACAGAGGGTAGTGCGTACGGCCCAGTACATCATTGGGGCCAAGCTTCCTGCCATCCAGGACCTCTATACCAGGCGGTGTCAGAGGAAGGCCCTAAAAATGGTAAAAGACTCCAGCCACCCTAGTCTCTCTGCTACCACACGGCAAGAGGTACCGGAGAGCCAAGTCTAGGTCTTGCCCAAAGCAATAAGACTCCTAAACATCTAATCAAATGGCTACCCAAATTATTTGCATTGCCCCCCACTCTTTTACGCTGCTGCTACTCTCTGTTATTATCTATGCATAGTCACTTTAATAACTCTACCTCCATGTACATATTACCTCAATTACCTCGACTAACCGGTGCCCCCGCACATTGACTCTGTACCCCTGTATATAGCCTCGCTATTGTTTTTTACTGCTGCTCTTTAATTACTTGTTACTTTTATTTTTTATTTTTTATTTTTTTATTCTTAAAACTGCATTATTGGTTAAGGGCTTGTAAGTAAGCATTTCATTGTAAGGTCTACACCAGTTGTATTCGGCGTATGTGACAAATACAATTTGATTCGATTTTATTTTATTTGATTGCTCCAAGGCAAAGTAGTGGCATCCTTTTTGATCTTGAGGAATTTATGGATATCATGGATATTGACTATGCCAGAGAATACTACAATTATATCTTCTAAATGCCAGTGGAGGCTCCTCAAATGAGGAAGGGGAGGACCATCCTACTCAGTGAATTTCAGAAACATTTTAAGAGTGAAACATTAAAAAAAGTGATCCTTTTTAGATAAAACTATACTAAATGTATTCACGTAACCAAATAACTGATTAAAACACACTGTTTTGAAATGAAGGTCTACTGTAGCATCAATAACACTCGCTTAGGTACATTGACTTCAGTACAAAACCTAGGAGGCTCATGGTTCTCACCCCATTCCATAGACTTACACAGTAATTATTATAATTAGGGTATCCTCCAACCTATCAGAGCTCTTGCAGCATGATCTGACGTTGTTCATCCAATCAATGGAATTAATCTAGTACTGAAAGCATAAGCTACAGCTAGCTAGCTCTGTATGCGTTATACAGTTGAAGTCGGAAGTTTACATACACCTTAGCCAAACACATTTAAACTCAGTTTTCATAATTCCTGACATTTAATCCAAGTAAAAATTCCCTGTCTTAGGTCAGTTACGATCAGCACTTTATTTTAAGAATGTGAAATGTCAGAATAATAGATGAGAGAATGATTCATTTCTTTCATCACATTCCCAGCAGGTCAGAAATTTACATACACACTCAATTAGTATTTGGTAGCATTGCCTTTAAATTGTTTAACTTGGGTCAAATGTTTTGGGTAGCCTTCCACAAGCTTCCCACAATAAGTTGGGTGAATTTTGGCCCATTCCTCCTGACAGAGCTGGTGTAACTGAGTCAGGTTTGTAGGCCTCCTTGCTCGCACACGCTTTTTCAGTTCTGCCCACAAATGTTCTATAGGATTGAGGTCAGGGCTTTGTGATGGCCACTCCAATACCTTGACTTTGTTGTCCTTATCCAGTTTGCCAAAACTTTGGAAGTATGCTTGGGGTCATTGTCCATTTGAAAGACCCATTTGCGACCAAGCTTTAACTTCCTGACTGATGTCTTGAGATGTTGTTTCAATATATCCACATAATTTTCCTGCCTCATGATGCCATCTATTTTGTGAAGTGCACCAGTCCCTCCTGCAGCAAAGCACCCCCACAACATGATGCTGTCACCCCCGTGCTTCACGGTTGGGATGGTGTTCTTCGGCTTGCAAGCCTCCCCCTTTTTCCTCCAAACATAACGATGGTCATTATGGCCAAACAGTTCTATTTTTTGTTTCATCAGACCAGAGGACATTTCTCCAAAAAGTACGATCTCTGTCCCCATGTGCAGTTGCAAACCGTAGTCTGGCTTTTTTTATGGTGGTTTTGGAGCAGTGGCTTCTTCCTTGCTGAGCAGCCTTTCAGGTTATGTCGATATAGGACTCGTTTTACTGTGGATAGATACTTTTGTACTTGCTGTTTTGTAACAACTTGCTGTTGTTCTGGGATTGATTTGCACTTTTCGCACCAAAGTACATTCATCTCTAGGAGACAGAACGCGTCTCCTTCCTGAACGGTATGATGGCTGTGTGGTCCCATGGTGTTTATACTTGCGTACTATTGTTTGTACAGATTAACGTGGTACCTTCAGGCGTTTGGAAATTGCTCCCAAGAAATTGCTCCCAAGGAAGTAGATGTCCTAACCGACTTGCCAAAACTATAGTTCGTTAACAAGAAATTTGTGGAGTGGTTGAAAAACGAGTTTTAATGACTCCAACCTAAGTGCATGTATATCTCCCACTTCAACTGTATGTGGTTAGTAGTTGACTCACTTTTGTATATTATCTACATCACTTGCTTTGGCAATATTACCATATGTTTCCCATGCCAATAAAGCCCCTTGAATTGAATTGAATTGAGAGAAAGCCCCTTGAATTGAATTGAGAGAAAGACAGTAGTTGAACAGTTTTGAACATATTAATTTATTTTAAAAATGAAGGAGAAGCAGAAAGAGAGAGGGAGAGAAAGCGATAGCTATATTTAGTTGTATTTTTTTTCTCACTTTCACTTACTTAGCTAGCTAATGCTGCTATCTAATTTTGCCTATTCAAACACCCGGCTCAAACAAAGAGGAATGCTGTTTGTGTTAGCTAGCTGGCTAAGGCTATCCAATACTGGAACTCTTCTAAATCAATGTAAGCTTTCGGTTTTATTAATTTATTGCCACCGGGACCCGCCAGTGTAACTTCTAATATACTTGCTGTACTCTGTACTGCGTGATTGTAGTGGGTTTACTCATGCATTAGTTCTAGTAACTATGTTGGCTATGATGTTAGCTAATATGGTGACAATGATGTAGGCTGTGTGTAGCGGTTAGCTGTTATGGTATGAAGGTTTGGCTTGGAAAGTATCATTGATAAAAATGTAAGTGCCAATAAGGTACTAGAGATGTCTTTCTCATGTTAGAATATGAAATCCCTCGATGTTGTTTAATTGCTTGAACCCCAGACCAATAAGAACCCTCAAACCTCCTGTAAACCAGGCTCAACATTCCTGAGCACATCCATGTGTGTTGTACAGTCCCTTGTTCCAGGTGGGGTGCCATCAGCCAGTAGTAGTAGTAGTAACACTGACAGGCCTGCTCAGCTAACTCCCCTCCTATGGACTGTGGTGTTTTGGTGGTGGTGCACTTGACTGACAAGACGTGTTGGTAAGTGAGACTGGGCGGGCCGGCGGTCTGGGGGAGCTCAATGTGTCTGCTCTCTCTTTCTCTCTTCCTGGGCAGAGGGGGAACATCTGTCTCTATTAGCGGTGTACATGTGGTTAACTCTGTACAGGAAACCCAGGGCATGTTATTCATACAATATTTAGATGACGAGGTAGGAGTGCTCCTGTGGGGATGGATGGAGCTGAGCTCGTCTCTGTCGCGCTACGCAGGCAGACGGATGGAATGATTGGTATGGGCCGTCGAATGCTGTGAAGAGAGAAGGCAGAGTGAGAGAGAGAGCGAGAGAGAGAGAGAGAGAGAGAGTGGTGATAGATCTGTCAGGGCTCACTCTGACTGTATCATCTGATTCCCTCACCACCATAGTCTCTTCTCCCCATACCTCTATGTTATGGTCCAGATTGGTAATAACACAGGAAGACAGCATATTAGAGTCTGGTAACTATCACATGACTGTTAGACTGTTCTGCTGAGCTAGATAGGGATCTGTGGTGATTGAAGTATTGACACATTATGCAACTGGTGATATCATGGTCTAATAAGACATGCTACAGGCCATGGAGAGATGTGTGTATGGCCTCTTATCTAACAGACAGATCTACTGTAATCAAATGGCGCTATGCAGAGAGGGAGGTCTGAGGAGAGTGACATTTAGAGGAACACACACATACTCAGGACAAATACTACAGTATTCCTGCACATTGTACATGGGGTACTGGTATTGGCCATGTATTTAGCTTATTTTCTTATTTCTGGTGTATTTTTTATTAGTTCTACTATTTTGATATTGAATACTGCACTGTTGGGTAGGGCTTGCAATAAGCATTTCAGTCTACTTGTGCATGTGACAAATACAACACACACACACACAGAGAGTGTGGCAGCATGCAACAAACAGCACAATGTGTATATCAGGTTGCCGTAGTATTGTGCATGTTCAAACAGATGAATATTAGTGCTGTGCCTCGCTAATGTCCATTCTGTTACTGTAAGACGGAGAATCCAGTTGAAGTGAATCCAGGGAAAACAGGCAGTAGACGCAGAGCTTCTACTGAGTTTGTTGGAATAGATCCCCTCTGCTGCTCTCCCATCAAGGGTATCGAATGAATAACATTACTTTAGTGTGATTGAAACTGTGCAGAGAAAACACACACACATAGTACACAAGAATAACACATTGTTTTACAGCACGGTTTCTGAGATTGTGTTCCTTTTTATATCTGTTGTTTTTGGGGAGTATAAACAGGTCCTGTGCATATTTCTATATACCTCCTGATTGGCTGTTGCACCACCACCTCCTCTGCCCTATTAAACACGAGACGTTCATTCAAAGCCAGCGTTTGTTGGCAGCAGTCTTGCGTCTTTTTTTAGCAGGTCTAGGACTCTGCAGCATTGCTCCTTTGCTGCCAAAATCAAAGGCAGCGAGGGGAATTCTGAACAAACCTCTAGTGTTCCCAGTCTGTGTGGATAGGTCCTACTGTAGCCTGGTTTGTATTACAGACATATTCCCTCTACTGCTTGCACACTCAGACTCACATTCAACTGGGACAGACATACCGCAGAGTCACTGCTAAAAGAGGGGTCCCCCTACTCAGAGGGGTGCACCTGCTGGCACACTGCTAATTTAGTCAAGTGTGTGTGTGTGTGTGTGTGTGTGTGTGTGTGTGTGTGTGTGTGTGTGTGTGTGTGTGTGTGTGTGTGTGTGTGTGTGTGTGTGTGTGTGTGTGTGTGTGTGTGTGTGTGTGTGTGTGTGTGTGTGTGTGTGCATGTGCATAGGTGTGGGCATGTGTGTCTGTCGTACTTGTCACCAGCAGGGCCAGAGATAGCAGTAGGAGCACCTCTAGTAGAAGTATCTCTCACATGACCTGTACAGTCATGAGGCATTGTGCTGATTGCTGCTAAATCCAGTGGAAAGCAAAGGGACGTCCATCTCCTCTGTAGCGGATTAGAGAAAACATGACAGAGGACCAGCCATTTGTCCCCTGCCACCCCTCTTAGCTTTAAACGCGTGGATAATGTGAACATTACCTATTTCTACCAGGAGATATGCAAGGTATACTGTACCAAGCTATTATGATAAGTAGATATAATGGTTGCAGTCATTTTTATTCTAAGTGTTCCAATATTCCCCCTCAGAGGAGACAAGCACCATCTTATTAAGCCAGTCACATGAACATAGATACACAGTAATGATGCTTTCATAATAACTATAAGAAAAGAGAGAATAGCCTCATTTGTGAGCGGGTCCCTCTGTATTATTTTTCCCCACTAAGTGATCTGCCATTGTCTGGCAACAGCTCCTATAGAAACATAAAGTATTAAGAAATAAAGCCAAGTGGCATTAATAACACATTAAGAGGAATGAAATTTGTCTGTGAAATGTTTGAGGGATTGCTGCCAGGGGGGTTGGGAATTAAAATGGCCCCCGGTGCCACGGCTCCGAGGATGCAGCAGGAGGAGAGAAATATTTCAAATAAGAATAATATCATCATGAAACAATTTGCAACCTTATAGGAAAACAACTCACACAAATACACACACACACAAATACACACACGCACGCGCACACACGCACACACGCACACGCGCACACACACACACACACACACAAACAGTCTCCCAGGCCTTGAGACGGCACAATACAAACGCCCTTCCCTCACGCCCAGCAGCTGATGTCTGATATTTCATCCTTGTCGTTTTATTAAAGATTTAAACAGTTTTGCATCTCCAACAAATACATACAGGCCAATTTCCCTGACACCCACTCTGATCTAATGGTGCAGATTTGGAGGACGGAGCAGGGGAAGGAGAGGGAGGAGGGCATCTGATGAGATTGTGATGGTATATTATATTTCCACATGTGAATTTAATAAATGTAAAGAATGCATTATTTCATATTATCAGTGTTAAATTAGCCAGTGTTAGATTTGGGCGAATATGACTCCTGCCAGATGAATGAGAAGATGACAATAGAACCGCTGCCATGATGAAAAAAAAGCCCATGACATTACCATTATGAGTCCTGTGACTATTAGCGGTAGCAGCGGTAGCAGCGGTAGCAGCGGTAGCAGCGGTAGCAGCGGTAGCAGCGGTAGCTCTGTGGCTGTTCTTCACAATGTGATCTCGCCTTATTAGTGTTAATAATAATGAGAATATGCTGCTGTAAAATATCTGTATGTTCAGCCGCACATTACAGTTTTTTTTCAGTTGCTAACAAGCATCGGTCAATACTGAAGCCACTTTTTCAAAACTCTTCACACACGCATTACCAACATGCATCTTGGCCAAACAGTTCATCTCACCTCAAAAACTCACTCAAACCACCATAACACTTCATACATGTCACAAAATAAGCTCGTTCGACCATAACACTGGCAACAATTCTCACTCAGAAAGCATACATTGTCACACATAACACACTGAGCTAAAAAACACAACAAGAGGGAGCATTACATAAATTATTAACTTTTCTCTTTGAAGTTTGAATGATTTTTCACATAAATCAGTATTTCATTATAGAATAAGAATAACGCCTTTTCACTTTATTGACTGTACTAATGTATATGTAACAAGAATGAATCAGAAATGCAGCGATTTGCTTCAATAGCCTTTATTTTTTCTATATCTTTACATTCACTTGTGAAAAATAAAAAGTTGAAACAAAAAACAAATTCGTGAAATTCCAGGGCTGCAATAATAATTACAAAAACATCATCAACATGTATAGTATAATCACTCATACTGTACAGTACTGTGAGGGTTCTAGTTCTCATCAACATGTATAGTATAATCACTCATACTGTACAGTACTGTGAGGGTTCTAGTTCTCATCAACATGTATAGTATAATCACTCATACTGTACAGTACTGTGAGGGTTCTAGTTCTCATCAGCATGTATAGTATAATCACTCATACTGTACAGTACTGTGAGGGTTCTAGTTCTCATCAGCATGTATAGTATAATCACTCATACTGTACAGTACTGTGAGGGTTCTAGTTCTCATCAACATGTATAGTATAATCACTCATACTGTACAGTACTGTGAGGGTTCTAGTTCTCATCAACATGTATAGTATAATCACTCATACTGTACTGTACTGTGAGGGTTCTAGTTCTCATCAACATGTATAGTATAATCACTCATACTGTACAGTACTGTGAGGGTTCTAGTTCTCATCAACATGTATAGTATAATCACTCATACTGTACAGTACCGTGAGGGTTCTAGTTCTCATCAACATGTATAGTATAATCACTCATACTGTACAGTACCGTGAGGGTTCTAGTTCTCATCAACATGTATAGTATAATCACTCAGACTGTACAGTACCGTGAGGGTTCTAGTTCTCATCAACATGTATAGTATAATCACTCAGACTGTACAGTACCGTGAGGGTTCTAGTTCTCAACAACATGTATAGTATAATCACTCATACTGTACAGTACCGTGAGGGTTGTAGTTCTCAACAACATGTATAGTATAATCACTCATACTGTACAGTACTGTGAGGGTTCTAGTTCTCATCAACATGTATAGTATAATCACTCATACTGTACAGTACTGTGAGGGTTCTAGTTCTCATCAACATGTATAGTATAATCACTCATACTGTACAGTACCGTGAGGGTTCTAGTTCTCATCAACATGTATAGTATAATCACTCATACTGTACAGTACCGTGAGGGTTCTAGTTCTCATCAACATGTATAGTATAATCACTCATACTGTACTGTACTGTGAGGGTTCTAGTTCTCATCTACATGTATAGTATAATCACTCATACTGTACAGTACCGTGAGGGTTCCAGTTCTCATCAACATGTATAGTATAATCACTCATACTGTACAGTACCGTGAGGGTTCTAGTTCTCAACAACATGTATAGTATAATCACTCATACTGTACAGTACTGTGAGGGTTCTAGTTCTCATCAACATGTATAGTATAATCACTCATACTGTACAGTACTGTGAGGGTTCTAGTTCTCATCAACATGTATAGTATAATCACTCATACTGTACAGTACTGTGAGGGTTCTAGTTCTCATCAACATGTATAGTATAATCACTCATACTGTACTGTACTGTGAGGGTTCTAGTTCTCATCAACATGTATAGTATAATCACTCATACTGTACAGTACTGTGAGGGTTCTAGTTCTCATCAACATGTATAGTATAATCACTCATACTGTACAGTACTGTGAGGGTTCTAGTTCTCATCAACATGTATAGTATAATCACTCATACTGTACTGTACCGTGAGGGTTCTAGTTCTCATCAACATGTATAGTATAATCACTCATACTGTACAGTACTGTGAGGGTTCTAGTTCTCATCAACATGTATAGTATAATCACTCATACTGTACTGTACCGTGAGGGCTCTAGTTCTCATCAACATGTATAGTATAATCACTCATACTGTACTGTACCGTGAGGGTTCTAGTTCTCATCAACATGTATAGTATAATCACTCATACTGTACTGTACCGTGAGGGTTCTAGTTCTCATCAACATGTATAGTATAATCACTCATACTGTACAGTACCGTGAGGGTTCTAGTTCTCATCAACATGTATAGTATAATCACTCATACTGTACTGTACCGTGAGGGTTCTAGTTCTCATCAACATGTATAGTATAATCACTCATACTGTACTGTACCGTGAGGGTTCTAGTTCTCATCAACATGTATAGTATAATCACTCATACTGTACAGTACCGTGAGGGTTCTAGTTCTCATCAACATGTATAGTATAATCACTCATACTGTACAGTACCGTGAGGGTTCTAGTTCTCATCAACATGTATAGTATAATCACTCATACTGTACAGTACCGTGAGGGTTCTAGTTCTCATCAACATGTATAGTATAATCACTCATACTGTACAGTACCGTGAGGGTTCCAGTTCTCATCAACATGTATAGTATAATCACTCATACTGTACAGTACCGTGAGGGTTCTAGTTCTCATCAACATGTATAGTATAATCACTCATACTGTACAGTACCGTGAGGGTTCTAGTTCTCATCAACATGTATAGTATAATCACTCATACTGTACAGTACCGTGAGGGTTCTAGTTCTCATCAACATGTATAGTATAATCACTCATACTGTACAGTACCGTGAGGGTTCTAGTTCTCAACAACATGTATAGTATAATCACTCATACTGTACAGTACCGTGAGGGTTCTAGTTCTCAACAACATGTATAGTATAATCACTCATACTGTACAGTACCGTGAGGGTTCTAGTTCTCATCAACATGTATAGTATAATCACTCATACTGTACAGTACCGTGAGGGTTCTAGTTCTCATCAACATGTATAGTATAATCACTCATACTGTACAGTACCGTGAGGGTTCTAGTTCTCATCAACATGTATAGTATAATCACTCATACTGTACAGTACCGTGAGGGTTCTAGTTCTCATCAACATGTATAGTATAATCACTCATACTGTACAGTACCGTGAGGGTTCTAGTTCTCATCAACATGTATAGTATAATCACTCATACTGTACAGTACCGTGAGGGTTCTAGTTCTCATCAACATGTATAGTATAATCACTCATACTGTACAGTACCGTGAGGGTTCTAGTTCTCATCAACATGTATAGTATAATCACTCATACTGTACAGTACCGTGAGGGTTCTAGTTCTCATCAACATGTATAGTATAATCACTCATACTGTACAGTACCGTGAGGGTTCTAGTTCTCATCAACATGTATAGTATAATCACTCATACTGTACAGTACCGTGAGGGTTCTAGTTCTCATCAACATGTATAGTATAATCACTCATACTGTACAGTACCGTGAGGGTTCTAGTTCTCATCAACATGTATAGTATAATCACTCATACTGTACAGTACCGTGAGGGTTCTAGTTCTCATCAACATGTATAGTATAATCACTCATACTGTACAGTACCGTGAGGGTTCTAGTTCTCATCAACATGTATAGTATAATCACTCATACTGTACAGTACCGTGAGGGTTCTAGTTCTCATCAACATGTATAGTATAATCACTCATACTGTACAGTACCGTGAGGGTTCTAGTTCTCATCAACATGTATAGTATAATCACTCATACTGTACAGTACCGTGAGGGTTCTAGTTCTCATCAACATGTATAGTATAATCACTCATACTGTACAGTACCGTGAGGGTTCTAGTTCTCATCAACATGTATAGTATAATCACTCATACTGTACAGTACCGTGAGGGTTCTAGTTCTCATCAACATGTATAGTATAATCACTCATACTGTACAGTACCGTGAGGGTTCTAGTTCTCATCAACATGTATAGTATAATCACTCATACTGTACTGTACCGTGAGGGTTCTAGTTCTCATCAACATGTATAGTATAATCACTCATACTGTACAGTACCGTGAGGGTTCTAGTTCTCATCAACATGTATAGTATAATCACTCATACTGTACTGTACCGTGAGGGTTCTAGTTCTCATCAACATGTATAGTATAATCACTCATACTGTACAGTACCGTGAGGGTTCTAGTTCTCATCAACATGTATAGTATAATCACTCATACTGTACAGTACCGTGAGGGTTCTAGTTCTCATCAACATGTATAGTGATAATCACTCATACTGTACAGTACTCGTGAGGGTTCTAGTTCTCATCAACATGTATAGTATAATCACTCATACTGTACTGTACTCGTGAGGGTTCTAGTTCTCATCAACATGTATAGTATAATCACTCATACTGTACAGTACCTGTGAGGGTTCTAGTTGCTCATCAACATGTATAGTATAATCACTCATACTGTACAGTACTGTGAGGGTTCTAGTTCTCCATCTCTCCAGCATTTGGCCACAAATTCTCATCAACATCAAGTCGATTATGCAGGTCATCCAGAAAAGTGCCTCTCAGCAAATCATCATTGGACAGTGCTGCACACATTGTGATGTTAGCTCCTCTCTGGCCTGGGACATCCACGTTTGCTCTCTGTCCAATCACTTTTCTTCCCCTGCAGCATGGTTTTGCCAGGCTGAATCCAGCTTCATCCACAAAGATGAATGTATGTGCAGTTTGCCTGGCTTCCATCTCCATTACTCTCTAAAATACAGTAAATCCACAGTTTTACAGTACCTTACATTATGCATAGCTGTGTATGTGCCCTGTTAGGTTATTGAACAGGCATCTTATCTGGACATATTGATACCGGAGTTCTTTCACACGTTCACCGTTTCTCTCAAAGGGTACAGTGTACAACTGCTTCATCCTTATTTTATGTTTCTCTTGGACTCTAGCAATTGTCGTTGTGCTGACCGTATTACCATTCCCTAAAGTGAATTTGTCTGCCTGCACTCTGTCCCGAATTTCCCGCAGTTTTATTGAGTTGTTGCCAATTATAATGTCGACAATGGCAATTTCCTGTGCATCTGATAATATTCTGCCCAGATTTTCTACATGTTTCAATCTGGTTACTGCAGAAATGCACGACATTTGCCATCATTCTGTTTTGAATGTGTTTTTAACAGTTTTGGAAACAGTGTGTTAGCATTTGAAAGCATGTGCTGCAAATATATAGTTTGCAGGTGGTGGAGTATGAATGAGAAGAGACTTTATGGATTTTTGGAGAATGTGGTCATTGGATGCATTTTGTGTGAAAGCAATGAAAAATGATTCACAGTTTGGTCCACATACACTTCTGTTTCGCTGACTGTGTGAAGAGTTTTGACAATGTGACTTCAGTTTTGACAAATACATGTTAGCAATTGAAAAAAACTGTAACTGCTTTTATGGGGGAAGGAAAGGAGGACTTCTAATGACATCCCTTCTTTTATTTCTCTTTCATCTCATTCCTCCCCCATACCACTTTATCTGTCTCCTCTTCATGTCATTGTTTTATCAGCCTTTTCGGCAGCGTATCCTAGTGGTTAGAGCGTTGGACTAGTAACCGAAAGGTTGCAAGTTTAAATCCCGGAGCTGACAAGGTACAAATCTGTCGTTCTGCCCCTGAACAAGGCAGTTAACCCACTGTTCCTAGGCCGTCATTGAAAATAAGAATTTGTTCTTAACTGACTTGCCTAGTTAAATAAATAAAGGTAAAAATGTAATTCCTTTCTTTTTCTGTGCAGCTCCTTGTCTCTTGTTCTCTGGATCCTCAAAGTCAATCGATTACTTCCATGGTGGCTGAGGTTCCTGGCTGCATTCGTCTGACGTTCTGGGTATCTATCCCTGGTTCTCTGACCTGGGCCAACTCCCCCGCCCCACCTCACCCCTCGTCTCCTTCCCAACTCTGTTGGCAGCATCAATATCCATGTCACCAGTCTGACACTGTCCGTCCTGCATCGATAAACATTTGGGGAAGGCAGATTTTGTCTGGGCTGAATAATTTATAGTGCGTGATTAGAAACCCAATCCTGAGTAGAGGATTTGGTTGCTTGTATGTTTGTCTTGGATCTTTACAAAATAACATGACCCAGTCTGATGTGAGATGGGGGGGACCAGAGCTCTGTGTGTGTGTGTGTGTGTGTGTGTGTGTGTGTGTGTGTGTGTGTGTATGCACTGATCCCGGTCCCGTTCTGCTAAGCTCCGGTCTGAAGTGGTTGTGATGTGGATGGAGAAGCAGACTGAACAGTCTGGCCTAGCTGTCCTCCATAAAGTCCTGTCATACTCAGTGCTGCAGCCTCTCCCAGCCTGTTTTAACACAGAGCCACTGAGCCCCAGACACACAGATTGGGTTTGACTGGCACTGTCAGCACGCAGTAACACAGTCTCTCATGGCAGCTCACCCTTTCATGTGCTCAGATGCAAACGCACATGATTTGAATATTTTATCGCTCACACAAAGATTTTTTAAACATGAAGTCGCAAAGACAGTGGAAGTGAGAAATAACATAACCATGTACAAAACGCTGTAAGGACTACATAGAGCCGAGTCAGGCCCTGGAGGGCTACTCACCACTCACCACTTCCATCTGAATAGGAACTAACTATCTGAGCAGACTGGAGTGGATTCATGGGCTGGATGAGGTGATTGAATCAAGTGTCTGGTTCAACCCTGAGCCCACCATTCATAATGACACGTCTGGGAGTAGGCCTGTAGTCTGTCACCTGTCACAAACAGAGAAGTTCTAATGGTACACTTCCATTGTTGTGCTTTCCAGCACACGTTCTCACTACGGTCAGTGGTGAGGGGCGGCAGCATAGCCTAGTGGTTAGAGTGTTGGACTAGTAACTGAAAGGTTGCAAGATCAAATCCCTGAGCTTGTTCTGCCCCTGAACAAGGCTGTTAACCCACTGTTTGTAGGCTGTACTTGAGAATAAGAATTTGTTCTTAACTGACTTGCCTAGCTAAATAAAGGTTAAAAAATACTCAAAGTGTCACTGTTTGTGGCTATGGTGAATATAGAAAAAGCTAAAGAATACATTGGTCTAAAGCACCACAGGGTGATTTGTTCTGTGTCAAGTGGTAATGCTG